>NC_139956.1:44383173-45008173 GCF_963454915.1 Gymnoscopelus microlampas | reverse complement strand
CTAATGCCCAAACCAGGGAACACAACACATGATGGGAGAACATATTTGACACAACATCAGAACAGTCAATGTGTGTCCATCACCCTGCAAGTGTCGTGTAATTATGATAGCGCTTACAGTATAGAACACTGGTCTCCATAAGAAGCAACAGAACATCAAAACAATGTGGTTCACTCACTGATCTTTGTACTGGGACATACTGTATTTACACTCACTAGGGTTATTGAAGGGCTAGACGACTGTCTACCATGGAAAACACACAGTCGGTGTGAGACAGGCTGCGGTTAAATTCGCCTATGTGTGTGTGTGTGTGTGTGTGTGTGTGTGTGGGGGGGGGGGGGGGGGTTAATACATACAAATGTGTCTGAGATTAGGAGAGACTGTTCCCACTTATTTTGAGATAAGTTACGGATTATGGTGGTATTAATCACTTTGATTAAATCCATCATACAGTCCAAACAAAGTGAAATGTGTTTCTTTTTTAGTCAGGTTTTTAGGACTGGTTCATTAATAGGAATATACAGGACAATGATATGTTAATACCCACTTTATTATCCACTTAAACCCTAGGTCCTTCATTAACCAGGGTCCCCCAAGAATCTGTACTTGGCCCCTTCCTTTTTCCCCACCAGCCGAAAATAGACAATCTGTAGAAGCTCAAAACACGACATATTGCTTGTAGTTCTGCTATTTCTTACTAATGTTTTCCTTTTTCCACAGAATGTTTGTCTCTATAATAGGGATGCTAGGGTTCACGGAATATAGAGGACAACGTAATTGTAAATGAACACTTTATTAAACAGCTGCTACTCCATAAAATTATAAAACAATAGAATATAAAGAGAACCACTCAAAAACAAAGAACAATTCACGAATTAAAGCATAGTTTACAGAACAAACTTGAGGTTGGCGTTTTCTGTCGAGGGTTCCTTGGAGCCTTAACTGGGTGAGGTATTAGGGCAAGTCGTTTCAGGGGGCCTCAAGCTAAATCATTGATAGGAAGCAAATGGACCCTTACCATTTGTACACATTCAGAGTTATGGGGGTTGGTGGCCTAATGCATACCAACCTGTGAGTCCTTGAATTTGAGGACGGTACCACTACCACAGTCCTTAGAGGCTCAGCCTCGGCAATGACTCTGGGCTGACGTCTCACACTGGGTGCCATTGGATGGTGGAGTGGACACAAGTTATTCCTAATTATAGTAGAGTCATAGCAAGGTAGTAGGAAGTTCTTGCTTCAATAGGATGAGTTGAACTGAGTTAAACATTTAGGTCTGTGAACTGCAATAAACACCACTAATGATACAACTATAACAAATATTTTGTATGATGAAATGTCATTATGTGCTGAATATGCAAAATATGATTTAAAGATCTTAGTTGAAAAAATGTTTTCACAAAAGGAATGTATAAGGCATAAAAGGAAACGTAAAAAGATTAGATGATTCAAAATGTGAACCAATTAAGTTCTTGCAGTATCAAATTACTATTAATGAAGAACTACACCCGATGTCATGGAAACTGACATTTGAATTAACACACATTTTTAACTTTTCAACTAAAAGGTCCTTTCCCAAACTACAAACTAAGCAGCAAACTTCAAACTACACTATTAATGAAGAAATAGTTCCAATGTCATACAATGCCTATCATGGAAACTTCAAACTATAGCAATGTAAGCAGAACGTTCATACGGGTTCTTCCTCCTTGATGTCCAGAAGATCCTGGTAGTTGGACATCACACATCAGATGACTCCAAGCTGCTTATCAGAGCCTGTGAGAGAGTTGAACACATGTAATGGCAAAGACAGGACATGTTAACATAAATGAAACTAACACCAGGGTCCGATGTTGAGGCTTTTTCATACTTGCCGTACAGGTCAAATACAAATATCTAAATTTCTACTTGCCCTGCCTAGGGGGTACTGTTGCCAGTGGCGTGGCACATTGATTTCGTGAACACAGAGTAGAACATTGAAGAGAAAATAACATGTAGGCCATGCCTAATAAACCAACTAGATCATATTTGTTTGCACTTAAAAATCAGAGCACCAAGGGGAGGTGCAGCTATACGAACAATTTAGGGCTGCATATAAGAAAGTAGGTACAAGGATGAGTTTGTGTATGTACTCAAAATGACCATGTATACTTTTCTTTCTTCTTTACACAGTTAATACAGGGATAAATGTGTCTCAACCTCAACAGTCCAGTTAGCTGGCCAGGAAAGGAAGAAAAAAGTTAACACTGAGCCTTGGTTCTTCTAGAGAATCTATAGTGAAACTATTAGCAGCTTTTATTTGATAGAAAACTAATATTGAGAATGAAACTTACTGAGGTCCTGGTGGTCTTCGGGTTCCTCCTGTTTAACAGAGACGGTCCTGGATGGGTCACAGTAGTGAGGTCTCTCTCTCCAGTATGGATGCACCGATGAGTTTTTAAGTGTGCAGGCTGAGTAAAATACTTCCCACACTGGTCACAGCTGTAAGGCTTCTCTCCGGTGTGAATTCTCTTGTGTACTTTGAGACTAGACAATGTAGTGAACTTCTTCCCACAGTGGTCACAGCTGTAAGGCTTCTCTCCGGTGTGAATTCTCTTGTGTACTTTGAGACTAGACAATGTAGTGAACTTCTTCCCACAGTGGTCACAGCTGTAAGGCTTCTCTCCGGTGTGAATTCTCTTGTGTACTTTGAGATTAGACAATGTAGTGAACTTCTTCCCACAGTGGTCACAGCTGTAAGGCTTCTTCTCTCCAGTGTGAATTCTACGGTGTTCTTTGAGATTAGACAATGTAGTGAACTTCTTCCCACAGTGGTCACAGCTGTAAGGCTTCTCTCCAGAGTGAATTTTCAGGTGATATTTTAGACTTTTCTTATGAGCGAACTTCTTCCCACATTGGTCACAGGAGTACGGCTTCTCTCCAGTGTGCATTCTCTGGTGTATTTTGAGAGAATACATTATACTGAACTTTTCACCACACTGGTCACAGTTGTAAGGCTTCTCTCCAGTGTGAATCTTCTTGTGCGTTACAAGGTTAGACTTTTGACTGAAACCTTTCCCACACTGGTCACAGCTGAATGACCTCACTCCAGTGTGTTGTATCTTATGTTGTACGAGGTGAGACAACGAACGGAAATGTTTCCCACACTGTTCACAAGAATAAGGTTTCTCTCCAGTGTGAATTCTACGGTGTGCTTTGAGATTAGACAATGTAGTGAACTTTTTCCCACAGTGGTCACAGCAGTACGGCTTCTCTCCAGTGTGAATTCTTTGGTGTACTTTGAGATCCGCCTTATGAGCGAACTTTTTCCCACACTGGTCACAGCTGTAAGGCTTCTCTCCAGTGTGCATTCTGTGGTGTGTGTTTAGATGTTCCTTTCGAGTACACTTTTTCCCACACTGGTCACAGCAGAACGGCTTCTCTCCAGTGTGAATTCTACGGTGTTTTTTGAGACTAGTCAATGTAGTGAACTTTTTCCCACACTGGTCACAGTAGTAAGGCTTCTCTCCTGTGTGCTTTCTCTGGTGTATTTTGAGAGAATCCATTCTACTGAACTTTTCACCACACTGGTCACAGCTGTAAAGCTTATCTCCTGTGTGAATCTTCTTGTGTTGCACAAGGATGGATTTTACAGTGAAGCGTTTCCCACACTGGTTACAACAGTAAGGTTTTTCTCCAGAGTGAATCCGCTGATGTACTTTGAGATGATAAACTGAAGTGAAGCTTTTTCCACATTGATCGCAGCAGCACTGTCTTGGTTTAACTGAGGACAGGGCAGGACAGGAATCTGAGATCAAAAACAGACGTCATAAGAGCCAGCTTCATACATTAATCAGCCTTTACGTTTTGAGCCTTCATTACAACAAAAAAATGTTTGTCTTTGAAATATAGCCACGTCTGTGAATGTCTTTTTTTTTAGGAGGGGCAAAAAACAATCCTCTGTATTAATCTCCAGTTTTACATTAGGACTGAAAGAGGAGGAACAGAATAAAGCAAAGAAACAGAAAGATCATGAAACTTACCGAGGTCCTGGTGGTCTCCAGGTTCCTCCTGTTTAATAGAAACAGACCTGGCTGTGTCTGGTGAGTTCATCTTCACCTGCAATCTGGACTCCATAGACTGATCTGGAATGAAGGAATTGAAATACCATTAATTCAGGATGTATTAGGTCAACTTTAACACCAACAGACACTAAGGGAAGAGAAGGCTTGGCCAATCACTTGTGTATTGATTCAGAAAATAACTTTTTGGATTATCAAAAATCTTGCAAAGCAAGTGCAATAATAACACTCGATTTAGAAATATCTTGTGTGCAGTGGGAATACACAACACACACGAGAACTCGTTAGCATTTACTGGTGCTAGGAGAGATCTGGCAACCCTGACGGTATGTGTGTTACGTCATTTCCTGCATCTGTCGTTGAGCTGCTCAGACGCTAATGTTAATCTTATTGCATTATTGTGATTTGGACACACACTATCAACTTAGCCTATCTTTAGCTTAGCGGCTACCTTGGCTGCTGGGCGATGGCTTTTCACCCCTCCCCCCCCGGGTTCCCCTCTCGCTCTCATCCTCTCTCCTGTTATGTATGTCACATGTATAGTTATAGTATGTCGGATGTGTGTAACAACAAGTGCTGTGTGTTTGCAGCACTGGAGGCGAGGCTCTGTGAGTTGGAGGAAACCATAGCTAGCGGTGCTAATTTTAGCCTAGCCTCTGCTCCCGTGCAAGAGTTAACAGGGGGACACTACCAATTGCGGTCACCGATCGTGACTGGTCACGGTTCCCACAAGCACCCTAGGACACAGGACGGTTGGGTGACTGCTCCTGGTCGGAAGCGTAGAAATAAACAAAAGCACACAGGACAACAACCACTTCACGTTTCAAACAGATCCCCCCCCTCACTGATACACCCATTGAGTGTAACAGTGGGACGTCAGCTCCACTCAGTGACACGCGCCCTCAGCATGTCATTGAGAATACAACTCTGGTTATTGGTAGTTATATAATGCGAAACGTGAAGTTAGTGACACCAGGAACCATAGTCAAATGCATCCTCGGGGCCAGAGCGGGCAACATCAAATCCAATTTAAAAAATGCTGTCTAAAAGTAAAAATAAACGTTATGATAAAATTGTAATGCCAGAGCCACTTATAGACACCTTAACAGACGACATCACACTGATAAGAACCAGTATGCACTCAACCAGTATGCGCACAATGAAACCCATTCTGTCAGGTCTCGCTAGGACGTGCATCACTAGCCAACACACAAGAGGGGGTTGGGGTGTGCTGAAACCAGCGCACCCCGAAACAACAGGTTGGGAATTGATTGCGTGAAACAATCACCTGTGCATCCAGTCTCAATGTTAGTAAACAACCCTGACTTATTTTTTATCAATTGCACACCCCATGAAGCCTTGAATCCATGGATTCTTTTTTGTTTTTGTCACATTCCTAAGCTAATAATTGGATTCCCGTCTGCTACCGGCTAATGTATCCGGTAGGAGACACAAAGTAGATTATTTGTGTCTCCTACCGGAAATACACCTGGTCATCAAATTCTTGGCTTAGGAATGCCACAAAAACAAAAATTAATCCATGAATTCAAGACCTCATGGGGTGTGCAATTGATAGAAAATAAGTATTTTTTTGGGTGAACTCCTTCTTTAATAGAGGAAAACAACCATAGGTTCCTCTTTGACACTTTAGCCAAGCTGACAAAAAGTCATGACTCTACTGATCCGATTATTCCTACAACTCTCAGCTGCAATGATTTCATGAGTTTTTTCAATGGTAAAATCAGTACTATCAGAGATAGTATAGTATAGTATTGATAACCTACTACTCTCAACTCCTACTGGACTGTCTTCAGACTGTCTTGAAGCTTTTCAGTCAGGATTCAGAGCACACCATAGACCTTAAGAGACAAATTAGCCGATGATAATTTTACCCTAGATGGTATTACCTTGGCCTCCACAGACACTGTAAGGAATCTGGGAGTTACGTTTGACCAAGATATGTCCTTTCAGTCCCACATAAAATTAATTTCAAGGACTGCCTTTATTTCACCTGCGTAATATTGCAAAAGTTAGGCACATTCTGTCTCAAAATTACACAGAAAAACGTATTCACGCATTTGTTACTTCTAGACTGGACTACTGCAACTCTTTATTATCAGGCTGGCCAAGTAAGTCCCTAAACAGCCTGCAGCTAGTCCAGAATGCTGCTGTGCGTATACTGACAGGAACTACAAGAAATCATATCACTCCTTCACTGGCCTCTCTGTACTGGCTCCCGTTTAAATACAGAATAGAGTTTAAGGTTCTCCTCCTCACCTACAAAGCTCTCAATGGACAGGCACCAGTGTATCTCAAAGAACACATTGAGCCTTATGAACCTGCCAGAACACCATTAGGCGGCTGAATATATGAAAAAAAAGCACCTTACCCAAAAAAAATTTGAACAAAAGGTTTTTCAACTGTTTTTTGTTGTATGTGGTGTCCTGAATAACATACTAAACGTTTACCAAAGTTTGCCCACTGGAAAGGTGTTATTTTCAAGATGGCGTCCAAGATGCCCCAAAAATCATTAAAACAGCCTAACTCCTTCATTATTCATCCTAGACAAGTACTTTTTGTGTCTAACCCCATGTTTTGGGGGCCTGGGAATCCATTGGACTTGTCCAAATTGCAGAGATACAATTAGATAGTTGTGAAATCCAATATTTTGTTTGTGACCCTATTAAAACCCTCTGAAACGGTCACCCGTTTCAAGTTAACTTAACTAATTATATAATAAATGTTCAACTACTTATATTTCTTTTTTACTGGAACAAGGCTTCAAGATATCCTCAGAACACAACAAAACTAGTAGTCACAATTTGCAGTAATTCAAAAGGTGGTGGCAGAGAATATTGTCAGTTGATAGATATAGTGTTGTTTTTAATATTGAAAGGTTTTGGATAGCTCCGTGGATCAAATTTAGTCCAAACTAAATTCATCTTTGACTATACACCCCAACCCCCAAAAAATATCTTGCATTATGAACCAATATCTCTGCACCCCTCCCCTTACTCACCCCACAGGAACTTCATAACTCCTCCCCTACATACACAAGAATATTTATTTTACTCGTGGACACGCAGTGTCATCTTGTAGACACAAGATTTTTAAAAAACATTAAATAGATATAGAACTTTTTAACACATTAGGAAGGCAATCAGTGTGAGTGTGCAAAGAGGGATGGGGGTGGTTATGGAGGTTAGTGTAGAGCTGTCAGCACCGAGTATCTACTGGGTGCCTAGACAGAGGGGAGTATGGGGGTGGGTCTGGTCTAGAGTTTAGTGGGCCTAGGGTTCCCCTCAGGTGGGTAGAGGGGAGTATGGGGGTCAATGGATTGCTCCCTGGGCACTTGGAGCGCAGAAGAGCAAAGTTAGGAGGCAAGGAGACCCTGAGCTTCTGATCTCCCCCATGTCCGACGTGCAAAACCTCCAACAAAAATTATACGCCATTTCAATGAAGACAGTTCTGCAAACGATACATGAAAGATAAAGTTGTATCTTTGCCAGATCTCACTCTAAGTAGGCTTAGGGAGCCTGCGCTCTCCTCGTTCTCAGCTCCTCCAAAAGCAACTCAGCATTTGGGATGCAAACAATTTCTAAGTCACGGCACGCTGGAGAACGGAGTGAGGAGGAGGCAGAAATTAAGGTATTTGAATTTAGCTTATGCGTGAGGCTGAGAGGAGTGTCCCTATGTCGCCTGGCTCACTGGATAGTCCCACTGGTCCCAAGTGGACCTCCACGCTGGCTCCCGACCTCCATATGTTGCAAGACTGTGTCAGGCAGTGTCAGGCAGACAGTCGTGTCCCTATATATACTGGTCCCAAATGGACCTCCTGGCGGGTCTGGCTGGCTCCTACTGTATGTCCGAGATAGGCGCTTGTGAGTTGGCACAGGTAGTGAGGAGGCTCGGCCCCCCATAGTGGTGGTTGTAAGACCTCTACGTGGTGGTGCATGACTGTGTGCCAGGCAGACAAGGGTGTCTATGTCGGACTGGCTCACAGGAGAGTCGGTGGTGGCTGACCATTATGGGCGTGGAGGTCGGTTAGATTGGGATTCTATGGGGAGACTGGAGCCCAGGGCGTCATGGGCTGTCCCCTATACGTACCTTCTTGCTGTTAAAATTACCCAGAAAAAAAGATCAGGGTTCAAGCTTATTGCCAGCAGTACCAATCACAAAATAAGGACATGTGAAATTAATTTTGCACTAAAACCTCACACAACTACTAGTCTGAGGAATAAGGAGATGTCTGTGACAAGCAAATCTGAACCTTATCCACGCCACACTCCTCCACCACCCCTGCCTAGACACCCAGTAGAAGACACTAGATACATGTTGTGATAGCTCTGTGATGACTTGTACACCCTCTCTTGGCCCATAAGGGGCCATTTCTCTCCACTGTATCCCCCACCGAGGAGTCCATCTTCCCCATAGACCAGACAAGTGGCCATTTCTTTCCAACTGAGTGTAGTGTTCTGAGCTTATACTATTTTCACAATGTTTTCCTCTTTCTTACCCAATATTTGAGATAATATTGAGTCTTAAGAGTATTTAAATTGTAACTTTAGAAATGTGCAGATATCCTGTATACTCTTATACTGTAAATGGTGCATTTATATAGCGCTTCTATCCGAAGCGCTTTACATTGATAGTGCCATTAACCCATTCACACACACATTCATACACCGATGGTGGAGGAAACCATGCAAGGCACCAACCTGCTCATCGGGAGCAATTAGGGGTTCAGCGTCTTGCTCAAGGACACTTCGACACTAACTCTAGGGGAGCGCCCCAGCCCGGGATCGAACTGTGAACCTTGCAGTTTTCCAGCTCACACTACCCGGCCACTCTACCCCTGAGCCACTGCCGCCCCCCACTGTATGTTGGTTTGTTTACTGTTGAGTGAGAAAACAATGTTGCACATAAAGCTAACCATCTGGGGACCCCCAAAATCATTTGGGGGACCCCCAGTTTGGGAACGGGACACCTTTACAAACAAATTGGTGTGGACATTTCTCTGTAAGGAATTTCTTCCAAGATCTGTGTAATATTCCCAGTCTATCACTTGGCAGCCATGTTTTTACAAATGTCACAGTACCACCGAGTAATAATTAATTTATTCCTTATTGGTATCCAAATACATTTTTAAAGTTTCAACAGAATGTGAATTACATGTATAGGTGATTAATTCACCAATCCTGGGCATTATAGTATGTAGAAAAGGGAGAAATGTCCAATTACATTGTTAAATATGCTTATAACCAATTGCTTTAATATGTAATTGTACTTATAATCACTTGCTTATAATTTATATATGCTAATTGGATTCCTAGATCACCAAAACATGGGGTTAGGCACCAAAATTACTTGTGTAGGGCAAATAATGAAGGAGTAATGGTCTTTTAAGGAACTGGTGGAGGCCATCTTGGAAATTTGACATTTCTAATGATCAGATTTCGGTAAACTTTTGATATGTTATTAAGTACACCTGATACTACAATAAACCATTGAGAAACCTTTTGTTCAAATTATTTTTGGGTCAAACCATATTTTCAGCCGCCTACATTGCGTTCACAGTATGCAAAAATGCTTAAGGCTCCAGGAAACCCCAAAAGGGTTAGAACAGGATCCAGAGCATTTAAGTTGCAGGCGCCTCAGCTGTGGAACCTTCTCCCAGTTTCAGTCCGTGAAGCAGACACACTCTGTATATATAAGACTAGATTAGAAACCTTTCTTTATGATCAAGCCTATAGCTAGATTGCTTTTCTCAGTACTCAGTCACCCTATAGCTGTGATAAAACTGGTGTTTCTGGCCCACGACGTCGTCAAATCTGGCCCGCGATGTGATTTTAGAAAACGCCATTTAATACTACCTTTTAATGGACAAAAAAGAGAGAAAAAAAAAGAGGAAAAAAAACGGCTGCTAGCAGCTTCTAATGCACTGAGGCAGGGTCAGAATACTGGACAAACTTGTTCTGTGAGAACAATGACCAAGCCGTGAAGCCACGGCCCAGGTCATTAACATACTGAGGACCATCACCATTCAACTCTACCTGTACTGGAGAAAGCGCTTTTTCAACAGCATCACAAATCCGGTAAAACACCGTTGTATGGAGAAGCATATATCAGTTGCGTATCTCATCTGGAGGAGTAGAGAGAGCGGCTGCATTCCTCTCTGCACCCCGCCCCCCCTCACCTCCCCCCTCACACAGCACCGTATCAACTGAAGAAGTGAGAAACTTTGTAACCATTGTCGTCTGTTCTCTCTTGAAAAGTAGAATCCACTTGTCAGAGGGCGTAACATTAGTAGGATAACCAGCGATAGTTAAGAGCCTGCAGGGCAAAATAATTAACACCAGCTGTGAACGCTTGACGTGTGTGTGTGTGTGTGTGTGTGTGTGTGTGTGTGTGTGTGTGTGTCTTTCTGAAATTAAACTGAAAGTAACTTCTCCAAAAGGAAGGAATGGCAGGCCTAATATTACTGATGCATTTTGGCTGTGTGCAATAATGCAACTGCAGACATTATTGCCTTTTGTTAGGCTATTCAATATTAGTTTTTTTCTTTAAATCATATTTATATAATTTGCAATAATCCAACTGTATGGCATGCTAATTATTTTAGACATATTGTATTATATTACTACACAATAGTAAATAAATAATTGTACACAATAAATGAATATGTTTTAAATAACTGATCTAAATATGGATTATAGTTATGATAAGTTTTGCCATAATCATGTAGCTCTACAACAGAGGCATAGCCATGACAGCGATGGTAAAAATTAATATTTAAAAAAACGTATGTATATATTTGTTCTGGACTGAATAGACTGCTAGTTGTTTGGAGCCCCCTACTGGGAGTTGTTGATGTAAAAATCGTCCAGTTACACTTCCTGCCCAGAAAGGATGTTGTTGTCAGATCAGGAAGTAAATGCATCTCTGCAAATGTGCTTCTGCCAGTGTGATACTTGTGAATTCTTTATCTTTCTCCATCCTCTTCATATGTTTATTAAGACGCAATGAGACATTTTAATGAGACTGCTAATGTTTCTAGCTAAGGCCAATTCATCATTTATTGAATACTTGCCTTCATTGTTGTAAGCTTGTGAAAAGAGAATGTTATTTTATGCTGTGTTGAGAATTATTCCTTACTTCACTGTTGCATACAGTACAGTATCCATCTGTCAATCACCACCTGTATGCAATATTTACCTCTTGGGGTTAATTATCTGTTAGTGAATACAGTGCCTACATCTTGGTTGTATGCTATACATACTTAACTATGTGTTATATTCTTTAATAAGTGTATTGTATTTACATTAATTCTGAAACATTTTGTATTGTTTATGCTTTGTTTCAGTTTCACACTTTGGTTCAGTAAAGCTTCAAAAACGAGTCCTGGCTTCTATTTTAATTATTGAACTAAGCGTTTAACCGACTGGGTAACCTAATGCTGGTGAGACCAGTACAATATTGTTTAAATAATAACTTTCAGCCATTCGGCCAAGTGTTTCCTATATTCGGTCAAGAATTTGTAAGTAAAGTAATAATACCTCAAATCTTTACTGAAGTACAGTACTTGAGTAAATATAATTAGTTACTTTACACCACTGTTGTTCTATAAATGTAATTATTTTGCTGGAAAAATTCTGGCACTGTAGTGAAAACGTGGCTTAAAACATGGTAATCATTACCTAACCACCCACACACATTACCAGGTATTGTTTAATTTCAAATGTAATTATTCTACTTAAAATGGTTTATTGGGACTCCTTACAAATTGCATTGTTTGTTTTTAATGTCAATAATTAAAGTAGCTATTCTTCTTAATGCATTAAAAAAAAGTGATCTACGTAGTTAGTGGCAGTGTCTGAGACAACAGATGCTGACTGAATGCATGTGAGCACGCATGTGCGTCCGCAACTGGTTTCGGCCCACATCAAGTCACCATTTGACAAATTCGGCCCGACCCCAAAAATGAGTTTGACACCCCTGCCCTAAGGTCATCCTCTCTCCTTCTCCACCTCGCCCCTTCCCCTCCCCTCTTCCTTACATCCCTTCCTTTCTCCTCTCGTCCTCTCTCTTCTCCTCCTCCCTTTGGTTGTGTGGGTTTGTGTCCCACTGGTGCAATTGTAATTAACAATGTACAGCAGGGTTCCCCAATAGGCGGCCCGCGGGCCATTTGCGGCCCACGAGAGGCAACTGTGCGGCCCGCGACGACTCCTTTTTTTTGAAAAAAATAAAATAATAATAATCAAATTCACACACACTTACAAATTGTGCGTAAAAATTATAACAGACCCCCCTAAAAAGCACTACACAAGAACCCCAGGCCTAAAATAACTGTCAAATTAGCTAGATTAGAGGGGAAAAAAAATCGAAAATAAAGTTGACAAAAACAGAAATCAAAATCCACCCAAAACCGCGAAATTTTCGCCCAAAACCCGCCCAAAACAGCAAAAAAAAAATGTGCACGCGCGCTACGCGCGCGTGCTGAATTCAGGCAGCTTGGCACCTGAGACAGAATTTGGCCCTTGGGGAAAACTAATTGGGGAACCCTGATGTACAGACTCACGCTCCAGTAAGGCCTGCCACTAATTCCACATCCGGGGACCCGCTCCCCGGAGTTTCTTTTATCTCCCACTTCGCAGTTCCATGGACTGTATTATGGACCCCCAGCTGCAGATCAAGAGTGTGACTGTGGACCGGGCCTCTCCATGGAGCACGACTGTGGATTGCTACTACATTACACTATACTGCATATTATCTTAACATTCTTATATTATACCAAAAAGCCATGGGTCACAGAATCTGTATCTACTGGGAAGCATGAAGGTTCACGGCAAGTCCAATGGCAATCCAGTTAGCAGTTTCCAAGATGTCTTGTTTTGGACTAAAGTGTTTCCAAGATGTTTGACCGACAGACTTAAGCACATTGTCCCACCTAATTCTAACACACTTTGCTAGTTTGGGATGGCTCAGGGTAGAAGACAGGGTTAAGAAAATAACAATGGTATTTAAGATAGTCAAAGGGACAGTGCCCGCAATACCCTCATACCTGTCTAACTACTTCTCCAAAGTGAGTAACACCCACCACCAATAGCCACAACACTAGAGGGAGCAACTATGATCTGATACCACCCAATTTTAGAACAAAAATACTCATGCTACTACTCTACCACCAAAATGTGGAATGCCCTGACGTCATCCATTAAAAGGATGCGTATCACTGGTCAAAAGTTGCCTGAAAAAACATAAGGAGACCCCAAATGTAAATTCCAAAAGAAAGGACGTGACATTCAGTGCCGCCGTTTTTCCTTTTTCTCCTTTGTACATATAGCCTAGTGTTTGTACACTATGTTGATGAATCGAATATATAGGATCACAATGCAAAACGACCATGCGGGGTTGTGCTTTACTTATTATGGCTACCTGCAGAAGAGAAGGTGATTTCAAACAGGTATGTGTATAATGAATCTATTTAATAACCTATTGTTAAGCAGGAAGTCCAGCTGGGCCCACTGTGTTGCTGTTTATGCTACCATGAATTCTCTGTGGTGTGGTGATCTCTCTCTCTCTCTCTCTCTCTCTCTCTCTCTCTCTCTCTCTCTCTCTCTCTCTCTCTCTCTCTCTCTCTCTCTCTCTCTCTCTCTCTCTCTCTCTCTAGTTGACAATTCATTGTCAACTAAAATGTAATGATCTGTAATGTAATGATGATGAAGATCAAGCTCTGTTCTGTCACACAACCAAACTCCTTCCCCCTCCTCCCAAGATTGCTTCCAAAGATGAAATGTTTACAATGAACAAAAAGTAGCTACCTTCTAGTAACTCTTTGGGGAACAATATTCACTGAGGTCTCATATCTATTAGATTAAATGTTTGCAGAGAACATAATAAAACAGAACATACCTATTAGACTAAATGTTTACAATGAACATAGGGGGGGAAAAGTGTGTGTGTGTGTGTGTGTGTGTGTGTGTGTGTGTGTGTGTGTGTGTGTGTGTGTGTGTGTGTGTGTGTGTGTGTGTGTGTGTGTGTGTGTGTGTGTCCAGCTGATGCTCGTTGACGCTCGTTAATGTTATATACATCAAGGCAATTATGTTTCTGCACTCATTTCCGGTTTCGGACAAAAACATTCCTTTTGCGTTTTGGTCATAAAAAACGCTGCTTATGAATTAATTGATTAATCGATAATTTGCATCCCTAATACATACCTATTCTGTGTAACTTTATCACTGGTTTTAACATGGTGGTCTGCATCAATGCTACAACGCTGTTCTTCACACTGATGGGAAACTTTAGGATGGGTGTTGTCAGACCTGGCGCCAAATGTTTTATGAATAGCTCCGGATCTAAAAAAAAGGGGAAAAAAGAGAGAGAGAGAGAGAGAGATTAGATTGTGATAAACTACTGTGCAGTGGAGGAAAAAGTACTCAAATGTTTTACTCAAGTAAAAGCATCAATACTGCAATGTAGAAATACTCATTTACAAGTAAAAGTCTGATAATCAAAATTGACTTGAGTAAAAGTACAAAAGTATTGGTATCAACACAAAAAGTAGAAAGTACTCATTTTTCAGAATGTCCCATTTCACAAGTCTTCAAATGTATAAAATGCACAAATATCCTTTGAAAATAGCAGATCTACAAGCTCACAATGTGTCACATTAGATTAGAGCATTTTAAGCGGTCAAACTAGAAATATGTGCAGAAGCATCTTACATAAAATCTTAATAGTTGACAATTAATTGTCAACTAAAATGTAATGATCTATGATGATGAAGATCAAGCTCTGTTCCGTCACACACAACCAAACTCCTTCCCCCTCCTCCAACGATTGTTTCCAAAGGTGAAACCTTTATAATGAACAAAAAGTAGCTACCTTCTAGTAACTCTTTGGGGGACAATATTCACTGTGGCTCAAATCTATTAGATTAAATATTTGCAGGGAAGATAATAAAACAGTACATACCTATTAGACTAAATGTTTATAATCAACATAATAAAACAGTACCTATTAGACTAAATGTTTATAATCAACATAATAAAACAGTACATACCTATTAGACTAAATGTTTATAATCAACAAAATAAAACAGTACATACCTATTAGACTAAATGTTTATAATCAACAAAATAAAACAGTACATACCTATTAAGACTAAATGTTTACAATGGCCATAGTAAAACAGTACATACCTATTAGACTAAATGTTTATAATCAACATAATATAACAGTACATACCTATTAGACAAATTGTGTATAATGAACATGGTAAAACAGCACATACCATAGACTAATACAGTGAACATAATAAATAGAGGTGGCCATAGATTATTTTTTTTAATCTAGATTAATCTATCTGCAATCCTGGAGTTAATCTAGATTAATCTAGATTAAAATGGCTCATTTGAAGTCTGCCGAAGGCATTCAAAATATGTGTGTTCTAGGGATGCACCGATGGGATTTTGGCCGATATCGATATCCGATATGATATATTGCTGTTATGACCGATAACCGATATAACCGATGTCGATATGATATCGATAGTTTTATCCAGTCTGAAAAACATGTGTAAACACTGCATTTGAAAAAGCAATCCCTGTTTATTCCAAATTATTTTATATTATCATTTGGATAATCCCCAGAGCAAAAAACATAATGTGTCAACTGCAAAAAGTACCAGTGACAGCAGCTTAGAAAGAAACTTGGCAAATATCATTGATATTGAATAATTGAATAAAAAGTTTGGGCCCCAATACTGACCCCTGGGAGACGCCCAAATGATGCTGTATTTGCCCAGCTTCACAAACTGTTGACGTCTGTCCAAATAACTTTGTTTTAATCCAGTCTACTGCAATGCCTCTAATACCAATTTTCTCCAGTTTGTTTATTAATATGGTGTGATAGATAGTGTCAAAAGCTTTTTTGGGGTAAATTAATATTCCAATTGCAACTGTGACTCTTTAAATGGATTCCATCAATGCCTGAGATGTTGATCTGTTAGTTCTAAAACCATATTGACTCTCTGAGAGTAGGCTACATTACATTTTTCCAAAAAAGAATCTAGTCTGCTATTGAAAAGTTTCTCCAGTAGGCCTATCATTGAAAATTGTGAACAATTGGTTCCATTTGGACACTGAATTTACAGACCCATAAGGGTCCATTTGGTTTGTACACTCCGAGTTACAGACCCATAAGGACCCACTTTTAGAACCACTGTCCTACACTGTGTGTGTGTGTGTGTGTGTGTGTGTGTGTGTGTGTGTGTGTGTGTGTGTGTGTGTGTGTGTGTGTGTGCGTGTGCGTGTGCACCCGCACGCTTAGCATACATTTGTTTGTTGTTGTTAGCATGTAGCACTCAGTAGCATGCTCTATAGCAACAAGTATTACCAAACATATCGCCCAACTACTGCTATGTTTGTTCATCAACACGGTAGCGGAGGCTCTGCTTTTGTCCAATGACCACTTTAATAAGCTTCGCTGGGCTTACAGACCTGAAGCAAATGAATTAACGAGTGGAGCAACACACTCGCACCGACACATACTCAGCCTCTCTCTGTCTGAGTGAAATGAATGAGAGGCAGTGCGCAGCGCACGTCTGTACACCATGTGAAACCCGACACCTACCCCCCCCCCCCCCCCCCCACCCACACACACACACACACACACACACACACACACACACACACACACACACACACACACACACACACACACGCATTGCAGTCACACACAGACACAGAGTAATTCGCCCAGCTACATGTTTTGGCTCCCAGACCCAACTTTGAGAATAGATTAACGGCGGTAATTTTTTTTTATCGCACGATAAGAGTCCGCGTTAACTTAGCCCGGTAACGGCGTTAACGGCCCGGCCTTAATAATAAAACATTACATACCTATTCTGTGTAACTTTATCACTGGTTCCAACATGGTGGTCTGCATCACTGCTACAACTCTGTTCTGGGTGTTGTTAGGCCTGGAATGTTTTATGAATTGCTCCGGATCTATAAACAAAATCAGAATTAAATTAAATTAAAAAACAGGTCAGGATCTATTCACCTGTCATTTTAATCATCTCTCTCTCTCTCTCTCTCTAAAAGTGGAATAAAAGAAAAGAAACAAAGAAATGAGATGCAATGCAACTTTGAACAAAAACGTCCTTAGAATCCTTACAAAACAAAGAATTGTGCTTGGAATGAACTTAAGAAACAAATGGCATCAATATGTTCATGTTCTGCATTCACTTGGTATAAAAGCTTTGGGAGTCTCTCTCTCTCTCTCTCTCTCTCTCTCTCTCTCTCTCTCTCTCTCTCTCTCTCGACGTGTTCAACAGTGTGTGTGTGTGTGTGTGTGTGTGTGTGTGTGTGTGTGTGTGTGTGTGCGTGCGTGTTTGACAAACTGCGCATAAACATAAACACACACACACACACACACACACAACCACATTGTACAACCACCATAGAACGTAACAAACAAACAAACATGTACAATACACAACATTAACACACTCAGTCACGATGTAAACATACCTCTGTTCTCTTGGCAGCGACACAAACTACTTCCTGTTCTGGTGGAGTGTGTCACCACTAACGTCTCCCCCTTACAACACACACTATGGAAGCAGTTCCGTGCACTTCTTGCACGCACACAATGGCGACATAAAACGTAAAACTACACACACAAGGGTGTGTGTGTGTGTGTGTGTGTGTGTGTGTGTGTGTGTGTGTGTGTGTGTGTGTGTGTGTGTGTGTATATATATATATATATATATAAAATATCTCTGTCTCGGTCTGTTTCAATCCTCTCAGCTGTATTGTGTAATTCAAAAAAAAAAAAAAAAATGAAAGGGAAGCAATGACAAGCTCAGGATACATGAATGACTATTAGAATGTTGATAATTGATCCCCAAATATGTTTCCAAACAACACAACTCCCCTCATGACATATTTTCATTGCTTATTAACCCATTAAGTTGCAAGATAATTATAACCTGATATAGCCTTCAACAGAATCAAGTCAGTAAAAGTTGTGTGCTCCAGGCTTTTGAAAAAACATAAAGTTCACAAGGCCACATTGATACGAAATACCCTAAGGCAGGGTTTTTCAGGCAAAGGACCCACTAGCTGAGAGAGAGATATGAAGCAAGGACCCCCGTATTGTACATTGATATTGTACATTGATAGCTTCATAGACTTGACAGCATTATCAGCAGTGCTGGATTAATGTTCATGTGTATTTTCAGACTGTTTGCCACTTAAACCCTCAATACTTGTGCTCGTACTTTATCTGCTATTTTATCCCCTAAACCAAACCTCTTTGCCGAAAATAGCCAATCTAAGCTCATAACACCTCGCAGGGTGAGGTGTTGTGAGCTTGTAGATCTGCTATTTTCGTCTTATGTTCCCCTCAGAAAAGGAATTCTAGGGTTCAAGTGATTCATGTAAAAAAAAGAGTTACTATCACACAAACATTTGGCGGCCCCCCTGTAGTAACTCTGAGGACCCCCTAGGGGTCCCTGACCCCCTGTTGAAGACCCCTGCCCTAAGGCGGGTACATCATTTTTTTAAGGGCATAAGGCAAAACTGAGGTGCACAGCCTTCATGGCCTCCGTGAAATTCCTGCCCTGGTGTGACGGTAACGTGGCACTGGTTCGACCTCCCATTAGTTCGACCTCCCATTAGTTCGACCTCCCAATAGTTCGACCTCCCATTAGTTCGACCTCCCATTAGTTCGACCTCAGACCGGGTCGTACTATAGAGACGTCCTACAAGTCACAATAATCCGACATCTCTTTAGTTCGACCCATCAAACTTTCAGACTAAAGGGAGGTCCTGCTGGTTCAACCTCCCGTTATTTCAACCACTGTCTGTATTATTTCAACCACTGTCTGTATTCTGAATAAGGGGGAAAACTTATTAAACTTATTATTATCATTATCTTCATTAGTATTAGTATTAGTATTATTAGTAGTAGTATTAGTAGTAGTATTAGTAGTATTATTATAACCATGTTAATTGCCCGCAGTACTCAACGCAAATCTTGCGGTATTTAAATACCCGCGGTCGGGAATAGGTGGTCAAAATAAAACCTATGGCCCCGCAAAATCTTGCATCCTACCACAATAAACCAGATATAGAGCTTATACTTCTAGCAAGATATGAATATGTCTACATGCAGGGGAGAACGTAATTTCCTACTGTGCTGCTGCGACAAGTTACAACGCAAGCGGTCTCTCTCTCTCTCTCTCTCTCTCTCTCTCTCTCTCTCTCTGCACGTGTGTGCAGCTGGTCATGGTGTCACAATATAATATAATACAATATACCTTTATAAGCGCTGTTAGTTACAACACAAGTTACAACGCAAGCGGGGTGTCTCTCTCTCTCTCTCTCTCTCTCTCTCTCTCTCTCTCTCTCTCTCTCTCTCTCTCTCTCTCTCTCTCTCTCTCTCTCTCTCTCTCTGCACGTGTGTGCAGCTGGTCATGGTGTCACAATATAATATAATACAATATACCTTTATAAGCGCTGTTAGTTACAACACAAGTTACAACGCAAGCGGGGTGTCTCTCTCTCTCTCTCTCTCTCTCTCTCTCTCTCTCTCTCTCTCTCTCTCTCTCTCTCTCTCTCTCTCTCTCTCTCTCTCTGCACGTGTGTGCGAATACCGCCCAACTCACTCCAAATCCAACTCACTCCATGAAGACTTAAGAAATATTTGCCCAACTCACTCCAGGGCTCGCCCAACTCACTCCAGGGCTGGGACAACTCCCTCCAGGACCAAAGACCAACTCCCTCCAGGACCATAGCCAACTCACTCCAGGACCAAACCCAACTCACTCCATGTATGCAATGTCACCAGTGTAATATTGGTTCAATGTGCCAGTGGTGTAAAGTAACTAAGTACATTAACTGAAGTACTGTACTTATGTACAATGTTGGGTATTTGTGCGTTATTTGAGTATTCCCAACTTCCAATGGTTTTACCTCTACTCCACTACATATTGGATCCACATATTGTTTTTTTACTCTGTGACAGGGTCAAAGCAGGGGGGTGAAACCAAATTGTAACATTTTTTATTGATGATGGAAAACCTGTATTACGCACTTAAAAACATCATTCTCTTAACTATATTTCTGCACTGCATGTTTTATGGTTGACAATGTATTTCCCCCCGGTCCCCGAGCCACTTGACATTGGACTCCCCTATAGGCTGTGTGACATTGGCCTTGTGACAGCGGGCGGCCAATGTCCCCAGGTCACGCTGGTGGCAGAGCGAATGAGGGCGGAGTAGGGTGTGGCCCACCTTATTCAAAAGTGAGCGCGAGCCACTTGGACAGCAGAGAGACAGGCATACAGGGCAGTGTGGAAGTGACAGCCAGAAGGGACGGTTGTGCACAGGAGGAGCAGACATACCACGGAGCAGAGGTGGGGAATACAGTGATCGCGGCACGTACCAAGCCACCAGCAGCGGACGGTGAGCAGACGGCGCAGTAGCAGCAGAGACGGGGAGGACAGACAGACGAACCAAGGAACGGAGGAGAGGTCCAGTGGCGATAACGTTGCGCGCTTCACACCCTCAAAGCCAGACGTACAGTCTGGCGGGCGAGTAAGTGTCCTTCTATGCAACGTTACCTTTATAAACCCACGGTCCTAAACCTCATATGTGAAATATACCTGAACAGATGAACTGGTTCTAGTTTCTATGATTGCAGGCAATACGCACGAAGACAAGAAGAGACAGTGATTCCTGGCCTAAACCCCCGCTCCAGTTAAACCCCATATAAGGACATTCCCACCTTTTGCATTGAACCGTGATGAGTATATGACATATAGCAATTGAATTGGCACTTGGCACTTTACTGCTTCAGTAATAGTTGGCACTTTAACGCTAAATTCATTATTTATTTGCTATAGTTTGCACAAGCCCTGTCTGTTTTTAGTGTTTGGTGATTGTCTGTATTCCTGTATTTTAGTTAGTTAGTGGGCGCATTAGGAGGTTGAGGTTTTAGAATTAGTGTTATATTTTGTTTATGCTTTTCAATATTTTATGGCTTATAGACGCCACTGTATTAGCTTAATAAAATAGATTACCTTTTTATACAAACCTGTTTCCGTCCAGCTTTCTCCAAGGGATATGTGTTGAAGTGTTGTTCTCATTTAAAAGTATTGTACTTACCTGGGTAAACTCGAACCTGTGAATAGCCTAAGAAAGAGTGTTACAGAGGACCCTACCTCTTAAATAAAAAGGTGGCGTAGTCTTGCAGTACCTAACAAACAGTATTATTCTCACAGTAATTACGCACCCCGCACTTTACCGTGCAACTGATATTTTATTGTTGTGAGTTTAATGTGTACTGTTATTTATTTATTATTGAGACAAAGTAAAGAGTGTCAGCATTCTAAAAAGAAGTGGCAAGTTACATGTGACAACCTGGCCACCGTCACATATTTGGCGTAGCGCGGCAGGACTGGGTAGAGAACAACACAAAATCCCTAAGAGAAACTGTATTGAAATTTTGCTGTTTTGCTGCTTTTTGTTTTGTTTTGTTTGGTTGAATCAAGAAAGTAATGATGATGATGCCAGTGTATCCAGGGGCACCGTGGCTACCTAAGTTTTCGGGCATAGAAGGTGAGGAGAAATACAGGGAATGGAGAGAACAGATTAAAGGATTATTGGGCACTCAGGATTTAACAGAGGAGAAAAAAGTTGCTTTTGTAGTACAGACCCTTACTGAGGAAGCTAAGCGACAAATTAGTGTAATTGACAAGGAAGATCGCAATACAGTGGCCAAAGTCTTTAAATGTTTAGACACGTTGTATAAAACATCTGTTTCTGCTTCCCAAGCTCGTGCCTTGTTCTATGGCTGTGCGCAACGCGCAGGCGAAAGTGTGCAGGCTTATATTTTGAGGCTTAGAGAGTTGTTCTGCGGGCTGCGGCGGCTCGACCCAGACACCGCTCCCTCCGATGCCATTCTGCGAGAGCAGTTACTTGTAGGACTGTCTGAAGGCCCTCTGGGTCAAGCCTTAAGAATATATGCCCGTCGAAACCCCACAGAAGACTTCGCCGCCCTAAAAAATGAGGCCTTCCTACTAGACACTGAACATAGAAGAGAAGGGACTGCTGAAATCTTGTGCCATGCTGTTAAACCTGTCTCTATCCCAACACCCTCACAGGAATCTGAATGGAGAGAGAAACTGAAACAGGAGATTATGGAAGACGTCAAATCGCAAATGCAGGGGTTTACGCAGGAGCTCATGAAAGAGATCAGACCGCTCCTTCGACCCAACACCACCGATACACGACCTCGCGGTTCGCCTCCATCTGAACGACGCCGGGAGCCGTACCAACGCAACGAGTGGGATGAGGGAGGTAGGCCGATCTGTAGGAGCTGTAGGCAGTCTGGGCACATTGCTCGCTTTTGTAAATCTGACCCCAATCATTTAAACTAGTACGCCCTGTCGCCGAGGTCCGGGAGACAGGGGTGCAGCGCGCACTCGCCAGATCAAGGGCTAATGAAGTGTTTATTGGGGACTGTCCGACTATTGGGATCACTATGGGAGGAGTCCACTTAAGGGGGTTACTGGATACTGGGTCACAAGTCACATTAATGCAGCAAAGCTTATTTGAGGAAAAATTCTCACACCTAACGTTGGGAAATGGGCCCCTTGTTTTTAAATTACGCGCCGCTAATGGTCTTGACTTACCGTACACTGGCTATGCCATATTGGACCTAGAGCTGGAGGGAATGAAGATCCCAGGGAGAGGAGTTGTAATCGTGAAAGATGAACATTGTACTTACTCAACCGCTGATTATTGGGATGAATGTCGTGAACGCTGTATGGCATGCCCTCTTTAAATGGCCTGGGAGGCCTGTGTTTCCATGTCAGCAGGGAAGGACGCTGTGGAAGGACGCATTCGCCACCTGTAGGAGGGTGGAGGCAGTGACGAACGAAGATGGGTCCATCGGTTATGTGTGGCCGGTCGGCCGGCGGAAGATTCGAATCCCCGCGCAGAGTGAAGTGATGATCTGGGGCCGCGCTTGGAGAGGACCAAATGGAGCGGACTACGAGGCCTTGATGGAAGCCTTGCCGGATGGAAAAGATTTGGGAGTGGCCCGTGCCCTCGTCACGGTGCGCCACGGACGTGTTCCCATACGAGTGTGCAACCCACACGCATATAGTCTGGTCCTGGACCGCCACCAGAAGCTGGGGAGGCTGTACCCGGTGGAAGAAGCGGATGTCCGAGGCGGCAGGGACCTGAGCCTGTCCCTGGGGACCGACGGAGAGGTGGAAGTGGCCGTAATCAGTGTGGAAGATGATGGACCACTGAAGACCCTGCCCGAAGAGATGGAAGTGTTGACGGAGCGTGATGACCTGCCGGAGGCGCAGAAGAGAGAGTTACACGAGATGTTGTGTCGGTGGAAGAAGGTGTTCGCCATCCATGACGAGGATTTCGGACGGACGGATGTCGTGCAACACCAGATACCGACCGGAGACGCGGCACCCATACGAGAGCGACACCGGCCGTTGCCGCCCTCCATGTACCGGGAGATGAAGACCCTCCTGAATGAGATGCTGGAGAAGGGAGTCATCAAGGAGAGTTGCAGTCCGTGGGCGGCACCTATCGTACTGGTCAAGAAGAAAGATGGCAGCTGGAGGTTCTGCGTCGACTACAGGAAACTTAACGCCGTGACGCACAAGGACGCCTTCCCCCTACCCAGGATAGAAGAGACGCTCACCAGCCTGACGAAGGCGCAATGGTTCTCCACGTTAGACCTGGCCAGCGGGTATTGGCAAGTAGGAATGGATCCCCGGGACCGGGAGAAGACCGCCTTTACGACCCCGCTGGGCCTGTTCGAGTTTCAACGCATGCCGTTCGGGCTTTGTAATGCGCCCGCGACGTTCCAGAGGCTGATGCAGCAGTGTCTGAGTGGTCAGGTGACAGAATCCTTGCTGGTATATCTTGATGACATTATAGTATATTCACCTGACTTCTCCTCTCATCTACAGCACCTCGAGCTCGTCTTCCAACGCCTGTGGAGACATGGACTGAAGCTGCGGTTAGACAAATGCAAACTTCTGCGGAGGGAAGTGCAATTTCTGGGCCATGTCGTGGACAAAGAGGGAGTGCGGCCCGATCCGGAGAAAGTGGTGGCAGTGCGGGACTGGACACCACCCTCAACGGTCCGCGAGGTCCGCGCGTTTCTAGGTCTAGCGGGTTACTATAGGCGTTTCGTGTCCTCTTTTGCTGCTATAGCACGACCCTTAAACAACTTATTGATAGGAATCCCAAATGACGTAAAATCCCACCAGTGTAAAGTCGAGTGGACTTCGGAGTGCCAGCGGGCGTTTGATGCGTTAAAGAGTGCCCTCACACAAGCCCCGGTGTTAGCGTATGCGGATTATACACAGCCTTTTGTGGTTTACACTGATGCGAGTGGCCGTGGGTTGGGAGCGGTTCTAGCCCAGGTCCAAGACGGTCACGAACGTGTAATAGCTTATGCAAGCCGCAGTCTCCACCCGACCGAGCAGAATGACGCAAATTATAGCTCGTTCAAATTGGAGCTTTTGGCCCTTAAATGGGCCGTGACCGAGAAGTTTAAAGATTATCTCACTGGCGCTCGATTCACAATATTCACGGACAATAACCCTGTTGCGCATCTCCAAACGGCTAGATTGGGAGCTGTGGAACAACGGTGGGCTGCTCAACTTGCGTCGTTTACTTTCGACATCAAGTATCGACCGGGCAAAAACAACGCCAACGCTGATGCCCTATCGCGGTTCCCAGTGCAGCCTGTAGATGTGGCGGCTGTACAATCGACGCCAGCAGCCCGGGAGGATGAGTGGAGAGAGACGCAGGATCGGGATCCAGATGTGCAGGTGGTGAAGAGGTGCGTGGAACGGGGGAGAGCCCCTAATATGGTGGAGAGGAAGAATTGGACTCGGGGAGCGCGGCAACTGTTACGCCAGTGGAACAAACTGATTATACGAAATCATGTGTTATATAGGAAGGTGACCGATCCTTATACCAAAGAACAATACTCACAGATCATTTGTCCAGGTTCACGCAGAGAGGAGGTATGGAGAGGAATCCACACGGCCGCGGCGCATGCTGGGTTGGAGAGGACCTTGGCCCAGCTGCGACGTCGGTTCTATTGGCCAGGCATGGAGGGAGCGGTGCGTCAGTTACAACAGGGTTGTGTCGCCTGCAGCCTGCAGAGGAACAGGTCAGAGCCTCGGGCCCCCTTACAACCCTTTGAAGTCTCATATCCACTAGAAGTAATAGCCATTGATTTCCTCACATTAGGTAGGCCTGCTGATGCGTGGCAAAACATTCTGGTAGCTACTGACTTATTCACCCGTTATAGTTGGGCTATTGCCACCCGAGACCAGACTGCGCACACCACTGTCCGTGCGTTATGGACGCATATTATCCAGCCGTTCGGCTGTCCGGCCCGGTTCCACTCAGATCGAGGCCCCAACTTCGAGTCCGAGTTAATGCACCATTTATGTCAGACTTATGGTATCGCAAAAAGTCGCACCACTCCGTACCACCCGGCTGGGAACGGTGGAGTGGAACGATTTAATCAGACATTACTGAACATGTTGCGATCACTAGACACTGATAAACAAGGAAGATGGAATGAGCACTTACCCGAGTTAGTTCATGCTTATAACAACACGATCCATAGTGCTACGGGTTATGCCCCCGCCTACTTAATGTTTGGCCGACATTTGAGGCGCCCTATAGATGTCCAGTTCGGAGTGCAGTCAGCGCAAGAGCGCATGGGAGTGGGTGGCTGGGTACAGGACCACCAACAGAGAATGGCGACAGCTTATAGGACCGCAGGGGAGAGGATGGGAGAAACGGCCAAGAGGAGAAAGCAGGTTTATGACCGTAGGGCCGGTATTACACCCCTATTACCAGGAGAGAGAGTGTGGATTCGAAATAGGAAGAGAGATGGCCAGGGGAAATTGAGTACGTGGTGGGACCCCGAGCCTTACGCAGTGATGGAACAGGTGGGAGCTACGGGGTTGGTGTACCGAGTCAGACCCGAGAAGGGGGGGCGAGAAAAGACCATACATAGAAATGCGTTGAAAGTGTGTGTAGCCCCCAGGTCGCCCCACGAGGACCCCCCAGCTGTAGTGCAGCCCGAGCAGGTAGAAGCAACAACGCCGCAGTATTATGGGTTTCTCTCCGTCCCGAGAGCACCAGATGAGCCACGGCGCTCGGGAAGAGCAAATATAGGCCAGCCACCCCAGAGGTATGGACATGATTAGGGACAGTTGCAGGGACTGGCAACGGAAAAGTGGGGGGGGATGTGACAGGGTCAAAGCAGGGGGGTGAAACCAAATTGTAACATTTTTTATTGATGATGGAAAACCTGTATTACGCACTTAAAAACATCATTCTCTTAACTATATTTCTGCACTGCATGTTTTATGGTTGACAATGTATTTCCCCCCGGTCCCCGAGCCACTTGACATTGGACTCCCCTATAGGCTGTGTGACATTGGCCTTGTGACAGCGGGCGGCCAATGTCCCCAGGTCACGCTGGTGGCAGAGCGAATGAGGGCGGAGTAGGGTGTGGCCCACCTTATTCAAAAGTGAGCGCGAGCCACTTGGACAGCAGAGAGACAGGCATACAGGGCAGTGTGGAAGTGACAGCCAGAAGGGACGGTTGTGCACAGGAGGAGCAGACATACCACGGAGCAGAGGTGGGGAATACAGTGATCGCGGCACGTACCAAGCCACCAGCAGCGGACGGTGAGCAGACGGCGCAGTAGCAGCAGAGACGGGGAGGACAGACAGACGAACCAAGGAACGGAGGAGAGGTCCAGTGGCGATAACGTTGCGCGCTTCACACCCTCAAAGCCAGACGTACAGTCTGGCGGGCGAGTAAGTGTCCTTCTATGCAACGTTACCTTTATAAACCCACGGTCCTAAACCTCATATGTGAAATATACCTGAACAGATGAACTGGTTCTAGTTTCTATGATTGCAGGCAATACGCACGAAGACAAGAAGAGACAGTGATTCCTGGCCTAAACCCCCGCTCCAGTTAAACCCCATATAAGGACATTCCCACCTTTTGCATTGAACCGTGATGAGTATATGACATATAGCAATTGAATTGGCACTTGGCACTTTACTCCCACCCGATCTACTTTGAATCACCCCATTCAATGGAAAGGAATTGCTCCAAATGTTCCCATTCTATGGGGTGGAATTGTACAATCTCTGCAACCCCGCTCACCCAGGTTACCGAAAATACTTCTAAAACCCCATTTAATGGAAAGTCTTCTCCATTGGCTGTTCTCTCGGATACTCCGCCCACCTCTTTCAGACTCGGGTTACAAAAATTACTGCTGAAGTCCCATTTAATGGTATTGAGAGGTTGCCATGGCAACATGGGCTAAAAATGAACGGTGGTCACGTGACCGTTTCAATATTACGGTGGTTTTAAATGCATTTTGATTATATAACATTTATATTGTTGTCACATTTCTAATTTCTTTTTTATTTTCCCTTCCTTCAGTGAATTTATATGATTTTTTTTTATAATGTATTTGTCTATTCATTCTTTAATTTATTTTTTGCTGACCGAAATTGCGTTGCCATTGTGTTTAATTATTAATTATTTAATGATATTGATAATGTAATTTGGGCCATCGTGTTTATTCATTATTAAATGATAAAAATCAGTTTATTTGTTAAGTTTACCAAGGACCCCCTTGGTAAGCCCCCTCCCCCCCTCCCCCCGCCCCCGCCCATTGCCGGAAGTTCAACGGGGCGGAAGTTACGTCTCTCTGAAGTTGTAGCAGTTACCAGCGTTAACGCGTTAATTCCATTGAGTTAATAAACAGATTAAACATTGCCAATTACACTTTGACTTGGACTTGGACTCTTAGAAGCTAAGAGGTAAGTTTGTTTACCTTCTGTTCTGTAAGTGGATGACATGCTATGACATGCTAACGTTATTTTAGACGCAAAGTTAATGTTTTGTTTACCTTTGCTGCAGCCAGGTTAGCTAGAATGCTAATGAACGTGGGCCACGTTACTTCAGATCAAATATCAAAGCTAATGTTAGATACTGGTGTTAGCTGAAGATCTAATCTTGTTAACTATAGCTGCGTCATTGCGTGCACTCGCATATGTGGGATAACATTTACAAACGTCTTAAGTGTTAAAGGCATTAGCTAACGCTAGCTCCATTTTCTTATCCAAGAAATACTAATCAAACATGAGAACATCATTAAAATGTTTTTACTGTATGAAAGACAGCCTGAATTGGCTCTGTTTTGGTGTGGATTGCTTGCTTTTCTATAGCCTGGAATGATATAGGTTCAGGTTGATATACCTAAACGTTAGAATGTAAGGTACAAGCAACACAAAGCTATGAAGAGATTATTACGTTCATCCAATGTACTATACTATGTAAAAATGCTCATATTCTTCATTTGGTGTAATGTCCCCTTTACATGTGAAGTATTTGATTTGTATGTGCTCACAGATGTCTCAAATCCAGCCAGAAAGAACAGAGATCCTCATGTCATTTTATGACAGAGGGATGACCACAAAGAGGTCATCGCTCATCACCCCTGCTGCTGTGGCTGCTGGACTCCCAGAAAAAACTGTTAAGGTAACAAAGTAAATTAGCTGCAGGTGTGGGAGCTTGTGGGGACATCTTAAGAGCTTTTCATATACAGTAGCCATAAACTTTGCTTTTTCAACTGTAGAACTGGGTGGCAAACAAATCCAGGAATCCTGTGAGGAAGACGCCGGGCATGGGATTTAGAAACCTGTCGGGGTACAACATCTTCTGCAGTGACCACATGAAAACAGGTATATTCTGTCACGTTATGTACTGCTTAATCAGCCGTGCTAGCAGAGAGTTTTGACTGACGATAAAAGTCGAGACGATAAATAACATTTCTCTCTATAAATAACATTTCTCTCTATAAATAACATTTCTCTCTATAAATAACATTTCTCTCTATAAAGAATGATCCACTGTAAATTTAGATTGAGTAGCCCTTTTTTCATTGTTTATCAAACATGACAGAAGTTTGCTTTACTTATTTAGCAACATTAATACTAATGGGATTAATGATGAATCTATTTAGTAGACTTTTTAGCTAAACTGGGCTGGCAAAATAGGCCTACTAACCCACCCATAGATGGTCGTGGCAACCCTTATTAAAGGGATATTTCACTTTCAAAAAAACTTTGGGTCATTTTATCTTCTACTCAGGCTTTTGTGAGCCCCCCAGACAGTATTTAGTTCTGGTGACTGATATTGTCCTAATAATACGTGAGGAGACCTTGTTTTTTCAATTACCTTTTTCATCTT
Source organism: Gymnoscopelus microlampas (assembly GCF_963454915.1). Taxonomy (NCBI): domain Eukaryota; kingdom Metazoa; phylum Chordata; class Actinopteri; order Myctophiformes; family Myctophidae; genus Gymnoscopelus; species Gymnoscopelus microlampas. The sequence continues at coordinate 44,978,757 of NC_139956.1, read as the reverse complement.
TTTTTAAAATATTTATTTTTGAAAATTAAAAGAAATTAATATAGCAAAATAATAATACAATAAATGTAAAAGTAGTCAAAAAAACACAGCCCCCTCACGTATTAGGAGGGCAGGATGGGTCACCAGAACCAAGGATGGGTGTTTTTGATGAATGTAAGTTTGACGTTATGATGGGTTTGTATAGGAAGGGGGTGTGTCTGATAAAATGAATATCAAATATCTAAATACTGAATCAATTTACTTAAAACTGCCTGGGGGGCTCACAAAAGACTTTTGAAAGTGAAATATCCCTTTAAGTTCCATAGGCTGTCAACAGAGTGATGCCCTAATAATAATGCTGCATGATCCTTTTTTCATTAGGGGACATTGAACATGCTGGTGCTGCTTGGGCAGTCATGCCAGAGGAGGAGAAGGCTAAGTACAGAGAGAAGGCAGATAGCTTGGTTGGTGGAGAAAGCGAGGAGAGTAAGCTGCTTCGGAGGAAGAGGCTGCTCAAGCAGCTTAAAATTCAGGTTGGATGTAATGGTTAAGGTGTTCGGCATCTGTTCAGATGGCCTCATGTTCTGGAGTTCCAGTGTCCCCATGTTCCGGGGCTTTGATGTTGAGCTGTCGATCCGCAGTTGGCGATCTTGATCTGCTCTTTCGGTAACACTTTTATTTATTAGTTGGCCCATGTTTATATAAACTTGGTAGTGTCTAAAGCCCATATCCAGAAGGACGGCTGTACATGTATTATTTTATTTTACTTCTTAAATCGTGTGAATGATTGAAGTCCCAAATTCAGAGATTTGTTTATAAATCAGTTGCTGAAAACATGTATAACATGTACAAAGAAAGCACAATCTCAAAATGTTTTGGTCTTTTTCACCATTTCTGTGATCAGGATGTCTTAGGTGGACCTTAAGCGAAGTGTCTTTATGACATCTTGGAGAGACTTAGCATGGCCCCTCCTTTAACACAATACAAAGATTGAAGTCAGAGCAGAGAATGCTGCTTAGTTCTTTCATGATAATTGATTTGAAACCTAACCATATACTTAACATGTATCGTAAAAAATTGACAGGGTGCTTAATGCATTTTATGTGACGTCCTTCTGGGTAACAGGATCTAGACACTAACTATAAACTTGGGACCATATTTATTTTCTAAGGTGCATGTGTATGTATATACTGTTTTGCTCAATGCCTGTACTCTGATTGAGCATACTGCTGCATGTTACTGCATGTTACTGCATGTTACTGCATGTGCATGTCTGTATCTGTATTATGGGTTTTGTCTCCATATGAATTTTGTTACTTGGGGTTGAACCGGTGGGGAGGGAGTGGCTAGCTTTGGGAGAGCTCTTGTCTTGTCTGTTTGCATGAATGTACTTGTTGTGTTGTTTTTAAATTGTATGTCCTGTTCATTTGTGCTACGGACCCCCTCGAAAATGAGATGGTGCATCTCAAGGGGTTTATCCTTCTAATAAAGGTACTATATATTTACAGTTTTATATTTTAGGTTATTTTGAAATGGTCTTCACAGTCCTACACTTACAGTATAAATGGTAACACTTTCAGTCTAAGATGATGATTGATCACAAAATGGACATAGAATAAGTAAGCGACTATTGCTGTCTGTGGGTCCCTAATGGCACATTTGCAGAAACAACAGCTTTGCACTCATGGTGAGTGCAAAGCTCAGTATTCAGTTCTATAAAGTTAATACTCTCCTAAATGTCCATCAAAATGGACGCAGATCTGATGCCTCAGACCTATCCAGTAAACGGACCCTTGTCATTGCAAAATGCTTAAAAACAGATATAGTAGATGGGCAGTCCGTAGTGTCTAAAGAGATACAGGTATTGGACACAATGGTTTGGTGTGGCTGAGCCCTAAAAATCACATTTATGGCTGAAAATGTTCAAATTGTTCAAGTGGTATGTAATAACATTGTGTTAATGTCAAATCATACAAAGACATATGTTTGTCATTGATGTACACTGTACAGTTAGTTTTTTTGTTTGTCCAAGGTACTGCTGCATTGTGTGGGGGATTTTGTTGTTTAAATGTTTTATTTGTTTGTTCTTTATTCTTAACAAAAGCCACCCTCATGCTGCAGTGCAGAAGCCAAGTGTCTAAATTTAATGACAAACAATCAACTACCTGTAAGTCAGTAACACAAATGCCTCTTTTATGTCTGCTTTTTTTTAATGTGTGTTAATAGGTGACACTGCTTGAGAAAGAGGGGGTGGATGTTGGGGTTATGATTAATGACCCATTCAGCAAAACCCAGAGCATGATGTGCACTGGAAGTGTTGAGGGGTTCATTAATCAGTCCATGATTGGGTTCACACAGCTATTTGAAGGTAATGTTATCCTTAACAAGTACACAGTTTTGAATTAAGTAAATTACAGTATGATCTTTGCCACAGGGTGTAATGTATTATTTCTTATAGGGGAAAAGCAGAACCCGGCAATAGCAAAACGTGAGCTTTTGAAGAAAGTCCAGGACCTGTTCAACAAAAAGTATGGTATGTTTGTCATTTACGGTACAAAATTAACATTGCATCAAAATGTATATCTACCCTTATTCCTGATCCACTCATCATAATCATGATAATGCTTACGGTAAGTCGCTCTGGATTAAGAGTGTCTGCTAAATGTCTAAATTGTATGTATACTGTCTATCTGTAAAAAATGCATAATGTATAGTACTTTAAGAATTTTGTACATTTGTTGTGCTGTAGCATGCCACAGACTTAAAGGCTAAAGAGGGTTCCAAAGAGATGCTTGTTCACTCTTTGAGATGGTCAACATATAATTGTAAAAAAAAAAATAATCAAGGAATCCAGTCAGATTCAGCAGAGAATGCCATCCCCAACATAATACTTTGCTGTGTTCTTGTTCTTAGGAGAAGCAGGAGGAAAGGGGCGCTTCCCATACGAAGCAGTGTTGAAGAAAACGAGGAACATTAGGGTTTCTGGCCTCCCTCACCCCTTCAAAAAGCCATCAGCACATGGCGCAAAGCAGCTGAAGGAGATACTGGACAGCAGTGAAGCAATCACGGTCCACATTGATGAAGGTGGGTAGTAACGCATTACTGCAGGAATTTCCATAGTCATACGCCCCAAAATGCATTGTTATCAGTTAACTGCTAAAAATGGCTACCCTGGCTAGAGCAAGGCTAAAGCTAACCTTGGCTGGTTTCCTGACTGCTTACATGGAACGTTGACAACTGGCTGTGACGGCACTCAACCGTGAAATCCTTTGCTCCCAGTTTTAAAGGAACGGGCTATTATCTTCCACTTGAGTAATTAATGTGAAGTAACTGTATTTTTACTCGAGTACTGCTTTTGTTTACTCTACCCTCCACAAATGATTAAAGATTTGTCTAACTGAATAACCGTAGTCTCTCTACTGTATAGACATGACAATGTTTTCTTTTCTCCCTTTACCTAATCTAGAAGCTGCACCAGAGGTGTTTGTACAAAATGTGGTAAGCATCAGCTGTTCTAACAATGAATGTGGCAAAACGGTGATTTTGTGCATACATGTTAACCGTTTAATCTGCACATTCTCCTATGACTTTACAAATGTGACATTTACCCATGATTAAGGGTGTATTTCATTTTCATGCATTTGTGAAACACACAAAGGACCCAGTGGAGTGTGTCACACACACTCAACACACAGTCCCTCTCTCTGTAGACCTCTAATCAAGATACAATTTTACCCCCCCCTCCACACACACACACACACACACCCACACACCCCCACACACACACACACACACACACACACACACACACACACACACACACACACACACACACACACACACTAGTAGCCTATTCAGTGTTGTCAGGTCAGAAAATGAGCAACCTCTCACTCAACACATTCTGGAAACACACACCATAGTGTATTGTGATCTCTATTTTTCGGTTAGGCTTTGGTCTCTAGTGAATAACAGATGTGTGGCCTCATAGTGTGCATTATTAGCCAAGCTCCAGACCTTCGAAGCCACACCCACTCAACAGTTGTGGAATTGTCATCTTGTGAAGAAGTGGAAAGTTTATGAAATGACGATTCTGTCTGAATATCAGGCTAGTGAATTATAGGAACCCCTTCAGCCCCATGGGGAAAATTCTATAGTCTAGAGCTCAAGAGTCGTCTCTTGCACTAGAAATGAATTCCCTGTTCATTTTCTCAGATATTTGGTGGTTGATATCCTAATCAAGTTGGAACTTTAGGGTGGGTAGGGGGAGTGGCTCGCTTTGTGTGGTATGGTGATTGATTGATATCTTTATTGATCATGAAAAAAAACATACTGTACATCTGGCCCACCATAATCAAAAGGGCAACGCTAAAAAGCTTACAGCTTGTTTCCATTACGGTCCTTAGTATGAGGTGTGTATGAGGTCATGTAGTTTGGTGCTGTTGAGTTCATGAATGTATAGTGTTCATGATGTGCTAATGTGTCCCTGGGCATGTTCAGGAAACATTGTGGGATTATGAGAAAGGAAAGGCAAGTCATGCAGAGTCGAGGAGTGGGTCAGGGTTCAGCTTCCGATCCGACAAAACTAGGATATTATAGCAGACAGGAAAACCTGTACATGGTGTAGCAGACATGTATTTGCAAGAAACACAAGCAAGCTTTGCCCCACTGTTAAACACTGAAAATGTGTGATTGGTGCTTTTTTCTTTTTATACAGAAAGCTTTTTAAATGCACTACCGTGTTGCTGGTGTCTTTTTATTCCACAGATCTCAATGGACCAGGATGACATGGACCAGGAGGACATGGACCAGGAGGATATTTTGGATTTAAGCATGCCTCAACACACAGTACAGGTCAGTCGTGTGTGTGTGTGTGTGTGTGTGTGTGTGTGTGTGTGTGTGTGTGTGTGTGTGTGTGTGTGTGTGTGTGTGTGTGTGTGTGTGTGTGTGTGTGTGTGCGCGTGCGTGCGTGCGTGTAGAAGCCCATGTATTAGCGTGTATAAGCATTAAGAGAAATGTCTGACTTCCTCCACATCTGACAATAAACCTCATGGTATTCACTCACTGTCATAGATAACAGTGTATTCATAAACATTTATTTATTGGTTATTCCCCAAAAAATATTGGACTTAAGTATGGCAACCAAGGTTAACTAAAGTCCTGTCAAAGAAAGGAAAAGCAACATTCAAAGAGGTAATCCTGAATCCTTGTATACTTATAGGAGCACCTTCCCTGCACATCCTCCTCTCACTCCATGGGCACTTGGGAAACTGCGCCTCTACAAACTGCACAGGTCAGTCATCATCATTTAAGTTGTGTGCGTGTGTCTCTCAATATATAGATAGATCTACACCAGTGTGCAGTGCCAAAGGGAATGCAAATCTAAGGTCTATTATACAACAGGTAGTTCCGACCAAGCAATCTTATTGGTTGAAATAGCTATCTAGCCGTGCTTCAAACCAGCATGATAGCACGGGCCTAATCACATTAATAAATCACTCCGCACATCACTCTGCACTGCAGTCCTCACCTGATTAGACCATATATGGCACAGCTGTGCTGTGACGTCACGCTGTCCCACGGTAGGAAAACAAACGGCGAATATAGCCGATCTACAAGTTCACAACGCGTCGCCATCGCAACGCGTTGTCAGCTTGTAGATCATTTATTTTGGCCACGTGACACGGTCGTACGACGGAGCATATAGCCTACTGGAATCAGCTGTGTTGATGAGACGGTAGTCTCGCGTAGCCAGACCCCACAGAAAATGAAAAACAGCGACCTCTGTTTTCTGATATTGTCTGTGGAGTCTGGCAGGAGTATAATGTTAGACTAGAGCGCAGGGAAACACCGGTTTCATGTCTGCCTACAGCGCATCACTTCCGGTTGGTGCGACTACCTTTTCATTCCCACTAACAATATTTCTACACGGAACACTAACACCACTTCTCCCAGAGAACATGGATGGTTTTGGTTATAAGCCCACTTGTTTCTATGATGAAAGAGTAATTTAAAATGTGAATATCTTTCCGTGGTTTTGTCCGCTCCGAGGACGCTATTGTTAAATTAGTTTCGGCTAGTTTCGAGGGGGGGAGGGTGGACGGACACGTGAATCCCGCCCACTACATTTGATTGGGTAAAGCGCGGCCCACTTCCTGATCTGAAGGCACGCCCACTTGTAGCCACTGCGCACACGTCAGGACGAACCGCTCTGACAGATTCCCCCGTAGGGCAGAATCTGTTCTTGAGAGATTAATGAGACGGTGCCTCAGAGTGCTGCTACAGGGACTATTTAATGTGTCAGTCAAATACACTCTTCTCTTTACAGGGAAACGGATAATAGCAAAACATTTTTTTATGAATTGCCCCACAATATGCATACATTTGGATGTGTTTTGTTGGTAACTGTTGTATAATGGCAATATTACACTCGAGGGTGTGCTTTGCCTACATTATTGTGTGTGTGTGTGTGTGTGTGTGTGTGTGTGTGTGTGTGTGTGTGTGTGCATAGAAGCCCATGTATTAGCGTGTATAAGCATGAAGAGAAATGTCTGACTTCCTCCACATCTGACAATAAACCTCATGGTATTCACTCACTGTCATAGATAACAGTGTATTCATAAACATTTATTTATTGGTTATTCCCCAAAAAATATTGGACTTAAGTATGGCAACCAAGGTTAACTAAAGTCCTGTCAAAGAAAGGAAAAGCAACATTCAAAGAGGTAATCCTGAATCCTTGTATACTTATAGGAGCACCTTCCCTGCACATCCTCCTCTCACTCCATGGGCACTTGGGAAACTGCGCCTCTACAAACTGCACAGGTCAGTCATCATCATTTAAGTTGTGTGCGTGTGTCTCTCAATATATAGATAGATCTACACCAGTGTGCAGTGCCAAAGGGAATGCAAATCTAAGGTCTATTATACAACAGGTAGTTCCGACCAAGCAATCTGATTGGTTGAAATGGCTATCTAGCCGTGCTTCAAACCAGCATGATAGCACGGGCCTAATCACATTAATAAATCACTCCGCACATCACTCTGCACTGCAGTCCTCACCTGATTAGACCATATATGGCACAGCTGTGCTGTGACGTCACGCTGTCCCACGGTAGGAAAACAAACGGCGAATATAGCCGATCTACAAGTTCACAACGCGTCGCCATCGCAACGCGTTGTCAGCTTGTAGATCAGTTATTTTGGCCACGTGACACGGTCGTACGACGGAGCATATAGCCTACTGGAATCAGCTGTGTTGATGAGACGGTGCCTCAGAGCGCTGCTACAGGGACTATTTAATGTGTCAGTCAAATACACTCTTCTCTTTACAGGGAAACGGATAATAGCAAAACATTTCTTTATGAATTGCCCCACAATATGCATACATTTGGATGTGTTTTGTTGGTAACTGTTGTATAATGGCAATATTACACTCGAGGGTGTGCTTTGCCTACATTATTGGCGGTATAATGACGGTAAAGCACACCCTCGAGTGTAATATTGCTTAATTCAGCCCCACCCGACACTGTACCAAAAGTAGTACAATCCCCATCCAGAGCGCGACTCCATAGTCTCTCGAGACTGACGGATGCCAATGAATATGTATATATAAACGGTATATAATGTGTTTTTAAAATACATCTTTACTTACAGGAACCCCTCCCCTGCAACTCTACCAGCATGGCCACCATCAACATGCAGTCGTGGCAAGACATGGGTCAGACGTCGCTTCTGGATTTGTTGAATAATTGACAATGGGAGCCCACAACACCAGGCATGGCTTCCCAAAGGCACCTGGACCGTGAAATCATCTTTGTTCCTTTGCCAGCGAATGGGATTAAGTTGATCCTAAAGCCTTAATGCTTTTAAGCTGTGTTGTTCAAAAGTGTCTGGACTGTAAGATCTCAGTTAGACCATTGACTTGCATTTGAACTATGAGGATCTTGTAAAAAGAGAACTTTTGGTAAAAATCAGTTTCTGATCAAAGAGAGACCCTCCTACCCGAGGCTGTTTTCAGGCCTCCTTGGAATATGGTGCACACGTTCAAAACCGTTTTGTTTCTTTTATGTATGAGCCAATTATTGTTTACTACATCTACAGGATCTGAAGATCGTGTGTGTGTGTGTGTGTGTGTGTGTGTGTGTGTGTGTGTGTGTGTGTGTGTGTGTGTGTGTGTGTGCGTGCGCGAGAGAGAGAGTTATTGAGCATATATATTAAGAGTCCTGCTGTTTAAAATCCTACGGACTGTGTGGAGAGAGTTGACACTCTCAGTTAGCTACTGTTGATTGTTTGAATTAAACAAGATTGCAATCTCAACATGCAAATGGTTTCTTTCCATGTCTATTTCTTTCACAAAATATCGGCATCGTGTTTGGAATACTCTTCAGTCACTATTTCTCTGTTGTGTTTATATAGTGAATTATATGGGCAAGGATCAAGTTTCAGCCACTACCTCACTCTTCTTCTTTCTATTGTCTATATGAGCAAATGTAGCGTAGATACTCTGTTCACTTAAAATTGTGTGTATTTTATTGTTGACTACATTGTGATTCTAATTATCAGTTGACAATTCTGTCACTTGAACACAACGTAGTCCACTATTTGCGTAATGGGGACCAATTTCTAAGAGGGCTAATGAGATTTAGATAAAGCACCATTGGCTATATAAAGACAAAGTGGGAAAATGGAGCCGTCTGGTATTTTGACATCACTATTGTAATGCAGCCTTTAAAACCAAGAAAATAACTTTTATCCTGCATCACTATATTCCTTCATTGTAATATTAAGATCATATGCATTACATCCAGTCTTATACCACCATTATCCAACATTAAGTTCATATCCAGTCTCATATCACCACATTACCTATCCTTTCCATATCTTTGACCCCAACTGACTGGGCTGGTGTGTGTGCATTAGGCCTGTTCATCTCCTCCTTGTTATCTGATGTGTTCATAAAGATATTTTTATAATAATAATATGGGTTTATTGAAAACATATATGCTCAATTAAATGTAATGATTTTTTATTAAGCTATTAACTGCCTGAAGGTTTTGTGACGGCTAACATTTGAAGTAGATTGAGTACTTATAAATTATCATTATAAATGGCATTGATGTTTGATTGCGCTATGCATGTTCGGTTTATGAGCCGAATATTCTATCATTTAAATTGCTTTATACAGTAGGCATTAGGCAATGGCAATGCGAAATTTTGTTTTGTTTCATTTTGTATCCAATTCATATTGCGGTGTTTAGCAGAATTATTAGGAAGAGTTGGTTGTATAATTAGCCTTTGCATCCAGGATTTATTTGCGCACAAGTCTTAGATGTTTGACATTTTTTAAATCTAATTAATTTGACTATCTAAAGAATGGCTATCATTTTGAAACTTTTGGAAAATATTTAGTTGTTTTGACAATTGGAGTGTTGCTTTGCCTATTGTAAAATACACATATATATATATATATATTGTAACGCCTATATTTTATTGATTTGTCTCACAATTATAACGAAATATATCTGATTTAGGCTATTGTGGAAGGCAAAGTAATGCTGTTTTATGTAATTTAAAATATAATCACTCTTATTTTGGGTGCGTTAGGATATAACGCACTGAGTTCAATGGTCCAATACAACCCAATACATGAGTGCGCTCCCGATGCGCATATACGAACGCATCATAACTCCTAAATTTTACTCCTACTCTGCATGAACTTCCTGTTCTAACTCAACATTTATTATATATAGGGTGCGTTTGGAAATACAGCACTGAGCACACTGGCCAATACAAACTAATAGGTGAGTGCGCTCCGGTGCGCAATTTCCGAACGCACCCAGTTTCACAGTTAAACAAGGCTATGCGAGCGATGCTATACATTTCTTGTAGTTATTTACAAGAACAGAACAACCCACGAATTGTCCATATTGCGTGTGTGTGTGTGTGTGTGTGTGTGTGTGTGTGTGTGTGTGTGTGTGTGTGTGTGTGTGTGTGTGTGTGTGTGTGTGTGTGTGTGTGTGTGTGTGTGTGTGTGTGTGTGTGTGTGTGTACTATTTTGGAGCAAAACACGAAGGAAAATAAAAGCCTGGAGATCGAGGCTGTGTCTACTTACACACATATACACATGATACAAACATGCCTAATGACACGCACGCACAGACATACGGCGCACCATCATTCATTCCATATTTGATCGGAGCAGACAGACTCTTTGTTATATTGGCAGGTTGTATGGTGCCTATTGAAAGTTGTACAGTAGGCCTACTTATTCATATTCAATTTAGATAAAGGTACTATGTATAATAATCTATGATTATCATTAACAACTCATTTATGAATAGGAGATTGGTGATGATGGCTTGGATCATTTTACCCCTCTTGAACGTGGTGCCTGCCCTACGCTACTCGCAGTGCCAGTTGTAAGCCACTGAACGTGGATTAATGTGTTTTTTCCCGATCTTAAATGTGGTTTATTACAGTATTAATACACATTATGTGCAATGTGTACTACATCAAAATATGGACTTGGAAGGTATAGGCCTACTGGCATGCATGAACTCAACTTCCATTGAAAGAAAGAAAGTAGCATTCATATACATATACATATAGCCTACATAATTGACTGTCTCTTTGAACTGATGCAAATGCATCATCATCAAATAGTTCAGATTGTGTTTGGTTGTTGTGATAGCCTACATCTGTTATATGATCAGTAACCTACATTTGGGCCATAACGTCCGTTGTTTGAGCTGCTGCTGGGGGGATAAGACTTCTCTCGGATGAGTGCTTGCTTCTTTCTCTTTCAGGCAAGTAAGCTATAAGCCTCAGCCAAGGCTTTCTCCATGAAATGTTGAAATTAGAACTTGGTTGTTGAACAGAAATAAATAATTGGAAAGGTGTCAACCTGGATAGTAACATTCAGTATATGTCTGGATATAGTAAATACCTTATGCTTTGAGATACTGACCTCAGAGTCAGTGCATTGCAGGACACAGCATGAGCTCTTAATCCAGCAAGGCTAATGTGAGAGCACTGTCCCCGACTAAGAAATCCAAAGTGAAATCAGAACGGTGAAGTCATGCTGGTATATTACTGACACGATATTGGTAATAAACGATATTACTGAGTTAATGCTATGTAATATGCTAGTTTTCTAATGAGTTACACTCAACATTGCCTATCATCGTTTATTGTTACAGTACTTTGCATATGGGTAGCCACTTTATGAATGAATCCCCTAGCCCAGTCAGCAGTGGTTGACATATTGCAGGCTATACTATAACTGAGCTATAGGGGACTTTTAACTTATATCAGTCATGTTGCTTTGAACAAATAACCCCTATTTTGTCTTGCACTTTTTAGACAAACCTCATTATTGAAAAGTAGCGCCCACATATGCCCCAATAGTCAAAGGTTCAAACCTATTTACATTTTATTGTACCCTCAGCAGTAATCTTTAGAATTATCAGGCCAGATTTGACCATTTTAACATGTTGTGTTAAGTACGTTTCAAAGCTGCAATCTAGCTCAGAAATTCATTTGCCTCATTTCTCATAATCTCTACATCATGGGTTGTGGAATTGTACATTTGCACATGGAAAGGAGCACTTTCATACTGCTAAAATGAGTCCCCTCCACTGAATCATACAAGGCCACACAATTATCAAACTTTCACCTTGATTTAATTTTTAAATATTTTTAAATTGTTGAAAAACAAAACATGTTTTAAAGTGAAAGATCACACACACAAGCACTTGTTCCTTCAAATAGGCACCATTTATTTACATAACACTTACATTCAACCCGGGAAAGCATCCATGTCATTTTAGCATAGATATAATATCACTTCTGCAAGATCTGGTTCTCAGGTCGTATGTGTATGAGAGTGTGTGTGTGTGTGTGTGTGTGTGTGTGTGTGTGGGGGTGTGGGTGCGTGCGTGCGTGTGAGTGAGTGTGGAAAGCTAGCTTGCCTTCCTGCTGCAGATCACACATCACAGATATCATACAATATTCAAAAATCATGCAGCTGATGATATTCACCTTTACAAATTACAGGTCCTTCCAACCAGGCTCAAGCTTTCTCTATGGTACCCTAATACGTTTCCTCCTCATTGTCTGCACCATGAAGACATTCCAATTACTGAAACTGTCACATTCTGAATGGCTGCTATGTATATAAGGGGAATACACATTGCTAGGCACGCTTATTTACTTATTAGTCAAGGACATAAGGACATACATCATCATCTGCCAAAACATATAAGCACTCTTGTGTTTCAACAGCCATGTTCATGTGCAATACTGAAAATGATGCCTTTTCAGATGTCACAGCTAATACACCAGATGTTATTGTTGAAGAGGACAGTAGAGCAGTGACCATTTTGGAAGTGGCATGTACATTTGACTACAGCCTGGAAGAGGTATCCCTTACAAAAGGTGCTTAAGTACCAACGTCTTAAAGACACAGCTTGGTTACAAATGTACACTGCTTGTGTTCATATTTGGAAGCCTCGGTAATGTCCACAAATCAGTTGTGACAGGCCTGCAGATTGCAGGAATGCCTAAGCCAAGAGCTAAGGCATTTGCAAAATTCAGTTCAGTGTCTGTGATAATTGGCAGTCGCCATATATGGAGGAGGCAATGCTTCCTGTACCCGTGATCTGTATCCTGAAATCCTTGTTGTTGAGCTTTGCCAAGTTTGTGCATCTACAGTTTGTGTTCAAGAATTTCTTGTAAAAATACAACTCTAATCTTTGTTTCTGGGGGTCCCTGGGCTGGAACAACATATTTTGAGAAGGGGGTCCGCAGCCATAATTGTGAGGGTTCCTTGACATGGAAAAGTCAGTAGCAACATGCGTCGACATCACCAAACAGACCTTTTTGGTCATACAGTCACAGGCAAAAGGGTGTGTGTATGTCCACGCTTGTCGCACCCTCCTCCTCATAGTCATCTTCACCATCTTCTTCGTCGTCGTCGTCTTCTTCTTCTTCATCATCATCATCCTCATCACTGTCGTCGCAATCTGAATCTTCCACTATTCCCACAGAGTCAGTCTGAAAATGTTGGGACATGGTGTCACAGATGTCAAGCTGGTGTTGAAAATGCTTGACCTTTGCAGAGAGAGCTGTGACTGCCCCATGGTCAAAGCGTGAGGAGCTTGAGTAGTTAAGGAGGGCTTCTTGTGCTTTTGCCATCTCTTGGTGGAAGAAGGCCTTGATTGTTTTGAGGTCCTCTTTGATGATGTTTTTCTCCTCAGACGCTCTATCACTGAGATAGACAAGCACAAATAGCCTTTGCTTGAGGTAAAATGCTGGATCGTCACCCTTCCCCTGTTGGCTCCACACACCAGCGTCCATGTCGATTGCCAATTCAAAGGTCAAAGAAGGGAGGTTTGTGGATGGGATGGCTTGCCTCTTCATGTTGTAGAGCTTTGTTGACGCTTTGATTTTGCTGTTGAGCTTCGTGATCTGTCTGGAAAGCCTTGCAGCAATTGTTTGTCCCTCTGTGAATAAAAAACAAAAAGATGTAAGTTTCCAAAAATAAAATAAATAACCTCATTAAAATTCCATCTCGTCTAGCATGGATACAGAATGCACATTAGTTTGGTATAGAAGTGTTATTTAACCAGGTGAGTCCCATTTATATCTAAATCTCTTTTTCAAGGGATCCCTGGGACAAGTCAAAAGCAGTAGCCGGTATAAGATTAGACAAAGAAACAACAATAACAAACACTAATATAGCAGCAACCGTATCACATTTTGCAAAATCCATTTAGCATGACATATGAAAGAAGAAAATTAGGCTTGGGGGGTGGGCATAAGGGGGATAGGAAAACTCCCACTGAGAACAGGATCGAGTCAAAATAATTATGCCTTCAAATCAGCTTAAGAAGAAGCCGATTGTGGTACTGTATGTGGGCTGATATCACGATTGTCCAATGATAGTCTATCTTTATGTGGTAGGTTATAGCATCGTCAATATCTGGAGCATATATCAAAAGGAGCATGGATCAATGCTGTTTGGAAGCCATTATGGCCTAAATAATTGATTGATTGAATATGTTATTAGACAGAAATGCAAACAGCACAAGTACAGTCAAACACTTGGTCTTAAAGGATAACACCAAAAAAGTCCTTGCGGTCTTGTTCCATTCTAATACATGCTTATAGTGTGTAGTTCCATAGTATAACTATTTATGAACATTTACTCTTTTTCAAGTAATTATCCTTGTCACAAGGGCAGACATTTCATGTGTTGTTCTGGGTTTCGTGAAAAATATGCATCCATATTGGGAGAAACAGAAAGATGTGAATCATCTCACCTGCATATTTCCTGACCAGGCCACACATGAACTTGCGCTCCACAGTGAGGTTAAAGATGTTATTTAACACCTCCTTGGCTCGCTTCTCCATTGCTGACGAGAGGAAGGTCTGGGCCTGAGGGGAGGTGAGTGACCACCTCTGCTTCACATGGTTCTTCTTTTCTAGACCACAGAGCTTTCTCTGAGCCCTACCCCCCCCCCCCACACACACACACACACACACACACACACACACACACAGTTAGATACAAGGTAGAAGAGGGCTGCAGACAAGTCAAATAACTAAAATCAGATGTAGACTTGTTAATATGCAAAACATATAAAAGCAGACATGCAAACAGCCCTGAGGTGAAAAAGGTGACAACATGTTGTTTTCTTTTGGGTCAGGTGTCACACAATTGCCCTATTTGGGTTCAAAAAGGTGACTGTAGCTGAAAAGTGCACTTTTGCATGTCTGTAAAAGACATGTTCCAACAATTCAAGTAAGTCATTTTAAGTGTGTGTCAAGACATTTCCAAAATAGCAGATCTAAACATTTTTGCAAATCTTTGAATCTATATTTTTAAAGCTAAAAGTTTTCACTCAAATCTTTGCTTCTGAGGTACCTGGAAAAACATATTTTGAGGAGGGAGGGTCCACAGCCAAATACATATAATTTTGGGGGTCCTTGACATTAAACATGCATGAAAGTTTGCGCACCAATGATACGACATATGTTTTTCAGAAAAACATAAATTTAGAAGACATTTTGTAGAATCAGCCTCAGGTCTTAATGGGTTAAATACAGTCACCTTGACAAGACACGTATTAAAAGGCTGAGCACCATTTTATTTAATTTGGGTGCCCCTCTACCCCACACCCAAGAGTTAACTTTTTTTTTTTTTACAAACTGGGTAATAGCTAGCCTGGTAAACCCTCCCTCCGGAAATCTCATTTCCATTTGATTTCAGGAGAGAGTCTGGTCTCAACCGCCTTTCTGCAATATTCGCTCTGTGCGCCGAACTGACGAGCCTATAAGCGTCGTCGCACATCGTTCTGTGATAGACAGCGACAGTTGGCCATCAGGTGGCGAGTTCGAGTGAGCCCGAATGATGCCGAGTGCAGCCTGAGTGCCGCCGAGAAAAGACGAAGGGCAGCCATTGTTGTTGTCCGAGTGCCGTCACTTCTTAGTTTAGTTCTTAAAACGGTCTCAAACTTCTCTTTGGAGGCACGGAATTTACTATTAAGATATCGTTTGAATAGAATTTAGTTGTTTAACTTAATATATGTGGTCAATTAATCATGACAGAGCCTATTTAAAAATATAAATTCAGAGAACCGGGAGGGGCGGGCTGTGACACGCATGTATCCCAATAAGGCAACCTATTTTGGGCATGGGGATCTCAAAAGTCCCGTTGCGTCATATTAGTGACGGAGGTGGTAAAAGTCCACTGCAATTGGCTGAAGGGGAAAAACGATCATTGGTTGAAGGGGTTGTCAGTCAACGGTATTACTCCCGCCCAACTCCAGCCCACAGCGAATATTGCAGAAAGGCGGTTGAGACCAGACTCTCTCCTGAAATCAAATGGAAATGAGATTTCCGGAGGGAGGGTTTACCAGGCTAGGCAATAGCAGGTTTCCTGGCTACTAAAAGCACATTTGTTTTGACATTATGACAACACTTACTTTTCTGTTTTTGAGATCAAATCCACAACTTGAGCTCCTCCTTGAGATGTTTCAAGTTGTGACCTAAGACAAAGGAGAAAGAAAGGGGGGGGGGGGGGGGGGTTGGGGTTAGCATACTGTAGGTTCACTGCAAGGAGACAAAATCTTTAAGCAATGGGTACTGTGCGCAAAAGTGTTTTATGTCATAAATTAAATTAGATGATAAAAATATTTGTATTTACTTACTGTCCCCTCTGAAACTGGTGGAGATTTTCCACATACATCTCCTCCCAGGAAAAGGATAGCTCTTGCTTCTTCAGTGAAGCCTCCAGATCCTTCCCCCAACCCCTGATGTCTTCAACCGAGGTCCCTTGAAAATTGCATGTAAAAACAAAAACAAATAGACAGTTTGTCAATTAGCTCTGCGTTTCTCCAACAGTGATGGTTAACAGTCAATGGTTGAATCATTTTATAAAGCAAGCCTGGAAAAGGACATGGATGCTGACACAAAAGATATTGAGTTCTCATACCTATCAATCAGGCATTTCTGACCCAATTCAAGTAGAGATAGAAATTAACAATGAGCCCTACATTAATTTGGCCAAATTATGAATGGCCAAGTAAGTACAATATCAAGACAGACAATAACAGTAATTAAGAACATGAAAAAACATGTCTTATGCACACCTGATCAGCTCAGAGATGCCTGAAGAAGGTCTATTGAACAAACGTTGCCTACGCCTAATAAAAGTTGTTCTTTTTGTGAAAGTGTCTGTTTGTGACAGTGTGCAGGTTATTTCATTGTACTCAATAATTAAGAACATACAGAAAGTGTACACACCTGGCAGAGACTTCAGGAGACTTGTCAACTCTTTCATTGACTCCTCTTTTATTTTCTCAGCCTTCAGAAGTCGCTGAGGAATGCCTGTGACTACAAAAAGATAAATACAGTTTAACCAGTATCACTGGATTAGTGACTGTTCTATGTAGAGCATCGTTTCCCAAACTGGGGATGCATATGTGGAGGTACTACAGGGAAAAAAGAAAAAGGAAAATAATTTCTTAAGTTATAATATTAAGAGTATTGAAAGGTAGGTGGGTTATCATTCATTCCAACATATGCAATAGTTTTTTCTTGCAGTCAAAGCAAAATGCTGTAGTCGGGTAGTGTTTCCAAGTGGTTACTTGGATTCAGGAGTCCGAAAAATGGGGTGCATGTGTGTGTGTGTGTGTGTAAACATGCTCACTTTGTTTCCGTTGCACTTTGGCCGAGTAGTGTAGCAGGGCATCTGTTAGGAGGTCAGTGCGGTGAGATGGGGTCATCTCCTTTGTGATTTTCCCAAACTTACGAAGGTAGGACCACAAGCGTTCACTCTGCTCCCCATCAGCCAGTCCAGTTCCCTTCTGGAACCGAGTGTTGAACTTGAACTGTAAACACAACATAAAACAAAACAAATATTAATATTGTTTAGTTTGTGTGAAGTTCCTGGATATTACTTGTTATAGAAAACCTTTGTTACCTGACATGCAAGATTGTGTCCATAAGAATGGAACACAGGGAGGACAAAGTCCTTGTTGGCCATCAGCTCAGGAGGATAGTGATGCTAAAGAAAAGTAAAACATTGTTTAAATTCAGAACTACATATAGCCAATTGACCCTGCAACAGCAACAAGGTTGCACTCGGTTCCAGGTAAAATCCTTTGTTATCTGGCTTCCATCAAATCAAGGGGATATCAGAAAGAAAGAGACAGAGAGACAGAGACCGAGAGACAGAGGCAGACAAACAGACAGACAGGCAGAGACACGTACACATGAGCAGAAATTCACAGAAAGAGACAAACAGAGATGCAGAGAGACACACAATGACAGATGCAGTGATTATAAAATATCACACATTTGCTCTGTCATTAGTAACTTGAATGTGTCGTGTTACCTGAAGGTGGGGTTTCAGTTTGCATGCAATGTCGTACATGAAAACTATCTTCAGCTGGCGTTCCTCCTGCCCTCTACTGATGTCCTTCAGTAGGAGGACAGCGTTAGACAGTCTGAATAAATTAAGCAGAAAGATTGTTAGAATGACTACAATAAATTACGTATTTAAGCATACATTTAGCATTAGTTCTTACAAAAATCTTAATACCTTTCTCCATATTTCAAGTTTAAAAACTTGACTGGATGTTCATGCCTGCAGGTGAGGCCGAACACCCCAGTCTCATCCAGCTTTTTGTACCTGACCTTGGACCGTATTGCGCTCCCAGCGCGGAATCCAGGACACCCCCCCTTTGAGGGCAGAAGACACAGACACAATACCTTAATTACTAAACACGTTACATTAATTTGACATGAATAATGCAGATACATTTCTTAAACTATCACATCACATGTAGGCTAAACGTCTTTTCTTTAATGTGGTAGGATGGAAATTATAGTCCTACCTCAGGTTGTGCAGATGCCTTCTCAATAAAACTGTCCACTTCGGTCTGATCGAGGAAAAATCGTTGTCCATGTTTTGGAGCCTCAAAACTTTGCCCAGACGATTTTTTCCGCGGGAGGCCAAAGAGGGCATCGGCAGCCACACAGAGGGTCCCATTTTCCTAATAATATACAAGCAATGGTTAAATATATGCACATAAAATAATAAAGTACATGCAAAACCACATGCCTGCACATAAAATGTTTACCTTTGGACACATGGGACAACTGGCTCCATCAGCCAGACGTGGTGCCAATACGGAGCAGGCTGTCTGCACGAACTGCCAGTGCCTGTACTCCTCATAGCATTCCTTTATTAAAATGCTATAGAGATCAAGCACCTACAATGAAACAAAATAGGAATTTAAACAATAATACACCAATAATGTGAGCCCTGATAATGTGATACAAAATTCCACATGCAAATCATAACATCCACCTGCGTTGAAGGAAAGGCTTCCTGAATAGCAGAACTCATCCCCCTGATGGAAACGCCACACTCCAGTTGCATAACAGCAAGAAGCCTCATCAGACCCAAGGCTATGGCTGATTGTGGGCGTCTGGGTGAGCCTGGCCACAACCCCACACGGATAAGAGTCGCATGTTCTGACTCGCACACACAAAATGTGCACAGAACAACATGCACTCTCGCTGCAACAAAAATGATTTAAAAAAAGATTAATCTTTCAGGTGGATGGGTTATACAATTAGAGTGTTAGATTAATTGTTCCGACTGCATATTGTGATGGTCTGAAATGTTTTTTCGTTTTTTTTTTAATAATAGAGGTACAAGCTCGCAGTGTGTAGATATGCTATTTTTGAATAGCCAACATTAAAATATAAAATAATATGCTTTCCCGGTTTTTAATGTGTTAATACTCTGTTCGAGATAACTGGGGAAAAAGTGGAACCAACTCCTATGATTTTGGGGTTTAACCCTTATTGCTCCTGTTTTGGTGTTAAGCACTGCATATTATGTCAATTGGCACTATGGCAGAAAGCACAACGGAGCTGGCCAGATGTATGGAGAAACGAGATGACTGGAGACTCCGATGGAGGGCTCGTCTGAGGACGACGTAGAGAGACAAGTAAAATATCAACAAATTGAAAATGTCCATGCATGTCCCCCCCCCCAACAGAGCATAGATTTAGACACATTTACATTTGTCTGAATAGGTTATGCGATGGAATACCTTTCAGATCAAACACATGCAGTTGTCTTTTGTATGATGTCGTGCAGGTGTGTCCATCATGCCTTTTCCATTCCCACCTGAAGCCATTTGGCAATCTCCTCACATATGCGTTACCCTATTGTAAATCAGAAAGAGCTTCCATGTTAATATTTATATGCACATCTAAATACCTCATGCTTAGTAAAATGCATTGAGTAAATGGTTAATAACTTGATTGATTTGAATAAAGTCCCCTTTGCCATTTTCTGCAAAACAATGGTTTCATCTAGGAACATTTGAGAATCTATTATTCGTAACGTAGGGGAAGACGTGGAAAAGACTTACATCCCACAGCTCCATTCCATGCAACATGTTAAACTTGCTGTGGACTTCAATGATACATGGGGAGCAGAATGTAGCCTGACTGTCACAATCCCCACACTTCCAGATCTCTGCAACACTCAAATCCGACTGGCATATGTGGCAGAAAGGATTTAGGGGTGGGCAGAGGGACTCCACAGCTGGTACTTGCAGGCTGGGACGGATTTCGATCCATGCCTGCACATCCTCTAGCTTTCGTACTTTGGAAGGCACTGGAGCACTGGCACTGGAGCTTGAAGGTTCTGGAGCTTGTTCAGCCTCTTCCTGCACTGCTCCACCTGTGACTCTGGAATAAGGACCAGCTCTAGAGCTGGTAGGAGACTGGAGGATGTTGTGCCTCCTTACTGACCTAACAGTCCTCCCCTGGCGAACAACACTGGTTTTCCACTGGACAAACACCTTCTTCTTTTCTTTAACCATCTTTCTGCAAGGAATAACATGATGAGAAATAGAACATACTTTGTTAAACAGAGAGAGAGTGTGAGAAAGTGAGAGAGCTTGTGAGAATGAAGAAAGTCTAAGAATGTAGTATATTTGTATATGTAGCCCAAAGCCCATAAGCTACAAGTGATTAGATAGCTCATTAGAATAACTGAATAACTCTTTTCACAGGTAAAGGGGACTGTTCAGAAATCCAACCAGGCGCAACTACCCATGCGTCTGGTTGGCTACAGCCCTCTGACTGGGCCAGGAGTTTGGGAGGAATTCAAGTAGTTATTGTTCAGACCTGTGCCTTTGATGGTTTTTATTTACTACACAAATACAAACATACATTAACACACCCAGCAGCCAATCGTACTGCTAAGCGGCCAGTCAACTACTATCTTAGTCAACTACGATCCTGCCAGTAGGCTCACATTCTACTAACAAGATCTAACCAGGTCAGGTTATAAACCTAGGAAATAAACACAGAAAACACAATGACAATATTACCAACACGAATCTTTTCACATAAACAATAAACATATCAGCACATATAATCATCAAGTCTCCTCAACTTACTTCTACCACGTCCCAAGTCCTCAACGAAACTGAGTTCTCAGTGACTCTGCCACACAGACCCACCCAAAGGATGTTGCCTCCCACCAGAGATCATGCCCACCCCCCAAGGTGGCCTGGGTCTCTCTCTCTTTCCTGATAAGACTTTAAGGAATTTTTACAACCCTCAGAAAATCTAAGCAAGGGCCCACAATATGTGCCTTTACTCACTGGGCAAATACAATGAGCTCCTAGCAAGTATCTTTCTCCTCCCCCATAACATAGGCTCTCTCTCTCCTCTTTGAGATAAGGGAATGGTACGGAATTTACGACCTGCACACTCTGAAATGGACCCAAAACATGAGACCCCATAGAGCATGCCTCAGTTAATGACCCCAAACAGGCAGTATTAACCTTCATATATGTATGTATTTTACCTATGCCTTTATATGTCGGCCTACCACACTGGTATAATCCTAAATAAGCAGTAAATACACACACAATTATAATCATAATAATATTACAGGCGCTGAAGGCATGGAAAACCTAACAGGGACATTACACCAAATTAAGAATATGGGCATTTTTACATAATATAGTCCATTGGATGAACGTAATAATCTCTTTATAGCTTTATGTTGCTCCACACAAAAACAGAGCCAATTATAGCATGAAGGTTTTTGCATTTGTAGGTATTTGGGTAAAGTGAGCTCAAACTCTACTTTTCAGGTCTTTCATACAGTAAAAGTTCTATTCATGTTCTCATGTATGTTTGATTAGTATTTCTTGGATAAGAAAATGGAGCTAGCGTTAGCTAATGCCTTTAACACTTAAGACGTTTGTAAATGTTATCCCACATATGCGAGTGCACGCAATGACGCAGCTATAGTTAACAAGATTAGATCTTCAGCTAACACCAGTATCTAACATTAGCTTTGATATTTGATCTGAAGTAACGTGGCCCACGTTCATTAGCATTCTAGCTAACCTGGCTGCAGCAAAGGTAAACAAAACATTAGCTTTGCGTCTAAAATAACGTTAGCATGTCATAGCATGTCATCCACTTACAGAACAGAAGGTAAACAAACTTACCTCTTAGCTTCTAAGAGTCCAAGTCCAAGTCAAAGTGTAATTGGCAATGTTTAATCTGTTTATTAACTCAATGGAATTAACGCGTTAACGCTGGTAACTGCTACAACTTCAGAGAGACGTAACTTCCGCCCCGTTGAACTTCCGGCAATGGGCGGGGGGAGGGGGGGAGGGGGGGGAGGGGGCTTACCAAGGGGGTCCTTGGTAAACTTAACAAATAAACTGATTTTTATCATTTAATAATGAATAAACACGATGGCCCAAATTACATTATCAATATCATTAAATAATTAATAATTAAACACAATGGCAACGCAATTTCGGTCAGCAAAAAATAAATTAAAGAATGAATAGACAAATACATTATAAAAAAAATCATATAAATTCACTGAAGGAAGGGAAAATAAAAAAGAAATTAGAAATGTGACAACAATATAAATGTTATATAATCAAAATGCATTTAAAACCACCGTAATATTGAAACGGTCACGTGACCACCGTTCATTTTTAGCCCATGTTGCCATGGCAACCTCTCAATACCATTAAATGGGACTTCAGCAGTAATTTTTGTAACCCGAGTCTGAAAGAGGTGGGCGGAGTATCCGAGAGAACAGCCAATGGAGAAGACTTTCCATTAAATGGGGTTTTAGAAGTAATTTCGGTAACCTGGGTGAGCGGGGTTGCAGAGATTGTACAATTCCACCCCATAGAATGGGAACATTTGGAGCAATTCCTTTCCATTGAATGGGGTGATTCATAGTAGATCGGGTGTTACTGCTTCAGTAATAGTTGGCACTTTAACGCTAAATTCATTATTTATTTGCTATAGTTTGCACAAGCCCTGTCTGTTTTTAGTGTTTGGTGATTGTCTGTATTCCTGTATTTTAGTTAGTTAGTGGGCGCATTAGGAGGTTGAGGTTTTAGAATTAGTGTTATATTTTGTTTATGCTTTTCAATATTTTATGGCTTATAGACGCCACTGTATTAGCTTAATAAAATAGATTACCTTTTTATACAAACCTGTTTCCGTCCAGCTTTCTCCAAGGGATATGTGTTGAAGTGTTGTTCTCATTTAAAAGTATTGTACTTACCTGGGTAAACTCGAACCTGTGAATAGCCTAAGAAAGAGTGTTACAGAGGACCCTACCTCTTAAATAAAAAGGTGGCGTAGTCTTGCAGTACCTAACAAACAGTATTATTCTCACAGTAATTACGCACCCCGCACTTTACCGTGCAACTGATATTTTATTGTTGTGAGTTTAATGTGTACTGTTATTTATTTATTATTGAGACAAAGTAAAGAGTGTCAGCATTCTAAAAAGAAGTGGCAAGTTACATGTGACAACCTGGCCACCGTCACAACTCCACTAAATGTATTTGTTTTACTAGTTACTTTGCAGCTATAAATTATAATATTATAGTGTGTGTGTGTGTGTGTGTGTGTGTGTGTGTGTGTGTGTGTGTGTGTGTGTGTGTGTGTGTGTGTGTGTGTGTGTGCGTGTGTGTGGGTTGAATCGGTGGAGACTCTTACATTCTAACCCTATTCTAACCCTAACCCTAAACCCTAAACCCTAACCCTAACCTGGGAGAGAGTACTTCAAAAGTCCCTCCCTGTAAACAGGAACTCCACACCGAGAGGTGAGAGGATGATAATAATAATAATAAAATGTTTTTGCAAATGTGAAAACTTAGCCATTTAAAATAGGATCAACATGAGAGTTGGAATATGTTTTTGCAAATGTGAAAACTTAGCCAGTTAAAAGAGGACCTTTTGGTATGCGGTCTAATATAGAAAAGACTCAGGAATCTGGACAATCCTGCCCTCAGCAGTCACTGGGAAGGTCAGTTGGGGCAAACGCAGTCCCCACAAACATCATTTATGATTCTGTGCCTATCGGTACATAACTCGGACGGCGCTGAGTCGACTAGCAGCCCAGCGGCTGGTCGACGCGGGCACTCGCGCCTGGAGGCGCTCGGGCGCGTCTCCTCAGCCTTAAGGTCTGCTGAGTCGGCGCGCCTCCGTCATGGTCCAAAACTATATTTGTTTTCTTAAATCTTTTATTGAGTCCTAATCCTGTACCATTCTTATAATGCGATTATGGATGATTTTTTGGTATGCGGTCCAGGTGGGACTCAGGATGACTGGACTTACCTGCCATGCACAGTCCCCAGTGAACATTTCTCACAAAGTTCACTGGCATTTCTATTTCATGTTATAGTTTGTAAACATGCCCAAAAACCTAAACCTTAAAGAAAGGTAAAATGGTTAACCCTAATTGGAAAAAAAATGTTTTCCCCCCCTCCCTCTAGGAAAGGGGTAACAGCCAAAGATTTAGGGGGGCAAAGATTTAGAATGTAGTCTAAAGGAATACTTAATTAAACAGAATGTGAAATGATATGGACCTTAAAATTAAAGAGTAGCAGGATCCCAAAAAGACTTTCTTTCAAAAATAAGATGGCGAGAGCAAAAATTCCTTGCTCTGCCTTTTTCTGAAAGGATGACCTTTCTAAAAAGGCTTAGCACTGAAGTCCGACCCTAACCATTCCCTAACCTGGGTGGAGGGTGATTATGCGGGTGAACTCAGTGGAGGAGGGCCAAAACCTTAACGAGGAATATAACAACACCTCTTGATTTGACCAACAATAGAATAAGACATCTAACAAACACTGGACTCCAAGTGCCAAAGTGCCCCCCCCCCCCCCCCCAGAACCATTAAGTTGTTTTGTAGAGACAGTATTTAAAACTTTAACCAAGCCTAAAACAGAATAGAGTTAAAAGTAACAAATTCCTCAATATTGTACTTAATTCCTCAATATTGTACTCAATAATAATTTTTGGAGTGAGTTGGGCAAGTGTGTGGAGTGAGTTGGGCAAGTGTGTGGAGTGAGTTGGGCAAGTGTGTGGAGTGAGATGTCTGGAGTGAGTTGGGCGCGATTTGGAGTGAGTTGGATTTGGAGTGAGTTGGGCGGTTACCGTGTGTGCAGCTGGTCATGGTGTCACAATATAATATAATACAATATACCTTTATAAGCGCTGTTAGTTACAACACAAGTTACAACGCAAGCGGGGTGTCTCTCTCTCTCTCTCTCTCTCTCTCTCTCTCTCTCTCTCTCTCTCTCTCTCTCTCTCTCTCTCTCTCTCGCTCTCTCTCTCTCTCTCTCTCTCTCTCTGCGCGTGTGTGCAGCTCGTCACGGTGTCACAATATAATATAATATACCTTTATAAGCGGTGTTAGTTACAACACAAGTTACAACGCAAGCGGTCTCTCTCTCTCTCTCTCTCTCTCTCTATCTCTCTCTCTCTCTCTCTCTCTCTCTCTCTCTCTCTCTCTCTCTCTCTCTCTCTCTCTGATCTCTCATCATGGTGTCACAAATGAATATAATATTCCTTCATAGTATATGTCCAGTCGCAATAGAAACACTTTCCCTATATCTGTGAGAAACTCCTCCTCAGAAATAAATAGACCCTCTCTCTCGAATGGGAGTTCCGTGGGCTCCACAAGACCTATATTATTATTATCATTATTATTACTATTACTATTATTATGCTATCATAGTTTGCGCATTCACATACAATAGAAGAGTATGCTCACAGTGTTTCAGCTACTGTAGGCATAGGCCTATCCATTGCACCAACTGTAACACTCGCCTATTATCTAATGATGCTGTTGATACCCAAATGACAGCTGTGACTGACGGCTGTCATTTGGGTATAAAGCCCACCATACCGCTGGAACTACTTTTGACCTGGAGGTGTTATTTGCGGTGGCACAGCGACCCGACCGTCAGAACACTCATAGTAGCAGCCAGCAGCTGTGCCACATGTGGCCCATCAGAACACACAATACAGTTAATGCTATTAAACTATCCCAATGTGCTCTTGCGCTCTGGAGTGATGGTGAGGAATTCAGAGCATGTGTCCAAGGTGTCCAGCTCCAGAATGTCACAAATATTAGTTTCTGAGCCATGCTGTAACTAGACAACCTGCATGTCTGACTGTTCAGAGCTTGTGCGCCCCGCGCGTAAAGTATAAACACGGGAAACAGGTTGGGAAACAGGTCGCCAGACGCTGACGCTGATTCGTGATGACAATAAAAAATAAAATGTTATTTTTATAAATAGGCCTATTTTATTTTATTCCCCAACCCAGTCACAAACTTTAAAATTAACTGGTTCAGTTTTTAGTTAATAATTCAAAGTTTTGAACTAAATGAAGTTTATAGGCTAGTTATTTTTCTTTAATAGGCTACGCTGCTGCAAGCTATTATTTATCAAAATGATTTGTACAGCCCATATATAACCACAGACAGCAATGATTTTAACCATTTTAACACTGAAACTATGCATGTGTCAGATTCATCTTTGCTATAGCCTTAGTCCTTATAGATCAAGACTAGATGTATTTTATCGATTTTAAATGTTTTATATCTACGAGTTATTATAGCTATATATTATTATTATTATGATTAGGCTATATATATATATATATATATCCATTGCACCAACTGTACACTGACAGACAAGGACAATACGATAATGATAATTATAATATTATTAATATTAATCCTTCGTGTTCGTGTTGTGAGCTTGTAGATTTGCTATCTTTAAATGATTTTTATACATTTAATACATTTGAAAACTTGTGAAATGGGACCTTCTGCATAACAAGCACTTTAACTTTTGGTATTTTAAGTACATTTTGATACCAATACTTATGTACTTTTTGAGAGTATTTCTACATTGCAGTATTGGTACTGGTAAATATTGATAAAGTCAAACGCTTGAGTACTTTTTTTAACACCTGAAAAACCAGAGCATTTTACTACTTAGAAAAGTAGCGCAAATGAACTACAAATGACTAAATACTCCAATCATGTAAACATCCTCTGAAAACATCTGAACTGAATACAAGCAGATCATGTAAAAATATACACAAGTCAATAGGTTATGGTATAGGAATTTTTATTCACAATCCAAAATATGAATAGAAAAGATGCCAATCTGCAAGCTATTAGGCATAAGAAAAAATAAAATAAAAATACCCTCAAAAACATGTCCATCTCTCAAAATAAGTTGTGGAGGGAATATTGGATCTCATCCAAGTACTCAAAGATGAGCAAATAAACAGCCAATCTGCAAGGCATTAAGACAAAATAAATAAAAAATACCCTCCAAAAAAGGTCCACCTTTCTCAAGAAGTTGTGGAGGGAATATTGGATCGCATCCAAGTGCTAAAATATGATCAAATAAACAGCCAATCTGCAAGGCATTAAGACAAAATAAAATAAAAATACCCTCCAAAAAAGGTCCACCTTTCTCAAGAAGTTGTGGAGGGAATACTGGATCGCATCCCAGTAGGCCTATACTCAAAGATGAGCAAATAAACAGCCAATCTGCAAGCTCTTAAGGCAATAAGAAAAAAGAAAAGAAAAATACCCTCCCAAAAAGCGCATCTTCTACAAGAAGTTGTGGAGGGAATACTGGATCGCATCCCAGTATTCATCCAGTGTGCGGACTCCCTGATTATATTCGCGCTTCAGGCGCGTAATCCTCTCCTCCAGGCGCCTCCATTTCCTTCGTTGTGGTGGACGAGCCTCTCCCCTCTCAGCAGCTGCCGTTTGGACCTCCACGAGACGTTGGTGGTCTTTCAGTTGACGCAGGAAAATCCAGAGGGATGGATGTTGCCTCTGCAGTGCTGCGTTCCACTTTTGATGGAAACCTTTGATGAAATACAAAAACGTATTAGTGTATGTCCCATAGTTTTCTGTTACAGTTGCCTATACGAACATGTAATGCATTAAAACATTTATAATGAAAGGGTGCACCATTTCCTTTTTTTTGAACACTTTAACATTTTATGGCAGCCCTTGGATAATAAAATGGTCAGTATCTCATAACGAGATAATTCTCAAATTACAATGTGATCATTCTCTTACAATTGGAGAATTATGTTTTTTTTAAGACATGCAAATGTATCTGTAAATGCCTTGATCATACTGTTAATACGAGATAATGGTAAATCATTAATAATTAACTACTCAGAACTTTGCCAGTAGGCTAACTATATTATTTTTATACCTTATTGTAAAGTGTTACCCAAACTTCTTACCTTCAACGTAGTTGTTGGTGCGGTTGTCGGATGTCCTCCTGAAAACGTTCCACAGCCGTGGAGGGAACTGGCAGTTGTCTTGGATGTAATTGCGCTCCAGGTACTGAATAAATTCAGCCAGCCTGGGGTACCGCCGTCTCACCCGAGCAGTGTGCGCCGATGCTGCATGGATGATAAAATTCTGACGCACCAAGGCCAGAGGCAGGTACCCCATCGCCATGAATCTGCGAATGCACCGGCGCACACTGTCGTGCCTTCGGTATGGCCCTGCAAGGCCAAGATCCTGAACCCGCCTCCATAGGCTCTGGCAAAAGTGGAAATAACAGGCCGATGGCCGACTGTTGGGCAGCTCTGTCTGGATGGCCAGCAGCAGGGAACTTTCGAAGTCCGTGATGATGCGCCTAGGTCTCCACGGGTGCCCTGTCACGCGACGCACCCTGCGCTTCACATGGGCCAGGATTTGCCTGTACTGGCCGACGGTTTTTCCGGTCACCAGGCACATCACTAGTGGCACAACTCTACCCAGATATTTCCCATGGATGGTGACAAACTGCTGGTAGGGTCTGGGGCAACTTTTGAATGTGCCATCCATGTAAACATCCTGGCACCTGCTGAGCTTCTCAAAATTGGATCGCACTGCAAAAATCAGAACCCCCCAGCCATTGTCCTGGTGCGACAGAAACTGCCTCCCACGCCATGTCTCGGCCCACTCATGTTCTATACGAACATCATCCACGTGGTGGGGAATAGGAGGGACAAGGGCCGCCCGGGTCCTGTTCAGTTTGGACCGAACCGCGTTAAACTCGGGCACCGCCTCGTCATCCTCAGCATCCCGAACGACCTCATCGTAGACCCTCTTCACAGGCCTTGAGGGGTCAGCTTGTATGGCCACGACCATCTGTTGTTTGATGGCGCTGGATTTTATCAGGCCCATGTCGCTGGGGTGGTCGTGCTCTGACACATTGAGGATGTGGATATCTACTCCTTCCTCGTCCAGGTCAAAGATCTGTGTATGCAGATATGCGCTGCACCCCTTCCTCCAACACCGCCAATATATTTTTTCCCCCTTAGCTTTGTTCTTGGTGTAACGGTACCCGTCATTAACAAGCACCTTCCCTCCGCGATTCCCTGGCTGGATGGATGCCATGACTGTATTTTTTGATGAAGAGGAGATTGATTGCCACGAGGTGCTGTCCTTATAAAGGCTACTAATTAATAGAGGTGGTGTGCGTAAAAGTGATTGCAAAACAGGTGGTGTGCTTAAAAAGTGATTGCAATACAGGTGATGTGCGTAAAAGTGATAAGGTCATTGCATTAATACAGGTGATGTGCGTAAAATTGATAAGGTCATTGCATTAGTACAGGTGATGTGCCTTAAATTGATAAGGTCATTGCATTAGTACAGGTGATGTGCGTAAAATTGGTAAGGTCATTGCATTAGTACAGGTGATGTGCGTAAAATTGATAAGGTCATTGCATTAGTACAGGTGATGTGCCTAAAATTGATAAGGTCATTGCATTAGTACAGGTGATGTGCGTAAAATTGGTAAGGTCATTGCATTAGTACAGGTGATGTGCGTAAAATTGATAAGGTCATTGCATTAGTACAGGTGATGTGCCTAAAATTGATAAGGTCATTGCATTAGTACAGGTGATGTGCGTAAAATTGGTAAGGTCATTGCATTAGTACAGGTGATGTGCGTAAAATTGATAAGGTCATTGCGTTAGTACAGGTGATGTGCCTAAAATTGATAAGGTCATTGCATTAATACAGGTGGTGTGCGTAAAAGTGATTACCAAAACGTATAGTTCCACGATGTTTTACTGGATGCAGGCTTGGCTGTTACAGTAATGCGGAGAGGGAGTAATATCGATTTTAAATGTTTTATATGTACGAGTTATTACAGCTATATTATTATTATTATTATTAGGCCGTATATATATATATATATATATATATATATATATATATATATATATATATATATATATATCCATTGCACCAACTGTACACCGACAGACAAGAACAATATGATAATGATAATAATAATATTATTAATGTTAATCCTTCAGTAGCATCAATTTATTCACCATAATAAAGAATACGATAAACGCAATTAGGCTATTATGTCGCATAATCCAAGTTAATCCACTGTGTGTAAATAAGGTGCATGTGTAAAGTCCTCCTAAGAGAGCCCCTGTGTGCCAGCTGTTTATATATTGAAATATATACATATATATATATTCTTTAGAATTGTCTTACTCAATTATATTCCAAGTCAATCATGTTCATGCATCAAGGCATTGTCTGCTCATCTAATCCCATACTGACTCACAGAAATGTATGCTTTTTTGGGCCTGCTTTGTAAACGGCAATTGTTGCTTTTCATGTTTGTTTCATGTTGCCTTAATCTCAACGAGATTCACCAGGTTAAATAAAGGTTTGATTCATCAAAGGGCTTAATCATTAAAAGTGTAAAGTGACTAAAAGCAGACATACAGTGGAAATTTAAAAGAAATCAAATTTCAGCACCACGGACAGCGGCGCAAACGCCTCCGCCTTCTTTCATCCACTTGACCATCGATCACTTTACCACTAGTAAGGTAAACATTATGCACTTATAAGCAGTTATGCTAATACACATAATCTCAGAGGATGTTTAAACATCAACACTAAGTTTCAAATATACATTTAATAAGCATCAGTTTTGAGATTTGCTGTTGTTTTTAAAATTTGAAAATAGCTACAAGCTCACAAGGCATAGCAAAGGGACCTGTTGTGAGCTTGTAGATCTGCTATTTTCAAATGATTTTTATACATAAATGAATGGGACCTTCTGCATAACGAGTACTTTTACTTTCGTTTTTTTTAAAGTACATTTTTATACCAATACTAATGTAGTTTTTGAGAGTATTTCTATGCAGTATTGCTACTTTTACTTAAGTAAAACATTTGAGTACTTTTTTAACATCTGAGAAACCCGATAATTTAACTACATATAGAAAAGTAGTGCAAATGAACCACAAAGTACTAGATACTCCAATCATGTAAACATCCTCTAAGCTGTTTTATATCTATTAGCTGAGACCCCCTCCCCCCCAGATCTTTAAGGCCGCTGTCCATGGTGATGAAATACTCCTCCCTCTCTTTGCACATAAACAGGCCCATATCTTCAGCTAATGGTGTGGTATGATGATTGAACAGCAACTACATGTCATACGTCCCTACACTGAAATGGAAAGAACAAATAGCATAGGGGAGCAGGGGTGCTCATCAGTCCATAACAGTCCATATGTCCACAATTGTATGATCTCAAACCATCCGCATTACTGTAACAGCCGAGCCTGCATCCAGTAAAACATATCGTAGAACTATACGTTTTGGTAATCACTTTTACGCACACCACCTGTATTAATGCAATGACCTTATCAATTTTACGCACATCACCTGTACTAATGCAATGACCTTATCAATTTTAGGCACATCACCTGTACTAATGCAATGACCTTATCAATTTTACGCACATCACCTGTACTAATGCAATGACCTTACCAATTTTACGCACATCACCTGTACTAATGCAATGACCTTATCAATTTAAGGCACATCACCTGTACTAATGCAATGACCTTATCAATTTTACGCACATCACCTGTATTAATGCAATGACCTTATCACTTTTACGCACATCACCTGTATTGCAATCACTTTTTAAGCACACCACCTGTTTTGCAATCACTTTTACGCACACCACCTCTATTAATTAGTAGCCTTTATAAGGACAGCACCTCGTGGCAATCAATCTCCTCTTCATCAAAAAATACAGTCATGGCATCCATCCAGCCAGGGAATCGCGGAGGGAAGGTGCTTGTTAATGACGGGTACCGTTACACCAAGAACAAAGCTAAGGGGGAAAAAATATATTGGCGGTGTTGGAGGAAGGGGTGCAGCGCATATCTGCATACACAGATCTTTGACCTGGACGAGGAAGGAGTAGATATCCACATCCTCAATGTGTCAGAGCACGACCACCCCAGCGACATGGGCCTGATAAAATCCAGCGCCATCAAACAACAGATGGTCGTGGCCATACAAGCTGACCCCTCAAGGCCTGTGAAGAGGGTCTACGATGAGGTCGTTCGGGATGCTGAGGATGACGAGGCGGTGCCCGAGTTTAACGCGGTTCGGTCCAAACTGAACAGGACCCGGGCGGCCCTTGTCCCTCCTATTCCCCACCACGGATGATGTTCGTATAGAACATGAGTGGGCCGAGACATGGCGTGGGAGGCAGTTTCTGTCGCACCAGGACAATGGCTGGGGGGTTCTGATTTTTGCAGTGCGATCCAATTTTGAGAAGCTCAGCAGGTGCCAGGATGTTTACATGGATGGCACATTCAAAAGTTGCCCCAGACCCTACCAGCAGTTTGTCACCATCCATGGGAAATATCTGGGTAGAGTTGTGCCACTAGTGATGTGCCTGGTGACCGGAAAAACCGTCGGCCAGTACAGGCAAATCCTGGCCCATGTGAAGCGCAGGGTGCGTCGCGTGACAGGGCACCCGTGGAGACCTAGGCGCATCATCACAGACTTCGAAAGTTCCCTGCTGCTGGCCATCCAGACAGAGCTGCCCAACAGTCGGCCATCGGCCTGTTATTTCCACTTTTGCCAGAGCCTATGGAGGCGGGTTCAGGATCTTGGCCTTGCAGGGCCATACCGAAGGCACGACAGTGTGCGCCGGTGCATTCGCAGATTCATGGCGATGGGGTACCTGCCTCTGGCCTTGGTGCGTCAGAATTTTATCATCCATGCAGCATCGGCGCACACTGCTCGGGTGAGACGGCGGTACCCCAGGCTGGCTGAATTTATTCAGTACCTGGAGCGCAATTACATCCAAGACAACTGCCAGTTCCCTCCACGGCTGTGGAACGTTTTCAGGAGGACATCCGACAACCGCACCAACAACTACGTTGAAGGTAAGAAGTTTGGGTAACACTTTACAATAAGGTATAAAAATAATATAGTTAGCCTACTGGCAAAGTTCTGAGTAGTTAATTATTAATGATTTACCATTATCTCGTATTAACAGTATGATCAAGGCATTTACAGATACATTTGCATGTCTTAAAAAAAACATAATTCTCCAATTGTAAGAGAATGATCACATTGTAATTTGAGAATTATCTCGTTATGAGATACTGACCATTTTATTATCCAAGGGCTGCCATAAAATGTTAAAGTGTTCAAAAAAAAGGAAATGGTGCACCCTTTCATTATAAATGTTTTAATGCATTACATGTTCGTATAGGCAACTGTAACAGAAAACTATGGGACATACACTAATACGTTTTTGTATTTCATCAAAGGTTTCCATCAAAAGTGGAACGCAGCACTGCAGAGGCAACATCCATCCCTCTGGATTTTCCTGCGTCAACTGAAAGACCACCAACGTCTCGTGGAGGTCCAAACAGCAGCTGCTGAGAGGGGAGAGGCTCGTCCACCACAACGAAGGAAATGGAGGCGCCTGGAGGAGAGGATTACGCGCCTGAAGCGCGAATATAATCAGGGAGTCCGCACACTGGATGAATACTGGGATGCGATCCAGTATTCCCTCCACAACTTCTTGTAGAAGATGCGCTTTTTGGGAGGGTATTTTTCTTTTCTTTTTTCTTATTGCCTTAAGAGCTTGCAGATTGGCTGTTTATTTGCTCATCTTTGAGTATAGGCCTACTGGGATGCGATCCAGTATTCCCTCCACAACTTCTTGAGAAAGGTGGACCTTTTTTGGAGGGTATTTTTATTTTATTTTGTCTTAATGCCTTGCAGATTGGCTGTTTATTTGATCATATTTTAGCACTTGGATGCGATCCAATATTCCCTCCACAACTTCTTGAGAAAGGTGGACCTTTTTTGGAGGGTATTTTTTATTTATTTTGTCTTAATGCCTTGCAGATTGGCTGTTTATTTGCTCATCTTTGAGTACTTGGATGAGATCCAATATTCCCTCCACAACTTATTTTGAGAGATGGACATGTTTTTGAGGGTATTTTTATTTTATTTTTTCTTATGCCTAATAGCTTGCAGATTGGCATCTTTTCTATTCATATTTTGGATTGTGAATAAAAATTCCTATACCATAACCTATTGACTTGTGTATATTTTTACATGATCTGCTTGTATTCAGTTCAGATGTTTTCAGAGGATGTTTACATGATTGGAGTATTTAGTCATTTGTAGTTCATTTGCGCTACTTTTCTAAGTAGTAAAATGCTCTGGTTTTTCAGGTGTTAAAAAAAGTACTCAAGCGTTTGACTTTATCAATATTTACCAGTACCAATACTGCAATGTAGAAATACTCTCAAAAAGTACATAAGTATTGGTATCAAAATGTACTTAAAATACCAAAAGTTAAAGTGCTTGTTATGCAGAAGGTCCCATTTCACAAGTTTTCAAATGTATTAAATGTATAAAAATCATTTAAAGATAGCAAATCTACAAGCTCACAACACGAACACGAAGGATTAATATTAATAATATTATAATTATCATTATCGTATTGTCCTTGTCTGTCAGTGTACAGTTGGTGCAATGGATATATATATATATATATATATATATAGCCTAATCATAATAATAATAATATATAGCTATAATAACTCGTAGATATAAAACATT
The DNA here is from genome assembly GCF_963454915.1 of Gymnoscopelus microlampas. Classification (NCBI taxonomy): domain Eukaryota; kingdom Metazoa; phylum Chordata; class Actinopteri; order Myctophiformes; family Myctophidae; genus Gymnoscopelus; species Gymnoscopelus microlampas. Next base: position 44,943,938 of record NC_139956.1, on the reverse strand, counting down.
TAAAATCGATAAAATACATCTAGTCTTGATCTATAAGGACTAAGGCTATAGCAAAGATGAATCTGACACATGCATAGTTTCAGTGTTAAAACGGTTAAAATCATTGCTGTCTGTGGTTCTATATGGGCTGTACAAATCATTTTGATAAATAATAGCTTGCAGCAGCGTAGCCTATTAAAGAAAAATAACTAGCCTATAAACTTCATTTAGTTCAAAACTTTGAATTATTAACTAAAAACTGAACCAGTTCATTTTAAAGTTTGTGACTGGGTTGGGGAATAAAATAAAATAGGCCTATTTATAAAAATAACATTTTATTTTTTATTGTCATCACGAATCAGCGTCAGCGTCTGGCGACCTGTTTCCCAACCTGTTTCCCGTGTTTATACTTTACGCGCGGGGCGCACAAGCTCTGAACAGTCAGACATGCAGGTTGTCTAGTTACAGCATGGCTCAGAAACTAATATTTGTGACATTCTGGAGCTGGACACCTTGGACACATGCTCTGAATTCCTCACCATCACTCCAGAGCGCAAGAGCACATTGGGATAGTTTAATAGCATTAACTGTATTGTGTGTTCTGATGGGCCACATGTGGCACAGCTGCTGGCTGCTACTATTAGTGTTCTGACGGTCGGGTCGCTGTGCCACCGCAAATAACACCTCCAGGTCAAAAGTAGTTCCAGCGGTATGGTGGGCTTTATACCCAAATGACAGCCGTCAGTCACAGCTGTCATTTGGGTATCAACAGCATCATTAGATAATAGGCGAGTGTTACAGTTGGTGCAATGGATAGGCCTATGCCTACAGTAGCTGAAACACTGTGAGCATACTCTTCTATTGTATGTGAATGCGCAAACTATGATAGCATAATAATAGTAATAGTAATAATAATGATAATAATAATATAGGTCTTGTGGAGCCCACGGAACTCCCATTCGAGAGAGAGGGTCTATTTATTTCTGAGGAGGAGTTTCTCACAGATATAGGGAAAGTGTTTCTATTGCGACGGGACATATACTATGAAGGAATATTATATTCATTTGTGACACCATGATGAGAGATCAGAGAGAGAGAGAGAGAGAGAGAGAGAGAGAGAGAGAGAGAGAGAGAGAGAGAGAGAGAGAGAGAGAGACCGCTTGCGTTGTAACTTGTGTTGTAACTAACACCGCTTATAAAGGTATATTATATTATATTGTGACACCATGACCAGCTGCACACACGCGCAGAGAGAGAGAGAGAGAGAGAGAGAGAGAGAGAGAGAGAGAGAGAGAGAGAGAGAGAGAGAGAGAGAGAGAGAGACACCCCGCTTGCGTTGTAACTTGTGTTGTAACTAACAGCGCTTATAAAGGTATATTGTATTATATTATATTGTGACACCATGACCAGCTGCACACACGTGCAGAGAGAGAGAGAGAGAGAGAGAGAGAGAGAGAGAGAGAGAGACCGCTTGCGTTGTAACTTGTCGCAGCAGCACAGTAGGAAATTACGTTCTCCCCTGCATGTAGACATATTCATATCTTGCTAGAAGTATAAGCTCTATATCTGGTTTATTGTGGTAGGATGCAAGATTTAGCGGGGCCATAGGTTTTATTTTGACCACCTATTCCCGACCGCGGGTATTTAAATACCGCAAGATTTGCGTTGAGTACTGCGGGCAATTAACATGGTTATAATAATACTACTAATACTACTACTAATACTACTACTAATAATACTAATACTAATACTAATGAAGATAATGATAATAATAAGTTTAATACGTTTTCCCCCTTATTCAGAATACAGACAGTGGTTGAAATAATACAGACAGTGGTTGAAATAACGGGAGGTTGAACCAGCAGGACCTCCCTTTAGTCTGAAAGTTTGATGGGTCGAACTAAAGAGATGTCGGATTATTGTGACTTGTAGGACGTCTCTATAGTACGACCCGGTCTGAGGTCGAACTAATGGGAGGTCGAACTAATGGGAGGTCGAACTATTGGGAGGTCGAACTAATGGGAGGTCGAACTAATGGGCAGTCCCCGGTGTGACCTCACACATCCTGTTAATTGATCCAACATATCAGTTACAGTTAGGCTTATTAAACAAAAAATGACACATACAGTTGGGTTTAAATGGTTACCATCTCTTTATCTCGTTTAGTTACTAGCTACTTTGCAAATTTAGATGATTAATACAAAAATCTTCTAAATGGTCCAAAAATAGCAGATCTACAATATCATCAAAAGACTATTTCTGGACTTATTCATTCAGCTCATGTGTTCCTTCACTGTTACAGCTACTGTCCAGTTAATGAGCCAACACTGCCATCTATTGGATCTTTTCTGCTATGTTTCATTAGTATGAAGTCACACCAGATTATGTTCCAGTTGCTCATTGCTCATAAAAAATAAAATAATAAAATAATGAATTAATAATAATTTCATTATGTTGCACTGCAGTGTGGATTCCTCCAGGTAAGACTGTTGCCTGAAGGTAAAATATAAATGTGACACAACTGAAATATAAACTAGTGTGTGAGGGTAAAGTTATTTCAGACCTAATTGAGACCTGGAACATCAAATGATTACAGTTCACCTGTAGAATAAAAACAACTACCAGTAGTCCAGGTTCTTACAATCTGGGAACCCATTGGGTAAAAGTCCTCTCTGCTGGTTTGTACATTCCTACCAGGGGTCATCAATATGTCCGTACACGGACACATGTGTCAGTGGCAAAGACTTGTCCTTGTCCGTGGCAAATGTTACATTATTTATTATGTTTATTAAGGTCCCTTGACCACTGTACTTATAGTATATTAGGGTTAGCTCTTTATGTGTTTCTGGTAATATAATATTATTGTTATTATTATTATTATTATATTATTATTATTATTATTATCATCATCATCATCATCATCATCATCATCATCATTATTATTATTTGGCCTATTATTATTAGTTTTATTATTACTACACCTTAGAAACAAGCCCCACACAACACGCAACTACCAATATTTACAACCGATTTTACAGAAAAACAAGCCCAAAATCGCTTATAATAAACAGACATGGCAACACTGCCTCTGACGGTCCCGTGTGCCGAATATCACCGATCTACAAGCCCACAAGGCTTTGAGATGCGACGCATTGTGGGCTTTTAGATCGGCTATTTTTGGTGCACGAGTTTTACGTGTCCCCCTTGCAACACACACTATATAAGCAGATCCGTGCACTTTGCTGTAGGCACAGTGGTGACATAATATAAAATATAATATAATAATAAACGATATCCAGACATGAAACAAATAATTCAAACATATATCAAACATTAAACAATGACAAATGATATTTTTATGGCAGTTAAACAAATATACTGAAGATTCAATATATCTGCGTACCACAACAACAACAACAACAACAATAACAGAACAGAACAACAGTGGTGGTAAAAGTACTCAAATGTTTACTTAAGTAAAGTATCAATACTGCAATGTAGAAATACTCTATTACAAGTAAAAGTCAGAAAACAATTATAATACTTGAGTGAAAGCACCAAAGGCATCCAAAAATCAAAATGTAATGTAATTAAAGTACCAAAAAATATTTTGAAAATAGTAGATCTACAAGCTCACAATGAGTTGTATCGCGACACATTGTGAGCTTGTAGATCTGCTATTTTCAAATGACCAAAATATATAGGAATAGGACTGAAGTGGTTACTGTATGTTTTGTAATAATAATCAAAATCTACAAAGTAACTAGTAACTAAAGTTTTCAAATAATTGTAATGGAGTAAAAGTAATATATTTGCCTCTGAGATGTAGTGGAGTAGAAGTAAAAGTGCTGAAAATTGGAAATGCTAATGTAAATGTAGGTACTTTACACCACTGCAGAACAAGAAGAACACTAACTATTGTGTGTTGGAAAGCCACATTAGAGGTGCATTAGTGCCTTTTTTTCAACTTTGTACTCAATTCATCGAAAATAGTAATACAATAATATATTATGCAAGAAAAATGGTATTTCATCATCATAATTTTCCAGGGAGAGAAATGCTGTAGTTTCTATAATAGCTTGGAATCCCCATCAATGATGTCATTAGGAAGCAGTTTTCTGAACTGTCCATATCCCACCATTGAGACATAGGCTTCGTCCACACGTACACGGGTATATACTCTGCGTCTACACAGCCCCGTTTTCAAAAATCTTTCTGTCCACATGACAACGGCTACAATGTTGTAAAACGCTGTCAATAGCATGCCACACCAGCAGGTGGTGATATATTTGTACCCTAAAGCCGCACTGGCCAATCAGAGGAAAAGCTACAACCGGTAGTCTTTCTGTGTTTACATTTTACGGTTTCTGTCAGCAATATATCAACATCATAGCTCCTTAGCTCACAGTCAAAAAATAGTTATAGTTTGTAGATTGACAATGCCACCAAAAGCGAAAGGGGATTCTTATGTGTGTACTGACAGTGAGGTGGAATTATTCCTAAATGTTGTTCAAAGTGAACAGAAGCTTTGAAAACGTGGACTGGGAGTCTTGCATGACAAAATATACCGACATTCTGGCTATGTTCTTAGAGCAGTACCCACCAGAGACAAACACAGACTACCCTCATCGCAAGGAGGAGATTACAAGACCATTATCACAACAAAGCTCAAGGCAATACGTGGTAAATATAGGGCAGCCGTTGACACCGGTCGGAAGAATGGCCATGGAAGGGTAATTCTCATTTACTTTGAACTGTGCGAGCAGATCTGGGGTGGTTTGCCTGCAACTACCACCCTTCCATCTGGTATTGAGAATCTTAACAGCGTGGATCCATCTGCTATAACCGTGTCAGAGACTCGTCTTCACCTACACCCACGGTAGCGTCAGATGCGTCTGGATCACTGCAAGAGTCTGATGGCAGCTGTCTGACCCCCTCATCGGTCAAGAAACGACGAGCCCTACTTCAGGTATGTAGATTGTAATGTTTTATATTATGTCCGTGGTCTACTGTATGTTGTTTAACTTTTGTATTTAAGCCAGCTGTAACAATTTCTTTCAATCTTTTTTTTTTCAAGGCCAAACTTGATGGACACAGACCGCAGGCTGAAAAGAAGGCTCCCATCAGAGAATCAGATGCTGAACATAGCTGAAAAGGAGCTGCAAATGAAGAAGAGAATGCTGGACATGATGGAGGCATCAGAGAAGAGAGCGTCTGATAGCTTCAGTCAGTTGAGTAATAACATTGACAGACTGGCAAGCTCCATTGCAGATGGCTTCTCCCTGTTAAGACAGGTCATACAACAACCACCTCCACCACCACAATTCAACATGCCACCACCAATGCCACCATATCAAAGCAGAGGTCCCTATGGACACATGTATTCATCAGCAATACCACTACACACAGCAGCACCGGTCACATTCCCATCCAATTCTACACCAAACACATCTGCATCCAACACTACCACACATCTGGCTCTACCTCAGGAATGCAGGAATATGGGCAGTTTTCCTTCACAGACAAGCATTTCAGGGAGGATGTGTAAGGATGACTAAAAGAGCAGTGGTTCCCAAACTGGGGGTCCCCAGATGATTAGTTAGTGCTAGTTATTTTTCAGTTAAAACCTTTTTTTGCCTAGGTCTAAGCACTATTGTGATAGTGATCATTTCTATATAGTGTTTGTTCAGTCACAGGGGTCTCCCGGTCTCTCCAATAAACAGAAAATATATTTTCAGCCAATTAGGAGTGTACCCATTTATCAGCTTCATTTTCAGTGTTCCAGTTCTAATTTTGGATTCTCATTTCTTTGGGTCGTCACTTCCAATTTCACTTGTTTAATCTGTATCCTAACAGTTCTATTATAATTATTTTCCAGACCTGAAAATGCATTCTGTTACAACGTACAGTACCTCACCTGTTGAATGTTCATGTGCCGTTATGCATCTGCGATTTTGTAAGATAGCACTTTATTGACAACACTGATTCTCAGGACTTTTACCTCAACTGTCAAATGTTTGTGAATTGAAGACACAGTATTTTTTATATGTCATTTTATTGTTGTTCCAATGTTTAAGCAGTAGTGATGTATGCACTGCACATTTTCCCTGCATAAGGACAATAAAACAGTTCTTAACATTCAAACTGTGTACTGTCTGTCCATTATGTAACAGCCAACGTATTGCACAGGAGATCGCACCGTTCTGTGCAAAAGGACATTTTTTGTAATCATTACGTATTGGCAAAATAAGTAGATGCTGATCCAGGGCCTGGAGAACCTCATCCTGAACTGCTCCACATACTTCCACGTTCTGTACTCCTGGAGGGTCAGGAAGGACAACCCGCCACCTTTTGTTTGAGCCCCGTCCGGCTTAGCGGAGAGTGTGGTGTTGTAGAGGAGGTCTCCCTGAACGCGTGCGTATGTTCAAAGTGTTGCCTCGCGGAGCCGTCTCCTGTGCAGCGCCCACTATTGTCTGAAAGCTGCACTTTTTGGCACTTTTCTGACCTCTGACCTTGCTGGACGGCAAGGTCTATGAAAACAAGCCCAAAAGAAGCAACCTAGGCCAAGAGCACTAAACCTACTGTATATACATCGGCTATTTTCAAAACAAATCTTGGGGACAAGTCATTTAAGAAGAAAAAAAATCTAAAACCTTTTAACAAAAATCTGATAAGCTATTTACAAACTAATCTTTAAGGGGAACAAAGTGACACATTTTGAATAATTAAAAGTATTACTTTTAATAACACAAATCTTGAATGGGGGTCCCTGGCACAAAACAATTACAGATGGGGGTTAGGGACAAATACATATTAATTCAGGGGTCCATGACATGAAAATGTTTGAGAACCAACCAACCAAATAAGCAACCATTATTATTATTATTATTATCATCATCATCATCATCATCATCATCATTATTATTTGGCCTATTATTAGTAGTATTATTACTACACCTTAGAAACAAGCCCCACACGCAACTACTACCAATATTTACAACCGACTTTACAGAAAAACAAGCCCAGAATCGCTTATGATAAACAGACATGGCAACACTGCCTCTGACGGTTCCGTGTGCCGAATCTCGCCGATCTACAAGCCCACAAGGCTTTGAGATGTGACGCATTGTGGGCTTTTAGATCAGCTATTTTTGGTGCTCGAGTTTTACGTGTCCCCCTTGCAACACACACTATATAAGCAGTTCCGTGCTCTTTGCTGTAGAAACAGTGGTGATATAATATAATATAATATAATATAATAATAAACGATATCCAGACATGAAACAAACAATTCAAACATTAAACATTAAACAATGACAATTATATTTTTATGTCAGTTAAACAAATATAGGCTACTGAAGATTCAATATATCTGCATACCACCACAACAACAATAACAGATCAACAGTGGTGGTAAAAGTACTCAAATGTTTTACTTAAGTAAAAGTATCAATACTGCAATGTAGAAATACTCTATTACAAGTAAAAGTCTGAAAACAATTATAATACTTGAGTGAAAGTACCAAAGGCATCCAAAAATCAAAATGTAATGTACTTAAATACCCAAAAATATTTTGAAAATGGCAGATCTACAAGCTCACAATGCGTTGTATCGCGACACATTGTGAGCTTGTAGATCTGCAATTTTCAAATGGCCAAAATGTATAGGAATAGGACTGAAGTGGTTACTTTATGTTTTGTAATAATAATCAAAATCTAAAAGTAACTAGTAACTAAAGTTTTCAAAGAAATGAGTAAAAGTACAATATTTGCCTCTGAGATGTAGGCCTAGTGGAGTAGAAGTAAAAGTACTGAAAATTGGAAATGCTCCAGTAAAGTAAAAAATACCCAAACATTGTACTTAATTAAAGTACTTGAGTAAATGGTTACTTTACACCACTGCAGAACAAGAAGAACACATTGTGTGATGGAAAGCCACATTAGAGGTGCATTAGTGCCTTTTTTTCAACTTTGTACTCAATTCATCAAAAATAGTAATACAATAATATATTATGCAAGAACAATGGTATTTCATCGTCATAATTTTCCAGGGACAGAAATGCTGTAGTTTCTATATTAGCTTAGAATGATGGCATTAGAGGCAGTTTTCTGAACTGTCCATATCCCACCATTGAGACATAGGCTTCGTCCACACGGACATGGGTATATACTCTGCGTCTACACGGCCCCGTTTTCAAAAATCTCTCTGTCCACATGACAACGGCTACAACGTTGTAAAACGCTGTCAATAGCATGCCACACCAGCAGGTGGTGATATATTTGTACCCTAAAGCCGCACTGGCCAATCAGAGGAAAAGCTACTACCGGTAGTATTTCCGTGTTTACATTTTACGGTTTCCGTCAGCAATATATCAACGTCATAGCTCCTTAGCTCACAGTCAAAAAATAGTTATAGTTTGTAGACTGTTTTTTGCCACAATGCCACCAAAAGCGAAAGCGGATTCTTATGTGTGGACTGACAGTGAGGTGTAATTATTCCTCAATGTTGTTCAAAGTGAACAGAAGCTTTGAAAACGTGGACTGGGAGTCTTGCATGACAAAATATACCGACATTCTGGCTATGTTCTTAGAGCAGTACCCACCGGAGACAAACACAGACTACCCTCATCGCAAGGAGGAGATTACCAAGACCATTATCACAACAAAGCTCAAGGCAATACGTGGTAAATATAGGGCAGCCGTTGACGCCGGTCGGAAGAGCGGCCATGGAAGGGTAATTCTCATTTACTTTGAACTGTGCGAGCAGATCTGGGGTGATTCGCCTGCAACTACCACCATTCCATCTGGTATTGAGACGGCAGATGTTGACCCAGCTGGCTGCTCTTAACAGCGTGGATCCATCTGCAGATAACCGTGTCAGAGACTCATCTTCACTTACACCCACGGTAGCGTCAGATGCGTCTGGATCACTGCAAGAGTCTGATTAGATGGCAGCTGTCTGACCCCCTCAGCGGTCAAGGAACGACGAGCCCTACTTCAGGTATGTAGATTGTAATGTGTTATATTATGTCCGTGGTCTACTGTATGTTGGTTAACTTTTGTATTTAAGCCAGCTGTAACAATTTCTTTCAATCTTTTTTTTTTCAAGGCCAAACTTGATGGACACAGACCGCAGGCTGAAAAGAAGGCTCCCATCAGAGAATCAGATGCTGAACATAGCTGAAAAGGAGCTGCAAATGAAGAAGAGAATGCTGGACATGATGGAGGCATCAGAGAAGAGAGCGTCTGATAGCTTCAGTCAGTTGAGTAATAACATTGACAGACTGGCAAGCTCCATTGCAGATGGCTTCTCCCTGTTAAGACAGGTCATACAACAACCACCTCCACCACCACAATTCAACATGCCACCACCAATGCCACCATATCAAAGCAGAGGTCCCTATGGACACATGTATTCATCAGCAATACCACTACACACAGCAGCACCGGTCACATTCCCATCCAATTCTACACCAAACACATCTGCATCCAACACTACCACACATCTGGCTCTACCTCAGGAATGCAGGAATATGGGCAGTTTTCCTTCACAGACAAGCATTTCAGGGAGGATGTGTAAGGATGACTAAAAGAGCGGTGGTTCCCAAACTGGGGGTCCCCAGATGATTAGTTAGTGCTAGTTATTTTTCAGTTAAAACCTTTTTTTGCATAGGTCTAAGCACTATTGTGATAGTGATCATTTCTATATAGTGTTTGTTCAGTCACAGGGGTCTCCCGGTCTCTCCAATAAACAGAAAATATATTTTCAGCCAATTAGGAGTGTACCCATTTATCAGCTTCATTTTCAGTGTTCCAGTTCTAATTTTGGATTCTCATTTCTTTGGGTCGTCACTTCCAATTTCACTTGTTTAATCTGTATCCTAACAGTTCTATTATAATTATTTTCCAGACCTGAAAATGCATTCTGTTACAACGTACAGTACCTCACCTGTTGAATGTTCATGTGCCGTTATGCATCTGCGATTTTGTAAGATAGCACTTTATTGACAACACTGATTCTCAGGACTTTTACCTCAACTGTCAAATGTTTGTGAATTGAAGACACAGTATTTTTTATATGTCATTTTATTGTTGTTCCAATGTTTAAGCAGTAGTGATGTATGCACTGCACATTTTCCCTGCATAAGGACAATAAAACAGTTCTTAACATTCAAACTGTGTACTGTCTGTCCATTATGTAACAGCCAACGTATTGCACAGGAGATCGCACCGTTCTGTGCAAAAGGACATTTTTTGTAATCATTACGTATTGGCAAAATAAGTAGATGCTGATCCAGGGCCTGGAGAACCTCATCCTGAACTGCTCCACATACTTCCACGTTCTGTACTCCTGGAGGGTCAGGAAGGACAACAACGAGAACCAGAGTTATAATAATAATAATAACCGTTTTTAAGTTGGTTGATTCAGTATATTCAGATATTTGACATTCATTTCATCAGACCCTTCCTACATAAACCCATTATAACTTCAAACTGTATTTTAACCCTGTTAGATTCATTGAAAATTGAAGAGAATTGGGACCAGCACTGTCGCTAAAATAGTTTTTGAGACCTGTGAGGCGCTTTATCAGGCCATGAAAAATTAATTCCTGAAGGTATGCTCTGTTTAACGTCACAAACACAAACTTTATATGATTAGGGCCTATAATCACATCAAAACAATTATATAGTCCTTTAATTATTGATATTTGTATATAGTTATAATGTAATCATATTGTAACAGTAATTATATTATATTGCAAAGTCATTTTTATCTTAATTAAAGAGTACTTTAAACGTTTTTATTGTATACATCTGTCCCAAATTGTGTTTTACTCATGTTCATCGATGTTTTCTCTAGACACCAACAACAGAGGCAGAATGGCGGACAATAGCCCAGGAGTTTGAAGCCGATGGCAATTTCCACATTGCCTTGCATGGAAAGCACATCACCATCCAACCTCCAGTAAACAGTGGCAGTGTTTTCTGGAAGGAACTATAAGTTTTTTTTTTCTGTGTTATTGATGGCTTGTGTTGATGCAAACTACAAATTCATCTATGCCAGTGTTGGTACAGGGTCCCAGATGGCGGACTGTTTGCGCACTCCGACCTCTTCAAGGCAATGGAGAGGGGTCGGCTAAACTTTCCTCCACCTGAGCCATTGGCAAATACTGATATAATGATGCCTTATATGTTGGTGGGTGATGAGGCATTCCCTTTAAGGTGCGACCTCATGAAACCGTATCCTTTTCGGCAAATGGACCACCCTAAAAGGATCTTCAATCACCGATTGTCAAGGGCTCGGCGAATTGTCGAAAATGCATTTGGCATTCTTGCTAACAGGCTGAGGTCGACCATATGTTTGGAGCCGGACAGGGTGACCACAATCACCATGGCATCTCTGTGCATCCATAATGTTCTTCGTGGGCGCAGGTCTGGGGCATATACGCCTCCAGGCTTTGCAGACTGGGAAACCAAAGAACACGTCATAGTTAATGGAACATGGAGGAGTGAAGGGACAGGGTCCTTAGAGCCCTTGAGGAGGCTAGGAAGGGATCGCAAGTTCGCAACCCACCTGTGCTCATATCTGAGGAGATTTATGGTGCTGAGATGCTGTCAAACGAAAAGGTCCACCCCGCTGGTTCAAGTCCAGTGGGAGATGTGTACAGTAGCAGTTTGCTTTATCCCTTCAAAGCTAAAAAATAACCCATTTCAGTACTGCCCCATTTAACGCTGGACATGTTTCTCAAGGGGAGGCTCTCTCAGGATTTAAGGTGGCTTAACCGATCACAATATTGGGGCGTTTATACTATTTTATTTTTCACACTTTCCCATGTGTTATGACCATTACAAACCAAATCAGCATGCTATTGCCCAATAGCCAATTGGAGCTAGTTCATTTGTTGTTGCCAAAACGCAACGTCATATCATGCAGGATTATTTTGTCTCACCTGCAGGTATGTTCCCTGGCAGGACAACTGCATTTAGGAATGCAAAATAGTTTTAATTTTATTTCCCTAATATTAAAAAAAATGCCATGCACTGCATGAATGAGTATAATTTGAAGAGATCCAAAGGTTAATCTCAGTTTATTACATAGTTGTTAGCTTTGAAATGTGTTGGAGGCAGTTTTATGTTTTATTTGTTTTGTTTTAATATTTTTTTGTGTTCCTATATGGCAAACATTTATAAATATAAAATATGTATTATTTGAAATGTAGAAGCCTCCACCTCTAATTACACCTTTTGGAATAACACTAATTTAATTTTGGAATGTGTCATGTTGATTTTAGTTAGACCATATGCATTTCCTATTCCTTTCAGAGTAAAAACTTCCCTTCTAAGCTAATTTTGAACAGTTTGTTGTATTTTTTTGCATGTTATTTTGAAAGGCTCACTTAGACAGGAAATGGAGTAGCTTGTTTGAGGTGACTTGACTTGGATTTTGGGAACAATGGAAAGAGCATACAGTCTTTGACCGTATTTATTTATTGAGAGGTTCTTTTTGGACTTTTTACGTTTGATTATTCTTGTGGACATTTACTGGAAATAATAAAAAATAAATAGTTGAAATACAATTCCTCTCCGCACCTTTTTGTTGGAAATGAAGCGAGTCCAGACACCCTGGGCCCTCACCATGGAAATAGAGGTTTGGTCGTTAAAATGGCCAGCATGGGGATACCAGGTTGTAAGTTTGTTTGTAGGTTTGATAAATAATTTACCACAGAAGGTTTTTTTCTAATAACTTTGGAATACAGTATTGATCTATTGGAACACAGGTGTGTCTGTTTACATATTGTGTACATTATTCGCATACAAACGGGAGGGGCGAAGGAACTTCTGGGCCAGAGCCCTGGTATTTGTGGGCAGGATAAGCCTTCCGCTCAGAATCTGAGTGGGCCGCTCAGAATCTGAGCGGACACGCCTCTTACCGGTCTGAGAGCTGTGCAACAGTCCGACGAGAGGCAAACAGCAGTACACAACAATGGCGGCCGCAGCTACAAAAGCTACATTAAGTACTTTCACTTTGGACAAATTTATTGAAAATGTGGGACATGTTCATGGCGTCGATGGTTTTAAACCCTTGCAGAAGCTATGTTTAGCCACTTTAGCAAAAGGGCAGGACGTGTTGGCTTGTTTGCCAACTGGATTTGGTAAGAGTCTAATTTACCAAACTTGGCCTACGTTGAGCGACATGCTAGCCAGAGATGGCTATCGAGGTGCGGAAAATGCAATCGTAATCGTCATTAGCCCATTAATATCAATTATGGAGGATCAGACAAGACTCCTAACGTCTAAAGGCATCAGAGCTGCCTATGTAGGCAAGGATGAGCGAACAGACCAAGCAATCATAGTCGGCGAATACAGCATAGTGTTTGATTCACCGGAGTCGCTTGTGTCCATTCCATCGTGGAGATGCATTCTCCAGAGTCAACTGTACCCCCAGCGGCTCGTTGGGATACCGGTAGATGAGGTCCACACCGTTGTTGATTGGTGTTACATCCAAGGGTTCTTTATTTCTATCATTGTATGTGGTACTATAAATGGCAGTTCCACTGACTCCTGCTTATCAGCTCAGGGCCTATGTGGATGTGGGAGGAGACCTGGCTGAGGAGGAGGTGACATCCATCAGATCATGGACCAATCAAGAGGACGCCTGTCATTTTAAAAGAGCTGTCAACAGCTGTGCACATTGGCAGTGTGTAACATGCATGATCAGTGCGGTTACATGCTGTCCTACTGAATGTAGCAAAAGTCAATACTCTGGGGACCGAAAGTTTGGTAACCCCTCAGTATCATGTATAACCCTGTCAGTGGCACCCTGTTTTGAATGAGCTTGCTAAAGCAGCATCGAGTAACAAATAAGTGTTAAGAGTGTTTGTGTTGGACACCAGTGCCTGCGTTTTGTAAACGTCCTGTTTTTCTTCAGTTTAGATTAGGGAAGTTAGATTAGATTAGGGATTTGATGTACTTTTGATTTAATAGAGATTAGGTTAGATAGGGGTTAAAAAAGAATAGGTAAGCATCTTATATTTATTTATTGATTTCCTGCACGGTGGTCCTTTTATAAAGTTTATATAATTTAAAGTTAAATGTAATGTACTTGTTGGTATTAATTCTGTGTCACTCTGTCAGCAATCAGAAAAAAAAGGTCAAAACAATAAAGCTCATTTTCACTCACCAACTTTATGTCGCAATCCTTCACTCCTAGACTAAGGGATTGTAACAATTGGTAAGTAAGCATAATTATTATAATCATTATTATTATGTCTGTGATATCTGCGGACCAATTGTCAACAAGAACAGTATCATCACACTATGATTGTAATAATGCAGTGAAATTGTGTATTTACTGTCGCTAAGTGAACGAGTGAAATAATAAAACTCAACACGCATGATTTGTCAATATAAATACTTTGGGCGGTGTTTCATTTGGGACGGTATCAAAATTTGTTTTCAAGGCAGTAGGCGGAGGTTTATCCACCGTGAATTGCACTGTTTCTCGCATTATACTCCCACGTGTGGTCAGTCGATCATTAGTCACGGAGGCGTTGGTAGTAAAAGAAGGCTCGGACGTGACTGCCATTGACGGCACCCTCAAAAATAAATGGAGATGGGCTTGGCTAGATGAAAAGGTTGAGACGGGAAAGCCGTTCAGGTCCTGGTGCAAAAAGCTGAGGGAACCGGGAGCATGTTTCTGTTGTGTGTGCAATAGAAAGCTGCTGTACGGCTCCAATGGTAAAAAGGCGCTTTTTCACCATAATAATGAACCGGGTCACAAAGCTGCTGTTAGTGCTCTGCAACACACTACAGTGCTACTGGGTGCATTAACAACAGAGGACGCACGCGAATCAATGACCTCGTGTTTGCAATGATACAGTGCTCATCTGCACATTTATTGCAGAACATGACCTTTCATTTACCGTCGCACAGCACTTTATTGATTTAATTAAGAGTGTTGCACAGGACAAGTATGCACTGGCCAGATTAAGTGTGTCAAACACACAAGCATCCTATATGTGCACTCATGGCATTTCCTCTTAAAAAAAAAGAGTTGTCTAGCAATTTTCTTTAAATGCTGATGAGGCCACAAATGAGAACAATGACAGACAGCTCAATGTTCCGGTGCGCTTTTATGACTAGGATTTGGGGAAAGTCGTGACATTACTTGCCCTCTGGAAAAGCACATTTTGCAGATGCATCAACCCTCACAAACAAATTGACTGATATTCTGGAGTCCGACAGCCTTAACTGGAATCAAATCATCAGTATTCTTCTGGACAACTGTGCTGTGATGAGAGGGATGAAGGCTGGAGTGGAGACACTAGCAAGAAAGGAGAACCCTGTGGAGACACAGTTCATATGGTCTCCAATACATCCACGGCCCTTTTGAGTCCTAATTTCCAGTCATACATTGAAGACTTCTGCTCTGATGTCTATTATGACATAGAAAAGTTTCCAAAGCAAAAGGAAGTTTTTGCAGAGTTCCAGTCTTTGCTTCATCTGGAGATCAAGAGCCTAATACGGTTTTTGATGAACTGAATACACAGGACCCCAATGGAAACACGCCTATAGTGCTTTCTTGGGTTTTTATCCTTTTAGCATCCTTTTGTATGAAACTGTACCTCTATGCTTTTTTTTTTTTAAAGTATTCAATCAATCATGCAGGTTCCTGCAAATGCTGGAGGTCAGCAACAGAAAGAGCTCATAGATGTGTTGATTGTGCACTACTACAGCAGCTTGTCTCCTTCTGACCAGCACAAATACAGGTAAGATATAGCTAACAATCTTACCATGGGTTCTGCCCATGGAAACCAGAAGTAAGACTAAACTCTGTCCATTTTATGATGCGTTTCACCCGTGGCTGCCCAACTGAGCACCATCCACTGTACGGTATTCTGCTCCAAGCTGACCGACAGCATCTTTGAATGGGACAGAGAGGACTACGAGCATCTGGGGCAAAAAGGGCAGAGCTCATTAAAAGAAACAAAACAAGTGTGTGTGTGTGTGTGTGTGTGTGTGTGTGTGTGTGTGTGTGTGTGTGTGTGTGTGTGTGTGTGTGTGTGTGTGTTTTCATAGACCTGATTACTTGTTTTTCGGATTGCTTGTTTTTCTCGCCAAACCTGGCAACATAATCTGCAACGCTAAACGCTATAATGTTTTTTTATATAAGTGGTGGCAACATTTTTTGACACCACACGGGTCTTCCCAACAATAGCGAAGATTGAAGTCAGTGTGAACATGGCCAAATAATAACTTAATAGCCAAACTAGGTCTAATGAAGCACGCTAGCATTTAGGCTAACCCTCCTGCCTGAGGGGAGGCATGCGTTAAAACTTGCACTGTCTGTGTGAATGAGGGGAGCAGAGCGGAGCACGGTTACTGCGGGGGGCGGGCCGTCTCCCCATTCGTGTCGCCATTGGCTTAAAGGAGTGAAGGACAGCCAGGACAGCCAATGACACTTAGGTGTCACTTAGGTGTCGGACTATGTCCCAGCTTGTCTGTAGACCCGGCGCTCTTCGAGCACCTGGTAAAAACAGGTCAGCAGATCGCATGCTCTCTCCAGCACACTACCCCGGTGAATACGGTCGCACAAAGAAAGAACGAAAGAGAAGTAGATGGTGAGAGTGAGGGTGAGAATTGAGACACCAGCACTAGCTGGATTTTCGTACATGAACGGTGCAAGGTGTTATCTCGTCCACCAAGTTCCCTGGAGAGTCGATGTCGATCAGCTGGTGCAAACGGCAATAGGTAAGAGCAGGGATACGGATGGGGATTTTTAATCCCCCCTCTGATCCAGCAAACCACGTTGGTCTCTGGAATGCCGCAGTAAACAACTGGAATCTAGCCGGGGGTTCTTACAGAATCTACGTGGCGCTACAACCCCAGAATTATCGTGGTGACATCAGGTTCGCAAATGCCCCCGCACTTGCTAACCATACAGGGCCTCAGCCTGGTGTTTTACCACCAATGATTCAGGCAGTCGGGATCAACCACAACAACGTAGAAGTGAGAATAGTGCTGTAGTAAAATGTTAATACAATAAATTTCAGCTCGAAAAAAAAAAAAGAAATACAAAACAGGTTATGTTCCCACACGCTGAGGTTTTGCAAAACATAAGCTCCAGTGAGAAGGCCAAATACTGTCGCCGGACAACCCGAGATGAAAACATGCCATGACCAAATACAGAAGCTGCTGGATTCCGTGTGAGAGCTGACTGACACACAAGGTGTTCCTCTCATCAACCAGGAGAGTATGGCCAATGTCTGGAAGGTACAGCATCCAGGATCCAGTTGGAATTCGGCTTTATGTAAAGACTGGATTCAAGGTCCAAAAGGGAGACAAGTGAACTAGATGTCCTGAGGTGTGCCCGAGGTTCCTCTTCACTTGAGATTTTTCATTGGCACCAGTGTAGTTTTATTCCAGGTACTTAACATCCTCATGGCATTTTATGTTTTGACTGAACTATCTATATATTTTTGTCTTCAAGGGTGGAGATGCAATGCTCTAAATACACAGATGCACATTGTGGAGGGTGCATGCTGGTGGAAAATTGATCGTGATCATCAAATGTTAAACGCTAGTAACACACTTTATGATGTGTACATTTGATGAGCAACGTCAATGACCTCAGCAGCAGTGTCCTTGGATACAACATCTTGCCAGAATGCATACCTCCTGGAATACCCATCCGTAAGATTGTAAAGAAAAAAAGAGAAGAAACAAGACATTATCTATGTGACCTCACTGTCAAGTTATAGCAATCATTGATTATGCTACTTCAATCTGTGTGTGTGTGTGTGTGTGTGTGTGTGTGTGTGTGTGTGTGTGTGTGTGTGTTTGTGTGTTTCCTGCTTCTCTTAATAGCAGGTGAGCGTATTGCGGTTGAGTACCTTCTGTCACAAACTGAAAAAGGAGAGGAGTGATATCGGTACCATTCTGCCAGAGATGGAAGTGGAACTTAACCCATTAAGACCTGGAACGCATCTGTGTCATTTTTAGATTTGAGCTAAAAAGCATTATTTTACACTTATTCAAAAATAGCAGATATACAAAAGCTCATAGCGCGGCACTGATTGCCGCGCTATGAGCTTGTACACACTCTGCACCTTGCCTGCCAGCAGTTGAAAGGTAATTATTGCCACCACCCTATACCAAGCACTCTATTGCAATGAGGAGGGACCACCAGGAGCTATTCACTGAACAGAAGTACATTGCTACTGCAGCTACTGCAGGTAAGCCCATTTGTAATATCGTACTATAATGTCACCTACTTCAACTTTAAATGATGTATTGTTTTCTCTCTGTGATTAGGGTTATTCTGGAGAAAATGGGCCTGGAGGGACAGCAGACAAAAAAAGGAGGAAACCTCGAGCAGAAGTACAGCACTTGAGTAAATGTACTTAGTTACTTTACACCACTGGTATCAGAACCTGACTTAGTAATGTTAAGCCCTAATATGGAAACAAAGGTTGCTGTGTGAGCCCGTAGATGTATCAGGAGAGAGAACTCATGCAGGATACACAAGTGAAATTGGAAGTGATAACACAAAGAAAAGAGCAGAGAAAATTGGACCTGAAATGTTAAGCTAATAAATGGGTACACTCTTCATATTGGAGGAAATTGGCGACCCATCTGAAAATGTTTTCTGTGTATTACAGAGACAGAGATTAAGAGACACATTATAACACAAAACATTTTGTTTTAACCCAAACATATCACTACCTTTAACTCATACAATGACTCAAGTGAACTATATCCTATATGTTTTTGTTGGTGTTGTAATTGCATCTGAAGACATTTTATGGTATTTTTCATTCTGTCCAATAAAACAGGTCAGCTCCAGTAATCTCCACATTACAGATGACACAAACACAACGATATTTGCAGAGGCAACAGGACATTTTGCCTCCAACTATCTTGTACACCGTGGTCATTACGAGGTCCATGGAAATCCAGATGAGAGTCTGCACCCTGCAAGCAGAGCCACACCCACTGCTGGTGTTCCTTTCGCCTTCATGCGCCGACCCTCTGCTTCTGCTGCAGTTCCCACCGAAACACCACAAGCTTCGGTTGGAACTCCACGAGCCAGGGCCAAGTTCCCAACAAAATCATCCCAGAGGTTGGTAGTTAAATGTACTGATTTATGCTGTGAAAAAGTTATCTCTCATTCATATTAGTTTTGGTGTGATTTTTAAATGTATGTATTATTTTATGCCCAGGTCAATCAGTGTTGCAGAGGCCGTGAATGGCAAGCTGTTTAGTGCAAGGTCGCTGAACATTCGCTTTGTAGATGCAACCGTTGAAGGAATGACAGCAAAGGTGATGGATGCCTTAGGCAGCAATAAACCAGTTACCCTGTTGGACAGCAAAGGATAATAAATCCTGGACTCAGCAAAGGATAATAAATCCTGGACTCAGAGTGCTCAAGAAGTAAGTTGTATGATCAGACACATGCTTATAAATTGTGGTTTCAAATTAATGCAGTTTTAAAATATAGAAGTTAATAAATATTTACTCCAAGGCGTAGATTGGTGGGAATCCAACACCAGAGTTATCTATACCATGCCTTATGATGAGTTTGTGGAGTTACAGAATGGAAGACAAGCAAAGGCCAGGTAATACATTAGATGTGAAGGCAACATCATATGAATAAAAAAATGTTGATTTAAATTATTAGAGTTAAATTGTGTAGATACACTTTTTTGTTATTTGTTTATAATCCGTTTTTTGAGTAATCATTAATGAAGTCATTATTGTCATGATTTTCTCAGCATAATTGTGAACATGGAGAAATGTAAGAATATCTCATAGGTTGACACTTGATTTAACCATTTGAACAAATAAATGGAATCCTTTAATTTCTGTTCCCACATTCAAGCGGAAGGTTCATAGAGAGTTTGATTGCACAAGACATTGTTAAAATTGGCCAACTGAAACAAGCAGCTGAGGGCCTCCAAGACATCACTTCAGCACTAAACCAGCTGTCTGATCTTGCGAAGATCAAAAGCACATCAGCCTCTCTGAGGGACCCTATGAATGTTGCCTTCAACTGTCCCGTTTGTAAATGTAATGCATGTATACTGTGAAAAGGCTCGAACGGCCAAGGCTCCAAAGACAGTCAGAGATTTTTTATTTCGCCCACTCCTCCATCGAACTCCAGTGCAAGAATATATACATGTAGCAACAATAATACTGGCCTAAAAGTCAAAAATAAAGCAATGAGAACAATAAATAAGCACTTAAGGCAAACACTATAAACAAGACCCAACTGGATAAAAGCTCTCTTCAGGCTTAACCTTGATCACACAAGGACCTGTAGCTTTCCCTCAGTGATGTTATCTGTGTTTCTGCCCATATCTAACTACCTACCTGTCTGTCCCTGCAGCCTCCCTTAAATAGGGAGTGGATCCTACCACAGGACACAGAACCAATTAGCAACAATTCCAAATACTTCCATAAATACTCCCAGAGCTTCCCCCGTGCCACAGTATAAAAGTAACCTAAACATTCCTAATGATGCGTTACAATTAAACAAATATAACTTGGGGTAAAGACTCAATGACGGTTTAAATAAACAATACTCCTAAAGCATATGAAACACCCCTCCTCCACAGCACTTGGCACCTTCCCAATCAAGGGGATTGCCACCAGCAGTGTAGGAGAGACAACCAGCAAACAATCAGTGAACATTTCATTATCAATACACAAGTTTAAAACCATTAGTCCTTCCATAACTTTCAATGCAGTCAGATGTGTGTATGTGTATATAGGGCACGGGTTGCCCCGTGACATACGATATGTAACAGTAGGTACATGTACTTGTGTAGTACAAAACATATACAGTAGCCTGGCATTGGCCAGACTGATAATGTAGATTCACTCTCGCGTTCCTCCCTGGTATCAGTCTGGACTTCGGCCCATAGGGAGCAAGGATGAGATATCAGAAAATGATTTTGATGCTTTTCATGGCCCGATCATTTTCTGATTTCTCATACTCACTCCCTATGGGCCGAAGTCCAGACTGATACCGGGGAGGAATGTGAGAGTGAAACCACGTTATCAGTCTGGCCAATGCCAGGCTACAAAACAGACTTTTTTCTTAATGATTAAAGTTATCATTAAATGTTTAATGCATCAATGTATTCTTTGTTTTAAACCTTGCAGCTACAATGGAAGTGCCCATCTTTGGCTCCCCTCACAAAACAAATATCATCACCACCTCCCTTTGGCCCACTGACTTGGGTGTAATCCCGGACTCTGACCTCAAATTTGACAAGCAAATCAATTCCGTTGTTAAAGGTGCCTTCTTCCAACTAAGACACATCAGCAAAATAAAAACCTTCTTATCAACCCCCGACCTGGAAAAAGTAATTCATGCCCTCATCTCCTCCCGCTTATTACTGCAACTCATTGTACGCAGGAGTCTCAAATACCTCCCTCTCTAGACTGCAGCTCGTCCAGAATGCGGCTGCAAGGCTCTTGACTGGCACCAGAAGGTGGGATCACATCACTTCCATTCTGGCGTCCCTCCACTGGCTTCCAGTCAAATATAGAGTTGATTTCAAAAATGTATTATTCGCCTATAAAGCCCACCAGGGGTTGGCACCGCCCTACATATCTCTGCTGTCCAGCCAGAAACTGCTAACTCCAAAACGCTCATTGTTCAGGAAACGAAAAAACAAAATATACGTTTTTCAGAAAATGAAGAAAACCTTATATTTTTAAAACAAAGCAATACTACCTCGTCAAAGTTGGTATAGTGACTGTATATATTGTGAGATACTTGCATGTGTCATTATATTATCAACACTTTACCCAAATCGCGGGTAAATCAACACTTTACCCAGCGCGAGTGGAGTTAGAAGTTTCAGACGAGCAGAAATCAAGCTGAAATGGAGTTAGGTGTCCAAACAACACACAGTAGCTCCACTCGCTGCTGAGAGAGGTTTCAAAAGGGTACAGATTCCCAAAAGCTAACAATGGATCTCCAAGCTCACAATGCATCACAACAACGTGTGAATGAATGCCCTGATGCTTCATGACACTTATTATATAGGCCTACAACAATAAACAGGACTTTAAATATTACAATAACTTCTGCTAAGAGGTAGTAGAACACTAGCGCGACAGAAATGCTATGAACGTCTTTCTTCTTGTCACAATGCTCTCCTCATTAAACACTTCATAGATTTTAGAAATATAATTACTTGTTTTCATAACATTAGCGTCAGTGCTAAGTTTGATAAACAGGTACAGTGCATAGTTTTTAACAGACTACGGGGAGTCTGTTTACGTGTTGTTCCTCCTCGTTCACTGCGCACCGCGCACTGCTAATGCTGTGCTGTAGCACTGTGTAGGGGAGAGGGGGGAGTTGTTTGTTTTTGACGGACAGTTTGAGGATCCAATGGAGTTGGGAGTTTTCGTCTGAGGCGCTTTTTAATACTTTTCATTGGTTCAAATGTTTAGATTTTTTACACAGATGTGAAGGGTGTTCAATAGCGTCGATTTATGAAAAAAAAAAAAAAAACCTGAAAATGGAGTTAGCTGTTCCCGGCTGGACACCGACGATATGCATGATGCTTCCTCCCCCCGATAACATTAGGCCACTTAGATCAGCGGATCAAGGGCTCCTCAAGGTCCCACACACCCGCCTGAGGTCAAAAGGTGACGTGCGTTTTCGGCTGCTGCCCCAAAACTGTGGAACAGCCTACCGCCACCTATCAGGGCTGCACCCTCGTTGGACATTTTTAAAACCAGATTAAAAACACACACATGTTCTCCCAGGCCTTTTAAGTAGTACCCCCTGCCATGGAGAAACTGTTGGACACCTGTCTACGTGCGACTTTGTCCGTATGTTATGAGCACGGGATGAGCACGGCAAAGAAACAACACATACAAACACACGCACACACACGGACTTGGAGATTGCCTATGCCATCTCTCCTCTCATTGGCCACACGTGCCACTGGTTATCAAAGAGGGGTCCAGGGACCCCCAGCGTGTGTTATGTCTGGATTTTAAACAGCTATAACTCCAGTTTGCAGCATGCCAACAAGTCAAAATTTGGTATGTGGACTTAGACCACCAATAGGGACGAGCATGAATTGATGAAGTTATCAAAGAGGGGTCCAGGGACCCACAGCGTATGTTCTGTCCGTCCGCCCGTATGAGCACGGGATGAGCACGGGATTTTAAACAGCACAGGATTTTAAACAGCTTTAACTCCAGTTTGCAGCATGCCACCAAGTCCAAATTTGGTATGTGGACTTAGACCACCAATAGGGACGAGCATGAATTGATGAAGTTATCAAAGAGGGGTCCAGGGACCCCCAGCGTATGTTATGTCCGTCCGCCCGTATGAGCACGGAATGAGCACGGGATTTTAAACAGCTCTAACTCCAGTTTGCAGCATGCCACCAAGTCCACATTTGGTATGTGGACTTAGACCACCAATAGGGACGAGCATGAATTGATGCAGTTATCAAAGAGGGGTCCAGGGACCCCCAGCGTATGTTATGTCCGTCCGCCCGTATGAGCATGGGATGAGCATGGGATTTTAAACAGCTATAACTCCAGTTTGCAGCATGCCACCAAGTCCACATTTGGTAAGTGGACTCAGACCACCAATACGGACGAACTGAAATGAGTTAAGCCCCGCTTCCTTCACACAGGGTGTGATTTTTCCTTTATGCTCCCTTAGCTACTTGCCTTTTTGCTATGATTTTTGTATTATTTCTTTTTTTGCATATATTGTTGATCTTCTTGTTTTGTTTTTGTAGTGTATTTTTGCTTGCAGTTGTATGTGTATGTATTTGATGCTTTTTGTGTGGTTTTTAACCCTGATGTACAGCACTTTGGTCGGCCTTTGGTTGTTTTTAAATGTGCTTTATAAATAAAATTGACTTGACTTGACATGTTTTCCACATGCTGCGAATATCTGGTTGGATGCCGAACCTGTGTGCGACAGTGGCAGTTAAATGCAGATCGGTGTCTGAAATGCAACACAGTAGATTTTCACTCCAATGTACACCAAGTTGAGGGTCTCAATGATGCTTTGTCTTCTCTCAAGGACTCAAGGAAACGGATGAGTAACTTGTCATTGTTCCATTAACCCATTCTGAAAGGGGAAGGTTCACATCCAAGCTTCTTTATGCCAAGATTCCTTTTAGTTGATGGTTAGTGTACCCCTGTTAAATTTTTGTGTTTGAGAGAAAACATGTTTCCAGTAGAAAATGTTTACCTAAAGCACTTTCTAGATCACTTGAACAATATTAAGCTAGGGTTGAAGTGGTCTTATTTGAATGTGATTATTTTTGTTTTTCATTCAGAGCATTATCTGGTGCATGACATCTGAGACTTGACACTTTGGTAGTGATGCTTAACTTCTTGCATTCTTGAGTTGCTGGTCACATGAAAATAATCTAGAAAGACTGAAGATTTTTTTTGTTTATTGCAAACATTGTTCCTAACATTTCACATTTGACTGTGAAATATTTTACAGTTTAATTTGTAACTAGGAAAAGTGCTCCTCGGAGCACAGGTCTCCGCCAGGTCAGGTAGGTTATTGTGGCCTCCTGGTGGCGCTATAATAGGCCAATGTAAAAAGGGTACCATTTCTTCTTAGGTCTTGCAAGGCAATCGGACACTGCATTCATGATTTGAGGATTTTAATTTTGTCCCAATTTTTTTTGTGCTAAATTAGCTGGTGGCGCTATAACAGGCCAATGTTAAAATGGTAGCATTTGTTTCTCAACATAGTGTGAATGTGCGTGCAAAGTTTGACCGCAATCGGACGCTGCATTCATGATTTGCGGCATTTTGTTCTAAACGGGCCACTCCTGCAAACTTTAGATGTGAATCTTAGCCAATCGGGATGGAATATGACATCATGTGTACCGATGTGCGTGAAATTTGGATAAAATCTGAAGGAGTAATGTAAATAAATATGTTTTACATAAGTCGGCCTCCTGGTGGCGCTATAAAAGGTAGATGTGAAAAATGCAGGGCAAAGGTTTTTCCTTGACCTCTAGGGAGTGCATATACATGTTTTACACAGATTGGTGCAGTTTATAGGTAAAAACACGAATCGGCCTGTTATAGTGCCACCATGAGGCTGATTAGAAAAATCTCAAATGGAATTTCTTCCTCGGCATAGTGGGAATGTGCGTGCAAAGTTTCACGGAAATTACATTCTGTGTTCATAATTTGAGGCATTTTGTTTAAAACGGAGCAGTCCTGCAAACTTTGGAAGCCATTTTTAGCCAATCAGGTATGGAATATGAAAGATCTGAAAGACCTGTTTCGTTTAATGACTATAGAGATACTGTGTACCGATTTGCGTGATGTTTGGACAAAATATGTAGGAGTACGGTGAAAAAATATGTTTTGCAAAAAGCGGCCTCCTGGTGGCGCTATAACGGGGCCATGTGAAGAAATTGGGGCAGAGGTTCTGAATTGGCATCAAGGGAGTGTGTGTGCACAGTTTCGCTGCGATCAAGCCAACGGTGCGGGAGATTAGCTGTCCACAGACGGACGGACAGACGGACGGACGGACAGGGGGTAAAACATACTCTCTCGCCATGCCTTTCGGCCTGGCGGAGACAATAAATGTTACTTTTTGAAAGTATACTGCATCTTCATTGATAATTACAGGTCTCTATGTAACACTTGTTCTGGTGATATCAATAAGAAACCTAACTGCATCTTTAAAAGGGTCATAGTTATGGTCATAGTTATGGTCATAGGGTTTATCATGCTTGGTTATGGTGAACCACATTTTGGTATAGAGATAACAAGTCAAACTGTGAACCAAACTCTCTTTCATTCCATTGTTGGGCTTCTTCAGAGCGGAATGGATCACATCCAAAAATTGGATGACCCCACTTCCTGCTGATACAGGTCAGCTGCAATGTCACCAACAGGCAGAAGGTCTCCTGGAACTTTGGCACGACACCCCTCTTGAGCCAGTTGATTTGGTATTCCCTTTCGTTCACAGAAAATGTAGTGTGATAAGTCAAACATGTGTTAGCTAGTTACATTAATCCATTCAGACCTAAGGATGATTTTAAAAACACCTTCAAAGCATTGTTTATACTTCAGCATGTGCCACGTCACATGCTGGAAAATAGCAGATATACAAGCGCTTCTCATTCGAGACACGCTCAGGCATCCAACTCTGTCAATATGGTGAAGAATAAATGGGGATTAAGAGTTTAACAGGTTACCCCGGTCTGAATGGGTTTAGCTTGACAAATCATGTCCCTCCACTGTAATGTTTCAGTCAGTACTGGATTCAGTTATGTTAAAATCTAGAATTTTAAGAACCAATTTAAAGAAGTCATGATCATAATGCAGATTTAAAATTCAATGAACCAAACCTGGGATCCGGTGTGCATTCCACGCCTCTATGACATTTTTGATGCCAATGCTGGCCATCTGGCACGTGAGGTTTGACACACAGCACTTTGATGTGTTGTCCTCCATGTCCACCTCTTCCTGGTCCTGCAGCTGTATCAAAGCTGTCTTTAAAGGGTAGTTGACTCTGGCATTCACCTCAGACCACATTGCCTCTATCACATGGTTCTGTGCAGGTTTTAAGAATAGTGTCAGTCAGTCTGCCCTCATTAGAAATGCACATTGATTTAGTTGTTATTGATTAACTACCTTTGTAGAGGATGTTTGAAGGTAGGGCTGCCTCTGACGATTGCGTCTGTGTTCGGACAGCTTTTCCTGGATGAATAATGTCAGATAAAATTATTTTCCACAGTCAACTCTGACCTGAGGAAGCAGAACCAAAATAAGTTTTACTTTCATGTACCTGTACACAAGATGGAACAATAAAGTACAACCTTGAACTCTGACCTGGTCCCAAAGGCCCCAGGAAAGCACAGCAGGCCTGAGGATAATCACAAACATACAGTATAACTTTTAAACATACAGCGTTAGTTGAAATCATAGATCACCAAAGTGACAATAACAAATCTATATTGTCAAAATTGGAACAACAAAGAGTAACAATAACAACTGGAAAATAGATGGTATGATTTATTCAATGTTTAAAAGATCATTAAAAGTTACATTTGTTTTTCATAAAATGAAGTGTGTTGTAAATTATTTTCAAATAATTACAAATCTAAGTTAGTTTAACCTCTACACACACACACACACACACACACACACACACACACACACACACACACACACACACACACACACACACACACACACACACACACACACACACACACACACAGTCAGTGTGTGTGTGTGTGTGTGTGTGTGTGTGTGTGTGTGTGTGTGTGTGTGTGTGTGTGTGTGTGTGTGTTAACTCCACAATACACTAAGACTTTATTACCATTACTACTAGCAAGGCACTAATAAAGTTATTTTACCTGTACACTTCCTCATAGATGACTACGTTGTTCTTTATTGGCATGGTGGAGTGACCGACAACCTTCTTGCTGAAACCATCGATAGCCATTACATGGGTCACTCCAAACATAACAAGCTTCTCATTTTGATCAACATGCAGCTTGTGACCCATATATTCTGCATGATATGGTATACGGTTCAGATTTCGGGCACCCTAAAATGTAAGAATAACATTATTATACAAACTTGATAATCCCTACATCATACTCAGAATCAACTTTATTGTCACATCACAGGTTTCACATCACCTGTGTCTTGCAATATGGTAGGGTTGATGAATACAACATTTTGCCCACTCTGCCTTCAGAAGCTTATTAGAAGGTATTACTGTGCTTTATTGACCAGCCAACTGGCCTGACCTGAAACCCATAGAGAATCTATGGAGTATTGTCAAGAGGAAGATGAGAGACACCAGACCCAACAATACAGATAAGCACTATCAAAGCAACCCTGGGCTTCCATAACACCTCAGCAGTGCCACAGGCTGATCACCTCCATGCCACTCAAAATTGATGAAGTCATTTGTTCAGAAGTATCCGAGACCAAGTATTGAGTGCATAAATTGACATTTCAGATCTTTTCAGATGGTTGACATTTGTGTATTAGAAATCCTTTTTTGATTGGTCTTATATAATAATCTAATGTTCTGAGATATGGATTTTTTATGTTCATGAGCTGTATAACGTGATCATCAAGATAAAAACCCCAAAAGTTTCACATTTGAAATTATATTACGGAAAAGAAACATGATATTCATTTTTTTTAGAAGGAGCTGTATATGTCCACTGCGGTGAAAAAAGGGGTAATCATGTACGGTTTATAATAATAATAATAATTTATAAAAAAAACTACCTCACACTACCTCACCACATCTTCAGCAACTGCAAGTTCAAGTTGGTTATCCGGAATGTACTCCCTCACAAGCCCTTGCTCAGCACACCACCTCCGCACATTCCTGTCGCAAAAACCCAGTGCTGTTCCAAACTGTGTACATAATGCAGCGGCGATATCACCACAAGACATTCCGTTTTTTTTTTTTCCTGTAATAAAACGACATATTTACCTCCGTAATCAAAATATACGGCTAACTACCAGTGCTCCTAACTTCCGGTTATAATCATTTCCGGGGCAAGCCGATGATGATCTACAAGTCCATAGAATTACAATGTTGTGGGTTTGTAGATCGGCTATATTCGCAGTGCACCATTGTTGTATGACGAAGCATAACTCAAGCATGTGTACCGCTACTATTCTGCTACTATTCTCTATGACATGTACCATAGTTATATGTGTACCCGTATAATAACTTTAAGTGCACTGCTAGTAGTCCTAAAAGTTCCCAGATGTTTTTATAAAGGACCCAGAGTTTAAAAGTGTATTATATAACAGATTAGAGGATAAAACTCAATTACCCTCATCTGTTCTTGTTGACTTAATTTATTGTCCAGTTGGCTGGTGGTATTAATAACAAACCTAACTACATCTTTAAAAGGGTCACATTTTAATAATACATTATTCATTAATATATATATGTAATAAATAGACCAGCCCTGATTTTTGGTTGAGTTGGGGCCCTATGAATTGCTAAAACGTAGTTTTATGTTTGTGTAAGGAATCTCACTTGTCCCAGTTAGGGCCTAACCACCCAAGATGTGAAGTAAATGGTCGGCCACCTCTTCTGCTCGCTTTGTTTTCAGAGGTCGGAGACAGACAAACTTGGTCAGATGATCCTGATAGACCATGATGAAACGGTACTCCCGGTCAGCATTGCTCTGCATGTCTATTAAATCCACCTGACAGCGCGAGTTCATGTAGTTGGAAATGCTAGGCTTGACCACAACACCCTTTTACATTTTTTTTTGTTTTAGTTGACATGCCTCACACAATCGCAAATAAACACTGACACTCCTCAGGGTGACATTGTAGAATGACCGACGCAGCTCTTTGTGCAGAATGTCACGACCACTGTGTCCAGTTCTGATGTGGGCTTCGTGTATTCTGTCAAATAAGTCCTCTTTGGCCACAAGTACAGTGTCCACACCTTGCCTGGCTATCTTCTTTGTGCCGCCAAAGTAAATGAAATGGTATTTTTTTTCTCAACCTATAGTCCTTCGGGCATGTTTTCTGCGGTCTCTCGAGCGTATCGATAATGTCTTTCTCCGTCTCGCGAGTTAAAAAGACAGCGTTGCTCTGCTCAGTTTGGCCAACCGCTTCATTATCCAACCTGTCATAGAATATTTCTCTCATATTATCCATTTTATTTTCAGTGCTCCTCAGCGTTCCCCTGGTGTAGCTTCCTGGTTTCTATGTTGTTGTTGTCGTCGTAATCAAAGCCCCGCCTCTCGAAAAGCACCGCCTCGCGCCGAAGCCCCGCGCCTAAAAACGAGCGCTCTGTCTTCAATCCTCCTGGTTCTCCAATATATATATACATACATACATACATACATACATACATACATACATACATACATACATACATATATACATATATATATAAAATCAAAAGATGTAATAAGCAAAATAGCAATAAAAACAAATATTTCCATAAATAAAAGAAAACAAAAAAAGTTTAAGAAATAGTTAAAATAGCAGATCCACAAGGTCGCAATGTATTTTCACTAGTTTGGGTCCCGGGCCAAAGTCTTATTTCTCTTTTGGGTATTGAGCTAAAAAGTTTGGGAACTTTACCAGTGCCATACCATGAAGAATTTATATTATCAATATTATTATTGTATTATCTTATATTAATTGCTTAGAGGGTGGGTCGACAGTGGACCGTTGGGCGTCACAAACATAATATCTGGACTTGCGAGGCGCACCGTTGCTCTGATCCGCACCAAACTTGGTACAAAACATTGTTCAGGGGTCTACCATGAGAATACAAACCAGGGATGTGTGGACCCCAGGGACCACTTCAGGGGTTTCCAGGCTCATGTTACTCCAATCCGCACCATTATATTACAACAAAAGAGCAAATTCAATATAATACAACATACATATATATATACCCTATTTCGGGCATGTCATAAGCAGAAATGTGTAATTATTAATTTGCTTTTGTTTTCAGAATTTAAAAAATAAATAGCCGATCTACTGTACAAGCTCGAGCAGTTATTTTAGCTGTGAATACAGGTGTGTGTTAAGATCTTGACTTGCCCATTGGTGTGCCTTGGACACAAAGTATGAAAAGCACTGCATTACAGTGTTGTCCTGAAGAGCTTCAACAAACATAAGCACAGAGCTCATCAACAGAGACAGTCATTATCACTGCCTCCAGGCAAAACACAACACACTTGTTCTTCATCTACTGATGGATTTATTTGGCTCAATCACAACATTCTTATATCAGCCTCAATCCACCGTCAAATTGTTAATACATAAAGACATAAAATAAACAAGAACTCACTCATTATGCATATGATATGAACATAACAGTAGAGTAAAAGTCATGAACACACAAAAAAGAAAATACACCTCACAATAAACATAACTGACTGAATACAACTATAATGAATCAAATGTCCATAAAGATATAATGCAATATTCATATTTAGACAATGCATGGTGCTTTTTTGCCCCTTTTATCCCCAATTTAGTCATTATGCCAATTGATTCCTCCCTACACACATGTGTTTGTTGTCACTGTTGTTGTATCCTACTGACTCACCTGCCAGTGAGGAGCCCCCACCAGGAGGGTTCTGTAGAGCCTTCATCCTATTCCTCCCGCCCAAGACTCCCTGCTGACAGGTGCCGCCGCAGACCGTAGGAGTACTTGCAGTGACGAAATATCACCCTTCACCCGAAAACTGGCCAATTGTGTTTGTATACGCTTGACAAAGCCGGATGCACAACGTTGGATTAAAACCCACTTTACCAGTGTGCCACCCAAGTGCAGACATATTCATATTTAGACAATGCAATATTCTTTTTAGATAATGCAATAATTATTTTTAGGCAAAATAAATCTATTTACACTTAAAGCTTTCAAAGGGAGGAAGTGTAACTACTAAATGTGTCTTCTTGACAAGGAGTTCTGGGTAGAAACAAACACCTCCTGCACAGTGTACACATAAAAGACTATGTCCATGAAATAAACCAATACAAAATTGCAATATTGCCAAAGCTCTCAAACCAACAGCAAATCCTTAAAACCCTTCTCGCACTATTAGCAGCTGAAAGAATTCAATTCAGTGTGAATTGTTTGGATGTGATTATGTAAGGTCCTCCGTTCTCCGTATGCTTTCCCACACTGGTCACAGTGGTAGGGTTTCTCACCTGTATGAATTCTCTGGTGAATTTTGAGACTACTGCTCTGGCTGAACCGTTCTCCACACTGGTGACAGTGGTAGGGCTTCTCACCTGTATGAATTCTTTGGTGCTGTTTGAGAGTACTGCTGGTGCTGAACCATTTCCCACACTGGTTACAGTGGTAGGGCTTCTCTCCTGTATGAATTCTCTGGTGCCGTTTGAGAAGACCGTTTTGGCTGAATGTTTTCCCACACTGGTCACAGTGGTAAGGCTTCTCTCCTGTATGAATTCTCTGGTGCTGTTTGAGAACAAAGTTTTGGCTGAATGTTTTCCCACACTGGTCACAGTGGTAAGGCTTCTCTCCTGTATGACTTCTCTGATGAAGTTTGAGATTACTGTTTTGGCTGAATGTTTTCCCACACTGATCACAGTGGTAGGGCTTCTCTCCTGTATGAATTCTCTGGTGACATTTGAGATGACTGTTTTGGCTGAATGTTTTCCCACACTGGTCACAGTGGTAGGGCTTCTCTTTTGTATGATGAATTCTCTGGTGACGTTTGAGAGCAACGATCTGTTTGAACCTTGTCCCACACTGGTCACAGTCGTAGGGTTTAAATATATCTGGATTGGAGAAAGAGGGGAAAGGGAAACCATAAAATATTTTTGAAATAACATGCAAGTTGTGTCGTATTACCAAATGATAATGGTCTAATATTAAAAGCATCTCACACTAATTTCTGTAAAGGTATTTCAGTTGTCTTTCTTAATTGGCCTCACAATTTGATTACGGTTCAACTGTTCATCATTCAATTTTCATTATGAGTTATCTAAAAAAAAAAACAAGACATGACACACAGTCATGTATACCAGCTTGCTGATTTGTCTCGCAGAATCTGGCAACACTGCTAGTGGCTCCCCATTGGCTTAGACCTGTTGCATATTTCTCTCGCAGAATCTGGCAACACTGCTAGGCCATAGCTTGGGAGGACGAGACCGCCCGTTCAGAGTATGGGAAAGCTTAAAGGCTTAAAGCACAGCCAATGATCGAAAACATGTCGAGAATCTGTTGAGAATCTGTTGACTAGTGGTCAGTCTCTTCTTAGACCAGCTCGCAAGCTGGTAAAAATCTATGGCTAGTTTTTCATCTGTTAAGTACAATTAGTTCATTTTGGGGATCACAATTTCTGTCTGTGGCAAGAACCAATCAAATCATGGTAAAAAGGTTTTCTTTTATTAACCATCGCATCACATCGACGGGTGGGGCGAGTATAAATGGGTCTCTGAAATCTTTGATTTATTACGGGAATGTGGTCTGGATGAATATTATTTCCAAAGAATAACTGTGAATGTGGAGGAGCTTAAAAACAGAATACGTGCAAAATGTTTTTTTGGGGGCAAAAGCTTGGGCAGAAGACATTTGGCAAAAGCCAAAATTAAGAACAAATTGTCCGGTTAAAAAAAGATTATAAATGTGAAAAATATGTATTGTATAATTTGACTAAAAGTCAGAGGTCACTTTATGCGCAGATAAGATGTGGCATTCTGACACTACATATCGAAACAGGAAGATATAGGGGCGTAGCTGAGGATAAAATATGTAAATACTGTGATCTGAATGAGGTGGAGAATGAAATCCATTGTATTTTATTTTGTCCTTTGCATCATGATCTGAGAGAAATACTGTTTAAAAAAGTCCAAACCCCTGATCTAAACCTAATAGATTATGAGAATGGTGCTTTAATTTAATTTATTTTTTCGTCATATTTTCAGAATATCTTTATAAAAGTGTGTAACAGGAGGAGAAGGGTGACTTATAATAGATGAACTTTCATTTTTATTAACTTACTGTATTTGTGTGCAGGTCTATATGAATGTATGTACTGTATGTGTCTTGTTCAAAATCAGGTTGCATTATGTGTTACTGACAGTGACTGCCGATGATTACGTGTTTAATGGAGAGGCTACTTTTAGACCGACATGATGTCGGTCTAAAAGTGTATTGATCCCTGCTAACCAATGCTGCCCAGGGGAAACAAGGACGAGGAATTGTATTGGCTCACTATTGGATACATTGCTTCTTTAAGGGGGCCGTAAGGGTCCATTTAGTTCCATTTGTACGGGTGGTTGCGTCGTTGTGTTTACATGTGCGGTGGAACAACGGCCGTTACGAGTGAAACGCTCAAAAGTTTCACTCGTCCTCTGTCTCCGTTGACAATTTTACTAATCCAAATGATAATAATCTGTTTAGGAAACTCTAAAATCTCCCTGCATGCGAATGAATGACTAGTGTCGCCTAAGCGTGACACATTCAATGTGCGTCTTCTCAGTCTATCGTTTGCGAAAATGGCAGATCTACAAGCTCACTACGTGGTGCGAACAGACGCGTGTGAGCTTGGCAATCGGCTATGTTTGGTGCGTGACACTGTTGTACGATGAAGTATAAATTAAGCTTTTAAAGTAGCAGTACACACATTAACCAGTTAACAGTTTCTTCAATATTATTTTCCAAAAGTAACATGTCACTAGCCTTCTGTTACAAAAGTACTGTATTTGAAGACCATAGTAAAATGTTGTGCAAGTGATATATTTTGGGTAAAACAAAGACAAAAGAATAGAAAAGATAATGTGTATAAATGTATATAAAGAGCTGAAGAGACATGGAGATTTTATAGTAATTATTACAGTAGGCATACTATTCATAATATAAAGCCATTTAACACTATCACTTATCCCTAATACTTAATGATAGGCAAAAATATGTTTTACTTTAGTCATCTTCATTTAATTTTAGATGGTGGTCAGACAAAAACAGTCACAAGTGGCCAATAAAAAAAGATACCGGTTCTGTTCAGAATTTGTCGTCTCACGTCTTTCCACAAATTAATAGAAAAAGATCAATAGTGGGCTCGATAAAAGCTAGGCTCATTAAGCAGGATCGATAAGGTGCTCATTATCAATACAAAATTAACGAGCTCCATCCCTACTGGTGTTAGGCACTGAATAGCCATTTGATCTACAAACTCACTGACACTCAGAATACATCGAGATCTAGCGCGTTGTGAACGGTTACCTATTTGAGTCATAAATCAGACAGACACAGAGGCAGACAAAAGCCTGATTTGTACTTTGCCACAGGACGGTGTTACGCACTGAACATAGCAGATATGCAAGCCCAGAATGCAACACAGATGCTATGTGTTGTGGGTTTGTAGATCTAAGTATAAATTAAAGGCAGCCAGCGAGAAGCGAGACAGTCAGGGGGAGAGAGAGGCAGAGATTGCAGAGTAAGGTGTGAAGACGAGGATTTTACCTCATTTTGTGCGCAACTTTTTTTTTTTCTCTACATTTTTATCCCACGATTTTGTAACCCCTATTTTTTCACCCAGTGCCAATGCCTAAGCGTGTAAGCGTGTAATCCGCCTAAGCGTGTAATCCTCCCTCTGCCAACCTAGGGAGGCCAGGGCTCCTTCAATGCATGAGAGCCAACTGACCTTCTTATCACCTGACAGGGGAGAGTTTCCCTGGTTGGACGTAGCGCGTGGAAGGAACACGTTATTCCAACCAGTTCTCTTCCCCTCCATCAGGCGCCCCGGCTGGCCAGGGGGACGCAGTGCAGTGACCAGGATTATTGCATGTTTTTTGTGAGGGTACCTACCCTAGGAGACAGGGGGAGAACATGCAAACTCCACACAGAAAGGCCCTTTCGCCAACCCCACCTAGGGTGTGGGCACTGATGACGCGGAGGAGAACACGCCCCCAGCGCCCACAGCGTCCCCTGCGGGAATCGAACCCAGGACCTTCTAGCTGTGAGGCGACAGCGCTACCGACTGCGCCACCGTGCCCCCTGTTTTGTATCAATTTTATTGGACATGTGAAGTTCAAAATCAACGCAAGGTAACACTACAACTCTCTTCATTATTTAGCTGTAACTTGATGTTTTTTCCAGCAGCATGTGTTAATCGCTTAACTAAGTGTTCTAAAATCATTAAAGAGGAAAAGAGACATGTTATTTCTTTGTTATAAGAAGCTTACTCTAAGTTTTAACTACCTGTGAATAAAACAGTACATACCTAGCCTGTACAACTTTACTATAGGTTGCAGCATTGCATCAAACAGTCCATGGCCCTGGTTCATCTCTCGCTGTTCCTCTGACCATATTAATGATCTTTTGGAGGCCATCTCTCTTGATAGGGTACACCTCTGTCCCTGTGGTTGTCTGTGGAAAGCACCAAGAGAATAAAACATAAGTTTTCATTCAGCAACCAGCAGATCTGCATTCTCAACGTCAAGTCCCCGACACACCCCCTGCATCCACGTTACGCTCACCTACCTTTTAAGAATGGACTGAATCAAACATGGCGTGTCTCTGTATCCTGTTATAGTAGTGGAGACGAGAGTGGTAGCTCATAGCGCGAGCGAAACTCCGCGATCTATGCAACACCCTGAAGGACTTCTAGCAAGTTAATCCAGGAGTAAAATTCACCCAGAGGCTCGCTGTTGCAGAGGATCAAGCCGTTTTGCAAACAAACCATTTGCCGGTCGCTTGGAAGACACAGAGTGGATTCCTTGGGCTGCGTGGCCATGCCATCTCACTCACAATACACTTTTGCCTCACTACGGTAAAGGCTGTGGGTTATTTAACTTGGGTTTTCTTATTTAAACAGAGTTAACCATTTAAACTGACAGAATATTGACTGTGGAACTGACGTTAACTGGTATTTTGGAAACTGTGGAGTGTGGACGGGATTTTGGGTTTGGGATAGGACAAATTATTGAACTGATGTTTTCTGTGTGATATATTCTGTTTATTGAGTTAAAGGTTTGTTTTGTGTTTGTGAATTAAGTCATATCGGAACCCGATACCGATACGGTATCGGCGCATCTCTACTCTGTACTTGGACCAATACTATTTACTCTATGCTTCCTTTGGGTGAGATCATTAGGAAACACTCTATACATTTCCACTGTTATGCAGATGAT
The DNA here is from genome assembly GCF_963454915.1 of Gymnoscopelus microlampas. Taxonomy (NCBI): domain Eukaryota; kingdom Metazoa; phylum Chordata; class Actinopteri; order Myctophiformes; family Myctophidae; genus Gymnoscopelus; species Gymnoscopelus microlampas. The sequence continues at coordinate 44,907,296 of NC_139956.1, read as the reverse complement.
CACAATTATACGTATTGATGAAACCAGATGAAACAGATCAACTGGCTAAACTTCAAACATGTCTTATAGACATCAAGAGTTGGATGACCCGTAATTACCTACTCCTCAACTCGGACAAAACTGAAGTTATTGTACTTGGCCCTAAGCACCTTAGAGATAAATTAGCCGATGAGAATTTTACCCTAGATGGCATTACCTTGACCTCCAGGGCCACTGTAAAGAATCTTTCAGTCCCACATAAAACAAATTTCAATAACTGCCTTTTTTCACCTGCGTAAGATTGCAAAAGTTAGGCACATTCTGTCTCAAAATGATGCAGAAAAACGTGTTCACGCATTTATTACTTCTAGGCTGGACTATTGCAACGCTTTATTATCAGGCTGCCCAAGTAAGTCCCTAAATAGCCTGCAGCTAGTCCAGAATACTGCTACGCGCATACTGACAGGAACCAGAAGAAGAGATCATATCACTCCTTCACTGGCCTCTTTGCACTGGCTCCCGGTTAAATACAGAATTCTACAGGTTCTCCTTCTCACGTACAAGGCTCTCAACGGACAGCCACCAGTGTATCTCAAAGAACTCATCGAGCCCTATAAACCAGCCAGAACACCATTGCGTCCACAGTATGAAAAAAAACGGCTCCAGGAAAACCCCAAAAGGGTTAGAAAAGGAGGCAAAGCATTTAGGTTTCAGGCACCTCAGCTGTGGAACCTTCTCCCAGTCTCAGTCCATGAAGCAGACACACTCTGTATATTTAAGACTAGATTAAAAACCTTTCTCTATGATAAAGCCTATATCCGAAGTGTATAGATGTAGACAGATGCCAGGTGATTGTTGACCTACATTGTGAATTTTAATTGTATAGTGTTTCTCAGTACTCAGTCACCCTATAGTCATCCTCTCCACGGTTCTGTAGGCGAAGGCTCACAAAGCTAGATAACTTTGTGCATTGCAGCAATACCATAAAATGCACAATGCCTAGCTGTTTGAATACAGCGACACAGAGCGCACCAGAAAAGTGGTTGAAAAGTAATCTGTCATATACAGAAGAGTCAGTCAGTCTATATGTATAGTCAGTCAGTCAGTCAGTAAGTCTGTAGATGTAGTCAGTCGGTCTATAAAATGAATCAGTGATACTTGCACAACCAACCAATCAGTCTATATACACACACAGCCCGTCAGTAGTTCTGTCTATACATGTATATGCAGTCAGTCAGACTGTCAAGTCAATTCACACAGAGAAACATAACAGATAAATGAAAAAATATACGTAGATGTGGCCTACTTGATAAGATTTATGAACTTTACATGAACCTTTTCAATATTCAAGAGCTACCGGGTTGACCAGGAACAATGGAAAAAGAAAAGTCAAAGTACACGTGGCACCTATGTTTCACCACCCTTGAAGCCCTACAGATTCAAGAGTCCTGAAATGCACGTGTGATTTGTTCACTTTATATTTCATATTACAAAAATGTTATCAGAGGTATAGTAGAACATTGTTAAGTGATTCCCATTGAACTGGTAAACACATCAATTAATGAAGTTGTCTGGTGAAAGCTCTAAGTTCAGAGAATTTGTCTAAGTAGCCTAATATGAGTTCTTGTAGGTGACTTTGAATTGATATTTCTCCAGTTTGGTACAGTAATATTTTAACATATATTTACTAGCTGTAGAATATGACCTTCTCAACATTTTTACATGGTTTACATGAACTAACCTTTTGAAAAATGTGTTTGGTGAAATGCAAAATTGTATAATTATATTTAAATTATATTAATAATATTTGATCATACAGAAAGTCTGAACGGTCCAGGGACTACCAGTGGTCCAAATTAACCCTTACCGGTACTCAGAGTGTACAAATGGAACCAAATGGACCCTCGGGCCTCAAGCGTCCATTTAGTTTACATTTAATGAAATGATAATAATAATAATACATAATAATACATTTTCACTAGATGTTTGCACATAATTCATTTACCAATCCTAAAACTATATTAGGAGCAGTGAGTACAGCGCCCGGTGAGCACTCTCAGTTAAATAAACACTGAGGCTTTTATAGTGTAGAGTAGGGTTCCAGTATAGTTTCAATTATTCTCACTCTTTTTTTAATTACAAGGACAACCCATTTGATACCACCGATAACACCAAGTGTTTTTCTTAACCGTTCTACCTGTGATTGTTCTCGCTCAATTATTGTTATTTGATTCAAAAAAATTTTTTGATTTTGCTTTGTTGTCTGTTGTTTGTAACCTTGCTCTGTAAAGCACTTTGGAACTGTTTTGGAAGTGCTATACAAAACAAATTCATTATCATTATTATCTCTGGGATCCCAAACTCCCAGAGTTACAGACCTGTAAGGGTCCATTTGGTTCTATTTGTACACATTACGGTCATTTAGCAGACGCTTTTATCCAATGCGACTTACAATAAGTGCAACATAGGTAGGGAACGAAACTACTAACCACCAGAAGTCATAAGTGCATTTTCTTCTAAAACAAGCAACCAAGAGTATACAGCGCTAAGGTAAAAGTGCAATATATCAGCTACCTACTTTCTTAAACAGATGAGACAAATAGCAAAATGAAATGAGTAAGAGCTAAAACAAGTAAGTGTGTCGAATAAACAAGATCCAATAAAATATTAAAATTATAAGAGTTTGTACAACTAGTTAACGAGTAGGCAAGGCGAAGAGGAAGGGTAGTGTTTCCTGAAGAGGTGGATTTTCAGCCTGCGGCAAAAGATGGGCAGTGACTCTGCTGTCCTGACATCAGTGGAGAGTTCATTCCACCACTGTGGGGCCAGAACAGAAAAAAAGCTGTGACCGTGTTGATCGTCCAGAAGGACCACTGAACGACGAGGCAACCAGTCGCCCCGAGGCGGCAGACCGAACTGGTCGGGCAGGGGTGTAAGCACCGACCATAGCCCAAAGGTAAGAAGGAGCCGTTCCTTTCACTGCCCCCCTATAGGCTAGCACCAGGGTTTTAAACTGGATGCGAGCCGCTACGGGGAGCCAGTGTAGAGAACGGAGAACGATAGTTGTGTGGGAGAAGTTGGAGCGGTTGAACACCAGACGAGCCGCAGCTTTCTGAACAAGCTCCAGAGGTCTGATGGCAGATGCTGGGGCACCAGCAAGGAGGGAGTTGCAGTAGTCCAGGCGGGAGATGACGAGCAACTGGGCTGCCTTTTCCGTGAGGAAGGGGCGAATCCTCAGGACCTGCTGGACCGCGTCACCGATGCGATGTTTGCTGAGAACGACAGTTGGTCGTCCAGGGTCACACCCAGATAACTTGCAGTCCGAGTTGACGTCACCACAGTATTATCAATGGTGATGGTCATGTCTTGGTGCGGAAAGCCCTTCCCCGGGACGAACATCAACTCGGTCTTGTCCAGGTTGAGCTTCAGGTGGTGAGTCGACATCCACTCCGAGATGTCAGCCAGACAAGCAGCAATGCGTGCCTCCAGTCTAAGAATTACAGACCTGTAAGGGTCCATTTGGTTCCATTTGTACACTCAGAATTACAGACCTGCAAGGGTCATTTGGTTCCGTTTGTACACTCAGAGTTACAGACCTGTAAGGGTCCATTTGGTTCCATTTCTGTCAGAGTTACAGACCTGTAAGAATCCATTTGGTTCCAAGTGTACACTCTCAGAGTTAAAGACCTGTAGGGGTCCACTTGGACCCCTGGTGGTTATGGAAATTCCTCCACTTGGTACAGTGAAAATAATATAAACGCAAATTGTGTATTTACATACATACATACATACATACATACATACAAAAAATAAAAGATACAGGTCAAACGTGAGGACTATACAATCCAAATTATGTCACTGATTTAATGAAACAAAGTGATAGCCTAGTAATAATTATTATTATTGTTGTGGTTGTTGTAGAGCAGGTCGAGTATTAGGTAAAACGTACAGCTGCGTTGTGTTGATAAAACAGAAAGATTGGATAAGATACGTCATGTATCTTTCAGGGCCTTTCCCGCTTTTGTCATAGCCCCGCGGGCCACTGAGCATCTCTTACCGTAATTACACAACTTTTTGCGCAACAAAATGCTAGGACTGCTGTAGCAGCTATGCTAGCACAATATGCTAGCTGGTTAGCTTATTGTCCTTATCCACGGTGTGGGTTAATATGCGACGCAGTAACATTCTCAACACAAACACACATTCTGTAGTGAAAACAACAAGAAGATAGCCTACAACATGAATTTTACCTGATAAACTTCAACAATCAATGACGCCACTTCAAGTCTTCAGGTTTTAATCCGTTAGAAGCAACGAGGAAAACAAGCCTAAACTCTTCAAAGATTGTTGCCAGATTGTGTGAGAGAAATAAGCAACCAGGCAGATCTAGGAAAACAAGCCCAAAAGAAGCGACATGAGCACTTTAACCATACTGTATATAGGCTGCATTGAAAATAGCTAGATACGTTCACAATGCGTTGCGATGCAACACGTTGTGAGCTTATACTAGATCTACTATTTATTTATTTATTTTTAAACCTGGAAATAAAATGTGGAATATTTGGATTTTTTTTTTAAATCTGGCACAAAACATAATTTACAGATGGGGGTTAGGGACAAATACATATTAATTTGGGGGTCCTTGATATTTGAGAACCACTGGTTAAAATAATTTAAAAAATGTGAAGCAAGCCAAAATAATCAACTAGATTTTAGAAGCGAGACCAAAAAACGCAACCCGCAACTACCAATATTTACAAGTAAATCCACAGAAAAAAAAGCCGCTTATAATAATATTATAAATTGCTTATAATAAGTGGACATGGTTTCTGGCTCGGCTGTATCGCGAGATTTGGTTGTCTCGCGATACCGTGGCACGTTCAGAAACGTAATTACCAGGACAGGTGGCCACCAAAACCATCTGGGCACTGTTCCACAACACAACAATTAGGTCAGAAGTACAATATAAGAGTTTATTTGACAAATATAAAGTACTGTTAAAAAATAGAACAAAATGGTAAAATACCCAAAATAATTAAGGATACCAAAAAAAGGTCAAATGAAGATAGAGAAAACATAGTATAAAACATAGAAAAAATATAGTAGTCTAGTATTAAAAAAAATAGAACAGAATACTATAAAATGATATAAAAAGTAGTAGCCTACTGTTAAAAACATGGTACACATAGAATGTTCCTCTATGTTCCTCTATCCTAACATTGATTATTTGACATTTTTTTCTATCATTCAACACCACAAATCTGGTACGGGGGTCCCTGGCACAAATAATTTTCAGATGGGGGTTAGGGACAAATAATATTGATGAAAATATTTGAGAACCACTGGTTAAAATAATTAAAAGAAATGTGAAACAAGACCAAATAATCAACTACACTTTAGAAACAAGACAAAAAAAAACGCAAACCACAACTACCAGTATTTTGACAAGATTTGGACAACTGGGCACCAAAACCAACTGGGCACCAAAATAATTTGGGGACTAGAAACACGTGGGCACCTAGACGAGTGGGCACTTAACTTAGGGGTGGAGATAACTGGGCACTAAGATGAGTGGGCACCTGGAGAGGTGGGCACCAAAACCATCTGGGCATTAAGGCATGTGGGCACCTGAATTAGGATTCGTGTCCAGAAGTGTTTTTTAACTTTACATAGCATGCTGCTTTGTTGTTGGAAAGTGATATTTAACCCACTGATCTTTAAATCCCAAAACTGTTGTTACTCTGCTAGTAGACTGTGTGTCATGTGTTAAAAAGTACAGTTCTCACTCTGCTAGTAGACTGTTAACAGTCGGTGTTGAAAGGAACCATGGACTCACTTCTATCAAAGTGGTAAAGTGGGGTCCGGGGACCCCCAGGGATCCTTGAGGGGGTTGAAGGGGTCCCTAGCTAAATTACAGTAGTTAATATAGAATCAAAACCAGTTTAATCAAGTATATACATCCCCTATATACATAAGCTATTTGAAAATAGCAGATTACAAACTCGCAATGCGTCAAGATGTGATGCATTATTTATTTACAGAATCTTGGAATATTTTTTGAAACATTTGAACACAAATCTTGTATGTGGGGTCCCTGCCACAAAATATTTTCTTCACATGAAGAACCTTGTCCTGTCAGGTTCCGTTTAACCAACCTGGAACCAATAGGGGTCCTTGAGGGGGTTCTAGGGGTCCACAGCGCTATCAGGTTCACTTTCAAGTCTTCACTCAATGGTGAGCAGACTGATGCTGTAGATACATTCATAGTATCATCAACATGATCACTGATACAAGCAGAAGTGGTGCATGATGAATAATCTCTTAAAAGTCTACTTGTTTTATTGTTGCCTTCATTGTACTTTTCATTGTTATTTGAGTTACAGACTTTGCATGTGTGTTAGCCACTGATACTCCTACTGGACTATCCTTAAGTTTGTACTATCTGCACGCAAAGTAAGATCATTTCCAAGCACATATTGGTGAATGAAGCTCACGGTGAATTGAATTCCCTCTGCACAAGGATCTCTGCTGCCCCTAAGGGGCCAGGAGCCAAATAGCAGCAAGTATGTCCAACTGCCTGGATATTGGAATACAAAATAAATAATCATATTATTCCCTTTTCTCCATTAAATCACTTGAGCCCTAATCGGACATAACAGGGGAGCAGCTATTTTCAAAGAATCGTGAAAGATTTAGAAAAATCTGAAACGTTGAAAACATTGTCAACACAAATCTTTTATCAGGGGGGCTTGCACAAAGACAAATACATTAATTTGGGCGTTCTTGACACAAATAAGTTTGAGAAGCACTGTTGATAGAGAAGATTTTTTTTTTCAGGCCAAGGACCTCTTAGCAGAGAGAGATGAAGCAGAGACACCCATTCATTATATTTTATGGAATTGTTTTTATTCTATTTTAAAGAAACCTTCCATGCAACTTGATAAAAGGTTTCTAAAAGGTACCTCTCCATATTTAGCTGATTGTCTCATCATGACTGTTGAGAGATTTGAGACCAGCTTAGAAGTATTCCACAGATTTTTATTTTAAGTGACCATGAGTTGTCTCTAAATGATGATGCAGCTTTGATGACTTTATAGATGTGTTCAACAGCACAGTGATCGGTGTTGATCGGTTCATTACATGTTTGTTTTGTTTGTTATTGTGTATTATACACATTGTCTTCACTAATTATGTTGGTGTCAATGTGTATTTTCAGACAAAATCTTCAGATTTTGGGGGGAAGAAAATGTGGCTGTAGTAACTCTGAGGGCCCACTGAGGGTCCAAGACCACCTGTTTAAGACCCATGAACTAAACCATCCCACAATTATTCAAGACTATTCTCCCTGCTACATCACTCCAATACACTGTTTCCCAAACAGTGGGTCGGGACCCATGTTTGGGTCGCGGTCGTGGGTATATTTCTTTCTTTTCCTGCATTAAAACAAAAATAATTATTTCAAAAAGATTAAAAAAACTAAATCACAACTTTTCAATTAAAAACAATTCCAAGATGTTTTCAAAAGTATTTCATGAATAAAAAATAATGTTATTGACAAAGGAAGAGGCCACGATGCAAAACGCTTATTAAAAAGAATGCAAAAGGTTTATTAAAAAGTAAAAGTCAGTAAAATCTTCCTCAAGGTTTAATGAATAAATAAAATAAAAATAAGTAAAAAAAAAAGATTTAGAAGCAGTGAAAATAGCAGATCCACAAGCTCGCAACGCGTAGATCAAGCTTGTAGTTCTGTATTTTCCCGAGTTTGGGTCCCGGCCCAAAGTCTTATTTCTCTTTTGGGTCTTGAGCTAAAAAGTTTGGGAACCATCAATACACTTGATCCATTATATGGGTTTACACTGCCCTCTAGCGGCCGAACAGTAAAAAGCACATTGATGGGACACGGTTCAGTTCAGGATACACAGTTCATTGTTTATATGACCTTTGACCTAGGTTAGGTGAAGGTCTGTTTATATGACCTAGGTTAGGTAAAGGTCTGTTTATATGACCTAGGTTAGGTAAAGGTCTGTTTATATGACCTAGGTTAGGTAAAGGTCAGCCTGTAATGAGGATCCCAGATGGATACAAAGCTTCTTGTGTGAGTGAGGTGTATATAAACCCCTGTATGTGTGAGTGAGGTGTATATAAACACCTGATTCGGATGCTATCAATGCATTGAATGGGAGATTATCACGTTCTATCAGACCATTGAATGGGCGAAGTAGGCGACCTACTAGCTACCCCGCGATTTATCAGACCATTCATTGGGCGTAATCAGGAGCTACTGACCTACCGACGGAGATGACTTAAATACTTCAGTTTCGGTTTTGGTTTTGGTTGTTTTGGTTTCGGACCATGACGGAGGCGCGCAGTCTCAGGCGAGCTGGAGCCCCGCGACGGGCCACCGAAGGAGCTAAGGCGACTGAGTTGCCGTCCGGAGCGGTGCGACGCTCGCCTGTGCCTACTCAGCGCCGTTCGAGTTATGTACCGATATGGACAGAATCGTAAATATTGTTGTGGGGACTGCTCCGCCTCCGTCGGTAGGTCAGTAGCTCCTGATTACGCCCAATGAATGGTCTGACAAATCGCGGGGTAGACAGTAGCTCGCCTACTTCGCCCATTCAATGGTCTGATAAAACGTGATAATCTCCCATTCAATGCATTGATAGCATTCGAAGCCGGTGGCCTTGGACACAAAGTATGAAAAGCACTGCATTACAGTGTTGTCCTGAAGAGCTTCAACAAACATAAGCACAGAGCTCATCAACAGAGACAGTCATTATCACTGCCTCCAGGCAAGACACAACACACTTGTTCTTCATCTACTGATGGATTTATTTGGCTCAATCATTCTTACATCAGCCTCAAGCCACCGTCAAATTGTTAATACATAAAGATATAAAATAAACAAGAACTCACTTATTATGCATATGATATAAACTTAACAGTAGTGTAAAATACACAAAAAGAAAATATACCTCACAATAAAATTACTGTTTGATTACAATTATAATGAAATTAGTCTGCAAATCATATGTCCATAAAGAGATAATGCAATATTCATATTTAGACAATGCATGGTGCTTTTTGCCCCTTTTTCTCCCCAATTTAGTCATTATGCCAATTGATTCCTCCCTACACACATGTGTTTGTTGTCACTGTTGTTGTATCCTACTGACTCACCTGCCAGTGAGGAGCCCCCACCAGGAGGGTGCTGTAGAGCCTTCATCCTACTCCTGCCGCCCAAGACTCCCTGCTGACAGGTGCCGCCCCAGACCGTAGGAGTACTTGCAGTGACAAAATATCACCCTTCAGCCGAAAACTGGCCAATTGTGTGTGTATTTGCTTGACAAAGCCGGATGCACGACGTTGGATTCAAACCTACCTTACCAGTGTGCCACCCGAGCGCAGACATATTCATATTTACACAATGCATTATTCATATTTAGACAATTAAATATTTTTTAGGCAAAAAAAGAATCCATTTCCACTTCCACTTTAACGTTTTCAAAGGGAGGAAGTGAAAGGGAGGAAGTGTAACTACCAAATGTGTCTTCTTGACAAGAGTTCTGGGCAGAACAAACACCTCCTGCACAGTGTTCACACAAAAGAGATGTCCATGAAATAAACCAATTAAAAATGACAATATTCCAAAGCTTACAACTGCAAATCCACTATAGATGTGCTGATGAGACTTTAAACTATGTCGGTTAAAACCCTTCTCGCACTATTCCCAACTTAAAGGCTTCAATTCAGTGTGAATTGTTTGGATGTGATTATTTAAGGTCCTCCGTTCTCTGTACGCTTTCCCACACTGGTCACAGTGGTAGGGTTTCTCACCTGTATGTATTCTCTGGTGAATTTTGAGAGTACTGCTCTGGCTGAACCGTTCCCCACACTGGTCACAGTGGTAGGGCTTCTCTCCTGTATGAATTCTCCGGTGACATATGAGAGTAGTGCTTAAGCTGAACCCTTCTCCACACCAGACACAGTGGTAAGGCTTCTCTCCTGTATGAATTCTCTGATGCTGTTTGAGAAGACTGTTTTGGCTGAAAGTTTTCCCACACTGGTCACAGTGGTAAGGCTTCTCTCCTGTATGAATTCTCTGGTGAAGTTTGAGATTACGGCTGGTGCTTAACCATTTCCCACACTGGTCACAGTGGTAGGGCTTCTCTCCTGTATGAGTTCTCTGGTGCTGTTTGAGAAGACTGTTTTGGCTGAATGTTTTCCCACACTGGTCACAGTGGTAAGGCTTCTCTCCTGAATGAATTCTCTGGTGACGTTTGAGATTACGGCTGGTGCTTAACCATTTCCCACACTGGTCACAGTGGTAGGGCTTCTCTCCTGTATGAATTCTCTGGTGAATTTTTAGAGTACTGCTCCGCCTGAACCGTTCCCCACACTGGTCACAGTGGTAGGGCTTCTCTCCTGTATGAATTCTCTGGTGACATTTTAGATTATAGTTTTGGTTGAACGTTCTACCACACTGGTCACAGTGGTAGGGCTTTTCTCCTGTATGATGAATTCTCTGGTGACGTTTGAGAGCAACGCTCTGTTTGAACCTGGTCCCACACTGGTCACAGTCGTAGGGTTTAAATATATCTGGATTGGAGAATGAGGAGAAAAGGAAACGATAAGATGTTTTGAAATAACATGCAAGTTGTGTTGTATAACCAAATGATAATGGTCTAATATTAAAATAATCTCACACTAATTTCTGTACAGGTATTTCAGGTGTCTTTCTTAATTGGCCTCACAATTTGATTACGGTTCAACGGTTCAACATTCAATTTTCATTCTATGATGCATCTAAAAAAAACAAGACATGACACACAGTCATGTATACCAGCTTGCTGATTTGTCTCGCATAATCTGGCAACACTGCTAGTGGCTCCCCATTGGCTTAGACCTGTTGCTTATTTCCACTGATTGAAAACATGTTGAGAATCTGATGACTAGTGGTCAGTCTCTTCTTAGACCAGCTCGCAAGCCGGTAAACATAGCCATAGATTTTTACCGGCTTGCGATACAATTGTGAACTAATTGTATTATTAACAGATGAAAAACTAGTAGTTTTTCATCTGTTAATAATACAATTAGTTCAATTCATATTATGAACTCCTCTTGGGGATCACACTTTCTGTCTGTGGCAAGAACCAATCAAATCATGGTAAAAAGGTTTTCTTGGTCAGATGAGAGGGGTGGAGCGAGTATAAACGGGTCTCTGAAATCTTTGATTTATTACGGGAATTTTGTCTGGATGAATATTATTTCCAAAGAATAACTGTGACTGTGGAGGAGTTTAAAAACAGAATACGTGCAAAATGTTTTTTGGGGGCAAAAGCTTGGGCAGAAGACATTTGGCAAAAGCCAAAATTAAGAACAAATTGTCTGTTTAAAAAAAAGATTATAAATGTGAAAAATATGTATTGTATAATTTGACTAAAAGTCAGAGGTCACTTTATGCACATACATATCAAAACAGGAAGATATAGGGGCGTAGCTGAGGATAGAATATGTGAATACTGTGATCTGAATGAGGTGGAGAATGAAATCCATTGTATTTCATTCTGTCCTTTGTATCATGATCTGAGAGAAATATTGTTTAAAAAAGTCCAAACCCCTGATCTAAACCTGATAAATTATGAGAATGGTGCTTTAATTAAATTTATTTTTCGTCATATTTTTACATTTTCAGAATATCTTTATAAAAGTGTGTAACAGGAGGAGAAGGGTGACTTATAATAGATGAACTTTCATTTTTATTAACTTACTGTATTTGTGTGCAGGTCTATATGAATGTATGTACTGTATGTGTCTTGTTCAAAATCAGGTTGCATTATGTATTATGAGTTGCTGGCTGGGTATACACTGGAATGTTTATGTTTTTGTTTTAAATTGATGTGCCTGATAATCCCATGTGGGATGGGTGAAGAAATTGTCTAGACAGTGGACACGGAAATATATATATATATACAACTGGGGTGGTTGTGTTTGGTCTCCCTGTTCTTCTATTGAGACATTTAGATCTATATAGGTCTAGTCTGATTAGAGTTCTCAAATTTCTACCCGAACCCGATGTTTTCGGGCCGATAATGTACGCTAATTAGTCGGGCCGAGCCGGGCCTCTGGCTCCTTGAAAATATACAAATGTAATAATAACATTCATGATAAATTCTGTTCTGTCTTTATTAATTATGAACAGCAGCGATGTCCATGTGGTGCTACGCTGGCAGTGACTGTCGATGATTACGTGTTTAATGGAGAGGCTACGTGCAGGCAGCAGACAAAAGTTGCTTCTTTGCTGCATGATTTATACTTAACTAATTCAGTGCCAAAAATATTTCTGGCTATATCACCCCTGTGCCAGAGCCAAAAATACATTGTAAAAAAAAAGTGCTTAGGAAGCGAGATACAGCTTTTTTCAGTAAGATGTTAAACAAGAAGTGAATGGAGCAGCAAATCTTCAAACCATGATATCTTGGGTTCTGAACATTTAAAAAATAAAAAAAAATAAAAATAAAAAAAAAAATATTTTTTTATTATTTTTTTATTCATGACGTCTCAGACGTCATTGGCACTCTGGGCTTATGAAAAACGTGACGTCTCAGACGTCATAGGCACTAAATGAGTTAATTGTACGCTGATGTTAGGCACTGAATAGCCATTTGATCTACAACCTCACTGAAACTCATAATACATCGAGATCTAGCGTGTTGTGAACGTTACCTATTTGAGTCATTAATCAGACAGACACCTACCGAGGCAGACAAAAGCCTGATTTGTACTTTGCCACAGGGCGGTGTTACGCACTGAACATAGCAGATATACAAGCCCAGAATTCAGATCTGCTGCTGTCGGTGCGCGACTGTTGTACTGTCTAATGTTGTGAAAGGTTACTTATTTGAGTCATAAATCAGACAGACGCTGAGGCAGACAAAAGCCTGATTTGTACTTTGTCAACAGTGTTGCGCACTGAACATAGCAGATATGCAAGCCCAGAATGCAACACAGATGCTATGCGTTGTGGGTTTGTAGATCTAAGTATAAATTACAGGCAGCAGCAGCCAGCGAGAAGCGAGTCAGGGGGAGAGAGAGGCAGAGATTGCAGAGTAAGGCGTGAAGACAAGGTTTTTACGTAATTTTGTGCGCAACTTTGCATGTTTTGTATCAACAATTTTATTGGACATGTTCAGTTGCCATTTCGGCAACTATAGGTCTGTTCTCTCTCACTGCTATAATTTGAGCCACCGGCACTGCCAACTGGCAACCTTCAGGCCTGTTGAGAACTCTTAAGTCTGACATGACTGGTTGACAAGTGATAGTGCCTGAAGGTCAAAATAAAATAAAACATGGCTTCACAGAGCAAGCAGGTGGGGGTAATAGCTCAGTGGCAAAAATGTCAGCATTTGTGTAGGAGAATCGAATGAACGCAAGGTAACACTACAACTCTCTTCATTATTTAGCTGTAACTTAATGTTTTTTTGCCAGCAGCATGTGTTAATCGCTTAATGACGTGTTCTTAAATCATTAAAGACAAAAAGAGACACGTTATGCCTTTGTTATAAGAAGTTTACTCTAAGTTTAACTACCTGTGAATAAAACAGTACATACCTAGCCTGTACAACTTTACTACAGGTTGCAGCATTGCATCAAGCAGTCCATGTCCCTGGTTCATCTCGCCGTTCCGCTCCTCTGTTAATGATCTTTTGGAGGCCATCTCTCTTGATAGCGTACACCTATGTCCCTGTGGTTGTCTGTGGAAAGCACCAAGAGAATAAAACATTTAGTTTTCTATGACAGGATACAGAGACACGCCATGTTTGATTCAGTCCATTCATAAAAGCAACCAAGAGTATACCTAGCGCTAAGGTAAACGTGCACTATATTAGCTAAAACAAGTAAGTGTATCGAATAAACAAGATCCAATAAAACAATAAAATAATAAAACAAGAGTTTGTACAACTAGTTAACAACGAGTAGGCAAGGCGAGGAGGAATGGTAGTGATTCCTGAAGAGGTGGGTTTTCAGCCTGCGGCGAAAGATGGGCAGTGACTCTGCTGTCCTGACATCATTTGGGAGTTCATTCCACCACTGTGGGGCCAGAACAGAAAAAAGCTGTGACCGTGTAGATCGGCCAGAAGGACCACTGAGCGACGAGGCAACCAGTCGCCCCGAGGCAGCAGACCGAAGTGGTCGGGCTGGGGTGTAAGCATCGACCATAGCCCAAAGGTAAGAAGGAGCCGTTCCTTTCACTGCCCTATAGGCTAGCACCAGGGTTTTAAACTGGATGCGAGCCGCTACGGGGAGCCAGTGTAGAGAACGGAGAAGGATAGTTGTGTGGGAGAACTTGGGGCAGTTGAACACCAGACGAGCCGCAGCTTTCTGAACAAGCTCCAGAGGTCTGATGCCTCTGGTGCCCCGGCAGCAAGGAGGGAGTTGCAGTAGTCCAGGCGGGAGATGACAAGAGCCTGGATGAGCACCTGGGCTGCCTTTTCCGTGTGGAAGGGGCGAATCCTCCTGATCATAGAGGAGGAATCAGCAGGACTGTGTCACCGATGCAATGTTTGCCGAGAACGACAGTTGGTCGTCCAGGGTCACACCCAGATTCCTCGCAGTCCGAGTTGACGTCACCAATGTATTATCAATGGTGATGGCCATGTCTTGGTGCGGACAGCCCTTCCCCGGGAGAAACATCAACTCGGTCTTGTCCAGGTTGAGCTTCACATGGTGCATCGACATCCACTCCGAGATGTCAGCCAGATAAGCAGCAATGCGTGCCTCCACTCTTAAGAGTTACAGACCTGTAACCATTTGGTTCTATTTGTTCCAGTGGCGTACCCAGCGTAGAGGCAGGGCATGCGGCCGCCTGCCCAACTAAAATCTCAACTCCCCTAGAAAATAAAGTAAAAGACTGACTGAAAAAGTTTTTGTTAACGTTTTTCAGTTTTGTAATCAGTGAGTGTAGTGTTGTTAACTTGTTTCCCCGAGAAAAAAAAATCTCGCCTGCCCTAAATGTAATTCCTGGGAACGCCACAGATTTTTACACTCTAAGAGTTACAGACCTGTAAGGGTTCATTTGGTTCCATTTCTGTCAGAGTTACAGACCTGTAAGGGTCCATTTGGTTCCAAGTGTACACTCTAAGAGTTACAGACATGTAAGGGTCCATTTGGTTCCATTTGTACACTCTAAGAGTTACAGACCTGTAAGGGTTCATTTGGTTCCATTTCTGTCAGAGTTAAAGACCTGTAAGGGTCCATTTGGACCCAATGTTGAGAACCAGTGATATAGGTGAGGTGAGGGAGATTAATTCCTTCACTTGGTACAGTGAAAATAATAATAATTTAAACACAAATTTTATATATATATATATATATATATATATATATATATATATATATATATATATATATATATATATATATATATATAATTAAACAGGTCAAACATGAGGACTATACAATCCAAATGATGTCACTGATTTAATAAAAAAAAGTGATAGTAGCCTAATATTAATTATTATTATTGTTGTGGCTGTTGTAGAGCAGGTCAAGTATTAGGTAAAACGTACAGCTGCATTAATTGTGTTGATAAAACAGAAAGATTGGATAAGATACGTCATGTATCTTTCAGGACCTTTCCCTCTTTTGTCAAAGCCCCGCGGGCCACTGAGCATCTCTTACCGTAATTACACAACTTTTTGCGCAACGAAATTCGGATGGCGAATCACTAGGCCTACCGGGGTTTTGCGAGAGGCAGATAACGTTAAAGGACGACTTCACCACTTTTCAACCTATCTTCATATAATTGGTCCTCACTAATACTCATGATAAAATGGTACAATTTTTTTCTACTCGGTCTGTGTCTCAGAGGAGGGCTGTGGACAGTTCAAAGTCCCGTCTACCAGTGACATCATCAATGGGGAATCCAAGCTAATAGAAACTGCAGGCTTTCTATTCCTGGAAAGTTGCAATGCAATAAAAGAAGCCATTGTTCTCGTGTTAATAAAAATCTAAATAAAAAATGTGAAATCTTGTTGGAAAAAAAAATCATGCCTAACGATGATGTCACTGGTAGACAGGTTTCTGGACTGTCCACAGCCCTCCTATGAGACACAGACCAAGTAGAAAAAAATTGTACCATTTTATCATATGTCTTAGTGAGGACCAATTATATGAAGATAGGTTGAAAAGTGGTGAAGTCGTCCTTTAACGCAGTAACCATGGTGAAGGCTGTGCTGTTTCATCCAGTGAAGGAATGGCGGATTCGGCCACGCTCCGAAATTCCCGTATGTGTGTCTCAAATAATCAGCATTCAGCTCATATTAATAAATGTATGATTTAAATGTAGGTCCTAATGAGATCACAACAGTCATGTTATTGTAAAATCTTCTACAATGACCATGAATTCCACAAGACCACACCACATTCCAACAACACACATTTGATCTGCTAGGACTGCTGTAGCAGCTATGCTAACTAGTTAGCTTATTGTCCTTATCCACGGCGTGGGTTAATATGTGACGCAGTAACATTCTCAACACAAACACACATTCTGTAGTGAAAACAACAAGAAGATACAACATAAATTTTACCTGATAAACTTCAACATTCAATGACGTCACTTAAAGTTTCCAGGTTTTAATCCGTTTGAAGCAACGAGGAAAACAAGACTACTGTTCAAATATTGTTGCCAGATTGTGTGAGAGAAATAAGCAACCATCCAGGTAGGTCTAGGAAAACAAGCCCAAAAGAAGCAGCTAAGACATGAGCACTTTAACCTATATGCTGTATACATTGAAAATAGCTGATCTACAAGCTCACAATCTACAAGGTCACAAATTCAATGCGTCGCGATGCAACGCGTTGTGGGCTTGTAGATCTGCTATTTTCAAAAAACCTTGAAATAAAATGTGGAATATTTGGAAGATTTGTTTTAATCTGGCACAAAACATTTACAGATGGGGGTTAGGGACAAATAAATATTAATTTTGGGGGTCCTTGCTCCTTGACATGAAAATATTTGAGAACCGCTGGTTAAAATAATTTGAAAAATGTGAAGCAAGTCCAAATAATCAACTATATTTTAGAAACGAGACCAAAAAAACGCAACCACCAATATTTACAAGCAACTCCACAGAAAAATAAGTCGCTTATAATATTATTATAAGTTGCTTATAATAAGTGGACGTGGCAACACTGGTGTCTGGCTTAGCTGTATCGCGAGATTTGGTTGTCTCGCGATACCGTGACACGTTCAGAAACTTACTTACCAGGACAGGTGGGCACCAAAACCATCTGGGCACTATGGACAACTGGGCACTGTTCTTTAAACCCCCAAACACAACACAACAACTAGGTCAAAAGTACAATATAAGAGTTTATTTGACAAATATAAAATACTGTACAAAATGGGAAAATACCCAAAATAATTAAGGATACCAAAAAGAGGTCAAATGATCAATGTTAAGATAGAGAAAACATAGTTAAACAGTACACTATAAAATTATAAATAATAACTATAAATGATGAAATAGTAGCCTACTGTTAAAAAAAATGGAATAGAATAGAATGTTCCTCTATCCTAACATTGATTATTTGACCATTTTTTCTATCATTCAACACCACAAATCTAGTACAAATCTGGCACAAAACATTTTCATATGGGGGTTAGGGACAAATTATATTAATTTGGGGGTCCTTGACATGAAAATATTTGAAAACCACTGGTTAAAATAATTAAAAGAAATGTGAAACAAGACCAAATAATCAACTACACTTTAGAAACTAGACACAAAAAAAACGCAAACCACAACTACCAGCATTTACAAGTAACTTCAGAAAAAATAAGCCCAAAGTCGCGTATAATACTGTACATCTATATATCTATATCTATATCTATATATAATACAGTATCGCGAGATTTGGACAACTGGGCACCAAAACAGCTAGGGCACTGGGGACAACTGGGCACCAAAACCATTTGGGGACTGCTAGTAGACTGTCAGTCTGTGTTGAAAGGAACCATGGACTCACTCCTATCAAAGTGGTAAAGTGGGGTCCGGGGACCCCCAGGGATCCTTTAGGGGGTTGAAGGGGTCCCTAGCTAAATTACAGTAGTTAATATAGACCAGTTTAATCAAGTATATACATCCCCTATATACATAAGCTATTTGAACATAGCAGATCTACAAACTCACAATGCGTCATGGTGTGATGCATTTATTTATTTAGAGGAACTTGGAATATTTTCGAAACATTTGAACACAAATCTTGTATGTGGGGTCCCTGCCAAAAACCTTGTCCTGTCAGGTTCAGTTTAACCAACCTGGAACCAATAGGGGTCCTTGAGGGGGTTCTAGGGGTCCCCAGCACTATCAGGTTCACTTTCAAGTCTTCACTCAGTGGTGAGCAGACTGATGCTGTAGATACATTCATAGTATCATCAACATGATCACTGATACAAGCAGAAGTGGTGCATGATGAATAATATCACATCTCTTAAAGGGCAAGACCACTTTGGTAGAGGTTTGGGTTGTGTAGTTACCTTGCCATGATGTAACTCCAAAGGTGGACAAGAAATCCAAAATAATTCCTCCATTGATTAGAAATTGATAATTTAAAATATGCTCCCCATTGACTTACATTGTACGGTAAAACAGCTCTCAAAGTCACTCTTTAAGCACGTAAACGAACGCAAACAAAGTTGATTCAGACAATATAGAGCATCACCAAACCCAGTACTGTTTTTTTTTTTAAATAAAAAAGTCAACTTCCTGTTGATTTTGCCATTTTTAATAAGTATCCGGATCCGGATCCAGATCTTCAAATATATATATATATATAAAATATAATATATATGGATCTCTGCTGCCCCCAAGGGGCCAGCAAGTATGTCCAACTGTCTGGATATTGGAATAAAAAATAAACTTTGAGTGGAGCAGCTATTTTCAAAGAATCGTGAAAGATTTAGAAAAATGTGAAACATTGAAAACATTGTATCAACACAAATCTTGCATTAGGGGGGCTTGCACAAAGACAGATACATTAATTTGGGCGTTCTTGACACACATAAGTTTGAGAAGCACTGTTGATAGAGAAGATGTTTTTTTTTTCAGGCCAAGGACCTCTTAGAGAGAGATGAAGCAGAGACACCCATTTACATAGCCACGGGAAGACCTTTTAGGTTAGGGGTGCGGTATGCGCGCCTCATGCACGCGCGCTGCGGACCCCCCGTGCGCGCGTGCTTCTTTTTACGCGGTTCTGGGCGGGTTCGGTTCGTTTTCCCCCCAGTTTTAGGTGTCTTTACTTCGGTTTTAGGGTTAGGATTAGGGTTAGGTTAGAGTTATGTTATTTAATTCATATTTTTGCCTGATTTTACCGATTTATTCTCAAAAAATATATATTTTTTTTTTGATGGGGGGGCGGGTACCTGGGGGGAGGGGGCGCCCCCCCCCCCCCCGCACCCCTACTTCCCGCGGTACTGCCCATTTATTGTATTGTATGGAATTGTTTTTATTCTATTTTAAACAAAACCTTCCATGCAACTGGATAAAAGGTTTCTAAAGATAGCTCTCCATATTTAGCTGATTGTCTCATCATGACTGTTGAGAGATTTGAGACCAGCTTAGAAATATTCCAACGGTTTTTATTTTAAGTGACCATGAGTTGTTTCTAAATGATGATGCAGCTTTGATGACTTTATAGATTTGTTCAACAGCACAGTGATCAGTGTTGATCGGTACATTACATGTTTGTTTTGTTGTTTTTGAAGACCCATGAACTAAACCATCCCACAATGGGAATCAATCAGCTACTGGTATGTATTTGTAACAACAAGACAACAACAAGACTATTCAAGACTATTCTCCCTGCTACATCACTCCAATACACTGTTTCCCAAACAGTGGGTCGGACCCATGTTTGGGTCGCGGAACAATTTTTATTGGTCGTGAGTAATTTTTGAGCGGTGTAGCCGCTCCTATAAGTGGGGTTGGGACACCTCATTAGTACACCCTTCGCTGTACTGTGATTGGCTCATAATAGCACACCCCTCTACATTAGTACACCCCTAGCTGTACTGTGATTGGCTGACTCTATTGGCTGACTCTATTCTGTTATTGGCTAGCGAGACACATGAGTGAGCTTCCATCACTGTGATGACCACACCGCTCACTTCACACTGGGTGTGATTTTTTTTATTTTCCTACATTAAAACACAAACTATTATTTCAAAATATTTAAAAAACGAAATCACAACTTTTCAATTAAAAACAATTCCAACATGTTTTCAAAAGTATTTCATGAATACAAAATAATTGTAATGACAAAGGAAGAGGCCGCACGGCTCTTAGCCACGATGCAAAACGTTTATTAAAAAGGAATGCAAAAAGGTTTATTAAAAAGTAAAAGTCAGTCAAGTCTTCCTCAAGGTTTAATGAATACAAAAAATACAAAAAAAAGATTTAGAAGTAGTGAAATTAGCAGATCCACAAGCTCGCAACGCGTAGATCAAGCTTGTAGCTCTGTATTTTCCCCAGTTTTGGTCCCGGGCCAAATAGTCTGGGACGTGGCTAAGATA
This sequence comes from Gymnoscopelus microlampas, assembly GCF_963454915.1. Taxonomy (NCBI): domain Eukaryota; kingdom Metazoa; phylum Chordata; class Actinopteri; order Myctophiformes; family Myctophidae; genus Gymnoscopelus; species Gymnoscopelus microlampas. Next base: position 44,886,739 of record NC_139956.1, on the reverse strand, counting down.
TGTATGCACTTCATTTAGGAGAGAATATCTCAACTGTTCTTGGCTAATATGACCCCAAGGAACAACTTAGGAACTGTGACTAATTCTCTATCCGGGGCGAAATACCCGAAAATGACCACACCCTTTTAAAAATTACCACATCCTGTGTGCTACTTCCAACATAGCTATATTTTCTAAACCGTTTGTGCTACAGTTATCTTGAGGTGCTCAAAATGTTCAGAAAACCCATGTCTAGAGGGACATTTAAATGTTTAAAATGTATAATTTGATTTTTTTATGAGAAAACGGCCAAAAATAGCTTAAAAAATGTATTTATAAACTTAAACTTTACAGACAGAATAAATGTATATGACATTTATTTCATGTAGTATACATGAACTGACAATTTGGATTTGTTTCTAAAGAAAAAAAAATGAGCATTTGATTAAGATACATTATCAATTATCAATTGAAAGCTCTTTTGATGGAGCCAGACTGTGGACTCCTTGTGCCACCATGACATGGAAAGGTGTTGGTTCCTTGCCATCAGTCAGCATGTAGTGCAGAATTTGAAAAACTACATCAACCTTCAGCTGAGGAGTTGTTTTACCCGTGAACATATGCGAGCAAAACTCCTCCCATTTTGGTGGTCGGTTCTTAATGAATATGTCATTGGACAGTTGGAGGTGTTGGGGCTCACAGAAGCTATTCTGCAGACCGAATCTGTATTCTTTCAGCTCCTGTGCCAGCTCAGTTGCAACCTGTTGGACAGGTGACACTCTCAGAGACTCGACCAAGGTCACTGGAGAACTATTGGCACAAAGTACCATCTGGGATATTCTTTTATTACTTGGGTATGTAAAGCAGACAGTGTCTCCATACAGTTTGATGATTAGCTGCTTTACTGCTCGGTTTGACATATTCCAGCTGAACCGTCATTGAGCCTGTCTCTGATGGAAGTCTGTGTGCTGACTTACTCAAATCCAGCCCAAGGGCTAAAAATCTAGCTTTCAAGGATTTATCTTCGGCTATTAGGTCATTCTCCACTTCCACATGTTTTTCAGTATTTCCTCAACTTTAGCATGATATTTATTAAAATAGCCTTTACAACAATGATCATGATATTTGATACCAGCCGCAAAAACATCCTCTACCGCACATATTGTTGCTGTTTCAGTGTACACATGGTCCTTGAACAACATGGCTGCATTTAGTAGTTTTTGGGCCATCGGTTTTTCACAGATTGTGAACAATACGTGTATTTTCTTCTGTTTAACTGTAGTTTTAGCCGCACCACAAATAATACAGTTACACTGGACTTCTTCCTCTTGCTGCGTCGCTCAGATGTAGCATGAATAGGCAACTGTTGCTGAGATGGTTCTGCCTGTTCTAATGGTTTGGTTATGCTGTCAGTCTTTTTCATATCCTTTTGAAATATTCTATAGCAAGATGAGCTGTGGTATTTCATGATACTCTGCTCTTGCTCTGTGAGTTGAAGAACCCTAGCAGCTCGAGAGTCTTCACACTCTGCTTGTTAAGCAAGTGAAAGTATAACATGTCTGCCAATTTCACCACTACAGAGGTACCCGGATGTTTTCTTCTGGCATAGGATGCACTCGCTGAGATTGATTGGTTTAGGAGTAGCACAAGGAGCATTGAGAGGTACCTCATCCTGAAAAGACATAATTATTCAACTATTAGACTGCTGGACAGATTTAAGACTGTTTGCTCTACATGTCTACCAACAAAAAGCTCACAAGTAGCAAGCAAGAATTGTCATATTGTATGACATTGAAGTTGCAGTAGATGGTATAAAAAGAAAGAGAGAAAGCTTGTCTTACCATGTCTCTTGCTGGACTTCAGTAAGATGGTGTGCCACTCAATTGTTTGTTCTCTCACTCCCTCCAGGTATTACCTGGTGCTCTCATTTAAATTGATTGGTACTCACTCACTTAAAGTAGCAGGACTCAGATAATATAGGCCTGTAAAGATTAAGTTAATACGTATGGCAGTTACTGTATGTAGATAGTTTCATGTAATAAGTGTTTTTAGCTGTTTTTGGCCATTTTCTCATAAAAGATCAAATTATACATTTTAAGCCTTTCTATGTCCCTCTAGACATGGATATTCTGAACATTTTGAGCACCTCAGGTAATCTGTAGCTCAAACGGTTTAGAAGATACAGCTATGTTGGAAGTAGCACACAGGATGTGGTCATTTTTAAAAGGGTGTGGTAATTTTCGGGTATTTCGCCCCGAATAGAGAATTAGTCACAGTTCCTAAGTTGTTCCTTGGGGTATTAGCCAACAGTTGACATAATCTCTCCTAAATTAAGTGCATACATATTTTAGCCAGGTCCTAGACTAAAACTTTCATTTCTCTTTTGGGTCTTGAGCTAAAAAGTTTGGGAACCACCACTTGATCCATTAGATGGGTTTACACTGCCCTCTAGCTTCAACAAAACATGGTAGTAAAAAGCACATTGATGGGACACGGTTCAGTTCAGGATACACAGTTCATTGTTTAAATGATCTTTGACCTAAGTTAGGTGAAGGTCTGTTTATATGACCTAGGTTAGGTAAAGGTCTGTTTATATGATCTAGGTTAGGTAAAGGTCTGTTTATATGACCTAGGTTAGGTAAAGGTCTGTTTATATGATCTAGGTAAGGTCTGTTTATATGACCTAGGTTAGGTAAAGGTCAGCCTGTAATGAGGATCCTGGATACAAAGCTCTTGTGTGAGTGAGGTGTATATAAACCCCTGTATGCTCTATGTTTGTTGGAGAACAGAACTCCCCGGATCAATCCGTACAATAAACCGACACAGAGAAGGACTTCTTGACTCCTGTCTAAATGTATTTTACCAGTGCCATACCATGAAGAATTTGTATTATAAATATTATTAGTGTAAAATATCTTATATTAATTGCTTAGAGGGTGGGTCGACAGTGGACCGTTGGGCGTCACAAACATAAGATCCGGACTTGCGAGGCGAACCGTTGCTCTGATCCGCACCAAACTTGGTACAACATCTTGTTCAGGGGTCTACCATGAGAATACAAACAGGGACCATGTGTGGACCCCAGGGACCACTTCAGGGGTCCCCAGGCTCATGTTACTCCAATCCGCACCACACGTGCCACAAACACTGTTCAGGGGTCTGTCATGAGAATAGACACCAGGGACCACGTCAGGGGCACCCGGGGACTACAACCACACCATTGCTCAACAGTGCTACAGCAGTGTTTAACACTTCAAATGGCCACAACCAAGAGACCATTGCTCTGATCAGCGCAATATAGGACTGGATTTGAAGGCCATTATGTTACAACAAAAGAATACATTCAATATAATACAACATACATATATATATACCCTATTTCGGGCATGTCATAAACAGATATATGTAATTATTAATTTGCTTTTGTTTTCAGAATTTAAAAAAGAAATTGCCGATCTACAAGTTCGAGCAGTTATTTTAGCTGTGAATACTGGTGTGTGTTAAGATCTTGACTTTTCCATTGGTGTGCCTTGGACACAAAGTATGAAAAGCACTGCATTACAGTGTTGTCCTGAAGAGCTTCAACAAACATAGCACAGAGCTCATCAACAGAGACAGTCATTATCACTGCCTCCAGGTAAAACACAACACACTTGTTCTTCATCTACTGATGGATTTATTTGGCTCAATCACAACATTCTTATATCAGCCTCAATCCGTCAAATTGTTAATACATAAAGACTTAAAATAAACAAGAACTCACTCATTATGCATATGATATAAACATAACAGTAGTGTAAAATTCACGAACACAGAGATAGAGATAATGCAATATTCATATTTAGACTGCATGGTGCTTTTTTGCCCATTTTTCTCCCCTATTTAGTCGTTATGCCAATTGATTCCTCCCTACACAATTCAATTCAATTCAATTCAATTCAATTCACGGCTATAGCCACCAATGTTTTGTCCAAAGCCACCAATAAAAAATAAAAAATAAATTAAAAGGTTTTTTTTTTTTTTTAAATTATATATCTATCACCCTAACCTAACCCTACCCCTAACCCTAAAACCGAAATAAAGTAACAAAAAACGGGGAAAAAAGCACCCTAATCCGCGAAATCCGCGGAAAAAATCGCGCGCGCGAGAGGAGGGGCACATGTGTTACACACATGTGTTTGTTGTCACTGTTATTGTATCCTACTGACTCACCTGCCAGTGAGGAGCCCCCACCAGGAGGGTGCTGAAGAGCCTTCATCCTGCTCCTCCCGCCCAAGACTCCCTGCTGACAGGTGCCGCCCCAGACCGTAGGAGCACTTGCAGTGACAAAATATCACCCTTCACCCGAAAACTGGCCAATAGGGCTGGCAAAGTTTGCTTGGGTGGGGGAGTGATTTGAGGGGCGTGGCCAAGATTCACCATGTTGGTTGGGTCACTACCAGTCTACAGACCCATCCAACAGTGTACACTGCTATATAGCTAGTACACACAGTGACACATCCAATGAATTACATCAACAATGTTAAAAGCCAACTGCAAAAACAAACTTTTCAAATGTATAAAATGTATAATAATTTGAAAATAGCAGATCTACAAGCTCACAATGCTTGTAGATCTGCTATTTTCAAATGGCCGAAATGTATGGGCTGAAGTGGTTATTGTATGTTTTGTAATAATAATCAAAATCTACAAAGTAACCACTGTGAGTCAACGTCACACGAAAGTGTATTTTATTTGAAAACAAGGTACATTTACAGGTTACTATGTGTATAAAAAAGGAAACTCATCCGGCTCAAAGAGGAGTAAAATGGTCTCTGTCCATCCGTATTAAAATGTGATCATTAACAGGTGAGGCAACTGACCTGAGCCATCATCATCAGGATTCGGTTATATTTGAAATATTAGAATGTTTAAAAAAATCTTCCAAATATTCCACATTTTATTTCAAGATAAATAAATACAAATAGCAGATCTACAAGCTCACAACGCGTCACATTGCGAAGCGTTGTGAGCTTGTAGATCGGCTATTTTCAATGTTTACGGTATCTAATTTCAATGTATACAGTATATAGGTTTAATTAAAGTGCTCCTAAATGGCTTAGTTGCTTCTTTGGGGCTTGTTTTCCTACATGTGGTTGCTTATTTTTCTCACAAAATCTCTGGCGGAAAACTGGCGGAGAAGTTCAACATCGTCTCTCGTCTAAAAAAAACAGATGTGGGCGTCACATCGCCTTGACAGTCAACTTGTACATCTGCTCTGTTTGGAAGCGGGGATCAGCTGAACATAATGCTCTTATCATGTGTGATGAGACTAAAGAAGTTCACAGCTAGCTCCACCACCAAATAATAAATAGACTATAAACATGGAAAGGATATTATATAAGCCTTTTCTACTGAACATTGCTCACTTTTACTGAGTTAAAAAGATGACGTTGAAATCCAGGGCATAGCTACAAGTGGAACGCTGCTATCCGATTATGGACTATAGCTTATTGATTACTTATTACGTGACACTTGAGATGGCCCGCTTGGCCGACACTGGCAAATACTCTGAGGGACCTAATAAGTCAGCTCTAAATGCAACTGATAGCCTAGGGAAGAAAAAAAAAGCTGAGGAAGCAACATCGTTATATATATATATATGTGTGTTGACAAATGTTGAGCACATACATATTTTATTTGAGGTTTGCCACTGTTGTAATTGATTTTGGCATGAAGAATAAAGCATTCTAAAGACATACGCACATTTGATCCCTCGGGCTGACTTGAGAACGTGCGCACCTCACGCTCAAAACACAGACAAAACAAGAATACATTTGACTTGACAGTCATATTATTAGCAGCTGCATGCATACTTTTACTCAAGTAAAACATTTGAGTACTTTTTCCACCACTGCATGTCATCAGCACAGCTAAGAAGAACTTCTCCTCAGAGTTAAATCAACACTGAAGGGAGACGATGTCTATTGTGATGAGCGTGTAGAACGTAACGCTCAGTAGAACGGCTGTTGTAAATCACAGATGATTAGTAGATTCTCCGCTGGCCGAGTTTTTATGACTTAATGACTTTATGACTCTCAGCCTCTCACTATGATTGCCTTCAGGAGGGGAGGCGGGTGCTGCGAAGGACGGGCCGTCCATTGGCTTAAACGGGGAAGTGTCCCCCATTGGCTTAAAGTAGTGAAGGACAGCCAGGACATCCAATGAACAAATACATGTCGCGTATGACCACGTCTGAGCCTGTTTCTAGAGCAGCTTTACAGCTGCTAAAAACATTGATGAATCTGACTGTGTCTTAAATGCCGGTAAGTACAAAATATGGTCGTAAATTGCTTAGTGAATCGGGGCCATGAAATAAACCAATTAAAAATTACAATATTTCCAAAGCTCACAACAGCAAATCCACTATAGATGTGCTGATGAGACTTTAAAGACGGGGTGCCGTGATTTGCAGTGATTTTCCCCCCACTTAAAACATAATTATTAGGTATTATGATTATACTTGGAGGAAGATTTTTTTCAAAATAGTGTACAGAAAGTGTTTTCATGTGGATACGCCTCCAGTTCATTAAGTATACCTAGTTCTCACCTTAGCACCTCCCACCTGAACCAGTCACTCCGCTTCCTCCTACAAGACCACCCACCTGTCCTAGTCCCTCCTCCTCCTCATAAAAGGACTGCCCATGGCCTTTCCCAGTTGTTTATAAAATGCTCTTGAGCAGTGGTTGTCAAACTGGGGTCTGGGGACCCCCAGGGGTCCTTGAGGGGGTTCCAGAAGGTCTACAGCAAAATTAGTTTAGAATCAAAATCAGTGTAACCAGTTGAAACCTATACATTGGCTATTTGAAAATAGCAGATCTACAAGCTCACAGCGTGTCGCTTGGTGAGCTTGTAGATCTGCTCTTTTCAAATAGCCAATGCATATACGTAGGTTTAAGTTGCACCCTATGGGTCCATTTGGTTCCATTTATATGCGTGTGTGTGTGTGTGTGTGTGTGTATATATATAATTTATATAATATTAATATACCATTTTCATATTTTTACTTGGAACCAAATGGACCATTTGTACACTCTGAGATATGTAGGCAATGTTAGGGTACATTTGGTTCCTTACTATCAATCATTTTGTTGAGTTGCGCAAATGCATTCATTTATTTATTATTGAACGGATGCAAGTGTTTTATTTTCTCTTTGCCGATTTCAATCTGTTTTGAGTCCTTCTCCCTGCGAGAGAGTCTCTCTCTCTCTCTCTCTCTCTCTCTCTCTCGCTCATAGCGTGGCACCGAGTGCCGCATTATGAGCTTGCATATCTGCCAGCGATTTTTCAATTTTCTTACCCTTTTCAAGTAGTCACAGAATATTTATCTACAGTAGTATTGATCCCCTGTTGGTTGCTAATCACTGAGGGTTGCACTGTGTGATCACAAATGTCAACGAGGTCATCGGGACCTCGTTGATATTAATTGTCTGCCTTTGAAAATAACATGTCTGGTCCAAAAATACATAGTAAAAAAAAGTACACAGGGGCCGAGATACAGCCTTTTTAAGTAATAAGTTAACCAGAAGTGAATGGACCAGCAAATCTTCGGATGACGATATCTTGGGTTCTGAAGGTTAAACTATGTCGGTTAAAACCCTTCTCGCACTATTCGCAGTTGAAAGGCTTCAATTCAGTTTCCCACACTGATCACAGTGGTAGGGTTTCTCACCTGTATGAATTATCTGGTGCTTTTTGAGTTGACAGTTTTGGCTGAATGTTTTCCCACACTGGTCACAGTGGTAAGGCTTCTCTCCTGTATGAATTCTCTGGTGAAGTTTGAGATTACGGCTGGTGCTGAACCATATCCCACACTGGTCACAGTGGTAAGGCTTCTCTCCTGTATGAATTCTCTGGGGACTTTTTAGAGCACTGCTCCGCCTGAACCGTTTCCCACACTGGTCACAGTGGTAGGGCTTCTCTCCTGTATGAATTCTCTGGTGTTATTTACTATAACCTTTAACTAAACGTTTTTTCCCCCCTGTATGTACCATAAACTTCAACAAAAGTTTTATCCCTTGTATGTACCATAAACTTCAACTAAAGTTTTTTCCCCCTGTATATACCATAAATTTCAACTAAAAGGTCCCCTCCCTGTATGTACCATAAACTGCAACTAAAGGGTTTGCCCCCCTGAGTCCTCATGGGTTCTTTTACATGACCCATACTACCAAAGCCTTTGCCACAAACTTTACAAGTACATTTACAAAAAAGGCTTTTCTCCTGTATGAGTCCTCATGTGTATTTCTAGGCTATTTTTGTAACCAAGGTTTTTGCTACAAACTTTACAAGAAAATGGCTTTTCCCTTGTATGAGTCCTCATATGCGTTTTCAGATATTCCTTTTGACTGAAGCCTTTGCTACAAACTGTACAATTGTATGGCTTTTCTCCTGTATGATACCTCATATGTCTTTTTAGGTCACCCTTTTGACTAAATCCTTTGCTACAAACTGTACAATTGTATGGCTTTTCTCCTGTATGAGTCCTCATATGCGTTTTCAGATATTCCTTTTGACTGAAGCCTTTGCTACAAACTGAACAAGTGACAGACTTTTCCCCAGTATGGGTCTTTGAGTGTCTTCTTAGAGTACTCAAATCAATAAAGCCTTTGCTACAAACTGTACAAGTGAATGGTTTTTCTCCTGTATGAGTCCTCATGTGTGTTTTTAGAACATTTGTGTGACCGAAGCCTTTACTACAAACAGTACAAGTAAATGGCTTGTCCCCTGTATGAGTCCTCATGTGTGTTTTTAGAACATATGTTTTACCAAAGTTTTTGCTACAAACTTTACAAGCAAATGGCTTTTCCCCTGTATGAGTCCTCATGTGTGTTTTTAGGTCACCCTTTTGACTAAATCCTTTGCTACAAACTATACAAGTGAATGGCTTTTCTCCTGTATGAGACCTCATGTGTGTTTTTAGATTTCCTTTGTGATTAAACATTTTGCAACAGACTGTACAACTAAAACCTTTCTTCCCTGTGTGACTCCGCATGGAGTGAGTTTCTTTCGATGATTTCAGGTGCTGGGACGGCTTGTCCCTCAAAGACAATCTCTGTCCTTCTACGTGTGTCTTGTGTGACTTCAGTGTGTTTAAAGGTGACTGATCTACACTGGTATCCCATTCTTCACTGTCTTCAGTAATGTCAGATTCAGAACAGTGTGAAGGGAGGTGCTGGTCATCAGTAGTTGGTTGTGATGTTCCACAGTCCTCTACATCAGCTTGTGTTTTCATGTGTTCAGTTGAGGTGCTGGCTACAGGCTCATCTTCACTTTTCACTGCTTGTAATGTCAGCATTTGCCTATCAACCTCTTCTGGTCTCTGAAATAGCACCTCCTGCTCCTCTTTGAAGTGTGGAGGCTCTGGTTCTTCCTGGACCAGACCGGGGCTCCTCTCATCTTCAGGGGAAACCTCCTCTTTACACACAGGGAGGTGCAGGACATCTAGGAAAAAGATACAATGAGAGACCGGAAAAGGTTTGAACATTTTTCTTTTCCTCCGTTTAATGAAAAGCTAGTCCACACACATCCACTTCAGTGCCCAGGTTGCAGTTTCAACAAAGGAAAATAAAGTATGCACATCAGTAAGAAAAGCTCCGCTATTTTTATTGCGCTCTCCTTTCCTGAGAGCTCCTCTCCTGATGAAGATCTGACTGATGGAAACGTTGAGAAACAGATTACTAATTTTTTTATCTGAAACCTAGTCCAATTTATGGTACATTCAGATTGATATAGGGGTCCACGCATCAATGTAGTTACATTGTTAATGTTAATGTTAAAATCGATTACCGATTCATATCGGACGGTTCATCTTTACACCCTTAGTACTGGCAAACTTTACCCCCTGGTGACAGAATAAAATAAATAAACATTTCTGCTGTAATCTTAAGACTCTGACTTAGTCTTGACAACCATGCAGTCTTATGCAGAGGTTAACATTTGATTTAGATGTTATTTAAACAAATGTCAGGTTAATTTGTTTACCTGGCAGCCTATAGTTTGTATAGTTTTTAGACTGATGCTAGGTTCTTGGTTTACCTACAGTATGATCCTAGATTACTGAGGCACTACACTGTCTCTATACATTTGATGAATGCGTTTACTTACTTTAAGTTGCTCTGGATAAAGAGTGCCTGCCTAAATTGTAAAGAGCTTGAAACTTACTGAGATTTGTGTGGTCTTCAGGTTCCTGTTTAAGGTGGTCTTCAGGTTCCTGTTTAATTGAAACAGTCCTGGCTGGAGAACTCATCTTCACCCGCAGACTGGACTCCACACACTGGTCTGGAATGAAGGAATAGAAAAAGGACTTTAACTTTAAGGACGTTGATGTGACATGAGTTGTATACCCATATGGCTGGATATGACACCAATAATTAGGGATGCACCGAATATTCGGTGCAATTAGCCGAGCAAGCTTGTAGCTTGTAGATCTGCTATTTTCAAAAAATCTTGGAATAAAATGTGGAATATTGAAATACTTTCATCATATACATGTATATATATTAATCATATTCGGTATTCGGTTTTCCATTTTCGGCATTCAGTTTTGGCCAATAATTTCCCATTCGGTGCATCCCTACCAACTATGAACTGCTTTAGACCCTTGCACTTCCTTCCGTCGACGATGTCACATTATGTGAGATTGTAGATTTTTTTCTTTCTTTGAGTCTCCCTTTTACCACAGACGTCTCTCAGCAGCAGTCACCAGTAGATAAAAGAGTACATACCGATTATGTACAACTTTACTACATGTTTAACCCATTAAGGCCTGGAACTGTGTCATTTTTACATGGTGTAGGTTAAATCTCCAGTAAATAAAACACTACATACCTATCCTGTACAACTTCACCACAGCTTGCATCCTTGCATCGAACAGTCGACGTTCCTCGTCCATCTCTCGCTGTTCCTCTGACAACGTTGAATATCTTTTGGAGGCCATCTCTCTAGATACTGTAGACCTCTCCCTGCGCTCTGTGGAAATCACCAGTAGAAAAAAACTTAGCAACCTCACATACAGAAAACATAACTCCTAGGGGGCACGGTGGCGCAGTCGGTTGCGCTGTCGCCTCACAGCTAGAAGGTCTTGGGTTCGATTCCTGCCGGGGACGCTGTGGGCACTGGGGGTGTCTTCTCCTCCACGTCACCAGCGCCCATACCATAGGTGGGGTTGGCGAAAGGGCCTACTCTGTGTGGAGTTTGCATGTTCTCCCCGTGTCTCCTAGGGTAGTTAATACCCTCACAAAAACATGTAGTAATCCTGGTCACTATACTGCCTCCCCCTGGTCAGCCGGGGCGCCTGATGGAGGGGAAGGGAACTGGTTGGAATAACGTGTTCCTTCCACGCGCTACGTCCAACCAGGGAAACTCCCCCCTGTCAGGTGATAAGAAGGTCAGTTGGCTCTCATGCATTGAAGGAGGCATGAGCTCGGCCCTGGCCTCCCTAGGCTGGTGGGGGGAGTGTAGTGCCCAGGATCACTTAGCAAATTGGCACCGGTTGAAAAAAAAAGGGTTGCAAAATCGTGGGATAAAAATTATAAGAAAAAAAACAAAAAGAAAACATAACTCCTCTATTCTCTTTTTTGCATACAGTAAATGGCTTCTGTTGTCTGCTTGATATTCTGCCTCAAATGCTATTTATTTTTAAAGCAGTAGAGCAGTAGGTGTGTGTGTGTGTGTGTGTGTGTGTGTGTGTGTGTGTGTGTGTGTGTGTGTGTGTGTGTGTGTGTGTGTGTGTGTGTGTGTGTGTGTGTGTACACGTGCTTGCGTGCAGATGTGTTTGCGTTTGTAGCATAAAATGCGCGTAATTCAAGCTCTGATCACCAGGAAAGAATCTTAAACGAGTGCATCTGTGACAAGGGTGAAATGAGGGGTTCTTAAAAACTTTTGTAATTGTTTTATTGGTGCCTAATGTATATTTATTTTCCTCATTTAACCCCACCATCTTATTATTTTTGTGTCATTATATTTGCACTGTATTATTTTACAATTGTTTTCCCCCGGTTCACTCATTGAGAGACATTCAGTGGCCGAGCGGCAGTCACGCGGTCACACCCAAGGCCACGGTCATGGCCAATGTCCCGAGACAGTACTTCACCACGGGCGAATGACAGGAGAGGAGGTGTGGTTTTCCAGGTACAAAAGAGGAGGCGGGACAGTTGAATGGCAGAAGCAGAGCCCAGGGTGACAGAGAGTCAGAAGGGAGAAGGACAGCAGCAGGGGAGGTTGTGTACAGAGACACGGAACGGAACGAATGAGAACGTGAGTGTAGTCACACCAGCCACCTGAGAGTTGGAAGCCGAGGTGTGCCTACCAGAGAGAGACAAAGAGGGAAAGCGATCGAACCGAAAGGGAGGAAGAGAGCGAGACCAGAACCCAACCAGATGCCCACACAGAGCGAGACCGGACCATAAAAGGAGCGCTGAGACAGAGAGTGGCGATAACGTTGCGCACGCAACAGACTCAGCGCCAGGTGTAAAAGCCTGGCCTGTTCGTAAGTACCGATCCATTGCAACGTTCATCCTTGTAAACCCACCGATTGAGACAGCGCATGTACTTTACCAAATGCACAGTGAACTGGTCCTAGTTTCTATCATTTGCAGACGGAGAAGAAGAAAAGAAGACAAAGACGACTGGCCTAAAGCCCTCTTCCCTTACCCCCATATATGGACATGCAGTGTTTCCCCTGAGCCAAACCCGTGTTGAGTATCCAAAGTACTTTATTGGCACGCACTTTACTTATGAAGTATTTGTTGCACAGAACCCCTGCTAAACAGAACCCCTGGTGACCCAGCCTGCGCATTTGCACAACTTTATAATTTATTTTATAGTTGTTGTGTAAATTGTAAATTGTTTTTGTGTTTTAGATAGGTTTTATTAGTATAGTGTTTATTTCTGAATTGTTTTTACGGCGCAGATGCCATTTGTTAGGGACAATAGATGATTTACTTACCTTTGATCCATCGTATCCGTGTCCAGTTTCTCAAGGGATTTCTAAAGTGTGTATTCTCAAACAAAAGTATTGAACTTACCAGTAACTCGAACCTGTGAAGCCTGTGAAAGAAGTAAAGTGTATTCAAACGGGACTTTCCTCTATAACAAAAGTGGCGTAGTCGACAAACAAACAAATTCAGATTGGACTCACAATAATTACGCACCCAGCACTTTATTGTGCATTTATATTTTATTGTTGTGAGTTTGATTCAAATTATTTATTAAAGAGAAGGGTGCAATAGCGCAAGCTAATTGTAAGTCAAATGTGATACAATTACGGCCTTGTTCACATATTTGGCGTAGCGCGGCAGGACTGGTTGAGAACACACAGAAATTAGCCTTGAGAGAACTGTACTGTTATTTTGTTATTTTTGTTGTTTTTGTTTTTGCTTTAACGGATTCAAATGATGATGATGCCTGTGTATCCCGGTGCCCCGTGGTTGCCCACTTTTGGTGGTACAGAAGGTGAGAGTAGATATAAGGAATGGAAAGAGCAGATCAAAGGATTATTAAGTACCCAGGAACTAACAGAAGTAAAAAAAAGTTAACATTGTAATCAAAACACTCACGAATGAAGCTAAACGGCAAATTAGTGTGGTTGATGAGGGTGAATGTGACACAGTGGCAAAAATCTTCGCATACTTAGACACTTTATACAAAGAGACTGTTTCAGTCGCAGAAATGCGCTCTTTATTTTATGGGTGCACACAGCGCACAGGAGAGAATGTACAAGCTTATATCCTGAGACTTAGAGAGCTGTTTTGTGGGCTGCGGCGACACGACCCAAGCACCGCTCCCTCCGATGCCATTCTGCGTGATCAGTTTATTATGGGCTTAGCTGAGGGCCCTCTGGGCCAAGCTTTAAAAGTATATGCTCGACGACACCCCGATGACGACTTTGCTGCTCTACGCGAAGAAGCCTGTCTGTTAGATGCTGAACATGGAACTACTGAAATACTGTGCCACGCTGTTAATCCTATTTCTGTTCCCAAACCTTCTCAGGATCCTGCTTGGAGAGAAAAACTAAAACAGGAGATCATGGATGATGTTAAGACCCAAATGCAAGGAATCACACAGGAGCTCATGAAAGAAATCAGACCATTCCTCCGCTCTGGCGCCGCTGACGCACGACCGCGCACTCCGCCGCCACCTGAACGACGGTACACGGCCTCTCAACGATATGAATGGGACGAAGGAGGTAGGCCGATATGTAGGCAGTGTGGACAGGCCGGACATATAGCGAGGTTCTGTAGATCTGACCGCGCGCAGTTAAACTAGTACGCCCTGTCGCCGAGGTCCGGGGGGCAGAGGTGCAACGTTCACTGAAAAAAGTTAAGGGCCAATGAAGTGTTTATTGGGGAATGTCCGACGATTGGATAATGATGGGGGGGGTCAAACTGCGGGGTTTATTAGATATGGGGTCCCAAGTAACGCTCATGCAGCAGAGTCTGTTTAACGAAAGGTTCTCGCAAGAAAAGATGGAAAATGGCCCTCTGTTGTTTAGCCTACGGGCAGCTAATGGACTTGATTTACCATACTCTGGCTATGCCATATTCGATTTAGAATTGGAAGGACTGAGGATACCTGGAAGAGGAATAGTAATTGTGAAAGATGAACATTGTATCCAGCCGTTGATCATTGGAATGAACGTGGTCCACGCAGTGTGGCACACACTATTTAAATTACCTGGGAGGTCTGTGTTTCCATGCCAACAGGAGAGGACGCCATGGAGAGAAGCCTTCGCCGCCTGTAGGAGGGTGGAGGCCGTAACCCACGAAGATGGAGCATTGGGCTATGTGTGGCCTGTCGGCCGACGGAGAATCCGAGTCCCCGCCCGCAGTGAATTAGTAGTATGGGGCCGTGCCTGGAAAGGCCCAAATGGAGCAGAATACGAGGCCCTGATGGAGGCCATGCCGGAAGGGAAGGACCTGGGAGTGGCCCGAGCGTTGGTCACCGTGCGTAATGGGCGAGTCCCGGTGCGCATCTGCAACCCCCATTCGTACAGCCTGGCCGTGGGCCGACATCAAAAATTAGGGAAGCTGTATCCGGTGGAGGAGGCCGACGTCCGTGGGAGGCGAGACCTGAACCTGTCCCTGGGAACCGATGGAGCAGTGGAAGTGTCCCTGGTGAGCATAGAAGACGATGGACCAGTGAAGACCTTACCTGAGGAGATGGAGGAGTTGACCCGACGTGATGACTTACCTGAACAGCAGAGGAAGGAGCTGCATGCGATGATGTGTAAATGGAAGAAGGTGTTTGCAGTCCATGATGAGGACTTCGGGCAGACAGACGCTGTACAACACCAAGTACCGACTGGAGATGCGGCACCCATTCGTGAGAGGCACCGGCCGCTGCCGCCCTCCATGTATAGAGAAATGAAGACCTTATTGAGTGACATGCTGGACAAGGGAGTGATAAAAGAAAGTTGCAGTCCATGGGCAGCGCCCATTGTCCTGGTGAAGAAGAAAGATGGCAGCTGGCGTTTCTGCGTCGACTACCGCAAACTGAATGCAGTAACACACAAAGATGCCTTCCCCTTACCTCGGATTGAAGAGACTTTAACGAGCCTGACCAAGGCCCAGTGGTTCTCCACACTCGACCTGGCTAGCGGGTATTGGCAGGTGGGTATGGACCCTCGGGATCGAGAAAAGACAGCGTTTACCACCCCTTTAGGACTGTTCGAATTCCAGCGGATGCCGTTCGGGTTATGTAACGCCCCCGCAACCTTCCAAAGATTAATGCAGCGATGCTTGAGCGGCCAGGTGACAGAATCGTTATTAGTGTACCTTGATGACATTATTGTTTATTCACCTGACTTCTCCTCTCACATGCAGCACCTTGACCAGGTCTTCGAGCGGTTGTGGAGACACGGACTGAAGGTGCGCCAGTTCCAGCGAGGTTGTGTCACTTGCAGCCTACAGAGGGACAGGACAGAGTCAAGGGCCCCCTTACAGCCTTTTGAAGTGTCGTATCCCATGGAGGTGGTAGCTATTGATTTTCTCACATTAGGTAGACCCAATGACGGCATGGCAGAATATTCTTGTAGCAACCGATTTATTCACCCGGTATAGTTGGGCTATTCCAACGCGTGACCAAACTGCGCCCACGACTGTCCGTGCGCTTTGGACACATATCATTCAGCCATTTGGCTGCCCGGCTCGTTTCCATTCTGACCGAGGCCCAAATTTTTAATCCGAATTAATGCAGCAATTGTGTCATACTTACGGTATTACAAAGAGTCGCACCACCCCTTACCACCCAGCTGGTAATGGGGGGGTGGAGAGGTTTAACCAAACTCGCGCTCTTTAGATACTGATCGCCAGGGGAGATGGAATGAACACCTACCTGAGTTGGTACATGCTTATAACAACACTGAACATAGTGCTACAGGCTATGCCCCTGCGTTTTTAATGTTCGGTCGTCACCTGAGGCGTCCGGTAGACGTAACATTAGGAGTACCACTGGCACAGAATCGAATGGGAGTGGGAGATTGGGTGCAGGATCACCAGAAGCGAATGGCCACAGCGTATAGGACAGCAGAGAAAAAGATGGTGAATATAGCAGCGCAGCTTAAACAGGTTTATGACCGCCGAGCTGGCATGCCGCCGCTATTACCAGGAGAGAGAGTATGGGTGCGAAACAGGAACCGTCAAGGTAAACTGGGCCCATGGTGGGACCCAGAACCATTTGTAGTGTTGGAGAGGGTGGGGGATGCAGGGTTAGTATATAGGATCCGACCTGAAAAAGGAGGGCGAGATAGAACGATCCATAGGAATGCATTAAAAGTGTGTATAGCCCCCAGGTCCCCGATGGAGAGCCCCGCACCTGCCCCAGTGTCAGAGCCGGTGGGACCATCATGGCCGCCTTATATAGGGTTTTTCCCCGGTCCTAGGGAACCTGAAGGTCCGCGACGCTCTGGAAGAGCGAACTTAGGACAGCCACCTGCGAGGTACGGGCATGACGATTAGAACCAGTTGCCAGGGACTGCCAACGAAAACGTAGGGGGGAATGTGACACGGGTGAAATGAGGGGTTCTTAAAAACTTTTGTAATTGTTTTATTGGTGCCTAATGTATATCTATTTTCCTCATTTAACCCCACCATCTTATTATTTTTGTGTCATTATATTTGCACTGTATTATTTTACAATTGTTTTCCCCCGGTTCACTCATTGAGAGACATTCAGTGGCCGAGCGGCAGTCACGCGGTCACGCCCAAGGCCACGGTCATGGCCAATGTCCCGAGACAGTACGTCACCACGGGCGAATGACAGGAGAGAAGGTGTGGTTTTCCAGGTACAAAAGAGGAGACAGTTGAATGGCAGAAGCAGAGCCCCAGAGTGACAGAGAGTCAGAAGGGAGAAGGACAGCAGCAGGGGAGGTTGTGTACAGAGACACGGAACGGAACGAATGAGAACGTGAGTGTAGTCACACCAGCCACCTGAGAGTTGGAAGCCGAGGTGTGCCTACCAGAGAGAGACAAAGAGGGAAAGCGATCGAACCGAAGGGGAGGAAGAGAGCGAGACCAGAACCCAACCAGATGCCCACACAGAGCGAGACCGGACCATAAAAGGAGCGCTGAGACAGAGAGTGGCGATAACGTTGCGCACGCAACCGACTCAGCGCCAGGTGTAAAAGCCTGGCCTGTTCGTAAGTACCGATCCATTGCAACGTTCATCCTTGTAAACCCACCGATTGAGACAGCGCATGTACTTTACCAAATGCACAGTGAACTGGTCCTAGTTTCTATCATTTGCAGACGGAGAGAAGAAGAAAAGAAGACAAAGACGACTGGCCTAAAGCCCTCTTCCCTTACCCCCATATATGGACATGCAGTGTTTCCCCTGAGCCAAACCCGTGTTAGTATCCAAAGCACTTTATTGGCACCGCACTTTACTTATGAAGTATTTGTTGCACAGAACCCCTGCTAAACAGAACCCCTGGTGACCCAGCCTGCGCATTTGCACAATTTTATAATTTATTTTATAGTTGTTGTGTAAATTGTTGTTTTTGTGTTTTAGATAGGTTTTATTAGTATAGTGTTTATTTCTGAATTGTTTTTACGGCGCAGATGCCATTTGTTAGGGACAATAAATGATTTACTTATCTTTGATCCATCGTATCCGTGTCCAGTTTCTCAAGGGATTTCTAAAGTGTGTATTCTCAAACCAAAGTATTGAACTTACCAGTAAGTTACTCGAACCTGTGAAGCCTGTGAAAGAAGTAAAGTGTATTCAATGAGGACTTTCCTCTATAACAAAAGTGGCGTAGTCGACAAACAAACACATTCAGATTGGACTCACAATAATTACGCACCCAGCACTTTATTGTGCATTTATATTTTATTGTTGTGAGTTTGATTTGAATTATTTATTAAAGAGAAGGGTGCAATAGCGCAAGCTAATTGCAAGTCAAATGTGATACAATTACGGCCTTGTTCACACATCCATAAAAAACAATCATGGAAAAGAAGTGTTTTCAGTGGAAATATCTGTTGTGGGTAACGTTGTTAGCTTGTACAGTACTTGTGGTACTTCATATCAAGAAGGAATGGCTGCCCGTCATATTGTATATTGGGCCTGATTCACTAAGCCTGGTTACGCACAGATACAGATACTTATGCAAAAATATGCACGTTCCACGAACAGAGTCTGATTCATCATTACATTTTGGCCGTGATGTTAAGCGCTATGTACGCTGAATCTAACGTCTGCTCGGAGGCACTCGTATGAGAAACATATCATAATTATGTGGCTTATTCTTCCTGCAAAATCAATTAAAACCTCAAATAACATGTGAATGTGGCCAGGCGTAAGTCTAATGATCTCACCTGGTTATACAGTAGATTACTACTATACACACAATCTGCACGCAGTCTGTTGCATTGTCGTCAACTAAAACAAACGGGTTGCGTCATATATGTAGTTGTTTTAATGGATGATGTTGCTTTATGGTTTATTTATTGCAGTTGACAATGTAACCTGAATGTGGCCACATTGCGCCAGGAGGAAACAAGGGCCTTAGTCCTGTTAGATTAGAACTAATGAAGTGATTTACCTGAGAGAGTGTCGCACTTGGTCTTCCTATGTGGTAATGTCCATGTTGACACCTCAGCCTCCTCTTCCTGTTCAATCTGTGGAGGTTGTGGTTTCTCCTGGACCAGACTGGGGCTCCTCTCCTCCTCATGTTCAGATGAAACCTCTTTACACACAGACAGAAGGAGGAGAGAAGAGTTAAGGCAGGTACACACTGCAGGACCTTAAAGTGCTCGGGGTGGTCATCTGATCGTTAAGCATAACACACTGCAGGAGTTTTTTTCTTGAAATCGGCTGTCATAATATCGTTGTGGTCATCACAACACGATTGATCCCCGACAAGGGCTGACACACTGTAGGATACTTCACTAGGATGCTATCTCCAGAGTCAGACCCAATACATACATTTGTGTTTATTCCAACCAATTCATTTTAATCGACGTATCCCATGATCGTGATCTCTCTCTCTCTCTCTCTCTCTCTCTCTCTCTCTCTCTCTCTCTCTCTCTCTCTCTCTCTCTCTCTCTCTCTCTCTCTCTCTCTCTCTCAACAGGGAGTGTAATGAAGTTCTATCAACCTCATAGACACATGAAAAACAGAAAAAGTGCAAAAAACATGGTACCAGATCTTCAACCCATTCAAACCGGGAACACATCTGTGTCACTCGAGATTTCTTTGGCTATTCAAACATAGCAGATATACAAGCTCATAGCGTGGCACCGAGTGCCGCATTATGAGCTTGTATATCTGCCAGCGATTTTTAAATTTTCTTACCCTTTTCAAGTAGTCACAGAATATTTATCTACAGTAGTATTGATCCCCTGTTAGTTGCTAATCACTGAGGGTTGCACTGTGTGGTCACAAATGTCAACGAGGTCATCGGGACCTCGTTGATATTAATTGTCTGCCTTTGAAAATAACATGTCTGGTCCAAAAATACATAGTAAAAAAAAAGTACACAGGGGCCGAGATACAGCCTTTTTAAGTAATAAGTTAACCAAGAAGTGAATGGACCAGCAAATCTTCGGGTGACGATATCTTGGGTTCTGAAGGTTAAACTATGTCGGTTAAAACCCTTCTCGCACTATTCGCAGCTGAAAGGCTTCAATTCAGTTTCCCACACTGATCACAGTGGTAGGGTTTCTCACCTGTATGAGTTCTCTGGTGCTTTTTGAGTTGACAGTTTTGGCTGAATGTTTTCCCACACTGGTCACAGTGGTAAGGCTTCTCTCCTGTATGAATTCTCTGGTGAAGTTTGAGATTACGGCTGGTGCTGAACCATTTCCCACACTGGTCACAGTGGTAAGGCTTCTCTCCTGTATGAATTCTCTGGTGACTTTTTAGAGCACTGCTCCGCCTGAACCGTTTCCCACACTGGTCACAGTGGTAGGGCTTCTCTCCTGTATGAATTCTCTGGTGACGTTTCAGAGTACAGTTTTCGTTGAACGTTCTACCACACTGGTCACAGTGGTAGGGCTTCTCTCCTGGATGATGAATTCTCTGGTGACGTTTGAGAGCAACACTCTGTTTGAACCTTGTCCCACACTGGTCACAGTCGTAGGGTTTAAATATATCTGGATTGGAGAATGAGGGGAAAAGGAAACCATAAAATGTTTTGAAATAACATGCAAGTTGTGTTGTATAACCAAATGATAATGGTCTAATATTAAAGGCATCTCACACTCATTTCTGCACAGGTATTTCAGGTGTCTTTCTTAATTGACCTCACAATTTGATTACGGTTCAACTGTATCTAAAAAAACAAAACATGACACACAGTCATGTATACCAGCTTGCTGATTTGTCTCGCAGAATCTGGCAACTGCTAGTGGCTCCCCATTGGCTTAGACCTGTTGCTTATTTCCACTGATTGAAAACATGTCGAGAATCTGTTGAGAATCTGTCGAGAATCTGTCGAGAATCTGTTGTGGTCAGTCTCTTCTTAGACCAGCTCGCAAGCCGGTAAAAATCTATGGCTAGTTTTTCATCTGTTAATAATACAATTAGTTCAATTCATATTATGAACTCCTTTTGGGGATCATACTTTCTGTCTGTGGCAAGAACCAATCAAATCATGGTAAAAAGGTTTTATTTTATTAACCATCGCATCACATCACCGACATGGTCAGATGAGAGGGGTGGGGCGAGTATAAATGGGTCTCTGAAATCTTCTTGGTGTGGATGAATATTATTTCCAAAGAATAACTGTGAATGTGGAGGAGTTTAAAAATAGAATATGTTTTTTGGGGCAAAAGCTTTGGCAGAAGACATTTGGCAAAAGCCAAAATTAAGAACAAATTGTCCGTTTAAAAAAATTATAAATGTGAAAAATATGTATTGTATAATTTGAATAAAAGTCAGAGGTCACTTTATGCGCAGCGAAGACGTGGCATTCTGCCACTACATATCAAAACAGGAAGATATAGGGGCATAGCTGAGGATAGAATAGGTGAATATTGTGATCTGAATGAGGTGGAGAATGAAATCCATTGTATTTTATTTTGTCCTTTGTATCATGATCTGAGAGAAATATTGTTTAAAAAAGTCCAAACCCCTGATCTAAACCTGATAGATTATGAGAATGGTGCTTTAATGTAATTAATTTTTCGTCATATTTTTACATTTTCAGAATATCTTTATAAAAGTGTGTAACAGGAGAAGGGTGACTTATAATAGATGAACTTTCATTTTTATTAACTTAATGTATTCGTGTGCAGGTCTATATGAATGTATGTACTGTATGTGTCTTGTTCAAAATCAGGTTGCATTATGTATTATGAGTTGCTGGCTGGGTATACACTGAAATGTTTGTTTTTGTTTTTGTTTTAAATTGATGTGCCTGATAATCCCATGTGGGATGGGTGAAGAAATTGTCTCGACAGTGGGCACGGAAATAAATGTATTAAAAAATATTCATTCATATACAACTGGGGTGGTTGTGTTTGGTCTCCCTGCTCTTCTATTGAGACATTTAGATCTATATAGGTCTAGACTGATTAGAGTTCTCAAATTTCTACCCGAACCCGATGTTTTCGGGCCGATAATGTATGCTAATTAGTCGGGCCGAGCCGGGCCTCTGGCTTCGTGAAAATATACAAATGTAATAATAATTATATTCATGATAATAATTCTGTTCTGTCTTTGTGTATTTATTAATTATGAACAGCAGCGATGTCCATGTGGTGCTGCTGCGCTGACAGTGACTGCAGATGATTACGTGTTTAATGGAGAGGCTACATCCAGGCAGCAGACAAAAGTTGCTTCTTTGCTGCATGATTTATACTTAATTGTACGCTGGTGTTAGGCACTGAATAGCCATTTGATCAACAACTCACTGAAACTCATAATACATTGAGATCTAGCGCGTTGTGAACGGTTACCTATTTGAGTCATAAATCAGACAGACACCGACCGAGGCAGACAAAAGCCTGATTTGCACTTTGCCACAGGGCGGTGTTACGCACTGAACATAGCAGATATGCAAGCCCAGAATGCAGATCTGCTGCTGTGTTCGGTGCGCGACTGTTGTACTGTTTAACGTTGTGAAAGGGTACTTATTTGAGTCATAAATCAGACAGACGCTGAGGCAGACAAAAGCCTGATTTGTACTTGTTCAGTGCGCAACACCGCAAAGGGCGGTGTTGCGCACTTAACATAGCAGATATGCAAGCCCAGAATGCAACACAGATGCTATGCGTTGTGGGTTTGTAAATCTAAGTATAAATTACAGGCAGCAGCAGCCAGCGTGAAGTGAGTCAGGGGGAGAGAGAGGCAGAGATTGCAGAGTAAGGCGTGAAGACGAAGATTTTATGTAATTTTGTGCGCAACTTTACATGTTTTGTATCAACAATTTTATTGGATATGTGAAGTTGCCATTTCGGCAACTATAAGTATTTTCTCTCTCACTGCTATAATTTGAGCCACCGGCACTGCCAACTGGCAACCTTCAGGCCTGTTGAGAACTCTTATGTCTGACATGACTGGTTGACAAGTGATACTGCCTGAAGGTCAAAATAAAATAAAACATGTCTTTACAGAGTAAGCAGGTGGGGGTAATAGCTCAGTGGCAAAAATGTCAGCATTTTTGTAGGAGAATCGAATGAACGCAAGGTAACACTACAACTCTCTTCATTATTTAGCTGTAACTTAATGTTTTTTCCAGCAGCATGTGTTAATCACTTAATGAAGTGTTCTTAAATCATTAAAGAGGAAAAGAGACACGTTATGTCTTTGTTATAAGAAGCTTACTCTAAGTTTAACTACCTGTGAATAAAACACTACATACCTAGCCTGTACAACTTTACTACAGGTTGCAGCATTGCATTAAGCAGTCCATGTCCCTGGTTCATCTCGCCGTTCCGCTCCTCTGTCAATGATCTTTTGGAGGCCATCTCTCTAGATAGCGTACACCTCTGTCCCTGTGGTTGTCTGTGGAAAGCACCAAGAGAATAAAACATTTAGTTTTCATTCAGCAAACTGCTATCGTAGACACACACGCACGTAAAGTCCCCGACACACCCCCTGCATCCACGTTACGCTCACCTTACGTTTTATGAATGGACTGAATCAAACATGGCGTGTCTCTGTATCCTGTCATAGTAGTGGAGACGAGAGTGGTAGCTCATAGTGCGAGTGAAACTCCGCGATATTCTATGCGACTCCCTGAAGGACTTCTAGCAAGTTAATCAGGAGGAAAATCCACCCAGAGGCTCGCTGTTGCAGAGGATCAAGCGGTTTTGCAAACAAACCATTTGCCGGTCGCTTGGAAGACACAGAGTGGATTCCTTGGGCTGCGTGGCCCAACAAATCTCACTCACAATACAATTTTGCCTCACACTATGGTAAAGGCCGTGGGTTATTTTACTTGGGTTTTCTTTTTCTTTTCGTATTTAAACAGAGTTAACCATTTAAACTGATGGAATATTGACTGTGGAACTGACGTTAACTGGTATTTTGGAAACTGTGGACTGGATTTGGGGTTTGGGATGGGACTTCATGAATACAAATAATTGAACTGCGGTTGTGTTTCTGTGTGATTTATTCTGATTTATTCTGAAGATAACTGAAGAGCTTCAACAATACAGTGGTAGTTTTATGTTAATGTAATCAAATCAAACTATTGCAGAGCACAACAATGTGGTGTGAAAGCTTTTATCCACTATAATGGAGACATATAATGCCTCCTATGCGCTACAATCTCAGTTTTAAATGTGCTTTATAAATGACAAGAATTTTAAATGACTGAAGTCCGACACTCTCACGCTATAGGGATTTGTCACACACTAAGATTTTGCAAAGACTGGAACAATATTCCTTTTGGTATTATTTCCCCATCATGTTCCTGGTAGAAATTAGAACAATGTCTGAGCAAAACAGAAGCTTCAGAGAAAGATTCACTGCTGTACATTAACTATTATTTTATTACAAATTTCTACCAGGAACATGATGGGGAAATAATACCAAAAGGAATTAAGCTTTTTGCTTTATTCTTTTTGAAATAATTAACTATTATTTCAAAAAGTGTAAGGAAAAAGCTTAATTCTTGCTAAATGTATTCATCTAGTATTTGTATAAAACTGTACACTGCACAATAGGAGCAGTGGAAGATAGAAGTACAAATACAATTCAACCTACCGTACATTTGAAATACTGTAGCTATCACAGTAAGGACAATACCATATTAAGGCACTCTGATAGCATTTCATTCTCTGTCAAATATAATACTATTAGAATATTATAATTATCAGCCACAATGGGCATGTGTCATTTTAAAAGAAAAGAAATGCCCCAATGTTTTATGAAATAAATAAACACTACAGCCAGACAGCCACACAGGCTGTGACAAAGACAAAGTATGTCAAATAATGGAAATACAGCATTTCATTATGTTATATTAAATGAGTTCACAGCAGATGGCCCTCCAGTCAATTGGCCTGAACACAAACACACACCTTCACACAGACAATCAACCTCTATGCCAAACTTTAGCCTCCAAGGGAAAAAAACTGTTACTGTTCCATTGACAACCCTCATTTTCAAATGTGCCTGAACACAAACACATATTTACACACACATACACACTTGTGCTACATGGCACATTTAAGCTTCTTAGGGTGAAAGCTGTGTCTGTGAAAGAGAATATTTTTGGACCAACCAACCACAGATAGAATGACCGACCAAACAACGTGGTGAGTTATAGAGCTGCTGGTTGCAGCAAAAGAAAAGAAAAAAAGGATATAGATGCAGTGTCTATGTTTTTTTTATCTATATTATGTTGCGGAAGTTCACCCAGGATAACCGGACACAAGGCATCATGGAAAAGAGCCAGTGGGACTTGCGGTTCCGAACACATGCGGTTCCGTAGGCGAAGCCTCACAAAGCTAGATAACTTTGTACGGCAGCAATACCATAAAATGCACAATGCCTAGCTGCTTGAATACAGCGACACAGAGCACACCAGAAAAAAAGGTTGGTTGAAAAGTAATCTGTCAGTCAGTCTATAATATATACAGAAGAATCAGTCAGTCTATACGTATAGTCAGTCAGTAGGTCTGTAGATGTAGTCAGTCAGCTTTCTGAACAAGCTCCAGAGGTCTGATGGCAGATGCCGGGGCACCAGCAAGGAGGGAGTTGCAGTAGTCCAGGCGGGAGATGACAAGAGCCTGGATGAGCACCTGGGCTGCCTTTTCCGTGAGGAAGGGGCGAATCCTCCTGATGTTGTAGAGGAGATATCAGCAGGACTGTGTCACCGATGCAATGTTTGCCGACAACGACAGTTGGTCGTCCAGGGTCACACCCAGATTCCTCGCAGTCCGAGTTGACGTCACCACAGTATTATCAATGGTGATGGCCATGTCTTTGACAGCCCTTCCCCGGGAGAAACATCAACTCGGTCTTGTCCAGGTTGAGCTTCAGGTGGTGCGTCGACATCCACTCCGAGATGTCAGCCAGACAAGCAGCAATGCGTGCCTCCACTCTTAAGAGTTACAGACCTGTAACCATTTGGTTCTATTTGTACCAGTGGCGTACCCACCGTAGAGGCAGGGCAGGCGGCTGCCTGCCCAACTAAAATCGCCTCCCCTAGAAAATAAAGTAAAAAACTGACTGAAAAACAGGCAGTGAAAAAAATCCAAACAGAATAGTGTCCGTCGGGCCATTAGCCCGCCAGGCAGCCAATCACTACCGTATCCATTCAGCAGAGCGACCCTCGCCTATAGTGATGCAAATGTATGCCTTCGTCTTCATGGGGTGCCAGGAGTGCCATGTGTGGGAGTCTGGGCCATCACCTGTACTCACCTGCCATAAAAGGGGCTCTGAGAGGCTAACAGCGGGAGTCGAACCCAGCCTACCAGTGGTAGTGGGTTGGGAGTCTAGTGATTAGCGAGGTGCGCCACTGAGGCCGGTGCCGAAATTGGGTATTTCGGTTGTATTAGAATGTGACCTCCTAACTCTTCTATTGTAGAAGAAAGAGGGCGGGGGCGCCTTGCTTCGACATTAGAGTAATACGCTGTTCGCCTCTGAGAGCAGCTTGAGCCATTCATTACTAAACTACAACATGAAGAGACCACCGCTGAAGAAGAGATTCATCCAGAGGACGCTACCTTTAGGCTTTCACCACCGCTGCCAAGACCTTGGCGGCGCCAGGACCAGTGCAATACATACATACATTAATTATAATTGCATATAGTTTTTGTTAACGTTTTTCAGTTTTGTAGTCAGTGAGTGTAGTGTTGTTGTTAACTTGTTTCCCCCGAGAAAAAAAATCTCGCCTGCCCTAAATGTAATTCCTGGGAACGCCACTGATTTGTACACTCTAAGAGTTACAGACCTGTAAGGGTCCATTTGGTTCCATTTGTACACTCATAGTTACAGACCTGTAAGGGTTCATTTGGATCCATTTCTGTCAGAGTTACAGACCTGTAAGGGTCCATTTGGACCCCTTGTGGTCCCTGGACCCAATGTTGAGAACCAGTGATAAAGGTGAGGTGAGGGAGATTAATTCCTTCACTTGGTACAGTGTGTGTGTGTGTGTGTGCGTGCGTGCGTGCGTATATATGTATATATATATATATATATATATATATATATATATATATATATATATATATATATATATATATATATATCATGAGAACTATACAATCCAAAAGATGACACTCATTTAATAAAACAAAGTGATAGCTTAATAATAATTATTAATATTGATAAAATTTGATAAAACATTAAGATTGGATAAGATACGTCATGTATCTTTCGGGACCTTTCCCGCTTTTATCAAAGCCCCGCGGGCCACTGAGCATCTCTTACCGTAATTACACAACGTTTTGCGCAACGAAATTCGGATGGCCGATCAGACAGATCACGTTAAAGGTCCTTGCACACTGGTGCGTCTTTTCGGCCGAATAACGGGGCGAATTTCGGAGCACGTAAAAAAAAAAATCGACCTCGCGTTATGTCAATGACGTTTGCACACTGCCGCCGAATATTTCGTCCGTATTTATTTTTTTCGGACCAGGGTCGATTATTTTGCGTTTTCCGCAGCTGTCGTTCGCCTTTTGAGCAGTGTTGTGTCCATCCTGAGCCACCATACTTGTTGTGACTCCAGTCCACCATGTCGGCTGAGAAGCTTATAAACCTCGTCGAACCGCACAAAGTGCTTTATGAAAAGCAACGTTCCGACTATAAAGACTCGGAGTATAAAGACAGACTGTGGCAGAGGATTGCAGAAGAGCTTGGAAGCCAGGATGGTAGGTACTGATAGAAAAACAAATGATGTACAATATACTGTAGTAGTGATTGTGTTCTAGGGCTAGCTTGATTGCTTAGCTTAGCTTGCTGCTAATGCTATTAATTAATTCATTCAGCCCCGTTTGGGGTATCGCTATTCATTGCACACCCGTTGTTACGTTGCTAGTCATAAACAGTTCATATAAGTTGCTTGCATGCTTATTGGCTTTTAATATAATGTACTATTTTGTGTGACGTTAGTTAAAGCAGTGAAGGAGAAGTGGCGTAACCTGAAAGACACGTACACACGAGAGAAGAGAGCAGCAAAGGGCAGAAGTGGACAGGGGGCTAGTAAAAAAAAGAAGTGGAAGCATTTCGACTCATTGTCCTTCTTGAGTGCTTGTACTGCAAAGAGAAGGTAACGTAGGCTATCCAGAAATGCACCACAACAGTGGTGACGCTTACAGCAGAGTGTAATGTATTAGCTGCACATAACTCAGATAGCACATAACTACTTTCAACAGGTCAGATGGTAACATCCAGGGGAATGATGATGATGATGACGAGGAGGAGGAAAATGAAATGGAAGAAGGTGACAGCACACAGACAGAGAGGGAGAACAACAGTGTAGCAATGGAGGCAGAGAGGAGGGGCAGCTCCAGCTCAACCCCTTCAGGGGGGAGCAGCTCAACCCCTTCAGGGGGGAGCAGCTCAACCCCTTCAGGTAGCGGAGGTGCCAAACGCAAGAGGCAGGCAGAGAGTGATGACAGCCTAGAGAGGTACCTTCAGTGGAGAGAAACAAGAGAGGAAATGAAATTGAAGGAGAGAGAGAGTGAGCGACAGCAGCGTCAGACCTGGCAGGACCTGCAAACTGATGAGGTGTCCACTTTTCTCAACAGCTTGGCCCCCACCATGAGAAGACTTCCCCCAGAGAAAATGTCCATGCTAAAAATTAAGGTGCAGGAATTGGTTCATGATGCTGCCTTTGGAGGGGTTTATTATCCGCAATTTGGCCAGGAGCCAACCTATCGCTCTCTGTGACTTATTTATATCTTTATATTATGTTAAAATCAAATGTTTGAATAGTTCTTTCACAAAAATTCCAAAGGCCAAATTTAAATGTTATTTTATCATTCCTGTTCAGCTATGTATTTATTTATATTTAATATAGGCTAGAGTAGCCTCATTTAAATGCTATTATTTTATCATTCCTGTTCAGCTATGTATGTATTTATTTATATTTAATATAGGCTAGAGTAGCCACATTTAAATGCTATTATTTTATTATTCCTGTTCAGCTATGTATGTATTTATTTATATTTAATATAGGCTAGAGTAGCCACATTTAAATGCTATTATTTTATTATTCCTGTTCAACTATTTATTTATTAATATTTAATATAGACTAGAGTAGCCACATTTAAATGCTATTATTTTATCATTCCTGTTCAGCTATGTATGTATTTATTTATACTTAATATAGGCTAGAGTAGCCACATTTAAATGCTATTATTTTATCATTCCTGTTCAACTATTTATTTATTAATATTTAATATAGGCTAGAGTAGCCACATTTAAATGCTATTTTATCAGCTATTTATTTATTCATATTTATTAGGCTAAGGTAACATGTATTTTTACCTCTTTGCACTGGTTCAGATTCTGCTCTTCTGAGCAGCAAGTTAAATATGTATTTATGAATTAAAAATAAACAAGAAACAAGTTAATTGGTCTTTTGCTCTTTTTCTTTATGTACACCATTAAATATGCAGAACAATGTACAGAATGTATTGTGTGTGACTGTGTATATATACAGTACATTTTCTGTGTGTGTATAAACATACAATATCAGTTTGGTACACTAAACTAACAATTTGATTCAGTGGTACATACAGAAATTACAATAATGTGAAAACAATTCATTTTAGTGGTTCAGCTTTGAATCTGCAAAATATAACAATGGCAATAGTAATGTCTGAACTGATTTGAAAATGTCTGCAGTGTTGTGTGTACAATATATAGCTAAAGTGACTTGGCTCACAGTACTTGAAATTATGCCAACTGTGTTCATTGAATATGAATATCTATCTAGCTATCTCTAATGACATTGCTGCATGTGTCCAAGAGATATATTTGTCCTGTCCTCTAGAGTGTGAGTCCACGGCGCACACGGTCGTACTGCCATTGTAGCTCCCCAGCAGGTGAGACAAAATATGTCTTAAAAGTGTCTCGAATGTCAAAAGCCTCATCAGATGCCCGGTTGCCCCTTGGCCTCTGGAGATCCTGCAGAGCCGCGCTGCCCTCACCATCATCAAATCGGTCATCGTGCAGGCTAGCCACCCCTGGGCGCAGGTAGTTGCATAACACGCAGGTTGCTTTGATGACGCTGTCTACCAGGTCAGGGTTCAACTCAAATGGCCTTTTGTAAACCCTGAATCTCTGAGTCAGGATGCCAAACGCATTTTCAGAGATGCGACGCGCTCTTGACAGGCGGAGGTTAAAGATGCGCTTGTCCTCATCAAGGCGCTTTCCACCGTAGGGTCGGAGCAGGTATGTCTTCATTGGAAAAGCCTCGTCTGCCACGATGACGTGATTGACCCTCCCCAGTTCAGGTGCAGAAGGTAGCTCCAATGGGGGTGGGACACCCAATGTTCCACGCCGGAGGCCCTGTCCCAGGGCAGAATCAGCGAGTATGCCGCCGTCGCTATTCCCACCATAGCTCCCCACGTCGATGGCAAGGAAGCGGTAGTCGGCATCTACTAAGGCCAGGAGGACGATGGAAAAAGTGTGTTTATAGTTGTAAAAAAGGGAACCTGTGTTAGCAGGGGCCTCAATTCTAACATGTTTCCCATCGAGGGCTCCAATGCAGTTAGGGAAGTTCCATCTTTCATTGAACCTCCTGGCCGTGTGCTGAAATATCTCCTGTTTTGGTGGTGGCATGTGTTGATCCTTGAGCTGCAGCCAGATTTGGTCACAAGTCTCCCTCACTATCTTTCCCACTGTGGAGATGCCCATCATGTAGCTGTTGGCAATGGTGGTGAAGGAGTCCCCAGTGCTTAGATATCTGAAATCATGCAAATGTTGTTATAACACAGGGGTAGTCAGGGGTCCTCAGAATTACTACAGGGGGGACACCAAATATTTATGTGAGGATTTTAACCACTTGATATATGTAATAAAATAAAAAAATAAAAATCTATTAATAAATAGACCAGATGGGCTGGCCATTTGCCCACTGGGTACCTGCTTTATATCTCAGCTAAGGGGTCCTTGGCCTGAAAAACGTTGAATACCCCCCTGTTATAAAAGATGAATGTTCTATGTTTTCAACAAGCTTCATAAATTGATGCCAAGATGTTGTAAATGGCTTGTGCACATTATGCAATGAGAGAACTCACTCTTTATGCATGACTGGGTCTACTGGGGTGTTGTTGACAGCAGTGGTGTAAAGTAACTAAGTACATTTACTCAAGTACTGTACATATAATTTTTTTTTCTACTTTCTTAAGTATTTACAATTTTCAATACTTTTACTTCTACCTCACTATACATCTCGGAGGAAAATATTGTACTTTTCTACTATTATATGAAAACTTTAGTTACTTTGTAGATTTTGATTATTATGGTTTTACAAAACACACTAATCACATCAGCCCTTTCGGCCATTTGAAAATAGCAGATCTACAAGCAGATAGCAGATCTTTTATATATTTTGAACCTGTGAAATGGGACATTCTGCACAATGAGTACTTTTACTTTTGGTACTTTAAGTATATTTTGATGTCGATTGGTAATAAAATCTATCCAACGAGTCGAAAAAAGTATTTAATTCGCCTCTGTCCTCAGCCGGTTCCATAATATTTTGCACTAGAAGATGCAATTCAATAGTTGACCAGTAGGGGAATCAGTAATGTTATCTCTACGGGCGCAACTCTTGCGCAATGAGGACAGGAGCGAGTTAAATACTTTTTTCAACTCGTTGGATAGATTTTATTGCCAGCTAGAACTTAAAACATATGTGAGCGTTTCAGAAAACCTTTACTTTTTGGATAAGATGTGCAGAAAGGGATAAGAAACATGTAAAGTGGAAAGAAACGAGGAACCTTGTAGCAACCACTAATGTATGAGCCGTTATTACATTAGTGGTTGCTACAAACCTCATCTCGGAGCTATACAACGGAGGGAGAGGTTCCGTCGGAGCTAGGTGACATGTGATAGCCTATACCAGGGGTCTTCAACAGGGGGTTCGGTACCCCTAGGGGGTCCTCAGAGCTAAATCTTTGTGTGATATATAAATATTTTACCCAGCGGTTCGTGATTTTTTTTTACTGGAGGGACGGCATTTTAATGACGTCCCGCGCGCGCACACGGCACGCGCGCATTTTATTTTACCTTAAATTAGGAAACATGTTTGTATAGGAAATGTTTTTTAGCCTCGTTTTTAAACTACTATGCCATGATTTATAGAGAGCTGAAACTAAAAGTTTGCTTTGAACGATCTATCTACCGTCCTACCCCGTGTGGCCTCCACGACACCACTGATTTGACCACTTGAACCACTGAGGAGAATTGTAGCCAAAAATAGCAGATCTACAAGCTCACAATGCCTCCTGCTGCGAGACTTGTGAGCTTGTAGGTAGGCTATTTTTGGCAAAGAGGTATAGGCTATGGTATAGATGGGGGGGAAAGAGCAGACCCAAAAAAAAGAGTTTAATCTGCAACACAATTGTATGCAATATAGAGGGGGTCCCTGCTTCTCTCTCTCTCTCTCTGCTAGGGGGTCCTTGGCTTGAAAAACGTTGAAGACCCCTGGCCTATACTATCAGTTTTGGTAGAAAGATGTGATAAGCTGATCACAGGACAACAATGAACACCCATCTCGTCTGTATGTTTCATGTTTTTAGGCTGTAGTCAAGTGTATCCTGAAGTGAATAGCCTAGTGCAGATTCAGCGCACTTTAGCGCGCGCGCGCGTGTGTGCGCGCGTGTGTGCGTGCGCGTGTGCGTGTGCGTGTGTGCGTGTGTGCGTGTGTGTGTGTGTGTGTGTGTGTGTGTGTTCCTACCGTAGACATACTGCCAGCCGCTGTTCAGCATCTATGGGCTCACGGAAGTTTGTGGTGGTCTTTTCAATATGTGGCTCCAGTGTTGCTAGCAAAGCATCAAACTGACCCACTGACATCCTAAAAGCAACTCGGAAACGGACGGGATAAAGCCGCAGCTTCTTGTACAAAGTGTGAAACTCTCCTTCTTGTTTACGAAATGTCAGGATAGGATGAACCCAATATTCTCTTTTCCTTTTTCTTTTTTTCACAAGTGACAGGACCACAAAATCGTCATCACTGCTTGAGGACTCCATTTTTTTCGTTCTGCGAAAACATTGCCACGAATTTAAATAAAACGCATCGGACTGCAGTGTGCAAGGATGTTGTGCGTGCCGTTTTTTTTTGCGAATTTCGGATATTAAAACGCACCGAAAAAACGCACCGAAAAAACGCCAGTGTGCAAGGACCTTTACGCAGTGCATTCATTTCCCATGGTGAAGGCTGTGTTGTTTCATCTAGTGAAGGAATGGCGGATTCGACCACGCTCCGATTGATTGATTGATTGAAATTTGTATTAGGCAAAAGAATGTAAAACAACACAGTTACATTTATAATGCTTTTGTCTAAAAGGTCCGGCCAAAAAAGTCCTTGCGGGCTTGTTTCCATTGGGGTCCTTGAATTAATTTCAAATTCCCGTATGTGTGTCTCAGCTCATATTAATAAATGAATGTGTTAAATGTAGGTCCTAATGAGGTCACAACAGTCATGTTATTGTAAAATCTTCTACAATGACCATGAATTCCACAAGACCACAACACATTCCAACAACACACGTTTGATCTGCTAGGACTGCTGTAGCAGCTATGCTAGCACACTATGCTAACTGGTTAGCTTATTGTCCTTATCCACGGCGTGGGTTAATATGTGACACAGTAAGTAACATTCTCAACACAAACACACATTCTGTAGTGAAAACAACAAGAAGATACAACATGAAATTTACCTGATAAACTTCAACAATCAATGACGTCACTTCAACTCTCCAGGTTTTAATCCGTTTGAAGCAACGAGAAAAACAAGACTAAACTCTTCAAAGATTGTTGCCAGATTGTGTGAGAGAAATAAGCAACCAGGTAGGTCTAGGAAAACAAGCCCAAAAGAAGCAACTAAGACATGAGCACTTTAACCTATAACCAGGTAGGTGTAGGAAAACAAGCCCAAAAGAAGCAACTAAGACATGAGCACTTTAACCTATACTGTATATGCTACATTGCAAATAGCTGATCTACAAGTTCACAATGCGTTGCGAATCTGGAACACGTTGTGAGCTTATACTAGATCTGCTATTTTTTTTAAAACCTTGAAATAAAATGTGGAAGATTTGGAAGAGGTTTTAAATCTGGCACAAAACATTTATAGATGGGGGTTAGGGACAAATACATATTCATTTGGGGGTCCTTGATATTTGAGAACCACTGGTTAAAATAATTTTGAAAATGTGAAGCAAGCCCAAATAATCAACTAGATTTTAGAAGCGAGACCAAAAAAAACGCAATCCGCAACTACCAATATTAACAAGCAAATCCACAGAAAAATAAGCCGCTTATAATAATATTATAAGTTGCTTATAATAAGTGGACATGGCAACGCTGATTTCTGGCTCGGCTGTATCGCGAGATTTGGTTGTCTCGCGATACCTTGGCACGTTCAGAAACTTACTTACTAGGACAGGTGGGCACCAAAACCATCTGGGCACTATAGACAACTGGGCACTGTTCTTTAAACCCCCAAACACAACACAACAACTAGGTCAGAAGTACAATATAAGAGTGTATTTGACAAATATAAAGTACTGTTAAAAAATAGAACAAAATGGTAAAATACCCAAAATAATTAAGGATACCAAAAAAAGGTCAAATGATCAATGTTAAGATAGAGAAAACATAGCATATAAAACATAGAAAAAATATAGTAGTCTAGTATAAAAAAAAATAGAACAGAATACTATAAAATGATATAAAAAAATAGTAGCCTACTGTTAAAAACATGGTACACATAGAATGTTCCTCTATGTTCCTCTATCCTAACATTGATTATTTGACATTTTTTTCTATCATTCAACACCACAAATCTGGTACGGGGGTCCCTGGCACAAACAATTTTCAGATGGGGGTTAGGGACAAATAATATTAATGAAAATATTTGAGAACCACTGGTAAAAATAATTAAAATAAATGTGAAACAAGACCAAATAATCAACTACACTTTAGAAACAAGACAAAAGGCAAACCACAACTACCAGTATTTCGACAAGATTTGGACAACTGGGCACCAAAACAATTTGGGGACTAGAAACACGTGGGCACCTAGACGAGTGGGCACTTAACTTAGGGGTGGAGATAACTGGGCACTAAGATGAGTGGGCACCTGGAGAGGTAGGCACCAGGACAAGTGGGCACCAAAACCATCTGGGCATTAAGGCATGTGGGCACCTGAATTAGGATTCGTGTCCACAAGTGTTTTTTAACTTTACATAGCATGCTGCTTTTTTGTTGATAAGTGATATTTAACCCACTGATCTTTAAATCCCGAAACTGTTGTTACTCTGCTAGTAGACTGTAATGTGTCACTAATACTATAATAGTTTTTAAAAAGTACAGATCTCACTCTGCTAGTAGACTGTTAACGGTTTGTGTTGAAAGGAACCATGGACTCACTCCTATCAAAGTGGTAAAGTGGGGTCCGTGGACCCCCAGGGATCCTTGAGGGGGTTGAAGGGGTCCCTAGCTAAATTACAGTAGTTAATATAGAATCAAAACCAGTTTAATCAAGTATATATATCCCCTATATACATAAGCTATTTGAAAATAGCAGATCTACAAACTCACAATGCATCAAGATGTGATGCATTTATTTATTTACATAATCTTGGAATATTTTTTGAAACATTTGAACACACATCTTGTATGTGGGGTGCCTGCCACAAAATATTTTCTTCACATGAAAAACATTGTCGTGTCAGGTTCAGTTTAACCAACTTGGAACCCATAGGGGTCCTTGAGGGGGTTCTAGGGGTCCCCAGCGCTATCAGGTTCACTTTAAAGTCTTCCCTCAATGGTGAGCAGACTGATGCTGTAGATACATTCATAGTATCATCAACATGATCACTGATACAAGCAGAAGTGGTGTATGATGAATAATATCACATCTCTTAAAGTCTATTGTTTTATTGTTGCGTTCATTGTGCTTTTGTACTTTTCATTGTTATTTTAGTTACAGACTTTGCATGGATCCCTGGGGATCCACGGACCCCACTTTACCACTTTGATAGGAGTGAGTCCATGGTTCCTTTCAACACAAACCGTTAACAGTCTACCATGCATGTGTTAGCCACTGATACTCCTACTGGACTATCCTTAAGTTTGTACTATCTGCACACAAAGTAAGATAATTTCCAAGCACATATTGGTGAATGAAGCTCACTGTGTTTGCATTACCTCTGCACAAGGATCTCTGCTGCCCCCAAGGGGCCAGGAGCCAAATAGCAGCAAGTAACTGCCTGGATATTGGAATACAAAATAAATAATCATATTGTTCCTTTTTCTCCATTAAATCACTTGAGCCCTAATCGGACATAACAGGGGAGCAGATATTTTAAAAGAATTGTGAAACATTGAAAACATTGTATCAACACAAATCTTGTATCAGGGGGGCTTGCACAAAGACAAATACATTAATTTGGGCGTTCTTGACACAAATAAGTTTGAGAAGCACTGTTGATAAAGATGTTTTTTTTTGTTCAGGCCAAGGACCTCTTAGCAGAGAGAGATGAAGCAGAGACACCCATTCATTATATTGTATGGAATTGTTTTTATTCTATTTTAAAGAAAGCCTTCCATGCAACTTGATAAAAGGTTTCTAAAGGTAGCTCTCCATATTTAGCTGATTGTCTCATCATGACTGTTGAGAGATTTGAGACCAGCTTAGAAAAATTCCACAGGTTTTTATTTTAAGTGACCATGAGTTGTCTCTAAATGATGATGCAGCTTTGATGGCTTTATAGATTTGTTCAACAGCACATCAGTGTTGATCAGTGTTGATCGGTACATTACATGTTTGTTTTGTTTGTTTGTTGTTGTTGTGTATTATACACATTGTCTTCACTAACTATGTTGGTGTCAATGTGTATTTTCAGACAAAATCTTCAGATTTTGGGGGGAAAAAAATTTGTCTGTAGTAACAGTGGGTCGGGACCCATGTTTGGGTTGCGGGTCGTGGGTATATTTCTTTCTTTTCCTACATTAAAACAAAAATAATTATTTCAAAAGATTTAAAAAACGAAATCACAACTTTTCAATTAAAAACAATTCCAAGGCCTGGGCCGTAGCGTGACGGTCCAGGCACCCTAGGCTGCAATGCCAGCCTGACAGCGTGTCGCGGGTTCGACTCCCGTTCCCGACGACCTTTGCTGCATGTCACCCCCCATCTCTGTCCCCATTTCCTGTCAGCCTACTTTCCCTGTCCCTCTCTAAATAAAAGGTATAAAAAGCCCCAAAAAAAATCTTTTAAAAAAAAAACAATTCCAAGATGTTTTCAAAAGTATTTCCTGAATAAAAAATAATTTTATTGACAAAGGAAGAGGCCACAGAGCTCTTAGCCACGATGCAAAACGCTTATTAAAAAGAATGCAAAAAGTTTATTAAAAAGTAAAAGTCAGTAAAGTCTTCCTCAGGGTTTAATGAATAAATTAGGGTTGTCCGATATTGGCTTTTTTACCGATAACCGATATACCGATATTGTCCAACTCTTAATTACCGATACCGATATCAACCGATACCGATATATGCGGGGATTATTGTGATTAGGGTAAGCTCAAATTTCATATCACACACACCATATACAGTAAGAACTCCTGTAACTTATTTATAAAGCAAAAAAAAAAAAAAAAAAAAATTCAAAAACCGATACCGATATTTTCCCGATATCAATTTTTATGCTAATATCGGCCGATAATATCGGGAGGCCGATAATATCGGACATCCCTAGAATAAATACAATAAAAATAAGTAAAATAAGATTTAGAAGTAGTGAAAATAGCAGATCCACAAGCTTGCAACGCGTAGATCAAGCTTGTAGTTCTGTATTTTCCCCAGTTTGGGTCCCGGGCCAAACTCTCATTTCTCTTTTGAGTCTTGAGCTAAAATGTTTGGGAACCACCAATACACTTGATCCATTATATGGGTTTACGCTGCCCTCTAGCGGCCGAACACGGCCATGGTAGTAAAAAGCACATTGATGGGACACGGTTCAGTTCAGGATACACAGTTCATTGTTTATATGACCTTTGACCTAGGTTAGGTGAAAGTCTGTTTATACACCTGATTCGGATGCTATCAATGCATTGAATGGGAGATTATCACGTTTTATCAGACCATTGAATGGGCGAAGTAGGCGACCTACTTACCTACCCGCGATTTATCAGACCATTCATTGGGTGTTATCGAGACATACTGACCTACCTACGGAGACGACTTAAATAGTTCAGTTTCGCTTTTGGTTGTTTTGGTTTCGGACCATGACGGAGGCGTGCAGTCTCAGGCGAGCTGGAGCCCCGCGGAAGGACCACCGAGGGAGCTAAAGCGACCGAGTTGCCGTCCTGAGCGGTGCGACGCTCGCCTGAGCCTACTCAGCGCCGTTGGAGTTATGTACCGATAGGCACAGAATCGTAAATATTGTTGTGGGGACTGCTCCGCCTCCAAAGTAGGTCAGTAGCTCCTGATTACGCCCAATGAATGGTCTGACAAATCGCGGTAGGTCCGTGTATCGCCTACTCCTCACCTACTCGCCCCATTCAATGGTCTGATAAAACGTGATAATCTCCCATTCAATGCATTGATAGCATTCGAAGCCGGTGGTTTATATGACCTAGGTTAGGTAAAGGTCTGTTTATACGACCTAGGTTAGGTAAAGGCCAGCCTGTAATGAGGATCCCAGATGGATACAAAGCTTCTTGTGTGAGTGAGGTGTATATAATCCCCTGTATGTGAGTGAGGTGTATATAATCCCCTGTATGTGTGAGTGAGGTGTATATAATCCCCTGTATGCTCTATGATTGTTGGAGAACTCCCCGGATCAATCCGTACAATAAACTGACACAGAGAAGGACATCTTGACTCCTGTCTAAATGTATTTTACCCATGCCATACCATGAAGATTTATATTATCAATATTATTAGTGTAAAATATCTTATATTAATTGCTTAGAGGGTGGGTCGACAGTGGACCGTTGGGTGTCACAAACATAAGATCCGGACTTGCGAGGCGCACCGTTGCTCTGATCCGCACCAAACTTGGTACAAAACATTGTTCAGGGGTCTACCATGAGAATACAAACCAGGGACCATGTGTGGACCCCAGGGACCACTTCAGGGGTCCCCAGGCTCATGTTACTCCAATCCGCACCACACGTGCCACAAACACTGTTCAGGGGTCTGGCCATGAGAATAGACACCAGGGACCACGTCAGGGGCACCCGGGGACTACAGCCACACCATTGCTCAACAGTGCTACAGCAGTGTTTAACACTTCAAATGGCCACAACCAAGAGACCATTGCTCTGATCAGCGCAATATAGGACTGGATTTTAAGGCCGATATATTACAACAAAAGAGTAAATTCAATGTAATACAACATACATATATATATACCCTATTTTGGGCATGTCATAAACAGAACATTTGAATTATTAATTTACTTTTGTTTTCAGAATTTAAAAAATAAATAGCCGATCTACAAGCTTGAGCAGTTATTTTAGCTGTGAATACAGGTGTGTGCTAAGATCTTGCCTTGGAC
The DNA here is from genome assembly GCF_963454915.1 of Gymnoscopelus microlampas. NCBI lineage: Eukaryota > Metazoa > Chordata > Actinopteri > Myctophiformes > Myctophidae > Gymnoscopelus > Gymnoscopelus microlampas. The sequence goes on along the minus strand of NC_139956.1, from coordinate 44,847,078 downwards.
ACAAAGTATGAAAAGCACTGCATTACAGTGTTGTCTTGAAGAGCTTCAACAAACATAAGCACAGAGCTCATCAACAGAGAGTCATTATCACTGCCTCCAGGCAAAACACAACACACTTGTTCTTCATCTGCTGATGGATTTATTTGGCTCAATCACGACATTCTTATATCAGCCTCATTCCACCGTCAAATTGTTAATACATAAAGATATAAAATAAACAAGAACTCACTCATTATGCATATGACATAAACATAACAGTAGTGTAACATTTATGAACACACAAAAAGAAAATATACCTCACAATAAACATTACTTTCTGATTACAACTATAATGAAATTAGTCTGCAAATCATATGTCCATAAAGAGATTATGCAATATTCTTATTTAGACAATGCATGGTGCTTTTTGCCCCTTTTTCTTCCCAATTTAGTCGTTATACCAATTGATTCCTCCCCTACAAACATGTGTTTGTTGTCACTGTTGTTGTATCCTACTGACTCACCTGCCAGTGAGGAGCCCCCACCAGGAGGGTGCTGTAGAGCCTTCATCCTACTCCTCCCGCCCAAGACTCCCTGCTGACAGGTGCCACTCCAGACCGTAGGAATACTTGCAGTGACAAAATATCACCCTTCAGCCGAAAACTGGCCAATTGTATTTGTATATACGCTTGACAAAGCCGGATGCACGACGTTGGATTCAAACAGACTTTACCAGTGTGCCACCCGAGTGCAGACATATTCATATTTAAGCTATGCATTATTCATATGTAGACAATGCAATATTCTTTATAGACAATTCAATAATATTTGTTATGCAAAAAAAAAATCCATTTCCACTTAACGTTTCCAAAGGGAGGAAGTGTGACTATTAAATGTGTCTTCTTGACAAGGAGTTCTGGGCGGAACAAACACCTCCTGAACAGTGTTCACACAAAAGGCAATGTCCATGAAATAAACCAATTAAAAATTACAATATTTCCAAAGCTCACAACAGCAAATCCACTACAGATGTGCTGAAGAGCCTTTAAACTATGTCGGTTAAATCCCTTCTCGCACTATTCCCAACTGAAAGGCTTCAATTCAGTGTGAATTGTTTGGATTTGCTTATTTAAGGTCCTCCGTTCTCTGTACGCTTCCCCACGCTGGTCAGAGTGGTAGGGCTTCTCACCTGTATGTATTCTCTGGTGAACTTTGAGAGTACTGCTCTGGCTGAACCCTTCTCCACACTGGACACAGCGGTAAGGCTTCTCTCCTGTATGAATTCTCTGATGCTGTTTAAGAAGACTGTTTTGGTTGAATGTTTTCCCACACTGGTCACAGTGGTAAGGCTTCTCTCCTGTATGAATTCTCTGGTGAAGTTTGAGATTAGTGCTGGTGCTTAACCATTTCCCACACTGGTCACAGTGGTAAGGTTTCTCTCCTGTATGAATTCTATGGTGAATTTTTAGAGTACTACTCCGGCTGAACCGTTCCCCACACTGGTCACAGTGGTAGGGCTTCTCTCCTGTATGAATTCTCTGGTGACATTTTAGAGTAAAGTTTCGGTTGAACGTTCTACCACACTGGTCACAGTGGTAGGGCTTCTCTCCTGTATGATGAATTCTCTGGTGACGTTTGAGAGCAACGCTCTGTTTGAACCTTGTCCCACACTGGTCACAGTCGTAGGGTTTAAATATATCTGGATTGGAAAATGAGGGGAAAAGGAAACCATAAAATGTTTTGAAATAACATGCAAGTTGTGTTGTATAACCAAATGATAATGGTCTAATATTAAAAGCATCTCACACTAATTTCTGTACAGGTATTTCAGGTGTATTTCGTAATTGGCCTCACAATTTGATTACGGTTCAACTGTTCATCATTCAATTTTGATTCTATGATTCATCTAAAAAAAACAAGACATGACACGTCATGTATACCAGCTTGCTGATTTGTCTCGCAGAATCTGGCAACACTGCTAGTGGCTACCCATTGGCTTAGACCTCTTGCTTATTTCCACTGATTGAAAACATGTCGAGAATCTGTTGAGAATCTGTTGACTGTCTAGTGGTCAGTCTCTTCTTAGACCAGCTCGCAAGCCGGTAAAAATCTATGGCTCCTCTTGGGGATCACACTTTCTGTCTGTGGCAAGAACCAATTAAATCATGGTAAAAAGGTTTTCTTTTATTAACCATCGCATCACATCACCGACATGGTCAGATGAGAGGGGTGGGGCGAGTATAAATGGGTCTCTGAAATCTTTGATTTATTACGGGAATGTGGTCTGGATGAATAGTATTTCCAAAGAATAACTGTGAATGTGGAGGAGTTTAAAAACAGAATACGTGCAAAATGTTTTTTTAGAGATGCACCGATTGCAAAATCCTTGGCCGATACCGATTACCGTTTTTTTAAAAGTCTGACCTACCGATTTTCTATTTTCTAACTAGATTTTTTTCAGTAGTACTTAGTTTTGTGTATTTGCCAATACAGAGTACCAATAAGATTAAAAAAGGAAAAGAGCACTTATGCCATATCATAATAGTACAATATCCAAAATCACAGACGATATCCAGTCTAATATCATGATATGGCTATAATATTGATGCCCTAACTATGCAACGAAAGGCCTAAAGTCATTACAAAAACAAGAAGAATTAAAAAAAAGAATACTACTGTAGCCTATATCATTTTATTTTTATTTTTTTATTTGTACTATTGCTGTCATGGCTGTCACTGTTATAGAGCTGCATGATTTTGGCAAAACTTATTATGGGTCCATATTGAGATCAGTTATTGAAATTATTATTTATTAAAAATGGTAATTTTTTAACAAAAAAAATCTTATCTTAATGCAAAATTATTTTCTTATTTGCGCTAAAAGCAAAAATAAACAAATAAGGTTTTCCCATTCAGACACATAGCAGGACATGTCTGCATTTAATTGTTTTCAAGGTGAGAAATGTATCTTATGTCACTCTAGTCCAGGGGTCTTCAACAGGGGGTCCTCAGAGTTACTACAGGGGGGGGCCGCCAAATCTTTGTGTGATATGATATTTTTTTACATTAACCACTAGCATCCCATTTCTGAGGAGGACTAAAGCCAAAAATAGCAGATCTACAAGCTCAGGAGCTTGTAGATCTGCTATTTTTGGCAAAATGGTATATAGGCGTAGAGGGGGGGAAAAAGAGCAGACCAAGTAAAAAATAAAGTTCAATTTCATACAATATAGAAGGGGGTCCCTGCTTCATCTCTCTCAGCTCACCTTATGTCAATGTTTTGGCTTGTTTTAACCTCTGGCTAAAAATGTTACACTGCTCTGTGTTGCTCAGTGGACTTTGTTAAACTTTCGGACGAGTCTTAACAAGCTTTAATAGGCGAGAAGACGTCTGTAGGCACATGAATTAAACCAGCGGTGTGGACCATGATCACAACGTCTTTTAGAGTTGTTGTTGGAAGCTGTTTACAGCATTAAGGACTTTTCAGATGGCGCCTAGTAATTTATTTGGAATAAGAGGTAACCGTGCAGGTAGGAGGAATACTGCAGCTACTGAGAAGCCTGGTGACGCACTTACTGCCTTTAAATTCCCTGTGATTGACGAACCGACAGTCACGACATTGACAAGGCTATAACTGCGCGCAGCATTATGGAATATAATATATTCCATATTATATAGATATTCAATATATGTATCCTTATATTTCAAAGGTAATCAGCACCATTTGTGGGCTTCTCTTGCTAATGTTTACTGAGTCGACTCGCACGACTTTGATCATCATGCTGTTGCTGCGCAGTGCCAACGCAGTATCAATTTGACCGGCATAAAATCGGAATTTATGACGGTGACCGGCCGAGCACCGATCCGCCGGTTTGACCTAAAACCTGCTTTTTTAAATCGGCGGCCGATTGATCGGTGCATCTCTAGTTTTTTGGGGGCAAAAGCTTGGGCAGAAGACATTTGGCAAAAGCCAAAATTAAGAACAAATTGTCCGTTTAAAAAAAGATTATAAATGTGAAAAATATGTATTGTATAATTTTACTAAAAGTCAGAGGTCACTTTATGCGCAGATATGTGGCATTCTGCCACTACATATAAAAACAGGAAGATATAGGGGCGTAGCTGAGGATAGAATATGTGAATACTGTGATCTGAATGAGGTCGAGAATGAAATCCATTGTATTTTATTTTGTCCTTTGTATCATGATCTGAGAGAAATATTATTTAAAAAAATCAAAACCCCTGATCTAAACCTGATAGATTATGAGAATGGTGCTTTAATTTAATACATTTAATCGTCATATTTTTACAGAATGTCTTTATAAAAGTGTGTAACAGGAGAAGGGTGACTTATAATAGATGAACTTTCATTTTCATTAACTTAATGTATACGTGTGCAGGTCTATATGAATGTATGTACTGTATGTGTCTTCTTCAAAATCAGGTTGCATTATGTATCATGAGTTGCTGGCTGGGTATACACTGAAATGTTTGTATTTGTTTTAAATTGATGTGCCTGATAATCCCATGTGGGATGGGTGAAGAAATTGTCTAGACAGTGGACACGGAAATAAATGTATTAATAAATATTCATTCATATACAACTGGGGTGGTTGTGTTTGGTCTCCCTGCTCTTCTATTGAGACATTTAGATCTATATAGGTCTAGTCTGATTAGAGTTCCCAAATTTCTACCCGAACCCAATGTTTTCGGGCCGATAATGTACGCTAATTAGTCGGGCCGAGCCGGGCCTCTAGCTTCGTTCTGATTTATACTTAATTGTACGCTGATGTTAGGCACTGAATAGCCATTTGATCTACAACCTCACTGAAACTCATAATACATCGAGATCTAGCACGTTGTGAACGGTTACCTATTTGAGTCATAAATCAGACAGACACCGACCGAGGCAGACAAAAGCCTGAGTGGATTTTGCCACAGGGCGGTGTTACGCACTGAACATAGCAGATATGCAAGCCCAGAATGCAGGTCTGCTGCTGTGTTCGGTGCGCGACTGTTGTACTGTTTAACGTTGTGAAAGGTTACTTACTTGAGTCATAAATCAGACAGACGCTGAGGCAGACAAAAGCCTGATTTGTACTTGTTCAGTGCGTAACACCGCACAGGGCGGTGTTGCGCACTGAACATAGCAGATATGCAAGCCCAGAATGCAACACAGATGCTATGTGTTGTGGGTTTGTAAATCTAAGTATAAATTACAACATTTTTATTGGACATGTGAAGTTGCCATTTCGGCAACTATAAGTCTGTTCTCTCTCACTGCTATAATTTGAGCCACCGGCACTGCCAACTGGCAACCTTCAGGCCTGTTGAGAACTCTTATGTCTGACATGACTGGTTGACAAGTGATACTGCCTGAAGGTCAAAATAAAATGAAACAGGTCTTTACAGAGTAAGCAGGTGGGGGTAATAGCTCAGTGGCAAAAATGTCAGGATTTGTGTAGGAGAATCGAATGAACGCAAGGTAACACTACAACTCTCTTCATTATTTAACTGTAACTTAATGTTTTTTCCAACAACATTTGTTAATCACTTAATGAAGTGTTCTTAAATCATTAAAGACGAAAAGAGACACGTTATGTCTTTGTTATAAGAGGTTTACTCTAAGTTTAACTACCTGTGAATAAAACAGTACATACCTAGCCTGTACAACTTTACTACAGGTTGCAGCATTGCATCAAGCAGTCCATGTCCCTGGTTCATCTCGCCGTTCCGCTCCTCTGTTAATGATCTTTTGGAGGCCATCTCTCTTGATAGCGTACACCTCTGTCCCTGTGGTTATCTGTGGAAAGCACCAAGAGAATAAAACATTTTGTTTTCATTCAGCAAACTGCTATCGTACGCACACGCACGCGCAAGTCCCCAACACACCCCCTGCATCCACGTTACGCTCACCTTACGTTTTATGAATGTACTGAATCAAACATGGCGTGTCTCTGTATCCTGTCATAGTAGTGGAGACGAGAGTGGTAGCTCATAGCGCGAGTGAAACTCCGCGATATTCTATGCGACGCCCTGAAGGACTTCGAGCAAGTTAATCAGGAGGTAAATCCACCCAGAGGCTCGCTGTTGCAGAGGATCAAGCCGTTTTGCAAACAAACCATTTGCCGGTCGCTTGGAAGACACAGAGTGGATTCCTTGGGCTGCGTGGCCCAACCCATCTCACTCACAATTACACTTTTGCCTCACACTACGGTAAAGGCCGTGGGTTATTTTACTTGAGTTTTCTTTTTCTTTTTGTATTTTCGGAGTTAACCATTTCAACTCACGGAATCTTGACTGTGGAACTGACGTTAACTGGTATTTTGGAAACTGTGGACTGGATTTGGGGTTTGGGATGGGACTTCCTGAATACAAATGAACTGAGGTTGTGTGTCTGTGTGATTTATTCTGAAGATAACTGAAGAGCTTCAACAATACAGTGGTAGTTTTACGTTAATGTAATCAAATCAAACTATTGCAGAGCACAACATCATCACTACCAATCATAATAAAGCAATATTTTTGGGTGCAATACGTTAGTCCGACAGCGCATTCCTCCGACAGCGCAGTGCTCCGACATTAAACAGTAAACCCGAACCAAACCCGCACCCTAACCCTAACCGCACGCGGATGCCACATAGTCGGAGAAAAGGTCTGTCGGATTAACGCATGCCTCCCTATTTTTAGGGGACACAAATATCCACGTTGACGTTCAGGACAACAAGCTAGCTTCTGATTTTCTAGAGCTTATTAATATTTTTGACTGTACTCAACACGTATCCGGCCCTACTCATGATCACGGTCACACCCTGGATTTAATCATTTCCTACGGTTTGAACCCAGTAAATCTCCAAACCATGGACATGCATGTCTCCGACCATGCTGCTATCCTTTTTAAGATTCCCTCAGTGCCCGCGGTCTCCACCCCTAGAGCCCCTCGTTATTTCAGACCCTTTACTCCTCAGACCATGGAGAACTTTTGTAACACCTATCAGGCCTCTCAACAGCTTGATCCGCTGGATCCAGCTTGTTCTGTTGAGGAGATGACTGCTAAATTCATGCTGCGATGCACTGCATCACTGGACATTGTAGCCCCACTCAAACTCTCTAAACCCTCATCCTTGTCTAAGATGCAACCTCCATGGATAAATGACAGAGTACGGTCCATAAGAAGGACGTGTAGACAGGCTGAACGTAAATGGAAGGCTTCTAATGATCTTTCAAATCACAATACCATGAAGTCACTTTTAAAAGAATTAAATAGCACAGTGAAACAAGAAAGATCTAATTATTTCTCCCATCTTATTGCTTCTAACCCCCATAACCCAAAACTTCTCTTTAGCACCATCAACTCTCTCTTACGTCGTCCCTCTGACACCAGTGAATTAATTTCCACTGAGAGATGTGAAGCCTTTCAGGCCTTCTTCATAGACAAGTTCTCGAATATTAGAGCTCAAATCATTCCTTCTTTGTGTATTTTACCACACTGGGAGGTATGTCAAAACCTAAGTTCCTTTTATCTAGTTTCCCAGTCTGACCTTTTGAATATCATTAACAGCATGAAATCCTCTTCTACTCCTGCAGACGCTCTTCCCACCACATTTTTAAAAGAGGTTTCCCTCTTTTTATCTCCAGATATTTTAGCAATATTTAATAAGTCACTATCCTCCGGTACTATTCCTTCAATTTTCAAGTCAGCTGTTGTAAAACCTCTGTTGAAAAAAACAAACCTTGATATCTCCAATTTAAACAATTTTAGACCAATTTCCAAGCTACCCTTTCTCTCAAAGGCACTAGAGAAAGTGGTTTATTCTCAACTTTTAACTTTTTTAAACGACAACTCACTTTTTGAAATGGTTTTAGAACTCACCATAGTACGGAGACGGCACTTCTGAAAGTCCTAAGTGACATCAGGATGAACTCAGATGTTGGCCGTTGTACCGTATTAATGTTGCTTGACCTCTCCGCTGCATTTGACACCATAGATCACAATATTTTATTAGATAGGTTAGAAAACTGGGTGGGTGTGACTGGGTCTGCACTGGACTGGTTTAGGTCCTACCTGAGTGACCGAACCTTTACGGGTTCAGCCGGAAACGCGTCCTCTAGCCAGGCCAATGTCACTTGTGGCGTCCCCCAAGGGTCAATTCTTGGCCCATTATTATTTTGAATTTACCTGCTTCCTTTAGGCCAAGTTATTCAAAATGTTAACGTTTCTTTCCATTTTTATGCTGACGACACACAAATGTATTTTTCCCTAGATCCTTCAGTCCCATCCACAGCTTCCCCGGTTTCTCTTATTTCCCCTTTGATTGCCTGTCTTTCTGCCATAAAGTCATGGATGTCAAATAACTTTCTTTTGCTAAACAATGAAAAAACTGAAGTAATTGTGTTTGGACCAAAAACCCATAGAGACAGTGTAAGCCAGTTATTACTCTCTCAGGGGTTACAATGCACTCATGAGGCGAGAAATCTGGGAGTCATATTTGATTCAGACCTCAATTTCTCTAAACATTTTTCCAACATTACAAAAACAGCCATCTTCCAAATCAGGAATATCTCTAAAATCAGATCATTTATTTCATTCAGTGATGCACAAACACTTATCCATGCCTTTGTCACAAACCATTTGGACTACTGTAATTCACTCTTTTCTGGACTCCCTAAAACATCAATCAATCGCCTTCAACTCATTCAAAATACAGCAGCTAGAGTCCTTACAAGAACCAGGAGATTTGATCACATTACCCCTGTTCTTGCTTCACTGCACTGGCTACCAGTGGCGTTCAGAATTGATTTTAAAATTACATTATTCGTTTTTAAAGCACTGAATGGACTGACTCCTATTTATATTTTTGACCTCCTGTCTCCCCACCAACCCACCCGTAATCTTAGATCTGCACACAAACGTTTACTTGACCCCCCCCCAACAAACCTTGTGACAGAAGGTGACAGGTCATTCGCTGCCAGGGCTCCATTTCTGTGGAACCAACTCCCCCTGCAAATTAGACAGGCCACTTCGGTGACCACTTTTAAAAATCTTTCAAAAACTCATTACTTTAGAATGGCCTTCAGCTAGATAGTCACCTAGCTCTCTGGTTTCACTCTTATTTTTGGTCTTATTATTTTTGTATGGTTTCCTTTTGTTTTTAAATTTTCCATTATTGTATTGCCTTTATATTTCCAGTGTATGTATTGTTAAGCACTTTGTAAACCTGTTTTTGAAAAGTGCTATATAAATAAAGTTATTAACAATGTGGTGTAAAAGCTTTAATCCACTATAATGGAGACATATAATGCCTCCTATGTACTACAATCTCAGTTTTAAATGTGCTTTATAAATGACAAGAATGTTAAATGACTAAAGTCCGACACTCTCACACTTTACCTTTATAGCCTCACATGTTCCATTATTTTCATTATTTTCTGTTTAATATATGCATTTATCATACTACTCATTTCATATTCATTTCATTTATACAAACAACACAGAGACAATTGTTTGTTTAAAACATAACCACTTTATTGTATCTCAACAGTTTAAAGCTCCTCACCACACCAAACAAACACACATACTTGCCATGACCATTTCCTGGTCTGAGGATCTGAAAAGAGTAACACATGACCACAGTGCTCCTTATATGGAGGGTAGGGGAATTGGGACATACCATTTGACAGGGGAGTGTGGGATTTTCTGTATAAGATATATTATGATTGAAAATTGGTGTGTTGTTAAACATGATTAATACTTACCTTTTGATTGATTTGAATGATTTCTGTAAAGTTTGGAAAATGTTTTCTTTGTTTGAGTTCACTTGTATTTTAGGTGAATGTGATTGAGGTTACCTAACTTTTAGGACATGGTGGAGGCCACTAAGTAGAGCCATTCAGGTAGATGATATGAGTCAGTCTAGTCTCAGGCCTGGGTTAGGAAAAGTCATGGGGCACAATGCTGCTGATAGGGCGCTGCCCTTTATCTCAGTCTGACAGAGTCAGTTAGTTCTCTGTACTGTTGCTTGTTTGAAGCATGTAAGTTTATTGTTTTGTGTTTTTTTTAATTACTTTTTTTTAAACTATTTTTTTGAACATAATTTTTGTACAACTTAAGAGAAATAAATCCGGATTATTGCAAAATTTGGTTTGTCATTCTGTCTACCTAGCCCTCATCCAAAGGAACTATTTTACAAGGATTTGTCACACACTAAGATTTTGCAAAGACTGGAACAACATTCCTTTTGGTATTATTTCCCCATCAAGTTCCTGGTAGAAATTAGAACAATATCTGAGCAAAACAGAAGCTTCAGAGAAAGATTCACTGCTGTACATTAACTATTATTTTATTACTAATTTCTACCAGGAACATGATGGGGAAATGATACCAAAAGGAATTAAGCTTTTTGCTTTATTCTTTTTGAAATAATTAACTATCATTTCAAAAAGAAAAAGAATAAAGCAAAAAGCTTTCTTGCTAAATGTATTCATCTAGTATTTGTATAAAACTGCAATAGGAGCAGTGGAACATAGGAGTACAAATACAATTCAACCTACATTTGAAATACTGTAGCTATCACAGTAACAATACCATATTAAGGCACTCTGATAGCATTTAATTCTCTGTCGAATATAATACTATTAGAATATTATAATTATCAGCCACAATGGGCATGTGTCATTTTAAAAGTAAAGAAATGCCCCAATGTTTTATGAAATACATAAACACGTATACAGCCAGACAGCCACACAGGCTGTAACAAAGACAAAGTATGTCAAATAATGGAAATACAGCATTTCATTATGTTATATTAAATTAGTTCACAGCAGATGGCCCTCCAGTCAATTGGCCTGAACACAAACACACACAGACACAATCGACCTCTGTGCCAAACTTTAGCCTCCAAGGGAAAAAACTGTTACTGTTCCATTGACAACCTGCATTTTCAAATGTGCCTGAACACAAACATATATTTACACACACATACACACTTGAGCTACATGGCACATTTAAGCTTCTTAGGGTGAAAGCTGTGTCTGTGAAAGAGATTGAATCTTTTTGGACCAACCAACCACAGATAGAATGACCGACCAAACAACATGGTGAGTTAAAGAGCTGCTGGTTGCAGCAAAAGTAAAGAAAAAAGGATATAGATGCAGTGTCTATGTTTTTTTTATCTATAATATATTATGTTGCAGAAGTTCACCCAGGATAACCGGACACAAGGCATCATGGAAAAGAGCCAGTGGGACTTGCGGTCCGTAGGCGAAGCCTCACAAAGCTAGATAACTTTGTGTACGGCAGCAATACCATAAAATGCACAATGCCTAGCTGCTTGAATACAGCGACACAGAGTGCACCAGAAAAAAAGGTTGGTTGAAAAGTAATCTGTCAGTCAGTCTATAATATATACAGAATAATCAGTCAGTCTATATGTATAGTCAGTCAGTCAGTCAGTAGGTCTGTAGATGTAGTCAGTCAGCTTTCTGAACAAGCTCCAGAGGTCTGATGGCAGATGCTGGGGCACCAGCAAGGAGGGAGTTGCAGTAGTCCAGGCGGGAGATGACAAGAGCCTGGATGAGCACCTGGGCTGCCTTTTCTGTGAGGAAGGGGCGAATCCTCCTGATGTTGTAGAGAAGGAATCAGCAGGACTGTTGTAGAGGAGGAATCAGCATCACCGATGCAATGTTTGCCGACAACGACAGTTGGTCGTCCAGGGTCACACCCAGATTCCTCGCAGTCCGAGTTGACGTCACCACAGTATTATCAATGGTGATGGCCATGTCTTGGTGCGGACAGCCCTTCCCCGGGAGAAACATCAACTCGGTCTTGTCCAGGTTGAGCTTCAGGTGGTGCGTCGACATCCACTCCGAGATGTCAGTCAGACAAGCAGCAATGCGTGCCTCCACTCTTAAAAGTTACAGACCTGTAACCATTTGGTTCTATTTGTACCAGTGGCGTACCCACCGTAGAGGCAGGGCAGGCGGCCGCCTGCCCAACTAAAATCGCCTCCCCTAGAAAATAAAGTAAAAAACTGACTGAAAAACAGGCAGTGAAAAAAATCCTAACAGAATAGTGTCCGTCGGGCCATTAGCCCACCAGGCAGCCAATCACTACCGTATCCATTCAGCAGAGCGACCCTCGCCTATAGTGATGCAAATGTATGCCTTTGTCTTCATGGAGGGCCAGGAGTGCCAGGTGTGGGGGTCTGGGCCATCACCTGTACTCACCTGCCATAAAAGGGGCTCTGAGAGCAGCTTGAGCCATTCATTACTAAACTACAACATGAAGAGACGCTACCTTTAGGCTTTCACCACCGCTGCCAAGACCTTGGCGGCGCCAGGACCAGCGCAATACATACATACATTGATTATACTTGCATATAGTTTTTGTTAACGTTTTTCAGTTTTGTAGTCAGTGAGTGTAGTGTTGTTAACTTGTTTCCCCCGAGAGAAAAAATCTCGCCTGCCCTAAATGTAATTCCTGGGAACGCCACTGATTTGTACACTCTAAGAGTTACAGAACTGTAAGGGTCCATTTAGTTCCATTTGTACACTCAAGAGTTACAGACCTGTAAGGGTTCATTTGGTTCCATTTCTGTCAGAGTTACAGACCTGTAAGGGTCCATTTGGTTCCAAGTGTACACTCTCAGAGTGGGTCCATTTGGACCCCTTGTAGTCCCTGAACCCAATGTTGAGAACCAGTGATAAAGGTGAGGTGAGGAAGATTAATTCCTTCACTTGGTACAGTGAAAATAGTAATAATTTAAACACAAATGACATATATATATATATATAATATATATATATAATTAAACAGGTCAAACATGAGGACTATACAATCCATATGATGTCCCTGATTTAATAAAACAAAGTGATAGCCTAATAATTATTAATATTGTTGTGGTTGTTGTAGAGCAGGTCAAGTATTAGGTAAAACGTACAGCATGTAGTGTTGTTAAACAGAAAGATTGGACGCTGTGGGCGCTGGGGGCGTGTTCTCTCCTCCACGTCATCGGCGCCCATACCCTAGGTGGGGTTGGTGAAAGGGCCTACTCTGTGTGGAGTTTGCATGTTCTCCCCGTGTCTCCTAGGGTAGTTAATACCCTCACAAAAACATGTAGTAATCCTGGTCACTATACTGCCTCCCCCTGGTCAGCTGGGGCGCCTGATGGAGGAGAAGGGAACTGGTTGGAATAACGTGTTCCTTCCACGCGCTATGTCCAACCAGGGAAACTCCCCCCTGTCGGGTGATAAGAAGCGGCCTGCTTGCTCCTCATGCATTGAAGGAGGCATGAGCTTCAGCTTGGGCTCTCCCTAGGCTGGCAGAGGGTAGGTAGTGCCCAGGATTACATAGGCAATTGGCACTGGGTGAAAAAATGTGGGTTACAAAATCGTGGGATAAAAATTATAGAGAATTAGAAAGATTGGATAAGATACGTCATGTATCTTTCAGGACCTTTCCCTCTTTTGTCATAGCCCGCGGGCCACTGAGCATCTCTTACCGTAATTACACAACTTTTTGCGCAATCACTAGGCCTACCGGGGTTTCGCGAGAGGCAGATCATCACGTTAACGTAGCTGTAGTTTACAGAAGCACTGCTTCTTCTTTTGTTTAAAATGAGTTTGAACTGCGCAACAGCGATTTGGCGGTCGGGAGGTGTATTGATACATTGTGTGTTCAATGCGCAATACACCTCCCGACCGCCAAATCGCTGCCGCGCAGTTCAAACTCATTTAAAACAAAAGAAGAACAGTTAAGATTCCGACACAAGCTGGATTAAAAGACTTCTTTATTGAAAGATATACCTCGACGGGGATCACTACTACCCCGCCGAGGTCGTTAACATTTGGGGCTTTGCGGTAAGCACCTTTTATTTTCAATTTGTACATGTTTGGAGTGTCTACGGGGTAAAGTGCAGAGAGTGCTCGACTCCATGGGGGGGTGCACCCTACAACTCTCGTAGATTGAAGACGTCAGAATCGTAAATACGTCTACGAGGGTTGTAAACTACAGCTAACGTTAATGCAGTAACCATGGTGAAGGGAGGCTGTGTTGTTTCATCCAGTGAAGGAATGGCGTGTTAAATGTAGGTCCTAATGAGGTCACAACAGTCATGTTATTGTAAAATCTTCTACAATGACCATGAATTCCACAAGACCACAACACATTCCAACAACACACGTTTGATCTGCTAGGACTGCTGTAGCAGCTATGCTAGCACACTATGCTAACTGGTTAGCTTATTGTCCTTATCCACGGTGTGGGTTAATATGTGACGCAGTAACATTCTCAACACAAACACACATTCTGTAGTGAAAACAACAAGAAGATACAACATGAATGTTACCTGATAAACTTCAACAATCAATGACGCCACTTCAAGTCTCCAGGTTTTAATCCGTTTGAAGCAACGAGGAAACAAAACAAGACTAAACTCTTTAGTCTTGTTGCCAGATTGTGTGAGAGAAATAAGCAACCAGGTAGGTCTAGGTCTAGGAAAACAATCCCAAAAGAAGCAAGATATGATGAGCACTTTAACCTGATATACAAGCTCACACAATTTACAATGTCACAATGCGTCGCAATGCAACACGTTGTGAGCTTGTAGATCTGCTATTTTCAAAAAACCTTGAAATAAAATGTGGAATATTTGGAAGTTTTTTTTAAATCTGGCACAAAACATTTACAGATGGGGGTTAGGGACAAATACATATTCATTTGGGGGTCCTTGACCTTGACTTGAAAATATTTGAGAACCACTGGTTAAAATAATTTAAAAAAATATGAAGCAAGCCCAAATAATCAACTACATTTTAGAAGTGAGACCAAAAAAAACGCAACCCGCAACTGCCAATATTTATAGACCAATTAATTGTTTACTAACATTGAGACTGGATGCGCAGGTGATTGTTTCACGCAATCAATTTCCAACCTGTTGTTTCGGGGTGCGCTAGTTTCAGCACACCCCAACCCCCTCTTGTGTGTTGGCTAGTGTGGCATGTCCTGGCGAGACCTGATAGAATGGGTTTCATTTAGCGCATACTGGTTGCACGCATACTGGTTCTTATCAGTGTGACGTCGTCTGTTAAGGGGTCTATAAGCAAGTCCACAGAAAAATAAGCCGCCTATTATAAATCGCTTATAATAAGTGGACATGGCAACACTGGTTTCTGTCTCGGCCGTATCACGAGATTTGGTTGTTTCGCGATACCGTGGCACGTTCAGAAACGTACTTAACAGGACAGCTGGGCACTAAGGACAACTGGGCACTGTCTGTTCTTTAAACCCCCAAACACAACACAGCAACTAGGTCAAAAACACAATATAAGAGTTTATTTGACAAATATAAAGTACTGTTAAAAAAAGAATAAAATGGACAAAATGGGACATGAACAAAATGGGAAAATACCCAAAATAATTAAGGATACCAAAAAAAGGTCAAATGATCAATGTTAAAGGACAACTTTGTTTTTTTACAACCAATGTTTATGTTTTAGATTGTAATTAAAGTAAATAAAAGATGAGTGTTATATTTTTTTAATTTACTGCTTTCTATAGTTTTAGCAATTTTCGCGATATTTTTTACAGTGGGCGGGGGCATTCTGTCCGGTGGCTAAATATGTCTTTTTTTACACAATAACCCCGCATTTTCTTTATTATTATTTACAGTAGCTCTTCTAGCCCCCAATAACTCACATCTGGTCATCAAAGACCACAGGACCTTTTTTATTGTGTAAAAAAATACATATTTAGCCACCGGACAGAATGCCCCCACCCACTGTAAAAATGATCGCGAAAATTGCTAAAACTATAGAAAGCAGTAAATGAAAAAAAAAATAACACTCATCTTTTATTTACTTTAATTACAAGCTAAAATATAAACCTTGGTTGTAAAAAAACAAAGTTGTCCTTTAAGATAGAGAAAACATAGTTAAACAGTACACTGTAAAATGATAGAAAAAAATATAGTAGTCTAGTATTAAAAGATTTGAACAGTACACTATAAAATGATAGAAAAAATCGATCTGGTGCCACAAATCTAGTACGGGGGTCCCTGGCACAAAACATTTTTAGATGGGGGTTCGAGACAAATTATATTAATTTGGGGTCCTTGACATGAAAATATTTGAGAGCCACTGGTTAAAATAATTAAAAGAAATGTGAAACAAGGCCAAATAATCACACTTTAGAAATAAGACCAAATAATCAACTACACTTTAGAAACGAGACAAAAAAACGCAAACCACAACTACCAGTATTTACAAGCAACTTCAAAGAGAAATAAGCCCAAAGTCGCGTATAATACGTGGACATGGCAACACTGGCACCAAAACCGCCTGGGCACTAGGGACAACTGGGCAGTGGGCACCAAAACCATTTGGGGACTAGAAACATATGGGCACCTAGACGAGTGAGCACTTAACTTAGGGGTGGAGATAACTGGACACCTGGAGAGGTGGGCACCAGGACAAGTGGGCACCAAAACCATCTGGGCATTAGGGATATGTGGGCACCTGGACGAGTGGGCACCTGAATTAGGATTCGTGTCCACAAGTGATTTCTAACTTTACATAGCATGCTGCTTTGTTGTTGGTAAGTGATATTTAACCCAGTGGTTCTCAAACTTATTCATATCAAGAACCCCCAAATTGATATATATATTTTCCCGCAGACCCCCATCTGAAAATGTTTTGTGCCAGGGACCTCTAGACTAGAAGCAAATATTTTAGTTAAAAGGTTCTCTTTATATATATATTCAAAGATTTGCACAAATGTTCAAGATTTTAAATAGCAGATCTACAAGCATGAGCTTGTAGATCTGCTATTTGTGAATAGCTAAAGTATGAAATATGGTTAAAGTGGTTCAAATGTTTGTGATGCCATATTAACACATTTTGCTGGGGACCCCCTGGTATCCCCCCAAGGACCCCTAGGGGTCCCCGGACCCCACTTTGAGAACCAATGATTTAACCCACTGATCTTTAAACCCCAAAACAGTTGTTACTCTGCTAGTCAACTGTAATGTGTCACTATAATAGTTTGGTTTAAAAAGTACAGTTCTCACTCTGCTAGTAGACTGTTAACAGTCTGTGTTGAAAGGAACCATGGACTCACTCCTATCAAAGTGGTAAAGTGGGGTCCGGGGACCCCCAGGGATCCTTGATTACAGTAGTTAAAATAGAATCAAAACCAGTTATACATAAGCTATTTGAAAATAGCAGATCAACAAACTCACAATGTGTCAAGATGTGATGCATTTATTTATTTACAGAATACCATAGGCTTTGATTGATTGATTGAAATTTTTATTAGGCAAAAGAATGTAAAACAACACAGTTACATTTATAATACTTTTGTCTAAAAGGTCCTACCAAAAAGTCCTTGCGGACTTGTTTCCGTTGGGGCCTAATTTCATAGACATATATGGTAGCAACCAAACAGTTCAAATCAACATAAAATAGAGAGAAAAAATACCACTATGTACAAAAAAAAGCATCATGAAAAATAAAAAATATATTAAAAAAGGGGGAGGGGGGTTGTCTGTCTACCGGGAAAATGGTACTACCTCCTCTTATGGCCTCCAGAAAGATGAGTTTTTAGGGCTGTTTTAAATGAGCCCAGCGAACTGCATTTTTTGAGGGATGGGGTTAGGCTACAACAGGCCCATGTGAAAAATGTGGGGCAGGGGTTCTGCTCTGGCATCCAGGGAGAGTGTGTGCAAAGTTTCGCTGCAATCAAGTCGTCCACAGAATGACAGAATGACACACGGACGGACGGACGGACGGACGGACAGGGGGTAAAACATACTCTCTCGCCATGCCTACGGCCTGGCGGAGACAATAATTGATAATTGCAAAATAACTAACTAAAGTTTTAAAATAATTGTAGTGGAGTAAAAGTACAATATTTGCCTCTGAGATGTAGTGGAGTAGAAGTAAAAGTACTGAAAATTGGAAATACTCCAGTAAAGTAAAAAATACCTCAACATTGTACTTAAGTACAGTACTTGAGTACATGTACTTAGTTACTGTACACCACTGATTGACACTAATGATTAAGTTAGGGGAGAGTGAGGTAATGTGAGACACAGGGTAAAGTGAGACACCCCCCTTATCACCTGACCACAACACCTGTGTGGTCATATGACCATTAGATGTTGAAGCCCCTCCCATTTCCCACTTACCATGGAGGAGAGGACCTCATTGTGCTGTAGTAAGCATGTTTTTTTCACTAAAATATGTTTTTTGCATGTAAAAGTAATTTTTTGGGCTGTCAACATAATCAGCTGTTGTGTCAAAGAAAATTGATTCAGGTAGAAAAACGTATGTCATGCATGTTGATGAACTACAAACCTATACATCCATGTGATTAATGCTAATTGAAGATTAGCCAGAATTGCTAAAAGTGGTCCTTTTCACCAAAATGTGGCTGTGGGGTAAAGTGAGACAAATGGCTTGGGGTACAGTGGGAAACTGTCTCAAAGTTAAGTTTAGTACTTAAACATAGTTTAATCTAATATTGGTTTGATAATCCAATTGGTTTGATAATCTAATATTGGTTTGATTGGTTAAAACTGGTTTGTCTCGGTTGGGGTAAAGTGAGACACCTTCCAATTGTGTAGAGCAAAATGTGCTTAATGACCAATTGCCATGATTCTGTTACTAGTCTGACATTAGTTCTGGAATGTGTGGTTGTCAAGCTAGCTGTCGGTATTCTAACTGTTAGAACATGTGTTTTTATGGTAGTTTTAAACTGAAAAAAGTAAGTGGATCAGTTTACCCCATTGATTTTTCTGGTTTGTCTCGGTTTACCCCAGACCTGGGGTAAAGTGAGACACCAAAAAACTTTTTTTTAAACAATCATATTTTCACTGCCCTTTGTCTTGAATACATTCTGATAATTTCCATTGTTAGGAAACATCCCAAATGTATGGGAAATGTGAACATTTTACTGATATAACATTTTAGCTCACCTAGAGGGGAGAAAATGTAAAAAATGTCTCGCATTACCCCACTCTCCCCTATGCTTTTTCGTATGATGGTGTGATGCATTATCAAACAAAATGTGTGTGTGTGTGTGTGTGTGTGTGTGTGTGTGTGTGTGTGTGTGTGTGTGTGTGTGTGTGTGTGTGTGTGTGTGTGTGTGTGTGTGTGTGCAAGGGCGCCGATATTTATAAACACCTGCGGGTGCCCAAACATGCCATACATGCACGCGCGCGCGGGCCCGTTTTTTTTTTTTGGGACCAGCACCCAGTGGGTGCTCCTCATTTCAGGTGGGTGCTTCAGCCCCGAGGCACCCACGGTATCGGCGCCCTTGTGTGTGTGTGTGTGTGTGTGTGTGTGTGTGTGTGTGTGTGTGTGTGTGTGTGTGTGTGTGTGTGTGTGTGTGTGTGTGTGTGTGTGTGTGTGTGTGTGTGTGTGTGTGTGTTCAGGCCATGTTCAGCAGTCTAATGGGCAGGTGGAAACAGCATCATGTGAGTTTGTAGATCTGTTGTTTTTGTTATGGCATGTCCAGAACAGGGAAGCTAGGGTTCATGTGGTTAACCCAGATATGTCAAGTAGCTAAAGAGACAGTCCAGTGGTGGAAAGTAAGTACTATAGAGTGCTTTTACTTTACTTGAATATTTCACTTTCTTTATACTTTATACTTCTACTCCACTACATTTCAGGGGCAAATGTTGTACTTTTTACTCCACTACATTTATTTGGCAGCTTTAGTCACTAGTTACTAGATATTAGATGATTAATCAAAAATCTACATTTTCCCGAAAATAGCAGATCTACGAGATCACGAGGCGTTGCACACTAATTTCAAACTAGGACTGAAGTGATTCATTCATAATACATTTTTGTAAATAGGCTCCCGGGGAGACACCAAATGGACACCAACATGGAAAAAATGCCAATGGCTTATTCATCATCATCATCATCATCATCATCATCATCAAAAGAGCATTTCTGGACTCATTCATTCAGCTCATGTGTGCCTTCACTGTTACAGCTACTGTCCAGTTAATGAGCCAACACTGCCACCTACTGGATGATACTAAATTAGTACAAAATCACACCAGATTATGTGCAAATTGCTCATTGCTCAATCAAAAAATATATAATAAAGAAAATATTCAAAAATAGATATCTAACTTAAACTTGGAGTAAATACCGTAGGCTGTTGTATTTCATTATGTTAGACTGCAGTGTAATTTGCTCCAGATAAGACTGTTGCCTGAAGGTAAAATATAAACGTGAAACAACTGAAACATAAACTAGTGTGTGAGAGTTCATGGAACTATGAAAATTGCTAAATTTACTTGAATTTACAACAAAAAAAAACTGAAAGAAAAAAGATAAAGAAAAAGTAATTTCAGACCTAATTAAGACCTGGAACATCAAACGATTGAAGTTCACCTATAGACAGGTTTCCTGTTAGTAAACATGAGAGGATATGACCGCGCAGAGGAGGGGGAAGCCTATAGAGGGCGCCATTACCCGCAGCAGCTCTGGTCAAATGTCCATTCATAAAAGAAATGATCTTCACCGGGTTTAATGAAAGTAGATTAAATTATGCAGTTTGTAATACCTTGTTTACTCAATAAAAATGATTTGTCGGAAGTTGGATCTGTTTGTATATAATAGCAGCATTATGCCTATTATGCCTATAATAGCAGAATTATGGCTATCTAACTCCCGAACATAACAACAGAGTGAACGGCGCAACAATTCGTTTCCCCCGAGCATGCGCAGATTGCGCATTCTGCTCTGTGATGACGTCGCGCGGAAATCCGTCTATAGAAGAGGAAAAAAATCAACTGTAAATTTAGTCGACTAAAATGTTATGATATTTAGTCGACTAAAAGTAGACTAAAACTAAATGAAATTTTATTCAAAAGACCATGACTAAACTAAATCAAAATTTGCTGTCAAAATGAACACTGTAATCTGTCAAAAGGGATACAGAGTAAACTTGCTTGCATATGCAAGCCATTCAGCCTCCACTGAATGACATGCATCTTCATTCAAACTTACTATGCACACTTTTTAGTGAGTTTTCAACGGAAAGTCATGTCAGTTTCACATCAGGCTATTTCACCAACTGGTAACTAACCATCAGGGATCACAACTTAACAACTTCACATTATACAATATGCGTAAACAGTTATATATTGGTCTCTATCTGGACAGCAATGTAGGTCATGGTGTCAATTGGGAAAACAAAATGTGAAAAGGACATGGTTTGAATCATGCTTATTTTCTGCATCATTACATTTGCTTCTTAAGTGATGAAACAGTATTTAATAATTTAAAACAGAAAATAACTAAAACATAATGCACAAATGCATGCTGGGTAACAGGGGCGGGGAGGCAGCGTTTGTTGTGTGAGTTCTACGTGCTGAAAATAGCAGATCTACAAGCTCACAGCGCATCGCTTCCACAGCGCGTTGTGAGCTTGTAGATTTGCTATTTTCGACAGGATCAGTTTACAGCCCTTCCCCCTTCCTGCCTCCTTCTTCTTCTTCTTCTTCTTCTTCTTCTTCTTCTTCTTTGTCTTCTTCTTTGTCTTCTTCTTCTTATTATTATTATTATTATGCAGAAAATAAAATAAAACAAAACAAAACTCCTATATTCTATTGACTAAGTGGGTTTATTTTATGAACTTTCCTATTCTCAAATACCAACATTGTCTGCTCTAGAGCGGACAATGTTTGGATTTGAGAATGGTAAAGTTCATAAAAGCAATTGGGTCTGGAGTAGGCATATGCCTACTGGACTGACATCCACAACATTTAGAAATCTTGCTGCATCCAGCACCATCTTCATCCTTTCAGACTACCCTAGCGTGGGTAGTATAGTATATGGGTAGTATACATTAACATTAAGGTGGTTAATGTATGTTTTGTAATATGATAATTTATATCTGCAAAGTAAGTAACTAAAGTTTTCAAATAATTGTAGTGGAGTAAAAGCACAATATTTGCCTTTGAGTTGTAGTGGAGTAGAGTAAGAGTATTGAAAATTGGATATACTCCACTAAAGTAAAAAAAAAAAACCTCAAAATTGTACTTAAGTACAGTACTTGAGTAAATGTAGTTACTTTACACCATTGGTATTGCGGCTTTTTCTGTCCGATTCTGTTGCCATTTGGAATCGACCCGCCATCGTCAACTATCCAAACTTTGGCTATCTTTCATAGACTCAGTAAAGTGTTTGCGAATGGTGGACGAAGTACTCTCAGATCTTAAGCAAAAGTAGCAATAACAGTGTAAAACTTAAGTGGTTACGTTAAAGGTCCTGCATTCAAAATATTGCTTAAGTCCATTAAGTACAAAAGTATTTCATTATTGTGCAATCAAGCAAGTGAAGTGATATGAGAGCTGTATGGCTCCTTTATCATTCTGAACATAAGTGAATTTCTTTGCGACTTGCGACTCTTTTGTGAGACGTAAAATAGATTTTTTTACATTTTTTTTTTTACATTTTTTTTTAAATACAGTTAAGCATAACATTACAGTAGTAATTATATAAAACTATGGTAGAGTAGGCTATTTTATAAGACATAAAAATTTGTCCTTTCTTTTTTCAAACCAGTGGTTCTTCAAGTGGGGTCCGGGTAGCCTGATTATCAGCCTGAAGCTGCGTGGCAGAGAGTGGGCGGGGTCTATGGTCTGGAACCAGGCTAGGGTCCGGGTGCCCCCCAGAGTTCCAGGCAGGGGTCACCAGCTAAATGTGTTGACATGTTATACTTTGGCTATTCAAAAATAGCCAATCTAAGCGCACAGCTTGTAGATCTGCTATTTTTGTAATAAATACATGTCAATTGGAGGGGTCCTCCTGGACATGAAAAGGTTTGAGAACCAGTGCTTTTAGGATAGCATACTCTAGAGCAGTGGTTTCCAAACGGGGTCCCCAATTCCCCAAATTATTTTGGGGGGTCCCCAGATGATAACATTGTTTTCTCAAGTAACAGTAAACAAACAACATTTCTAAAGTTACAATTTAATGTCTTTTAAGACCTTTTTAATAAATTGGCCAAATTAACAAATATTACATAAGAAATAAGCAAACGTTGTTAAAATAGCCGATCTACAAGCTCACAACGCCTCGCAAGTGCGAGGCGTTGTGAGCTTGTATATCGGCTATTTTCACATCTATCTGTGGAACTGAGTCAAACAAACTAAATGTAATGCCCCAAATACTACAACAAAAAGCCCCATTTAGGGGCTTGTTTCCATTAATAATAATAATAATAATAATAATACTAATAATAATAACAATAATAATAATAATAATAATACACTTTATTTGAATAGCACCTTTCATGGCATGAAATGCAAGAACAAAGCACAATTGCTTTACAGAAAAAGTACAAATAATTTAACAATAAAGCAAAAAAAGAAAAGCAAAAGCATAAAACAACATTAAAATAATAGCAAAGCAAAGCAAAGTTTGTTGTTTACCCAGGGTGTCGGACTAAGTACGAAACTTGTTTCCAGCCGGACCCTGCATGGAAGCCTTGCTCAAGAGCTATTCAGCGGTGATTCATGATCGATGTGATGAACTGGGGAATCGAACTAGGGACCTTCCGGTATCAAGGCCACCGCTGCCACTTAATAGCAAAAGGGGTCCTGGAAAGTTTGGGAACCCTTGCTATAGAGAAGAGACAACGGCTTCTGTATTTTCATGTAACGGTCCTATTTTCATTTGGAGAGCCTTGTTGGAAACGTAATTCAGTCATATTTACATAGGCCTACCTCTTCCAGCAGGTGGCGATAGGCAACATGTCACAACCTAGCCATGGTTCACATGACGCTCGTCTGTCATGGCGCAACTTGTTCCTGGCTTTTGAATGTTTTCCATTTACAACCCGTACATCTACATTAACGTCCAGATTTCAAATATAAAGTGCTAAACCAACGGCCACAAATGTAAAAAAGTAAAACGCCTAGGTCTAAGTATTCGTATCTTCCATATTGTTCAATACAAAATATTTTAATTATATTGGCGGCCTTTTTTTTTTTAGTTATAATTTATCAGAGTGCAATACACCTCCCAACCGACAAGGTCGCGTAGTTGCAAGCAATTGAAGGACATTTTGAGGAAATGGCCACCAATCGGATTCAAAAGCTTTTTATTAAACAATACGGAAGATACGGGTACTTAGACCAAGGCGTTTTAATTTGTTACATCTCTGGCCGTGGGGTCAGCACTTTATATTTGGAATTTGAACGTTTATGTAGAAGTCGGGTGGTAAATGGAAATAAAACAAAAAACAGGAACAAATTGCGCCATGCCTGTCATGATATGACAGTCATGTTTCAGGGCTATTCACAACCATGCCTGGAATGGATTCTGTTGAGCATGCGCGAAACACGTTGACCCGGAACGCTGTGCGTCGGTGTGTGTTTTGTTTACATTCTGGTGGATTCTGATGAAGAGGATTTATTAACACAGACCTTTACACGTGGAAAATGTAGAATAGAATACTTAAAATGTGTAAAATACAGTCTCTTAAGTCGTCGGAAAATGAATTACTGGCGTCGGTCAGAGAGGATATGATGTGTTTTTTTGGGGAAACAAAGTGATTCATCTCAGCTGAGGCTTGGGTCAGAGAGTGTTTGTCAGCGAGCGTTTGTCAGCGAGCGCCACCTGGTGGCTGTGGAGCTGATCTGCAACCTGTTCCAGAGAGATAGATGAACAACAACAAACTGGATCCAAACTACAACTACATACAGCAGGTTGGTTCAAATCAGTGGTGGAAAAAGTACTTTTTCTTTTTACTTTAAGTAAAAGTATCAATTCTGCAATGTAGAAATACTTAATACGTTACATATAAAAGTCCGGTATTCAAAATGTACTTGATTGAAAGTACAAAAGTATTGGCATCAAAATATACTTAAACTCAGTGCCGGTTTAGACTCCACATGGGCCCTAAGCAGGATACAGGAAAGGGGGCCCTGCGTATAGGGTGGACCGGCTCTGCTTAAATTACCTAAAGTAAAAGTACTCATTTTGTTCTAGTTCAAAATGCATACATTTTTTTGTTGAAAATAGCTAAGCTGATAGAGCTTGTAGATCTGCTATTTTCAAATGGCCTAAATATAGGGCTAAAGTGGTTATTGTGCATGGCAAGAGAGTATGTTTTGCACCCTGTCCGTCTGTCCTTCCGTCCATGTGTGTGTGTGTGTGTGTGTGTGTGTGTGTGTGTGTGTGTGTGTGTGTGTGTGTGTGTGTATGTGTGTCATTCTGTCTTTGGACAGCTAATCTCCGGCACTGTTGGCTTGATCTCAGCGAAACTGTGCACACACAGTCCCCGGATGCCAATTCAGAACCTCTGCCCCAAATTTTTTACATGGGTCTGTTACAGCGCCACCAGGAGGCCACTTTTTGCAAAACACATTTTTTGACAGTACTCCTACAGATTTTATCCAAACATCACGCAAATCGGTACACAGTATCTAGTCCAGGGGTTCTCAACCTTTTCAGGCCGTGACCCCCAAAATAATGATATTATTTCCCGCGACCCCCCGCGTGCACGCGCGCGGTCCTGTTCGCGTGCGCAAAGGTTATTTAATTATAAAAGGTTATTTGATAATTGTTTATTATCAAAATATTTTTGCAAAAAGTGGGTAAATTGAGTAAATTAAATGATAAAACATGAATTAATGATAAGATAAAGAAATATTTTGTAAACATTTTTTTTTTTTTTTTTTAATTCACCCAAAAATCTGGCGACCCCCCTAAATTATTTGGCGACCCCCCCCATGGGGGTCGCGACCCCCAGGTTGAGAACCACTGATCTAGTCATTAAAGGAGACACACCATGAATTTAAAACAAATATTTGATATTTAATATCATATGGTGTATGTCCCTCAAACCATTTTCAAAAGGTTTGAGCCTAAATCAACACTCAGATATACTCATCCCAAGTCAATTCTCTCAGGCTTATAAAGCACTTTCAGCTGCAATACCAAAACGTCCTGTTGGGCAGAGGGGTGCTACTGAGCAGAATTGCTCAGTAGCACCCCTGTCAAAATACATGGGCAGAAAGTTTTGTGAGGTAAGCAAACTTGCCATTCTGAGATGGCCTGTTCAGACACGCCCATTCTCAAAATCTCTGAAATGAGAATGAATGATGGAATGTTAAAAAAAAACATTTTTGGGGGTACAAGAGACACTGGGGAGCCAAAAAAATAAAAAAAAGTAAATTCATGGCGTGTCTCCCTTAAACAAAAGAAGTCTTTCAGATGTTTGGCTGATTGGCTAAACATGTCTTCCAAAGTGTGCAGGTGTGCTCTGTTTCAGACAAAATGCCTCAAATCATGAACACAGAATGCAATTACCATGATATTTTGCATGCACATTCCCACTAGGCCGAGGAATAAATGCCACTTGAACTTTTTCTAATCAGCCTCATGGTGGCGCTATATCAGGCCGATTCGTGTTTTTACCCATGATTGCACCGATCTGAGTAAAACTTTGTATGTGCACTCCCTAGAGTCCAAGATAAAACATTTGCCCTGTATTTTTCACGTCTGCCTTTTATAGCGCCACCAGGAGGCCGACTTATGTAAAACATTTGTTTTGATATTAATCCTTCACATTTTATCAAAATGTCACGCAAATCGGTACACATGATCTCTATAGTCATGTGATCAAGACGGATCTGTTGGATTTTTCATATTCAATCCTGATTGGCTAAGATTGACATCTAAAGTTTGAAGGAGTGGCTTGTTTTGAACAAAATTCCGTAAATCATGAACGCAAGCGTCTGATAGCGGTGAAACTTTGCACACACATTTGAACTACGTTGAGGAACAAATTCCACCTTTTTAACATTGCCCTATTATAGCGCCACTAGGTGGCCGATTTGTGCAAAACTTCGTTATTTCAATATTCCCAGTAATGTTGTCCAAACATCACGCAAATCGTTACACATTATCTCTATAGTCAAGTGATCAAGACGGATCCGTCCGATCTTTCATATTCCATCCTGATTGGCAAATTCCGAACATTGCTGGCCCACAATAACCTACCCGTCTTGGTGGAGACCTGTGCTCTGAGGAGTGTGAAGCACAATTAAAATACCAGCAATAAAACATACTAGCATAGATAGATACAATGTCAGCATGTTATAAACCTTAGTGTGTGTGTGTGTGTGTGTGTGTGTGTGTGTGTGTGTGTGTGTGTGTGTGTGTGTGTGTGTGTGTGTGTGTGTGTGTGTGTGTGTGTGTGTGTGTGTGTGTGTGTGTGTGCGCGCGCGCAGCATTATGGAGACGGCTTTTGTCATGGAGTGTGAGGAAGAGGAGCTGGAGCCAGTGCAACATGAAGATGAGCTCGAAGAAGACGATGAGCTCGATACTGGTGCGTATGTACCTCGCTATGGACAGACATTGAGTGTAGGGGTGTAATAACACTTAATTGAACTAATCGATTATAATTTAATGAAATGATTGATGAAAAAATATATAATAGCTCCATCTGACGTCAGAACTTTGTCCGGACTAGGTAGGTTATTATAACAACAAAATGAGGTCAATAAGAACTTGGGGCGGCAGTGGCTCAGGGGTAGTGTGGCCGGTAGAGCGGCCGAATGGGAACCGCGAGGTTCCCAGTTTGATCCCAGGCTCCCCCAGAGTTAGTGTCGAAGTGTCCGTGAGCAAGACACTGAACTGTAATTGCTCCCGATGAGCAGGTTGGTGCCTTGCATGGTTTCCTCCGCCATCGGTGTATGAATGTGTGTGTTAATGGGTGAATGTAATGCACAATCTATGTAAAACACTTTGGTTAAAAAGCGCTATATAAATGCACCATTTACCATTTTAACTTCGGATGGGTGGTCTCAGAACTTTCTTTGGACGCTCCTGCACGCCTGACTGTCCGTACTTGGTCAGATGTTGGGTGGGGGTGTTATATGTATTTTTCTTTACGCTTCCCCATAGATTTCCTACCAGTGCAGACGCTGCAAAACGGTAGCAGAGAACAAGGAGACCGGAGAAGAAAAAAGCTGAGCGCAATGGACGAGTTTGAAGTGGCGTTATCCGAGGAGGTGAGGAAGCACAAACACCTCTATAATAGCTCTCTGAAGGACCACAAAGACAGCCGGCTGGTAAATAGTTCGTGGAGAGAGATCGCAGACACTCTGTCTGCCGACGCGACGTACTGCAAGAAGAGATGGCAAAACTTACGAGACAAATTCACCAAGGCACGTCGGAGGATGATGAGCTGGAGAAGTCCAGGGGGCAAGAACAGGGTTCCAGTGCTGTACACAGTGCTCCGGTGGCTCGATGGTCACGTTAAACCCAAAGCGTCAATTAAAATGACCATCTCTCAAGCCGAGGTAAGCAGTTTTTGTTAATATTATTAGTTCATTCACTGCCAAGGGCGACTTATGCTGACTTTTTGTTTTTTTTAAAAGATCGCGCTGCCCTCTATCACCCGAGTGATCACTTTCTAGTCACAAGGATCCAGAGATAACGTCATCCGAAGATTTCCGCCTCTGTCCACTTCCTGTTTAGCTTTTTCATGAAAATAGCTGTATCTTGAGTTGACTTTTTTTGCCCCGCATTTCGCGAGAGTTTTCAACATGCTGTTACAAGCAACGGACAGTCGCGGTTGGATTGTTTTTTCTCTGGGTGACGCACACTGATACCATGTGTGTTTACAAACGGTCAGACAAGCGATATAACGGATATACATTTTCTGTGACCAGTTGAAAAGGTAAAAAAACTAAAATCGCTGGCAGTGGGCAAACACAGTATATTAAATAAGTCTATCCAATAATAAATAAGTCTGGCAGTGACTAAATGGAACGCCAATCTCAGGCTAGATAGCTGATACTACTGCGATAGTTCACAAAATAAAATAACCCATCATGTTCAGATTGTCGTATCACAAAACCTATGATTTCATAATGTTGGACTCTCTTAAAGCCTAGTTCAGTGGTCCTCAAAAAGTGTCATCTCAAGGACTACCCAGTTGATATATTTGGCCCTGGACCCCCATTTGAAAAGATTGTGTGCCAGGTCCCCCATAAGAGACGATTCGCAAACGTTTGTCTTTTTGTTTTTCTAAAATAGAACATCTACAAGCTCTTCTCAATTGTCAAGCAATATTTGAAACGACAAGCTACATAAATCATTTAGACGGGAAAATGATACATGGGTTACATTACACCACTATCCTTGGCTAAATGCTTGGAACACCTTTGCCAGCTTGTGGGTGCATGCAGACATGACATGATTTGCTTATCTGAGGTTTTTCCTAATAAAGTTGTTCTCTTTTTTTTGTCTCCTCTCCCCTGGCCCACATACACACGTTAAGCGTCTTTGAGTACTTAGAAAAGCGCAATATAAATTACAGATATTACTATTATTATTGTTATTACAGGCAATCATTATACATAAAATCAGTATGAGGGTGTGTAGCAACCACTAATGTAATAACGGCTCATAATGTAATAAGGGCTCATAATGTAATAAAAAAAATGTAATAACAGCTCATAATGTAATAATCAGCTCATAATGTAATAAAAAAAACGAGCGCATTACGTAATAACGGATTTTTGAATAATGTAATGATGTAATAATTTGTTACATTAACAACCTCCACATAGGAGGCTCATAATGTAATAAAACCTCATAATGTAATAATGTTTCATATTTTGGGTAAGTATCATGGTAGTAAATCAGTAACATGGTCAGTAACATGGTCAGTATCATGGTCAGTATCATGGTCACCATGATACTGACCATGATATTGATATGATACTGACTATAATTAACCATGATACTGGCCATGATACTGGCCATGATACCGACCATAATACTGACCATGATACTGACCATGATACTGATACTGATACTGACCATGGTACTGACCATGATACTTACCATGATACTGATACTGACCATGGTACTGACCATGATACTGATACAGACCATGATACTGACCATGCTACTGATACTGACCATGATACTGACCATGATACTGACCATGGTACTGACCATGGTACTGACCATGATACTGATAATGATTATTATGATGTAACACTTTACTTTTCTCAACAATATGAGACATTATTACATTATGAACTTTTATTACATTATGAGCCTCCTATGTGGAGGTTGTTAATGTAACAAATTATTACATTATTACATTATTGAAAAATCCGTTATTACGTTATGCGCTCGTTTTTTTATTACATTATGAGCTGATTATTACATTATGAGTTTTTATTACATTTTTTTTATTACATTAGGCGCCCTTATTACATTATGAGCCGTTATTACATTAGTTGTTGCTACAGGGTGGAATACTATTTTAAAAGGATAGTTCACCCCCAAAATGACTTTTTTCTATTGAATTCATGGATATGTTTGACCGGCAGCGGTTCCGGTAGGAGATACAAAGAGTCTCCTTTGTGTCTCCTACCGGAACCACTGCTGGTCATGAAATTATTGGCTTAGGAATGCGCCAAAACAAAAAAATATCCATGAATAAGTCTTCATGGGGTGACTAATCGATAGAATAAAAGTAATTATTTGGGTGAGCTATCCCTTTAACTTAGTAACATTATGAAATTATTGTGTTGTGGCTCAAGTATCCTTTTAGGATCTTGAGGCTTTGTTAATGAAAATGTGATTAATTTGTACTTGGTTTATAACACTTGTTTTTCTCTCTCCCCCCCCCCCCCCCCCCCCCCCCCCCCCCCGCGCACACACACACACACACACACACACACACACACACACACACACACATTGATTAGACGCAAGAGCAGCCGTCCCCGAGCTGCCATCCCATCTCCCGTTCCCCATCCACTGACATAGAGCTGGAGTTGTCCACGGTAAACAGGGATGAATTTGACTGCTCAGTGCTGGACACACCATCTCCAGCACCATCTCCAGTAACAGCTCCAGTACCAGCTCCAGCTCCAACTCCAGCTCCATCAATCCCTGTTCCTCCCCCGCGTCCACCTCCAACTCCTCCGCATCCACCTCCGACACTCACTCCCACTGCAAGTTCTCGTCCTGTTCCTCCTCCACTCCCAGCTACAACAGATGTTCCCACTTCATGTCCGTTTCCTTCCATTACTTCATGTCCCGGACCCTCCACTACTTCATGTCTCGGACCTTCCCCAACGGCATGTCCCGGACCTTCCAATACGTCATGTCCCGGACCTTCCCCTACGCCAAATCTCGGACCTTCCACTGCTTCAAGTCCCGGACCTTCCACTACTTCAAGTCCCGGTCATTCCGCTCCAAGGTCAAGGAAGCGGAAGAGGGCCTCGGAGCCAGAAGGCCTTAATTACGAAAGTCTTTTTGCTGCTCTTGACCAAAGGAGGGCAGAAAGGGAGGCTGCGATGGAAGCTGGACAGGAGAGAAGAACTGCCGTCATTGTAAGACTGCTGGAACAACAGGACGAATGTGACAGATACGTCCTTCATGTGGCAGACTTCATGAGGTCTCTGCCACCGGACCATCTGTCTGAGTTTAAGTTTAAACTACAGAACCTCATGCGTGAGACTGAACAGGCGGTGAAAAATATCGTGGAGAATGGATTGGCTGCAGTTAAAACCGAGCATCAGAACGGGGAAGAAAGGTGATTTAATACATTGACCGCCAAAGACGTAATATAATGTCGTCATGGTGTTTTTGGTGATTACGCCAGAGGGCGCTCTTCGCCAGCCTATGAATGACTCCTTGACTTCGAGAGAAGGATCCACCCGAAACTTACGTGGAAAGAAGAGAGACTCGTCTTTCCACCAAGATATTGTGTGTTTACATCAGGGTTGAAAAAGAAATTCTGTGGATCGTCAATAATACTCAAAATAAGGTAAAACCGCTGACAGTGGTGGATAAATTAATGAATTTATACCTGGCAATGAATTTGTTAAGTGACTTTGAGCGTGGCATGGTTGGTGTGGTGTGAGTATTTCAAAAACTGCTGATCTACTGGGATTTTCATCTCTTGCCTTGTTGATCCGAGACATTTAAGCTTTCTTTAACTGCGATGCATTTATTGATCATATTCATGATGCAATATGTTTTCAGTAAAGTCAACCTGTAATGTGTAACATGACAAGTACACACCAAGACTAGGTTTTGATATTGTGTGTGCGATGCCCTACTTTGTTATAGAAGTGTCTCCCTAGGACTCAAACTAGCGAACATAGCCGATCTACAAGCTCACAACGCGTTGCAATGCGATGCGTTGTGAGCTTGTAGATCTGGCATTTTCACTACTTCTTAAGTATGAAATGTATGGAATTTCTTTGATTTTCTTTTAGGGAAACTGTATGTTTATTTCTAAAACATTTTGATTTATTTTTTAAATCTTTTGAAATAATAATTCAAATGTGTACTCATAAAAATCGGTCCATGACCCCATGGACCGATGGGAGTGAAGTACAAAAACGAATTTCACCCACTTTTTTACCATGTAAACCTGTGATGTGACAATAAAACTGATTCTGATTCTGATTCTGATTCTGAAAGTTGGGTCCCGTCCCGACCCATTGTTTGGGAAACATTGAGTTAAAGTATTGAAAATAGCTGATCTACAAACGGCTATTTAGAACGTTCTAGTTCCGTTTCCGTGTTTTGGACAAGGTTTCCACCCAATAGCAATGATATATATATATATCTAATATTTAACATTGATTTTATAATGAAAGTTGGAGGTCGGACAGGCTTAAACCTTTCCCAATATGGAGTCGTACATCATCGATACGTCATAGATGACCGTCATTAGACTGACCACATGACATCCAAGTTCAACATGGGAGCGGCACCGTTATTAGATATTGTTATATTTTATGATGATCTTATAAGTAAGGGGTCTTCAACAGGGGGTCAGGGACCCCTAGGGGGTCCTTAGAGTTACTACAGGGGGCCGCCAAATCTTTGGTAGATAGGAACTTTTATTTTACATTAACCCTACCCTTTTCTGAGGAGAAATTCAGCCCAAAATAGCAGATCTACAAGCTTGTGCTTGTAGATCGGATTTTTTCGGCAAAGAGGTTTGGTATAGAGCGGACCAAGTACAGAGTGGAAAGTCAAGTTTACTAGTCTGAAAATACACATTAACATGAAAACACTGATGATAGTGCTGGCAAACAAGTCTATGAAGCCATCTATGAAATTTGTGAAAATGTGAAGCTGCGACACAATTTTATAAAATATGTACTGGGACTCTCTCAGCTAAGGGGTCCTTGGCCTGAAAAACGTTGAAGACCCCTGTTATAAGTGTTATTATCTCACGGTTCTGGACATTTCTGCAAAGTTTTGCAGCAGGACATGGGCCTAAGCCAGACACGTTCAAAGTCTGTTTGGACACATTTAGACACCCTGGCCTAAATGTCCATTATTCCATTACTCGTCAGTTGTTTCCTATCTGATTGACGTAACATACTGCATACAGGTACAGTATAACTTGTCACTGCCCTCTGACAGTATAAAAGCCATACTGTAGCTATTTTGACTCAGATGAAGGAGGAGAAAAAGTGAAATGTAAACTGTGCCAAGTTGAAGTAAATAGTGTTCCTTACATAACACATGGCTTGGTCGAAAGGGGGAAACAATATTTCGATTTTTTTTCTCATCTTTTTCTTCACATGTAGCTGCAGTATGTACAGTATACAGCAGAATGCTGTTAATTTGTAAATACCAATACATTATTTTGTGAAATGAACGGTATCCTTTTTTTTCACAAGTTCTACTATGTATTGAAAACGTAATACATTAAATTCATTATTTCTGTGGACTTAAATCATTTCATTTGATGGCCCTCCGGCCCTGGCATTTGTCCTTTGTGCCCTCAAAAGATGTTGCAACACCAAAGGCCAAGTGGCGTTGCCCTAATGACGAACTTCCAGGCCTGGTAAGAACACTATCTGACATACTTACTGTGTCTATTAGTATTATTTATTTTGTCCTGCATAATGCAAGCTTTGTTGAGGTGTAAACGGTTGTATATTTTGTTCATTATTAATACTGATGGTGTTTCTGTTTTGTGTGATGTCTTTACCATATCTGCAGCACTTTTTTTTGCCCTGTAATTATATTTTAAAAATAATTGGCCTAGGAATGCGACAAAAACAAGGCTCTTATTGCCCACATTTGGGCACGGATGATGTCATTGATACTGAAGTTATATCATGCACAATCATACAAAGTGCGGAAGAAACGCTCACATGATGGAAACGGCAGACAGTTAGCCAGACAAGCCATGCCGGAGCACAAGATACAACAGACATGAGACCGAACATGTACAGTATGTCGACAGTCTGCACCCAAACCAACTAACTACTGTAGCAAGCAAAACAAGGATAAATGGCTCAAACGTCCAGTTGCTGTTGCTTTGGATTAGAGTTTAGGAAAGCCAATGACAAAACACAGGCAGTTCAGCGGACCGCAACCAGTTTTTCTTTGTAGCCAAGTTTAAAAAAGCTGCATTTTATCAAATCTCATTCTTCCTGCAGCCATAGTTTTGGCTGAAATCGACTGACAAGGAAGCAGCCGATACTATCAAGACAACCACAACTGTGTTGTTTGTTTGTAATATTGTTGGAAAGTAATAGAATAGAAAAAATGTAAGAAAAACATTAGAATGCATAAATGATGGGGTTACTGTAGGTAATACAGCTCAAGGGTTACATAAGTCAAAAAAAGTTGGGAACCACTGCTGTAGTTGACTCGGGTGCTGATGATAGCTTCCTGGTCTGTAATCAGGCGTTTTAGCTTCCTGGACAGTAATTTAGCCCTTTAGTCTGGAATCTCCCTAATATGCAGACGGACATTTCCCAAACGGTTCTAGAAATGTTAAACCTGATGCTCTTTCCTGGGAGCATGTCTCAGAAGAACTCTCCAATCTGTACACATCATACCACTTCCTCTATGTCGCACAAATACACTGAGGCGTCAGACGACCAGCACTTGAACCCAGGGTAGAAGGGTTCCGTGAATGTGGATTGTACGTTGTACAGGTGTGTCCAGGTGACAGAGGAAACTCTGTAGAAGGACATAGTGCCAGTGGGCATGTCCAGATACACTCCTACTCTGTTGGAGCCAGAGGGACATACAGGGAGTTCAGTCATCTTCCCGTTGTGATTGACTTTGTAAAAGTTCCCATGGACACCGTCATTACATGATAGATACCAGGACTTTGTCACTGATATAGAAACCACTCCACTCCACTCTACCTCCCAGTAACAGCGTCCAGTCAGACCCTCTCTACACCGAACCTCTGGCAAATAGACACATCTGTCTCTGTGACAAGGATAAGACTGATTGTTTCCCGCACGTGTCACCTTTCTGTTATTCTCAGACAGAGAGAGGTAGCTGTTTACTGATGTGGGGTCCAGTGTGAGTTTGCGTGCATGTGATGACAAGAACTTCCTCTCTTCCTGCTTGATCTTCTGCTCTGCAGAGAGAAACCTTTCTGCCAAATGTTCCTTTCCTTTCACGAGTTGGAGTCTCTCCTCCTCCCATGTGTCTGCCAAAGCTTCCTTTTCGTGAATACGTTGGAGTCTCTCCTGCTCCGACTTATCGGCCAAAGCATCCTTTTCTCGAATCAACTGGAGTCTCTCCTCATGCCACATGATTGCCAATGTTTCCTTTTCTTGAATCAGTTGGACTACCTCCTCTTGTTTTTTTGTCCTCTCCCTGCTCAGTTCCTCCTGAAGGGACACGATCACCTCGATTCTCCACATGCTCCCCAGCTGAACGTACTCCATCTTCTCTTCCATGTTGAGGATTGCGTTCATCGTCTCTCGGTTCTTCTGCTCTGCAGCGAGTAACTTTTGCGACAAGTCCTCTTTGTCTCTAATGAGCCGGAGTCTCTCCTTCTCCCATTTGTTCCTCTCGTGGAGGAAGTGGAAGCAGAGGAGAAAGGGATCCACCAGGAAGATGACCCTTTTCTCCCCGGCTTCCACTTCCACCAAACTGTTTTCCATTGTCAGGCTCTTGATCTCTATGGTCGTCCTCTCTCCCTCCATGCCTTTGAAGGCCTGGTTCACTTCATCCATGGCCTTCTGGAGGGTGCTTTGTCTTTTTGCTCTTTTCCGCACAAATGAGTAACCGACCATAAGTGTTACCGCCACCACACCAGCACTGAAAACTTTCACATTAAACATTTTTGTAATTAACTTTAGCTAGTTACTTTAATTACCGGTGCAACTCTACTAATGGGCCAGTGTAATTGTATTTAACCTAGCTAGTTACTTTAATTACAAGTGCAACTCTACTAATGGGGTTGGTGTAAATGTAATTAACCGTTGTAGTTACTCTAATTATATGTGCAACTCTAACACTGGGTCGTGCACCACGTTTATATCCTACACACTGAGTATTTTGATGACGCCATGATATGGTTGCATAAATAGATCCAATGCACTCTTTTTACACTGTTGCTCTGTAGGTTGCTAGCTGTTTGGAACAGTGGTTCTCAGAATTTTGGGGTCTGCCCATAATTCCGAGGTCCCAATAGTCTGACAAACGTTAGGTTAGTGTGCGGTTAGGGAATCGTTTGGGTTGGACTTCAGTGCTAAGCCTTCTTAGAAAGAGCGTCCTTTCAGAAAAAGGCAGAGCAAGGAATTTTTGCTCTCGCCATCTTGGGATAGGGTTACCCCCAAATTAATATATTTGGCTGCGGACCCCCATCTGAAAATATTTTGTGCCAGCTCACAACGCCCCCAACACCTTGCGATGCATTGTGAGCTTGTAGATCGGCTATTTTTGAATAGCGGATGCATAAAGGGTTAAAGAGGTTAAAGACATGAAAAATATGTTTTCCTCACTTTTAGAGCATATCTGTGGTCATAATATGGACATACCTCAACAATAGATGACAAAAAATAATAATAATAACGTTGTGTCCCTAAATCTCAATTATCAATAAATCTCAATTGTCCCAATCTCAATTACTTCTGTCAAAACGAAAATGTACTGCGTGATGACATAGACTCATATGAATATAAATGAATCTTGATTTCATTCACCTGATTCCCAGCTAACCTCCAAACACACCTGATTTTAATTACAGAGCTACTCCATTTTGAATCTCACTCAGTCAAGATGACGGCATATTACTCATGTGAAACTTGATCAGTACTCTAAAATATGTATCTGAAAACATTTTAGGTTAGAAATAAGCAACGTAGTAACAAACATGCTTCACACTGACCGTCTCTCTCTCCCTTGGGCAGCCATAGCCTGAAGGGATGGGACCTTCTGATTGGTTGAGACAACGTTTCAGGCTGAAACTTCAAGATAAAATGACCGAAAAGGCCATTTCACCACGACTTTAAACTGAACTGTTGTATTAACTCATGGGGGTTCCCGTGACCTCACATTGAGAACCACTGGTCTAGAAGAGGTGTCTGTCTTTGTCTTTATTTGTTTATTTACTATTAACCACGGCAAATAAAACAATGATTATTTTAAGCTGTTATATTTTTTATATTGTGCAATGTTTTTGTTGCATTGCATTATATATTATTTCTTAAGTGCTAGTTGTCCAACACAGCAATCAAGGATGGTACCAATAAACGGGGAGCATACGTTAGTCCGACAGACCATTCCTCCGACAAATGTCAACAACCTCACACACACGATTTATTTTATTCAGTGGAAACCAGTGGTTCTCAAACCTTTCAATTTCAAGAAGCCCCATTACAGATCTGTAAGGGTCCATTTGGAACCCCCTCAAGGAATATGCTCTATGCACAGCAGCCATATTATCACTTCCTTCACAGGTGTAACCAATGATACTAATGAAGGCTCTGTTCCATTTAGTGTAGCACAGTGGTTTCCACGACCCCCATAACTCTGAGAGTGTACAAATGGAACCAAATGGACCCTTACGGGTCCATTTGGTTCCATTTGTACACTCTCAGAGTTACACACCCGTAAGGGGCCATTTGGAAGCCCATGAGGGTCCCTGGACCCCAACTGTAGACCCACTGGTGTAACAGAGTGTTTCCAGTGAGCCAACATGCACAATATCAGCACCCTGACTCTGTTTGGAACCAGAATGGAACAGAGCCTTCATTAGTATCATTGGTAACACCTGTGACTGTCTTCATAATATGGCTGCTGTGAATAGAGCCTACTCTGAAGGTCCCTGGACCATTTCTGTATGTTTTGCACTTTGCCACCAGGGGTCCCTGTTGAGTCACAATTGGGTACCTGAGGCCTCCACAAGTCTATCACCCACACAGTAACAGGACAGTTCTCTGGATGGAGGTAAATGTAGTCCATTCATAATAAGTTTTCAAGGTCAACATCAAGGTGTTTATTCATGCAGGGGGAGAGGATGGATAAAGAATGGCGCACACTGATTAATGTATAATGCCTTTAATAGGCTCTATTCACAGCAGCCATATTATGAAGACATTCACAGGTGTTACCAATGATACTAATGAAGGCTCTGTTCCATTCTGGTCAAACAGAGTCAGGGTGCTGATATTGTGCATGTTGGCTCACTGGAAACACTCTGTTACACCAGTGGGTCTACAGTTGCGGTCCAGGGGACCCTCATGGGCTTCCAATGGCCCCTTACAGGTGTGTAACTCTGAGAGTATACAAATGGAACTAAATGGACCCGTAAGGGTCCATTTGTACTCTCTCAGAGTTATGGGGTCGTGGAAACCACTGTGCTAGACTAAATGGAACAGAGCCTTCATTAGTATCATTGGTAACACCTGTGAAGGAAGTGATAATATGGCTGCTGTGCATAGAGCCTATTCACCAAACCTGTGTGTGTGTATGTATGTATATATGTGGCAGTGATTTAACTGTATGTAAGCTACAGTTACTTAACAATATAATGAACGTACAGACACTAATTTAGTGGTCAAACCAACTGTACAATAACTAATAATAACGGCGTAATCATGGTAGTGATGTTGTAATACGGTGGTATTGGCGCCATGGTCCTTGTATGACCACTAGTATGACTATATTTGGGCAATCTTTCAGCCTGATTTGAGTGAAATTTACGTATAAAACTAAAGTTAAATATTTCAAAAAATATAAAACGTTAAAAAAAAAAGTGCATGGAGCTAGGTCCTTAGTCTGCCAAAGTGAAGAACATTGCCGCTGATCGGGGTCCAGCAGTAAGCAAGATTAACCCCTGATAGATAAACAAATAGTAGATGTAAGTTCCTACAGAGCCACGGCATAAAAAAATGATTTATCCTTTCCATGTGACACAAACCAGTACTGGTAGTTGGGGACCACTGCTAAGTGAACTATTATTTGAGCAGTATTGTAGGTTCCTCTGGAACACAGGATGCTACTGTACCTCCTCTATCCGACACAGATACACTGAGGAGTTATACCAGCACCAGAACCCAGGGTAGAGCGGTTCGGTGAATGTGGACTGGAAGGTGTACAGGTGTGTGTGTACAGGAGTGTCGGAGGAGACTCTGTAGAAGGACAGAGTGCCAGCAGGGCAGTCCAGATACACTCCTACTCTGTTGGAGCCAGAGGGATGGACAGGGAGGATAGTTGTCTTCCGATTGTGGCGGACAAAGTACCAATTACCCTGGTGAACTTCAAAACAATCCAGACACCAGGACATGTCATAGTATCCAAACAGACTATCGTCACAC
This sequence comes from Gymnoscopelus microlampas, assembly GCF_963454915.1. Classification (NCBI taxonomy): domain Eukaryota; kingdom Metazoa; phylum Chordata; class Actinopteri; order Myctophiformes; family Myctophidae; genus Gymnoscopelus; species Gymnoscopelus microlampas. The sequence goes on along the minus strand of NC_139956.1, from coordinate 44,807,488 downwards.
TGTCCTCTCCTGTTGATTCCTCTGTATGTCACTGCTATAGAAACCCCTCCACTCCACTCCACCTCCCAGTAACCACTTCCAGTCAGACCCTCTGTACACAGAACCTGTTGCCAAATGTCAAATCTGTCTGGGTGATCAGGATACAACTGATTCTCTCTCACGTGTGCCACCTTTCTGTTGTTCTCGGAGAGAGAAAGGTTTGTGTTTGCTGTGTTTGGGTCCAGTGTGAGTTCACAGAACTGTGTTTTCCACTTGTTTGCTAATTGAAGGCTTTCCATCTTCTCTTCCATTTTCTCTACTAATAGGTAAGAGCGGCGCTGACACATTTGTTTATATCCCCGAACTCTCCTGAGTTGGTGCATCACAGCTGTGCGCTGATTGGACAGAGCATTTTGACGACGTCACGGATGCAGTGGTTTCTCAATGTCTGGTCCGGGGACCACCAGAGTTGCAAATGGACACTCTGAGAGTGTACAGATGGAACTAAATAGACGCATAAGGTCCATTTGCATACTCTCTGGGATATATAAGCACTGAGGGGTTTACAGTGTAGATTGAGATTCCATTTCCAAGTGACCTTTTTTTATCTCTGGGACCCCAATCTACACTGTAAAATCCTCGAGTGTTGTTAATTTAACTCTTAGAGAATTGGAACCAAACCCGTAATTGTCCATTTGGACCCCCAGGTGGTCCCCGGACCAGATGTTGATGAACAGTGTTCTATACAATCAGACTTCTTTTTGCAACTGTTTTGCAAAAGTTGCGACTGCTGGCCATTAATAAGGGCAGGTGTAAGTCGCTTCCACATTGGATTGGTGGCACAGGGGTTTTCCAGAGCCTGTTTGGGCTGGGTTTGCTATGGCAGTGGTTCGCAAACTTTTTTTAGATTCAAGGACCGCCATAATTCTGAGAGTATAGAGTTACAGACCTGTATGGGTCAATTTAGAACCCAATCAAGGAACCCTTGAGAACAACTGTGCTATGGCAATCAGTTTGCCAAATTAGGAGATCATTAGGCGTCGGCATCCCTGATTAGAAAACCCAACCCATCGGCTATGCGGATTGGGCCAGTTGTCGTGTGACGTTTGTGCTTCTGTGCCAATATAAGTGGTAGCGCAGAGCATTAGCAAGTTAGTAATAGTTATTGTATGTTGTGTCTGTGTATCCGCTGTGTGACATGTTGTGCTGGGCTGTGCATCTTAACGCGGGGCCAAAGAGAGCCAACCATGCTGCCGTGGCATTGGGGCACAAGGTGTTCTCCTTTGGTGGGTTCTGCACCGGGGAGACCTACATGTACGACATGGATCAGATCGACGTGCACATATTCAACACAGTCTCCTTGCGCTGGACGAAGTTGCCCCCAGCGGTGACTCCGAGAGGAGAACATCCCCCCGAGTTTCCCTGTCCACGCCACGGCCATACGGCCGTGCTGATAGACAAGATTTATATCTGGGGAGGGCTCACCGACAGATTTGAGTACTGCAATGTGCTCTTTACTTTTGACGTCGACACCCATGGATGGTTCAAGCCAAACGTTTCTGGCGCTGTTCCAGAGGCAAGGTACATGCACTCAGCTTGTGTCGTGGGGAAGGCCATGTTTATCTTTGGAGGATTCAACTGGACTAGATGCACTAATGATATGTACAAATTGGACACCGCCACAATGGTCTGGCTTTTGATTAACCCCGGTGGCACTCCGGCACCTGTTCTATTACGTCACTCTGCCACCGTCATCGGGACAAAGATGTTTCTGTTTGGGGGCAGAGAGGACCAGATGGACCAGAGGGAGGACCAATACAACAACATCAGAGTGTTTGACACAGAGACCAACTGCTGGCTGAGCACGCCTCCTGCACAGCTTCGTCCAGAAGGACGCATGTGTCATTCAGCCTTTACCTACAACGGAGAGCTGTACATATTTGGTGGCAACAACTGTCACCTGAACCGTACGGTCAAGTTCAATGATCTGTGGAAGTTCAATGCAGGGACATTCTCCTGGAGGAAGGTTGAGCCCAAGGGGAAATCCCATATTTATCGATGTCTAGACGGTCCTGTTGCATGGTGGGAGATTGTGTCATCCTCTTTGGAGGACCAGATGACCTGTATATCTTGGACTTAAGTCCTAGTCTGAAGACATTCTGCAAACTAACAGTTGTTCAATACGGTCTCGAACAGTCGGGACTCCCACACGACATCAGGTGGGAACTGGCAACTATGACTACCAACAGCAACAGAAAAAATAACAGCCCACTAAAACCCTACAAAAAAAAGAAATAAAAATATGACAACGCAGAAAATAAGCTTCAGGCAATGCAACAGAATAAAGGAAATATGACCCGAGACTGATTTTACTATTTGAATTAGCTAGAAGATCTGGTCTGGATCCACGGATCTTCAAGTAGTAAAAATCAACAGGACGTTGACATTTTTATTTGACAAAAATGCAGTGTCGGGTTTTGTAATGTTATACATTGTCAGAGTCAGAGTGTTGTGTTGGTTTGTGTGCTAAAGGAGTGACTGTGAGAGCTGTTTCACCATGCAATGGGAGGACATTTTGAATTGTCTTTTTTTTTCATTATCAATGGAGCAACTATTGAAGTATTGGCACTAACTGCACAACCCAAACCTCTATCAAAGTGCAATTTTACTTTAAAGATTTCAGATGGTAAATAGCACATAATTTACATAATTAGCTTCAAAGGAGAAGATTCTTAAGAATTGAAACTTATGTCCCTGTTCGATGACAAGAACTAAGTGAACTGTGCCGTGCAGTGTAATGTATTTTGCAGGTTCCAGATTTGTTTCCATACCTTTGTGGGGTTTTGTGAGGTTTTTATTTTATTGTGTGTGACATGTTGTGTTATTTGCTGCCCTGTCATATGTGAGGCAATACATCGAGCAGTTTATATGAGATCGGAATTGCCAGTTACTTTTGGAAGGCTTTTCAGTTGTGTTCAAGCAAATACAATTCCTGAGCTGTCGAACTCAGTATTAGGACAGAGTATTAGAGTGTGACCCCCATTTGAAAAGGGTTTTATGCCAGAGTTTGGAATCCCAGTTTGTGGGATTAGGTCCATGCATACAGACACATGCAAGCAAAAGCATAATCTCCATCCCCAGTCTGGCGGAGACAAACAACTCTACAGTATCACTCTCTGCCTCTCCCTCCCTCCCTCTCTTTCCCTCTGCCGTTGTTTCCCCCACTGATAGGCAGAGAGTTGGATATAGGCTCTATGCACAGCAGCCATATTGGGAATGAATTGGGCCCCTTCCTTACTTCCTTCACAGGTGTTACCAATGATACTAATTAAGGCTCTGTTCCATTTAGTGTGGCATAGTGGCTGTCTTATTTTCAAGGACCCCCATAACTCTGAGAGTGTACAAATGGAACCAGCATTTGTACACTCTCAGAGTTACACACCCACCATAAGGGGCCATTTGGGAACCAGAATGGAGTGTTTCTAGCATTAACCGCACGCGGATGCCACATAGTCGGAGAAAAGGTCTGTCGGATTAACGCATGCCTCCCAAATCCATGAACGCAGCCACCAATCAATCCCAGCCTCTGTAGAGTGCACCTCTAAATGCGCTTTCACTTGTGCCCATAGGGGGCACCACAAATCTGAAACGTTGCACCATATGTTGTAGACATGCTACCCCCCCCCCCCCCCCCCTTTTATTTTCTAGGTCAGTGGTTCTCAACCTTTTCAAGCCGGGACCGCCCAAAATAATCATATTTGAACTCTGGGGACCACAGTTTGACTTTGACTCAGTTCCACAGATAAATATTGTGGAAATAGCTCGTAGATCGGCTATTTTCTTATATTATTTGGCAATTTGGCCAATGTTTGACTAGTTTTTATAGTATAGTTTGTATACTTTTGATGCAGTAATGGTCTTTTTTCTTTCTTTTCTTTCTTTCTTTTTTGAGGTCTCAAAAGTCCTTAAATTGTCACTTGGGGACCCCCGCCCCTCAAAAAAAAAAAAAAAAACCCACACACACACACACACACACACACACACACACACACACACACACACACACACAGGCTGTTAGCAACCAAGCAAACTTCCTCTCTCAGTCACATAGAGCAACTGATGCTAATTATGATGACAGCTATGTGTCAGAAACTCTCTCTCTATCGCTCATACACACACACACACACACACACACACACACACACACACACGCACGCACCTACGCACACACGCACATCCTCCTATAATTTGAGTAACCTCTGTCCGTTTGTCTGTCGTGGTGTCGTGGTGAGTGTAGTGGTGAAGCTACCCGGTTCTCCTCAGTGGCTGGAGCAATTGCTCTGATTTTGCACACAGCCATTGACCATTACCATCTGAACTTAACTGTGAAGCCCGTTTTTCGATTTCATCAAATCTCAGCTTCTTATTAGCGTTTATGTGTCAAACAATGTCGCCTCCCGGGTTGCCAGATCATGTGCGCATATCCCCCCACGGATGCGTCGACCGGGTATGGTCTAGTGGAAACAAACACACATAGCCACAGCAGTGGCAGCAGCATGAGATGATAATTATGGGAAATGTGTCCATGATGAAACCCATTAGACCAAAGGGGTGCTGGGAAGGAGGCGGCAATTATGGTGGTGTTACATTAAGACTGGTCATAGACTGGTCAGAGAGAGAGAGAGAGAGCTGAGAGAGCTGAGAGAGCTGAGAGAGAGAGAGAGAGAGAGAGAGAGAGAGAGAGAGAGAGAGAGAGAGAGAGAGAGAGACGCACACACAGAGAGAGAGAGACACACACACACACACACACACACACACACACACACACACACACACACACACACACACACACACACACACACACACACACAGAGAGAGACACACACACACACACACACACACACACACACAGAGAGACAGGATTGGAACGAAGGAGAGAAAGAGAGAAGAGGATGGAAAGTTAAGCGACTACACCTTTCAGTATTTCAAGACCAGCGAGAAGAGCAGATCTACAAGCTCACAATGGGTAGCAGGCCCGGCTTAATGCACGGGCTATAGGGCAGTGGTTCCCAAACTGGGGGTCGGGACCACCAGGGGATCCCCAAATTATTTTGGAGGGGGTGCCCGGATGATTAGCTTAATGTGCAACATTGTGTTCTCACTCAACAGTAAACAAACCAACATACAGTATATAGGGTATCTGCACATTTCTAAAAGTGACAATTTCGTGACTTTTAAGACCTTTTTAATACTAAATTGGCCAAATTGTCAAATATTACTTATTATTTATTAAATTAATAAATAGTGTGTGTGCTTGTCAGGATGTGGGGTGGTCCCCAGTTCGAATATGATTATTTTGGGGGGTCACGATGAAGTTTGGGAACCCTTGCCGACATATTGCGCTGAAATACGGTCAGGGGGTTGCGGAAATAGCTCCCGTGGACAAACCACACCTTTTCAGCAGCAACACTGTCGTATGACAAAGTACAAACCAGGCTTCAGAGGGAGGCAGAGGCAGAGCTGAGGGAATGTAACAGTCAATCCAAATGGCTGCCATTTGCCACTGGCAGGTCAAATGTAGTTCCAGCAATCACAATTTTTGTATTTTATTTAAGGGGCGCGCGCACAACCACCCACCCACCATTAGGTCAACATACCTCCCTTCAGTCATTGCGGTTATTAACTCTCTTTAACTCTGAAGAGCAAATTGCGTTTCCCCCATGACCCTGTAAGTGCTGTGTGTCACTCGTTTACGTGGCATTCAGCCACACAATGCCGAATATGCCACGCTTGTGCTTGTGTGACACTTTGATGTCGGCTATGTGCGTCTGCCAAAGCTGGAAGTTTGGGGGTGGATGAGAAATGGTATGTCATTGTGTCACTGCGGTTTCTGAAGAATAAATGCACCAATTTGTTTTAACCAATGTAATAATAATGTCTCCCCTGCCTACTGCAGGCCAGAGGTTCTCAAACATTTCTCTGACATTTTCATGTCAAGGACCACAGTTGAGATACAATTAGGCCCCATGTCCACCAAAATGTTTTTTTTTCCTGAGTGCAGCGCATGTTTTTAATTGTTCACAATGGGAACGTCTTTGGCGTCTTTGGAAACTCCAGTAGCTTGGCGTGGAGGTGGCCATTTACTTCGCGCTCTCTGCCTGCCGAGAGCGAAGATATTTTCAACTCTGGCGCCTGGAAGCGCTCTGGCGCGAGCGCCCCGGCGTTTTCAGCCGAGGAAAAACGAAAAGCCCCAGTGAACACGACACGATTTGTATGGGTCACGAGTGAATACCCCTTTATTTTTTGTTATCTACAAAATCAAAATAAATCCCCAATTATTATTTTTTCATGAGTTAAAAAATGAATCTAAAGGTTTTTTCAAAAGAATTCCCCAAAAAAAGAAATCCATTAATTAGAGGGGAACAAATACTTTTAAGAAGTAGTGAAAATATCCGATCTACAAGCTCACAACACGTCGCATTGCGACGTGTTGTGAGCTTGTAGATGGGATATTTTTACTAGCTTGGGTCCTGGGGAGACATAACATTTCTCTTTTGGTGTGAGACAACAGCTGCAGATCCCATCTGTCCTGATGGTAGGCTGCATCTGCTTGACCGATGTCCACCTCTGATGCTGCTCCTCTCTGGCGTTCTCTCTGAAGGGCGGGAGCAAAGGGCAGCCCGCTGAGGCTTGTAAGCAACAATGTAGAGTCTTACCGATATCTGGTGAGGTGAGGTGACGCCGCAAGGTAAGGTTGAGACGCTGACGGGACTTATAGGCTCTATGCACAGCAGCCATATTATCACTTCCTTCACAGGTGTTACCAATGATACTAATGAAGGCTCTGTTCCATTTAGTGTAGCACAGTGGTTTCCACGACCCCCATAACTCTGAGAGTTACACACCTGTAAGGGGCCATTTGGAAGCCCATGAGGGTCCCTGGACCCCAACTGTAGACCCACTGGTGTAACAGAATGTTTCCAGTGAGCCAACATGCACAATATCAGCACCCTGACTCTGTTTGACCAGAATGGAACAGAGCCTTCATTAGTATCATTGGTAACACCTGTGAATGTCTTCATAATATGGCTGCTGTGAATAGAGCCTATTGATTTCAGCGATTATAGATAAATACAATCTATTATTACGAATTATGAATTTTCAAATCAGTTTTTCCACAACACTATTGTATGACGAAGTATAAAGTAGGGCTTAAGAGGTTAATCAAACTAATCAATTTAGTTCAGTGGTCCTCAGCCTGTGGTACGCGTATGCGAGGCCATAGGCTACTATCGAAATATTTCTCTGAATGGAAATAACTTTAACATGATATGTAAATGTCTCCTGTATTAATAGCCTACATATGTACGCCATGTTTACGTTAGCGATGCGTCCACGATCACAACGGATCATAGCAAGCTAAACGGTGGCAAGATGATAGACAGCAGAGTTAAAATGATGCAATCGTGCATGGTTCAAAACTGGAACTATAAGTGTGGATCAAGAGGAGAATATTTTGACCAGCAGTGTAGCACTGTAGAAACTGAAGTGGTGGATGTACTTGAACAAAAAAGGAAAGGAAAAAAAAGCACAACTATTGCTCCAGGTGACTGAAATCGCACCCAATTGGTGCCGTTCAATGTGACGCGAAAACTGGGATTCAAAAGAACGGAGTGGGGCGGAGGAATACCCTACAGACAGTGTGGTATGTAATGAATGCATGAAACGCATTTCAAACAGCATCTTACAACCAAACACACAAGAAAGACTTGATTTCTTTATAACGAGACGAACTGAATCAGGCTAAGTTTGCGATTAACCTTACACCTGTGGCCAATTAAAGCCGGACAAGCCGATTAAGTTCAACTCATTTAATACTATCTCTCTCTCTCTCTCTCTCTCTCTCTCTTTCTCTCTCTGTCTGTCTGTCTGTCTGTCTGTCTGTCTGTCTGTCTGTCTGTCTGTCTGTCTGTCTGTCTGCCTGCCTGCCTGCCTGCCTGCCTGCCTGCCTGCCTGTCGCGTTGTGTGAGAACTGTACGAGTTAAAGTGCCAGTTTTATTGTTACCATTTTGTACAGCATGACTTTGGCTGACAACTGTGACAAATATATATTATTATATCATATACTGTATATATTATTATATTATTAGAAATGAATTCGCCTCCTGTGTGAACTGTGCATAGCTATAGACGAATCCACAGACGCGCTGCCTGGAGCTGCCTGTAGGTGGCTATTGCTGCGGTCTCACGTCCGCGTAGCGTTCAGACCGCAGCAATGGCGGCGCGCAGGGCAGCGCGCCGTGGATTCGTGTATAGGATGGGATAGGGTAGGTCTATGTTACTTATAATGGTGGTACTGACAAATATCTTTTGAGGTGGTACTTGGTGTAAAACGGTTGAGAACCACTGATTTACTTGATATTCAAAACAATTTTAGTATAGAAAACATTTGTAAATATCAGAAAATATGTGCTTCAAGATTATCAAAATGTATCAATGGTAATGTATATTTGTCAAGAAAGTAATCTATAGTTGGAGCAGAGGCGCTGCTGACATTTGATTACATTTTCGGCAGCAACCAATGAATTGATCTGTCCCGAGGGACCTCTGTTGGATAAAGGACCCCTGACACCATGGTTTGTGGGATAATTGACCACTCCAGGAGGACTCCATCAGTTTGTATTTAAACCCCTTTACAAGCACAATGACCCACAGTATACCAACATAATGGTGCATAGTATATAAAGTTTATCAAATAAAACACAACAACATAAACAAATGTACATCTTTGAGTTCAATACTAAGCATCAACTGTGGCGCTTACTGTTATTATAATGCATGAAAATCAAGTAATTAACGCCCTACTTGATTACACCACAGCATCACACGAAAGCATCAAAAGTAGCAGATCCAAAAGTAGATTAGAATGCTACTTTTGCTATTTTTTAATTTTAATCCTGAAAGGTTTTGGACATCTGTGGTGGAAAAAGTACTCAAATGTTTTACTTAAGTAAAAGTATCAATCCTGCAATGTAGAAGTACTGGTAAAAGTCTGAACAAGTAAAAGTCTGAAATTCAAAATTTACTTGAGTAAAAGTACAAAAGTATTGGTATCAACATGTACTTAAAGTATCAAAAGTAAAAGTACTAAAATGTTTGAAAATAGCAGATCTACAAACTCTTGTAGAGCGCCTATTTTCAAATAGCTTAGGTTTAGAATAGGGCTAAAGTGGTTAATGTATGTTTTATAATGTAATAATTTATATCTGCAAAGTAACTAATAACTAAAGTTTTCAAATAATTGTAGTGGAGTAAAAGTACAATATTTGCCTCTGAGATGTAGTGGAGTAGAAGTAAAACTATTGGAAATTGGAAATACTCAAGTAAAGTACAAATACCTAAAAATTGTACTTAGAGTACTTGAGTAAATGTACTTGGTTACTTTGTAAAGTAACTGAGTAAATAACTGACTGCAAAGTAAGTTGTAACTCAAGTTTTCAACACATGGTGTTCTAAACTGTCATCATCACAATGCACTTGTCCCCAAGAGAGTTGAAATCAAAGATCACCTCTCTCGCCTCAAACACCTGAAATATGGGCGTGGCTTTGTTTTTTTAACAATTTTACTATGTTAATTTTTTTTTTATTTGCTTTTTTTTTTGGCCTGATATGGACAGAAAACAAAAAAAAAATTGATAACAAAAAAAAAATCCCCCAAAAAACAGACATTTCAGACAGGCACTAGGGGGCGCTACAACTTATAAAGCTTGTGTGGGCTGCGGAACACGGAACTGCGCGTCACTGTGCTTCCACCTGACCGGTCGCGTCCTCTATGAAGCCCCCGGTTTGGCGTGGGGGGGTCTTCAACAGGGCATCTTTTCAGCTCTTGAATCCCAATAAGGCACTCCTTCACGGCCTGACTTCGGTCTGTGGCGCCATGGCTCTCTGGAAAAAACTCGCTATATCCCCCTGTCCCCGGCCGGCTAGCGGCCGCGGGCTTGGGTCTTGACTCCGGGGGGGGAGCTTAAAAGAGCGGCAGTGACTGAAATCGCACCCAATTGGTGCCGTTCAATGTGACGCGAAAACTGGGATTCAAAAGAACGGAGTGGGGCGGAGGAATACCCTACAGACAGTGTGGTATGTAATGAATGCATGAAACGCATTTCAAACAGCATCTTACAACCAAACACACAAGAAAGACTTGATTTCTTTATAACGACACGAACTGAATCAGGCTAAGTTTGCGATTAACCTTACACCTGTGGCCAATTAAAGCCGATTAAGTTAAACTCATTTAATACTATCTCTCTCTCTCTCTCTCTTTCTCTCTCTGTCTGTCTGCCTGCCTGCCTGCCTGCCTGCCTGCCTGCCTGCCTGCCTGCCTGCCTGTCGCGTTGTGTGAGAACTGTACGAGTTAAAGTGCCAGTTTTATTGTTACCATTTTGTACAGCATGACTTTGGCTGACAACTGTGAAAAATATATATTATTATATCATATACTGTATATATTATTATATTATTAGAAATGAATTCGCCTCCTGTGTGAACTGTGCATAGCTATAGACGAATCCACAGACGCGCTGCCTGGAGCCGCCTGTAGGCGGCCATTGCTGCGGTCTTACGTCCGCGTAGCATTCAGACCGCAGCAATGGCGGCGCGCAGGGCAGTGCGCCGTGGATTCGTGTATAGGATGGGATAGGGTAGGTCTATGTTACTTATAATGGTGGTACTGACAAATATCTTTTGAGGTGGTACTTGGTGTAAAACGGTTGAGAACCACTGATTTACTTGATATTTAAAACAATTTTAGTATAGAAAACATTTGTAAATATCAGAAAATATGTGCTTCAAGATTATCAAAATGTATCAATGGTAATGTATATTTGTCAAGAAAGTAATCTATAGTTGGAGCAGAGGCCCTGCTGACATTTGATTACATTTTCGGCAGCAACCAATGAATTGATCTGTCCCGAGGGACCTCTGTTGGATAAAGGACCCCTGACGCCATGGTTTGTGGGATAATTGACCACTCCAGGAGGACTCCATCAGTTTGTATTTAAACCCCTTTACAAGCACAATGACCCACAGTATACCAACATAATGGTGCATAGTATATAAAGTTTATCAAATAAAACACAACAACATAAACAAATGTACATCTTTGAGTTCAATACTAAGCATCAACTGTGGCGCTTACTGTTATTATAATGCATGAAAATCAAGTAATTAACGCCCTACTTGATTACACCACAGCATCACACGAAAGCATCAAAAGTAGCAGTAGATTAGAATGCTACTTTTGCTATTTTTTAATTTTAATCCTGAAAGGTTTTGGACATCTGTGGTGGAAAAAGTACTCAAATGTTTTACTTAAGTAAAAGTATCTATATATACATTTCTAAACCCAAAACCCCCGCAAAAAAACTGCCACTGTGTGGGACTAAACACAAAAACAACATATCAATGTCACTAACAAGACACGCCACAACGTGCAGAATTACTACGCGCAGTCTGTAGGCCACTTCATACTGCTCAGCACACATCTGCCCCCTCGCAGCATAATTAATTGCGGCCAACACAAACTCACAACATTACAGTCGGCCATGTTGTTCCTTAGCGTCATCGCCGACCACCGCCCAACGAGACCCAAGTGAGGTCAGACAACACACTCCATATTTGGGCATAGCTCCATTGGGAACATCTCCTATTATGTCTTTATATATTATAGAGACCAACAAACACAAAGCACCGCGCAGCGGCTAGGGGGGAGGGGCGCGCAGCGCCCCGACCCTCTAGTGTTTTATAATGTAATAATTTATATCTGCAAAGTAACTAATAACTAAAGTTTTCAAATAATTGTAGTGGAGTAAAAGTACAATATTTGCCTCTGAGATGTATAGTCGAGTAGAAGTAAAAGTATAGACAATTGAAAATACTCCAGTAAAGTAAAGAATACCTAAAAAGTACCTAAATTGTACTTTAGTACAGTACTTGAGTAAATGTACTTTACACCACTGTGAGATTTCCACCCGACAGAGGTGATATACCACGAAGCAATCCAATATGCTTTACAAGCACGCAACACCAGCAATAAAGCATGAATAGACATATAAATCCCTTTACATGCACATATACTGTATGTGTGTGTGCACTGTGCACGCGCGCACGTACACACACGCACTCATACGAGGGCATCATTGACTTTTCCAGCCACCCAAACATGATGACTCACAAATTGTGTTGCTCGTATTGATGAGTCCCCCCCCCCCACACACACACACACACACACACACACACACACACACACACACACATTCCATTTCCCATTATGATTGGCTTAACATTATGCTCCATTGTGTTGACCCAGCACAACACAACATGCGGCTGCTGTAATCGCCACTGACAGAGATGGCAGGACAGTGGAGGGAATCCAGCGAAATTAAGAACATCCGCCCCCACAAACCAAAAAAAAAACTACGCGTGCACGCAAGATTTAACAACTTTCAGCCAATCAGTGTCATCTTTTAAAACTCTTCTGAAACCTCATCTCTATGCTAAGGCTTTTTCTTAATTTTGTTCTTGCCACTTTTGTTTCATTGAGTATATCTGTATGGGTTTAATATACATTTTGTGCCCACTGTGTTTTTATTCACTGAACTTGTGTTGTAGTTTATCTCCAATGCTTATCCTGTTGTTCCTTTTATCCTGATCTGTAAAGCACTTTGTGACTATGTCTGGAAATGTGCTATATAAATAAATTCATTATCATAACCTGGCATCCCTATTTAGTGTGCTGTATTAGCCTGATTATCAGACTGAAGTTGGATGGGGTCTATGGTCTGGAACCAGGCTAGTACTGTATGTCATTATGGGTAACACCCATAACACACTCCGGAATTCAAAATTTACTTGAGTAAAAGTACAAAAGTAATGGTATCAAAATGTACTTAAGGTACCAGAAGTAAAAGCACTCATTATGCAGAATGTATAAAACTCTTTTGAAAATGGCAGATCTACGCGTTGTGAGCTTGGAGATCGGCTATTTTCAAATGGCCGAAATGTATATCGGGCTGAAGTGGTTAATGTGTGTTTAGTAATAATAATCAAAATCTACAAAGTAACTAGTAACAAAAGTTTTCAAATAATTGTAGTGGAGTACAATATTTGGATCCGAGATGTGGTGGAGTAGAATACCCAAATAAAGTACAATACCTCAAAATTGTACTTAAGTACAGTACTTGAGTAAATGTACTTAGTTACTTAGTTTACACCACTGCCCCCCCCACACACGCACGCACGCACGCACGCACGCACGCACGCACGCACGCACGCACGCACGCACGCACGCACACACACACACACACACACACACACACACGCACACACACACACACACACACACATACAATACTGTAACTGAAAACATTTCTCCCGCTCCTCTAAAGTGGCTGTTGATGCTGGTTTAAAAAATCAATAACAGTCAGTGTATGACCTCACTATCTCCATCAACACCATCCTTCTCCTGGGGTCAGCCTGCCATTTCATACTGATTCCCAGACAATCATTTTCTCACAGGATTATTCCAGGAAACCTTTCATTTTTATTTGTCTTAATTAACCAAAACTATTACTAATACTAGTACATTGTAATGAACTACTACTATTACTACTAGTGGTTGTAGTTACTGTAATCGTAGTAGTAATTGTGAGCCAGAAAGCAAAGCTCTCGATCTACCAATCAATCTTTGTTCATACTCTCACCTACAGTATGGTCATGAAATGTGGGTCATGACCAAAAGAACAAGATCTCGGATACAAGCAGTCAAAATGAGTTTTCTCAGGAGGGTGGCTGGCATCTCCCTTAGGGATACGATACGAAACTCAGTGAGACACGCGGAGTAGAGCCGATGCTCCTCACACACACACACACACACACACACACACACACACACACACACACACACACACACACACACACACACACACACACACACACACACACACACACACACACACACACACATACCTTGAACTTGAATTATGCTTTGCAGGCGTGGCTTGTGTGTGTGTGCGTGCGTGCGTGCGTGCGTGCGTGCGTGCGTGCGTGCGTGCGTGCGTGCGTGCGTGCGTGCGTGCGTGCGTGCGCGTGAGCGTGTGCTTGCGCGTGCGTGCGCGAGCGAGCGTGTGCGCGTGCGTGAGCGTGTGCGTGCGTGCATGTGTGTGTGTTTGTTTGTGTGTTTGTTTGTTTCTTTGTTTGTGTGCGTGCATGTCTTCAGAGTGGAAGTGAAAACACACATACCTTGAACATGAATTATGCTTTGCAGGCATTGCTTGTGTGTGTGCACGTGCGTGCATGTCTTCAAAGTCAAAGTGTGTGCGTGGGAGTGTGTGTCAGCTTCCTCAGCAGTAAATCACACAGCTACTATGCACGTACGTGTTTGTGCATACACCTCATTGATGTCTGTGTGTTGGCACCCTTGCTGTGAGTTCTCAGAGGTAACTGCAGTGTGAGACCGCTCCCCATTCATTCACTGTCTGTATTTTCATCTCATCTGAACCCACACCTGCTGCTGCCTAATCTGATGGCTGTGACTATGACAAAGAGACACTGACACAGGGATAGAGAGAGAGAGAGAGAGAGCGAGAGATAGAGAGAGAGACATACAGACAGAGAGACACAGAGAGACGTACACAGAGACAGAGAGACAGACTGGGACTGTGTGTGTGCGTGTGTGTGTGTGTGTGTGTGTGTGTGTGTGTGTGTGTGTGTGTGTGTGTGTGTGTGTGTGTGTGTGTGTGTGTGTGTGTGTGTGTGTGTGTGTGTGTGTGTGTGTGTATGCTGCACAGTGATGAAATTGTGATTACGAGACATAGTGTGCTGACAGTGGAATGTCTTTTGTGCGACTGAGAGTGAGACAGTACGAGAGAGAGACAGAGAGACAGAGAGAATACAACACAGTAAGATATAGTGAGACAGTGAGAGAGAGAGAAAGTGAGACAGACAGCGAGAGAGGACAAAGAAAAGAATGTGAGACGGTGAGAGAGAGTGAGACAGTGACAGAATGAAAGAGTGAGACAGTGAGAGACTGAGAGAGAGAGACAGAATGAGAGAATGAGACAGTGGAGAGACCGAGAGAGAGAGAGAGACAGTTAGACAGAATGAGAGAATGAGACATGCAGTATGTGAATTGTCAAGCTGTAATTAACTGCATACTGCCCTCTTGACTATCTCCTCCCGCAGCCCTGTGTGTGTGTGTGTGTGTGTGTGTGTGTGTGTGTGCGTGCGTGCGTGCGTGCGTGCGTGCGTGCGTGCGTGCGTGCGTGCGTGCGTGCGTGCGTGCGTGCGTGCGTGTGTGTGTGTGTGTGTGTGTGTGCGTGCGTGTGCGTGTCCTCCTCCAGCGCCTGTGACGCACAAAGCTGCAGCGGTGAGTCATACAACCCCCAGGAGCCCACCCCTCCTCTCACCTCTCTCTCTCTCTCTCTCTCTCTCTCTCTCTCTAGGCAATTTAATGCTTTCCCTCTGTTTTCCTCTCCTTCTCTCTCTCTCTCTCTCTCTCTCTCTCTCTCTCTCTCTCTCTCTCTCTCTCTCTCTCTCTCTCTCTCTCTCTCTCTCTGCTTTGTCCTGGATTCCACTATTTTGGTTCTCTCCGTTTAACCCATTAAGACCTGAGGCTGATAAAAAAACAAACATTTTTCTGAAAAATCGTATGTTGGTACAGTGGTGTGTTCAAAATCTTTTCACGTCAAGGACCCCCCAAATGTACTAGACCATACTCGTCTGGGGATGTGAGGGGAGTGTGTCTATGTTCCCCGGTTTCTATGTTCCCCGGTTTCTATGTTCCCCGGGTTCTATGTTCCCCGCTTGCCTAACCCTAAACCAGTGGTTTTCAACCTTTTTCTTGCTAGGGACCCCTAAATTGATATACATTTGGCCGCGGACCGCCATAAATGTTGTGCCAGGGACCCCCCAGAAGCAAAGATTTGAGTTAAAAATGTTTGCCTTAAAATATATATATATATATTCAAAGATGTGCACACATTTTCAAGATTTAAAAAAAATAGCAGATCTACAAGCTCATAGCGCGGCACCGAGTGCCGCGCTATGAGCTTGTAGATCTGCTATTTTTGAATAGCCAAAGCTAAGCGGTTAAAATGATTGTGACACTATGTTAAATCATTTTGCTGGGGACCCCCTGGTACCCCGTCAAGGACCACTGGTGGTCCCCGGACCACTGGTTGAGAACCACTGCCCTAAACCTAACCCTAACCCTAACCTTAGTGGGGAACACCCGGGGAACATAGGGATGACCCCGATGTGAGCACCCAAAGTATGATTTTGGGGACGCACGCGCTTGTTTCACGCACATGATTAGGCAACCCGGTCGCCAGCGACCACAAACGTGCATGCACACGTACGTGGCTGCGTCTGCGCATGCATGCGCACTTGGCCGCGCATGCGCAGTAATGGGCGTCGGTGTTCCGTGCACATGCTGATGGTCAATGGCTGTGTGTGCAAATACAGATCAATTGCTCCAGGCACTGAGGAGAACCGGGTAGAAGAGATTTTGGGGACTCACGCACCTAGACACTTTGTAGAATTATAGGATGATTTGGCCCACAAACCCCCATCTCAAAATATGTTGTTCCAGGGACCCCTATTATTCCAACCAGTTCCTTTCCCCTCCATCAGGCGCCCCAACTGACCAGGGGGAGGCAGTATAGAGACCGGGATTACTACATGTTTTTGTGAGGGTATTAAAGGAGTAGTTCACCCAAAAAAATACTTATTTTCTATCAATTGCACACCCCATGAAGCCTTGAATCCATGGATTTATTTTTGTTTTTGTGGCATTCCTAAGCCAATAATTTGATTCCCGTCTCCTACTGGCTAATGTATCCGGTAGGAGACACAAAGTAGATTATTTGTGTCTCCTACCGGATACACACCCGGTCATCAAATTATTGGCTTAGGAATGCCACAAAAACAAAAATAAATGCATGAATTCAAGGCTTCATGGGGTGTGCAATTGATAGAAAATAAGTCATTTTTTGGGTGAACTCCTCCTTTAACTACCCTAGGAAACACGGGGAGAACATGCAAACTCCACACAGAGTTGGCCCCTTCGCCAACCCCACCTAGGCTTTGGGCACTGATGAGGCGGAGGAGAAGACACGCCCCCAGCACCCACAGCATCCCTGGCGGGAATCGAACCCAGGACCTTCTAGCTGTGAGGCGACAGCGCTACCGACTGTCCATTTAGTTTTAGTCATATTTTAGCCATCTGAAATGTTTTAAGTTGTTTGTGTAGTTTTAGTCGACTAAATATCATAAGATTATGGTCAAATAAATCTACAGTTGATTTAGTCGACTAAAATGAATTTTGGCGGTGCCTTAATGGCGCCGTAATGGCTGATTTTACACTTGGTTGCATGCTGAAAATAGCCGATCTACAAGTTCACAACGCGTCACGCTGCGAAGCATTGTGAGCTTGTATATCTGTTATTTTGTGCAACACCCGAGCGCAACCAAACATAAAATGAATTGTTACTGGATCTTTTGCCCACTAGTCTCTCTCTAACATTTAGCCTAGTTTGTATTTGTTGAAGAAATTGTCAATATATTTAGTTTTGGTTTTAGTCATCATAGCTTTGTTTTTATGTTGTTTTTATTTAGATTTCGTCAGTGAAAGAAGGTAGTCAACCAACATTTTTCATCATAGTTTTAGTCAACAAAATCAACACTGGCACACACACACACGCACGCACGCACGCATCTATCTCTCCCATGCGGTTTGGCTTTTACTTGTTATTTTACATGCCCTGGCCCCTGACCCATGCATCACCACCACTCTCCCTTCCTCACATCTGTCCACCCCATCATCACTCAGTACCCACCATTACATTATTCACTATACCACCGCTTCTCATCCTGGTGTGACCCTCACAGGTCCATTTGGTTCCATTTGTTCATTCTTAAAAGGGATTCATTTTCAACAATTTCTCAAAATCCTCTTTAAAGGGATAGTTCACCCAATGTGACTTTTTTTTACCTATCGATTAGTCACCCCATGAAGCCTTGAATTCAGTTTTTTTTTTTTTTTGTCACATAATAGCCAATAATTTGATGACCGGCAGCGGTTCCGGTAGGAGACACAAAGAGTCTTCTTTGCGTCTCCTGCCGGAACCGCTGCCTACCGGTCCGCTGGTCATCAAATTGTTGGCTTAGGAATTAGACAAAAACAAAATAATATCCATGAATTGAAGTCTCCATGGGGTGACTAATCGATTAAAGGATTTTTTTTGCTGAACTATCCCTTTAACCCATTAAGACGCATCTGTGTCACTTTAGATTTCTTTGGCTATTCAAAAATAGCAGATATACAAGCTCATAGCGCGGCACCAAGTGCCGCGCTATGAGCTTGTAGATCTGCTATTTTTGAAAAATATTGAAACATTCTTTTTTTTTTTTTTTTTTTTAACTGTTAGGATTTAGAAAACATTTTAAAGAATCGCCTCTGGTCTTAATGGGTTAATGTAAGGTTGAAGGTTGCTTGAAGGTTGAAGGTCCCCCCCCCCCCCCCCCCCCCCTCACCCAATCGAGTGACACCAACTTTTCACTTGGCTCTTGCATTCTCTGCCATGCTGGTACTATTTCCCTTCATCTCCTTCGGCCTTCTCTGTTTGGACAGTTGCTCTCCCCCTCCCCCCGCCGACCGACGGCGTGCTTACCACTGTTTCCTCTTCCTGTCCTCCTCCTCCTCCTCCTCCTCCTCCTCCTCCCATCTTCTCCCTCGTTCTATCAATCTCTCTCTCCAAAGCACCGCAGGGGAAGCGCAGCCACACTGTAGCTACACTTCCCTGGGAACCCGCGGTGTAAAGTACTAATTACATTTACTCAAGTACTGTACTTAAGTATAATTTTGAGGTATACTTCTACTTTACTGGAGTATTTCCAATTTTCAGTACCTTTACTTCTACTCCACTACATCTCAGAGGCAAATATTGTATTTACTTCACTTACTTCACTACGCTTTAGTTACTAGTAACTTTTTTGATTATTGATTATTATTACAAAACGTACACTAACCACTTCAGCCCAATAAAACATTTCGGACATTTGAAAATAGCCGATCTACAAGCTCACAATGCGCTGTGATGCGACACATTGTAGATCTGCTATTTTCAAAAGATTTTTTACATAATTTGTATTAAACTTGAAATGGGACATTCTGCATAATGAGTACTTTTACTTTTGGTACTTTAAGTACATTTTGATGCCAATACTTATGTAGGCCTATTTTTACTCAAGTTTTGAATTTGAAATTTGAAATTCCGGTCTTTTGTAACCGAGTATTTCTATATTGCAGTATTGATACTTCTACTTAAGTAAAAAAAATGTGAGTACTTTTTCCACCACTGCTGGGGACGAGGGATTCTCCATCCAACTCCATTATGCCTCCTCGTTCGGAAAATAGCTGACCTACAAGCTCGGATGTGACGCATTGAGAGCTTGTAGATCGGCTATATTTACGGCCCTCGATGCCGTCGTATACGGCGAAGCATGAATTGGGCTTCTCTCTCTCTCTCTTTCTCTCTCTCTCTCTCTCCCCCTCTCTCTCTCTCTCCATCCATCCATACATCCTCCTCTGCGGGCCATAACCAGTGTTGCCAGATTCTGTGAGAGAAACAAGCAAGGTCTAGGAAAACCAGCCCAAAATAAGCTACTATGGGCCACTTTAACATATACATCAGCTATTTGAAAATAGCAGATCTACAAGCTCACAACGCGTCGCGATGCGACGCGTTGTGAGCTTGTAGATCGGCTATTTTCAAATCAAATATTGCGGGGAAATTATAATAAGCAGATCTGGCAACCCCGGGACATAATCCCACAAAGCTGACTCAACAGCAGCAGCAGCGGAAGTAAGGGGTTTCCTCTCCCCCGCCCCCCCCCCCCCCCCCCCCCTTTCCCTCTCCCTCCCACGCTATATGTTCAGGCAACCCCCCCTCGTTCTCTCTCTCTCTCTCTCTCTCTCTGTGTCTGCCTCCCTCGCCCTCCTTCCAGAAGCTGCTGAGATGGAGAGAGTGTTGCATCATCTCCATTCACTGCATGGGCCAATTATTTTTATAGAGGAGAGGGAAAAAAGGGCAGAAACCTCTTTATCTCCATATTCTAACTTTTTGTGTTTTTTCGTAAATGAACGCCCCACTTGATCATACTACTGCGTCACACAAAACCATCAAAAGTATAGCAGATCTACAAGCTCGAAACGCGGTGCGTAGCGATGCGTTTTGAGCTTGGAGATCTGCTACTTTTTTTCCTCTATGATCATCTCTAATCCAGCACCACTTATAGATCTTTAAAGGACGACTTCACCGATTTTCAACCTATCTTCATATAATTGGTCCTCGCTAATACTCGTGATAAAATGGTAAAAAAAAGATCTACTCGGTCTGTGTCTCAGAGGAGGGCTGTAGACAGTTCAGAAACCCGTCTACCAGTGACATCATCGATGGGGAATCCAAGCTAATAGAAACTGCAGGCTTTCTATTCCTAATTAAAAAATGTGAAATCTTGTTGGGAAAAAAATCATGCTTAACGATGATGTCACTGGTAGACGGGTATCTGGACTGTCCACAGCCCTCCTACGAGACACAGACCAAGTAGAAAAAAATGGTACCATTTTATCATGAGCATTAGTGAGGACCAATTATATGAAGATAGGTTGAAAATCGGTGAAGTCGTCCTTTAACTCTTGAGAGCGTAAAATGGAACCAAATGGCATTTGGTTTCATTTTAAATTATCGTCAAACTATTGTTAAAAATCTGCATTACTAAATTAAAGAATTGTTATTTTGATCAACGTTTGCCTGTTATCTCTCCTAATGGTGCCACATCAATACAGCATGTGGAATTGTGGACAGAATCGTATCCACAACGATAACAAAATCTTCAAACTCTTGGGGTCTGAGAGGCTAAATCTCATCAAGCGGTGGTCTGTGGCTCAAATGCCGAATAAATAATGGACCTTGATATGAAAAGGGTTGAAAACCCACTGGTCTAAATGGCTCTGCCTCGTTCCATCTTCCTATTATGTCTCGGAGCTTAGTTGTGAATCTGTGGTAGGAGTAAGATATTATTTTTACTATATTTTTAGTTTTTAGATTAAAAACTAAAACATATCTATGGATTCAAGTCTCCATGGGGTGACTAATCGATAGGAAACAAGTCCATTTCTGGGTGAACTATCCCCTACCCCTAATCCTCTGTTACTTCAACTGTCAGAGTGTACAAATCGACCCAATTGGACCTGTAAGGGTCCATTTGCACAGCTACGGGGCGTCGTTAGGCTCAGCCAATCATAATCAGGGACCGCCGGCACTATCCGTTTTATAAATCTCTTTTTCCGCTAACATGAAGGGATGTTTGCCATGGCTAACCAGATGGTCAGAGGTCCCGGCATTAAGGAAGACGTCCCACTTGTTTATTAGACTAGATGTCCTCTATTCCTCGCTGTCGGATCGCATTAAACAATGTGACATTCTGGGGGGGTCATTGCCGTTTTCCGTTTGAGAAAGAACACATTTCTTCATTTTAAAATACATTATAAGCAGTTTGATTCTATTTAGTAAACGTGGGATCCATCAACCTGTCTGGGTCCATGCTAACAAGTAACATGGAATATTTAGCACGTTGACAGTAAAATTGTGTTCTAAATACAGTTTTCAGGCCAAGGACCCCCTAGCTGAGAGAGAGATGAAGCAGGACCCCCGACTATATTGTATAAAATATTGTGTTTCAGAATTGAACTTTTCTTTTGTTTACTTGGCCTGCTCTTTTTTTCCCTCTACCTATACCTCTTTGCCAAAAATAGCCGATCTACAAGCTCACAACGCCTCGCAGTGCGAGGCGTTGTGAGCTTGTAGAACGGCTATTTTTGACTACAGTTCTCCTCAGAAAAGGGATGCTAGGGTTCAAGTGGTTAATAATGTAAAAAAATATATACATCATATCACACAAAGATTTGGCGCCCCCCCCCCCCCCCCCCCCTGTAGTAACTCTGAGGACCCCCTAGGGGTCCCGGACCCCTGATCTAGGCAATGTATTGGGGGGTATGTCATAGCCCATGGGTCATGGACCTTCCTCCCTGCAGTCCTTTTTCATGCTGGTGAGGCTGTTATCCCTCCTCTCATCAGATACTGACCCACCTCCCCTCCTCCAACCCCACTGCCCTGCATCTCTCACCATTGAGAGCTTGTAGATCGGCTATATTTACGGCCCTCGATGCCGTCGTATACGGCGAAGCATGAATTGGGCTTCTCTCTCTCTCTCTTTCTCTCTCTCTCTCTCTCCCCCCCTCTCTCTCTCTCTCTCCATCCATCCATACATCCTCCTCTGCGGGCCATAACCAGTGTTGCCAGATTCTGTGAGAGAAACAAGCAACCAGGTCTAGGAAAACCAGCCCAAAATAAGCTACTATGGGCCACTTTAACATATACATCATGCTATTTGAAAATAGCAGATCTACAAGCTCACCGTTGTGAGCTTGTAGATCGGCTATTTTCAAATCAAATATTGCGGGGAAATTATAATAAGCAGATCTGGCAACCCCGGGACATAATCCCACAAAGCTGACTCAACAGCAGCAGCAGCGGAAGTAAGGGGTTTCCTCTCCCCCGCCCCCCCCCCCCCCCCCTTTCCCTCTCCCTCCCACGCTATATGTTCAGGCAACCCCCCCTCGTTCTCTCTCTCTCTCTCTCTCTCTCTCTCTCTCTGTCTGCCTTCCAGAAGCTGCTGAGATGGAGAGAGTGTTGCATCATCTCCATTCACTGCATGGGCCAATTATTTTTATAGAGGAGAGGGAAAAAAGGGCAGAAACCTCTTTATCTCCATATTCTAACTTTTTGTGTTTTTTCGTAAATGAACGCCCCACTTGATCATACTACTGCGTCACACAAAACCATCAAAAGTATAGCAGATCTACAAGCTCGAAACGCGGTGCGTAGCGATGCGTTTTGAGCTTGGAGATCTGCTACTTTTTTTTCTCTATGATCATCTCTAATCCAGCACCACTTATAGATCTTTAAAGGACGACTTCACCGATTTTCAACCTATCTTCATATAATTGGTCCTCGCTAATACTCGTGATAAAATGGTAAAAAAAAGATCTACTCGGTCTGTGTCTCAGAGGAGGGCTGTAGACAGTTCAGAAACCCGTCTACCAGTGACATCATCGATGGGGAATCCAAGCTAATAGAAACTGCAGGCTTTCTATTCCTAATTAAAAAATGTGAAATCTTGTTGGGAAAAAAATCATGCTTAACGATGATGTCACTGGTAGACGGGTATCTGGACTGTCCACAGCCCTCCTACGAGACACAGACCAAGTAGAAAAAAATGGTACCATTTTATCATGAGCATTAGTGAGGACCAATTATATGAAGATAGGTTGAAAATCGGTGAAGTCGTCCTTTAACTCTTGAGAGCGTAAAATGGAACCAAATGGCATTTGGTTTCATTTTAAATTATCGTCAAACTATTGTTAAAAATCTGCATTACTAAATTAAAGAATTGTTATTTTGATCAACGTTTGCCTGTTATCTCTCCTAATGGTGCCACATCAATACAGCATGTGGAATTGTGGACAGAATCGTATCCACAACGATAACAAAATCTTCAAACTCTTGGGGTCTGAGAGGCTAAATCTCATCAAGCGGTGGTCTGTGGCTCAAATGCCGAATAAATAATGGACCTTGATATGAAAAGGGTTGAAAACCCACTGGTCTAAATGGCTCTGCCTCGTTCCATCTTCCTATTATGTCTCGGAGCTTAGTTGTGAATCTGTGGTAGGAGTAAGATATTATTTTTACTATATTTTTAGTTTTTAGATTAAAAACTAAAACATATCTATGGATTCAAGTCTCCATGGGGTGACTAATCGATAGGAAACAAGTCCATTTCTGGGTGAACTATCCCCTACCCCTAATCCTCTGTTACTTCAACTGTCAGAGTGTACAAATCGACCCAATTGGACCTGTAAGGGTCCATTTGCACAGCTACGGGGCGTCGTTAGGCTCAGCCAATCATAATCAGGGACCGCCGGCACTATCCGTTTTATAAATCTCTTTTTCCGCTAACATGAAGGGATGTTTGCCATGGCTAACCAGATGGTCAGAGGTCCCGGCATTAAGGAAGACGTCCCACTTGTTTATTAGACTAGATGTCCTCTATTCCTCGCTGTCGGATCGCATTAAACAATGTGACATTCTGGGGGGGTCATTGCCGTTTTCCGTTTGAGAAAGAACACATTTCTTCATTTTAAAATACATTATAAGCAGTTTGATTCTATTTAGTAAACGTGGGATCCATCAACCTGTCTGGGTCCATGCTAACAAGTAACATGGGATATTTAGCACGTTGACAGTAAAATTGTGTTCTAAATACAGTTTTCAGGCCAAGGACCCCCTAGCTGAGAGAGAGATGAAGCAGGACCCCCGACTATAAAATATTGTGTTTCAGAATTGAACTTTTGTTTTGTTTACTTGGCCTGCTCTTTTTTTTCCCTCTACCTATACCTCTTTGCCAAAAATAGCCGATCTACAAGCTCACAACGCCTCGCAGTGCGAGGCGTTGTGAGCTTGTAGATCGGCTATTTTTGACTACAGTTCTCCTCAGAAAAGGGATGCTAGGGTTCAAGTGGTTAATAATGTAAAAAAATATATATATCATATCACACAAAGATTTGGCGCCCCCCCCCCCCCGTAGACCCCCTAGGGGTCCCGGACCCCTGATCTAGGCAATGTATTGGGGGGTATGTCATAGCCCATGGGTCATGGACCTTCCTCCCTGCAGTCCTTTTTCATGCTGGTGAGGCTGTTATCCCTCCTCTCATCAGATACTGACCCACCTCCCCTCCTCCAACCCCAATGCCCTGCATCTCTCACCATCCATCCCTCCATCCACCCCCCCCCTCCCTCTCTCCCTCTCTCTCTCTCTCTCTCTCTCTCTCTCTCTCTCTCTCTCTCTCTTTCTCTCTGTCTCTTCGTATCTCTGTCTGTCTGTCTGTCTGTCTGTCTGTCTGTCTGTCTGTCTGTCTGTCTGTCTGTCTGTCTGTCTATCTGTCTGTCTGTCTCTCTCACTCTCTCTCTCTCTCTCTCTCTCTCTCTCTCTCGCTTGTCTCTTTCACCTATGTCTCTCTGTCTCTGTCCCTACATGTCTCTCTCTCTCTCTCTCTCTCTCTCTCTCTCTCTCTCTCTCTCTCTCTAGTATACTTTCCGTCCATATACCACCCTGTGTTCTCCTCTGTCTCCCACTCCTCTCCTCTCTCCATCCATCCATGTCTGTGTTTCATGCACCAAGGTGCATGTTGGGACACATCATCTGCGGGGGAGTGTGGAGTGTGTTAAACTGTGTGTGCGTGTGCGTGCGCGTGCGCGCGCGCGTGTGTGTGGTCTGTATCAAAGCAAGTACATCTGTGCCGTGCGCCGCAGCATCGCATCTCAAAGCTTTAATGTATCTCCTTGCTGAATTACACGTCTCTTTGCATCCATCATCCACCGTCTCTCCATTCCTCCCTCCCTCCTTTCTCTCCACCTCTCTCTGTTTCGTCAGCTGCCTCCGCTGTTATTTCCACTGTGAGATGTTTTTTTTCTTCTCCTCTCTCTTTCGCTCGAAGCAGCGGTTCCTCAACCCGTGGGCCGGGGCCTACAGTTTTCTAACTGTGCTTGCATCCACACAGAACGTGGATATCAGTGGTGTAGTACTGTACTTAAAGGGCAAGACCACTTTGGTAGAGGTTTGGGTTGTGTAGTTACCTTGCCATGATGTAACTCCAAAGCTGGACTAGAAATCAAAAATAATTGTTCCATTGTTTAGAAATTGATAATTAAAAATTTGCTCCTCATTGACTTACATTGTGCGGTAAAACAGCTCTCAAAGTCACTCTTTTAGCATGTAAACGGACACAAACAAAGCTGATTCTGACAATATAGAGCATCACCAAACCCAGTACTGTTTGTTTTTTTAATAAAAATGTCAACTTCCTGTTGATTTTACTATTTGAAGATCCGGATCCGCGGATCCAGTCCGGGTTTTCTTCTTAATAAAAATAGCAAAATCAACAGGAAGTTAACATTTTTATAAAAAAAAAAACAGTACTGGGTTTGGTGATGTTCTATATTGGCTGAATCAACTTTGTTTGTGTTCGTTTACATGCTAAAAGAGTGAGCTGTTTGACCGTACAATGTAAGTCAATGAGGAGCATATTTTGAATTATCAATTTCCAAACAATGGAACAATTATTTTTGATATCTTGTCCACCTTTAGAGTTACATAATGACAAAGTAACTCCACAACCCAAACCTCTATAGCAAAGTGGTCTTGGCCTTTAAGTACTCTTTTCACGAATTTTTACTTCTACTCCACTACATCTCAGAGGCAAATATTGTACTTTTACTCCACTACAATTATTTGAAAACTTTAGTCTACTATTTAGACCACTTTGTAGATTTTGATTATTATTACAAAACCTATATGAACCACTTCAGCCCTATATACATTTCGGCCAGAGAGTTTTATAATCTTTTTGTGAAAATGTGAAATGGGATATTCTACTTTTGTACTTTAAGTATATTTTGATATCAATACTTTTGTACTTTTACTCAAGTATTATTTTAATTCCAGACTTTTACTTGTAACAGTAGAGTAGAGTAGAGTAGAGAGAGTAGAGTATTTCTACATTGCAGTATTGATACTTTTACTTAAGTAAGAAATGTGAGTATTTTACTCTCCACTGGTGAATATTATGTGGTGATAAAGTGATTATTTTTCAAAATGAGGTCCATTTTCTGCCGCGAATAAAAAGCATCAACCTGTACGAATGAAGCATTCACCAAATGAATAGTTTGAAGTGAAACATTCTCAAATGCATTTTTGCATCATTTATTCATCACCCTGCCGTGTATTATAAGGACCTTTTGGTATAATGGTTATTGTGAGAGAGAAAAAGAAACACCTGTGAAAGCCTTGCCTGCCTATCTGCCTGCTCTCATCTCATTGAAAAGCGTGTCAATCGCTCCCAATGTGAAAAGAGTACGGAAAGTCATCGCTGCACATTGTGAGCCTGTAGATCAGCTATTGCCGGCATGCGATGCATGCAATACAATACAATACAATGGCGTATGGTATGATTACGAATCAGGCTCTTCTCTGTCTGGCTTTGTGCCCTCCTGTCACCTGTCCCTCATGTCTGTCTGCCTCTCCCTCCCTCATTCAGCTTCGGTCACACTCCACAGAGCACATTTCCCATTTTAGACTTGACACCCGCCATTCGCCATTCTATGTCACACAAAAGTAGCAAAAATAGCTGATCTAGAAGCTCCCGCGACGCGTTTTGAGCTTGTAGATCTGCTATTTTTGCTATTTTTGAATTGGAATCCTGATTTTTTTTTGGGTGCTATTTTTTAATTGAAAAGTATTTTTTTTTTTTTTTCAAATGCATTTAGTTATACTCATGTTAACTTTATGAACTTAAATACAAATACATTGGACTTGAAAAGGACACATTTTAATACTAGTCATTAAGCTACTAATATAGACTGAATTAATTAAAGCGGGTCATGTTTGAATTGTAACAGCTGAAACAGCTGATTAACCTGCGGGCCGCATTAAGTGAAGGTCGGGGCCGCATGTGGCCCCCGGGCCACCAGTTGCCCACGTATAAACTAAAGGTTCACACCTACGTCACACCGCCGATCCGACTGATGTGCCCATTTATGGAGATCCCCTGATGTCATCAGTAAATGCCCATATATGGGCACGCCCCCTTTTATGCCCATATATGGAGATCCCTGATGTCATCGGTATATATGCCCATATATGGGCATGCCCCCTTTTGTACCATACTAGCTCATACAAGCTCAAAACGCGTCGCGGGAGCTTCTAGATCTGCTATTTTTGCTATTTTTGAATTGGAATCCTGATTTTTTTTTGGGTGCTATTTTTTAATTGAAAAGTAATTTTTTTTTTTTTTTTCAAATGCATTTAGTTATACTCATGTTAACTTTATGAACTTAAATACAAATACATTGGACTTGAAAAGGACACATTTTAATACTAGTCATTAAGCTACTAATATAGACTGAATTAATTAAAGCGGGTCATGTTTGAATTGTAACAGCTGAAACAGCTGATTAACCTGCGGGCCGCATTAAGTGAAGGTCGGGGCCGCATGTGGCCCCCGGGCCACCAGTTGCCCACGTATAAACTAAAGGTTCACACCTACGTCACACCGCCGATCCGACTGATGTGCCCATTTATGGAGATCCCCTGATGTCATCAGTAAATGCCCATATATGGGCACGCCCCCTTTTATGCCCATATATGGAGATCCCTGATGTCATCGGTATATATGCCCATATATGGGCATGCCCCCTTTTGTACCATACTGTATATGGAGCTGACTGATTTATTTGCGCCTGATGCCATGGCGACACATGTTATAGACAACACACTCCATATTTGGGCGCAGCTGCATTGGGAACTCCTTATATGGTTATGGCTGAGTCAATGTGACATGAACGATGATGTCAGAGGTCGGCCCGGCGCCCGGCCGACTGACATTTACACCCTGGTGTCTGGTAGAACGCCTAGTGATTGACAAGTAGCACTGCCTAAAGCTCATATTCCTATTATAAAGCTCATATTCCTATTATCCGTCTGGGAAGAGCAGTAGCAGCAAGTTTGGTCCAAGTTTATTTGTTTGTTTGTTTGTTTATTTTCACACACAAAAGAATGAAAAAGATACACATAGATTTAAGTAGAATGTGAAGGATAACGCCTATAGGGCTTGAGAAGCGGCGTTCTCCGGGGGAAAATGTGTACGTTGAGTTTTAGGGTAAAATGACATCAATGTAGAACAAATTCACACCTCTGTTACAAAGAAAATTTGGTTCCGAATAAAAAGGGTACAGATTTGCAAATGGACCGCTATATAAGGGCCGCTCTGGGTTACATTTGGTGCAACTCTGAGGATTTTATTGTGTCGCCATTAATGAGACACGAAGCGCCGCAAAAGAGTCGATCAGTCAGCCCACCGGCCACCCCGACCACTCCATTAAGACCGATGAGGCATTACACAGAGAGAGCAGTCACCAGCCCTCTCACTGGAGGCAGCGTTATGACAGATTGCAGCGGTAGGGGCTGTTGTCGACGATTATGACATTTTCACGCGCCGATTAATTGTCGCTGAAATAATTGCGATCAACGATTTGGATTGTGTTTCTAGAGTTGAACATTGGAACATTGTGAATAGAAAATTACATTTCCGTTTGGCTTTTTAGGCTTTGTAAAACAAATGGTGCACGGGGCAGTTATGACGAAATAACATACGTATTCAATTACTTTATACTTAAAAAAAACATTAATAGTGGACATAGCAGATCTAGTTTTGAGCTTGTACATCTGTTTTATGCAATTTTTGAAAATGTTTCAAAATATATTAAAAAAAATCAACATGGAAATGGGTTTTTTATCCCACGATTTTGCAAACCCATTTTTTTTCACCCAGTGCCAATTGTCTAAGTAATCATGGGTGCTACACTCCCTCTGCCAGCCTAGGGAGAGCCCAGAAGTGAGCTCATGCCTCCTTCAATGCATCAGAGCTAACGAGCCTTCTTATCACCTGACAGGGGGGAGTTTACCCGGTACGACGTACTGTAGCACGTGGAAGGAACACGTTATTCCAACCAGTTCCTCTCCCCTCCATCAGGCGCCCCGGCTGACCAGGGGGAGGCAGTATAGACGGGTTTCCTGTTAGTAAACATGAGAGGATATGACCGCGCAGAGGAGGGGGAAGCCTATAGAGGGCGCCATTACCCGCAGCAGCTCTGGTCAAATGTCCATTCATAAAAGAAATGATCTTCACCGGGTTTAATGAAAGTAGATTAAATTATGCAGTTTGTAATACCTTGTTTACTCAATAAAAATGATTTGTCGGAAGTTGGATCTGTTTGTATATAATAGCAGCATTATGCCTATTATGCCTATAATAGCAGAATTATGGCTATCTAACTCCCGAACACAACAACAGAGTGAACGGCGCAACAATTCGTTTCCCCCGAGCATGCGCAGATTGCGCATTCTGCTCTGTGATGACGTCGCGCGGAAATCCGTCTATAGTGACCAGTATTACTGCATGTTTTTGGTGAGGGTACCTACGCTAGGAGACACAGGGAGAACATGCAAACTCCACACAGAAAGGCCCTTTCACCAACCCCACCTAGGGTATGTTCACTGATGAGGTATTATTACTTTGATGGAGTACTTCCAATTTCCAATCATTTTACTTCTACTCTACATCTCAAAGGCAAATACTGTACTTTTACTCAACTGCAATTATTTGAAAACTTTAGTTACTAGTTACTTTGTAGATTTTGATTATTATTACAAAACCACTTCAGACCTATACAGCATGTGTATACTTTGGCCATTTGAAAATAGCCGATCTACAAGCTCACAACGCGTCGCTTTTGCGACGCGTTGTGAGCTTGTAGATCGGCTATTTTCAAAAGATTTGTATACACTAGACCATACCCGTAGGGGAATATGAACACCCAACGTGTGCAGTTTGGCTTATGCGCTGAGAACAGACAGTAACAGGGATCGAAAGTGAGTTTGTACTGTGTAGTGGAGTGGTTCGCAAACGTTTTTATGTCAAGGACCCCCAAATTGACACTTGTTAGCCCGCGGACCCCCATTTGAAAAGATATGCCAGGGAACCCCGTAAGAGCGTTTTTTTTTGCTCTAGCAGTGAATCTCAACCATTTTAATTTCAAGGACCCCCAGTTTGACATGCATTAGGGCTATGGACCCCCATTTAATGGCATTTCTATGTCTTGGACCCCAAGTTATATAGTAAAGTCCACGGTACATGCTCCCGTCGCGAACACACACACACACACACACACACACACACACACACACACACACACACACACACACAGAGATCGTCCAGCGCGTTTGTTTAGATCCAAGTGATTATCAATGATAGCGGCTACACCCGATGCGCGGATCTCTCTCTCCCTCCCTCGAGCCGTGTATGCGTTGACACGCATATAGGCCGCGGACCCGTCCACCCCCCCCACCACACACACACACACACACACACACACACACACACACAGAGAGAGAGACATCTGTAAGAATGTTTTCTGTGTAAACGTGCGTAAATGATGTCACCGTGTTTCTGTTGAGCAGTTGATGTGCTGCGGTGAACTGAACGCACTCGCGGTCTCGCAGTCTGAATGGAATCATGTGTGTCGGTGTTGCGGTGTTGCCATGTTCGCTTATTGTAAGCGCTTTAGTGGTGTTGTGTTTTGGCGTTGGTTGTGAAAGTGCAGGTGGGTGTGGGGACGCGTTGTGAGCTTGTAGATCGGCTGTTTTCCAATAGGCAAGGTATATGTGTGAAGGCGCTTCGTTTGGCCTTCTTTTGATAGACCTCGTTGCTTGTAGGGTTCGTGTGGTTTGGCCTTGTTTACTGCTTGTTTCTCTCGCGAAACCTGGCAACGACGCATGCGCAGTTTGATCAAGAGTCCCCCCAACCAACGACCAACGAAGACTCCGCCGTGAGGTTACTAGAATTATAGTAGGATTTTATCAATTTGAAAACTTCTGCATAATGATGAGTACTTTTACTTTTGGCGCTACTAGTACATTTTGATGCCAATACTTTTGTACTTTTACTCAAGTAAATTTGTAATACCGGACTTGTACTTGTAACAGACTATTTCTACAATATGGGTATTGATACTTTTACTTAAGTAAAACCTGTGAGTACTTCTTCCATCATTGAACGTACCTACAGTATTTTCTTTCCACCTCTGGCATAGAGTGCAGTTGTCATGCCTCCAGTGCAGGGAGTGAAGGTGGCGTTTATGATGGATCACTCCTCTGCTCTGCTTTGACTTGCAGTAAATGAGGCAGGCTTCACTTCTGCTGTGTTGGGGGCGTTTCGCCATGATCAATGTGCCCTCTCTCTCTCTCTCTCTCTCTCTCTCTCTCTCTCTCTCTCTCTCTCTCTCTCTCTCTCTCTCTCTCTCTCTCTCTCTCTCTGCCTCCCAACTCTAAAGTAAAGTAAACTAAGTACCAGTGGTGTATAGTAACTAAGTACATTTACTCAAGTACTGTACTTAAGTACAATTTTGAGGTACTTTTACTATACTGGAGTATTTTCAATATTCAGTACTTTTACTTCCACTCCACTATACATCTCGGAGGCCAATAGTGTACTTGTACTCCACTACAATTATTTGAACACTTTAGTTACTAGTTACTTTGCAGATATAAATTATTATCTTATTAAACACACATTAACCACTTTAGCCCTGTTTTATACATAGGCTATTTTCAAACATTTTAGTACTTTTACTTTTGGTACTTTAAGTATATTTCGATGCCAATGCTTTTCTACTTTTACTCGAGTAACATTTTGAACACAGGCCTTTTACTTGTAACAGAGTATTTCTATATTGCAGTATCGAAACTTTTAAGTAGAAAATGTGAGTACTTGTTTCCACCACTGCTAAGTACATTTACTCAAGTCCTTTTTATGTTATCAAATAAAAAAGCAAAAAGCAAAAGAGGAGGGCGGCAGTGTAACAAACAGTGTAGGAAGGTGCTCTTTGGTTAGACAAAAGCGGGTGGGAGCCTTCAGGGGTCAAATGAGAAGAAAGAAACGACATGGCACGCTTCAAAACAAAGCTTTAACCCTTTAAGGCCGGGAAGGGAACGCATCTGTGTCATTTTAAGATTCCTTTGGCTATTCAAAAATAGCAGATATACAAGCTCATACCGCGGCACCGAGTGCCGCGCTATGAGCTTGTAGATCTGCTATTTTTTTGAAAAATCCTGAAAATTTGTGCAAATCTTTATACATTTTTAACTCAAATCTTTGCTTCTGGGGGTCCCTGGAACAAAATATTTTTAGATGGGAGGGGGTCCGCGGTCAAATACATATTATTTTGGGGGTCCTTGACAAGTTTGAAAACCATTGATAATATAGCAACATAACTAAAAGAAAATAAAAATAAAAAATTCAAACTTTCGGAAAAAAGTTCTTTAGGATTTAGAAGACATTTGTAAAATCCCCAGAAGCAAAGATTTGAGTTAAAACTTTCGCTTTAAAAAAGTATATATATATTCAAACTAAAGATTTGCACACATTTTCACGATTTTTCAAAAAAGATCTACAAGCTCATAGCGCGGCACTCGGTGCCGCGCTATGAGCTTGTATATCTGCTATTTTTGAATAGCCAAACAAATCTTAAAATGACACAGATGCGTTCCCGGTCTTAAAGGGTTAAAACAGGGGCTAGTTCATCTTTTGTAGAATGTTTAAAAACAAGCCAACATGCCTCATGGCCTCTTCGGGGGATGCAGAGAGGATGTATTTGACTTTATAGGCCTACTTTTACTCCATATGCAGAGGCAAATATTGGTTACTTTGTAGATTAATATATACTATTTTATACCTCGGCTATCAGAAATAAAAAAAATCAGCTGATCTACAAGCTCGCAATGTTCAGACATTGCTGTGTTTGAAAGATTTTGAGTATTGAGTAGTTAAAATAATGTATACTTTTACATTAAGTGTCTTTTGATGCCAATATACTGGAATTGTGCTGTTCCTCGAGAAAAAGTTTGAATACAAGCTTTGTACTGGTAATAGAGTATGGTACAAGATCGGAGCACTTCTTCCACCACCACTGGGGTCCCACGACGATCAATGAGCCCTCTCCCTCTCCCTCTCTCTCTCTCTCTCTCTCTCTCTCTCTCTCTCTCTCTCTCTCTCTCTCTCTCTCTCTCTCTCTCTCCCTCTCCCTCTCTCTCTCTCTCTCTTTCTCTTTCTCTCTTTCTCTCTGCAGTCTCCTAACAGCGTGCTTCCCTATACAGCCCCCTCACACCTAGCGGAGCAGATGCCGCTATCTATTAGTAATGGAGATGGGCCCGGATACAAAGAGCCCACGCAGGAGTCTGTGGGTGGGAGACATGCCAGCGGAGTTCCACCATCATACAGGAGGGAGGGAGAGGAGAGAGGGAGAGGAGAGGAGAGGAGAGGAGAGGAGAGGAGAGGAGAGGAGAGGAGAGGAGAGGAGAGGGCAGGGGAGGAGAGGGGAGGGGGGGAGGAGAGGAGAGGAGAGGAGAGGAGAGGAGAGGAGAGGAGAGGAGAGGAGAGGAGAGGAGAGGAGAGGACACCCCCCCCCCCTACCCACTCAACTCACAATTTGACTTCCTGTCTTCATCAATGTCTCCATATTGTCATAATGTTTGCTGTGCTAATGAAGCCAGCAGTGGTGATGATGGCTGATGATTAGGACGACATCACAACAGCCATATACAGACTGAGCCCCACCCCGCCCGCTGTGTTTACCCAATAAACAACAACTCATCACTCATAGCCTGCCCCCCCCCCCCCCCCCCGCCCCTCCCTCCCCCCACATGACACCCACATGACGGATAGACGTGAGCTGTAATTACGGCAATAACAAGCACCAGCGACTTTCATTATACCATACCTCAGCAGCACTGCACTTCTGATTGCTTCACTATACATACATGATCATTTACTAAGCGTTTAACCAACGCCATTGTATTGCTGCTCTATGTGTGTTCTGTTGCACTGTGATACTTTTAAAGCTACTATAGGCTCTATTCACAGCAGCCATATTATGATGATACTAATGAAGGCTCTGTTCCATTCTGGTCAAACAGAGTCAGGGTGCTGATATTGTGCATGTTGGCTCACTGGAAACACTCTGTTACACCAGTGGGTCTACAGTTGGGGTCCAGGGGACCCTCATGGGCTTCCAAATGGCCCCTTATGGGTGTGTAACACTGAGAGTTATGGGGGTTGTGGAAACCACTGTGCTACACTAAATGGAACAGAGCCTTCATTAGTATCATTGGTAACACCTGTGAGGAAGTGATAATATGGCTGCTGTGCATAGAGCCTATCCGAAGGTTTTCAGGTGAATGGGAAACTATAAAAGACCTGCCCTGTCCATGCTTCATTTTTTTTGTTTTTGTTTATTTGTGTTTACATTGCTTTAATTCAATTTGGCATTATGTTTCTTTGCTTTATTGTTTTGGGAAAATTCATTTTGGTTATTATTATTTTATGTTTTGTAAATAAAATTACAAACTTTTAGTTAACCCATTTAGACCAGGGAACAAATCAGTGTCATGTTTTGATTTCTTTGGCTATGCAGATCTACAAGCTCGTAGCGTGGCACTGAGTGCCGCGCTACGAGCTTGTAGATCTGCTATTTTTGAAAAATCGTGAGAATTCGTGCAAATATTTATATCGATATATTTTTAAAGCAAACATTTATAACTCAAATCTTTGCTTCTGGGGATTCTACAAATGTCTTCTTATCTTACAGTATTTTTTAAAAACGTTTCGAAAATGTTTCTATATCAATGGTATCAAGGACCACCCAAAATGATATGTATTTGACCGTGGACCCCCATCTCAAAATATTCCAGGGACCTCCCAGACGCAAAGATTTGAGCTATAAATGTTCCCTTAAAAAAATATATTCATGCTATGAGCTTGTAGATCTGCTATTTTTGAATAGCCAAAGAAATATTGACTACTGGAAATACTCAAGTAAAGTAAAAATGCCTCAAAATTGTACTTAAGTACAGTAAATGTTCTTAGTCACTTCACACCACTGCATGTGTTAGTGACACACTCTGCCATACAGTTTGGTTAAAGTTGCCGTAGGTTGATAATAAAGTTCAACGTGGCAGTGAATTGAATTGCTCCGGAGTGATCGCTGCAGGAAAAACTGTGAATATAAACGACCGGATTAAACTAGACTAAAGTGCCTTTTAAAAGTGAGAGTCAGCAGGTGAAAATGGCCTGTGTTTACGAGTGTGCTGGGACCGGGGCTGACTGCATCAGCACAGCATCAGAGCCCCCACAGACAAACCCAAGTCATTTGGATGCTTCCCTATAAGTGCATCATTTAACCTATTCAACCCGGGAACGCATCTGTGTCATTTTAAGACTTCTTTGGCTATTCAAAAATAGCAGATATACTATATATATATATATATATATATATATATATATATATATATATATATATATATATATATATATATATATATAGTGTGCTATGAGCTTGTATATCTGTTGACTAAAGTAATATGTTACTTAAAGTAATATTATTACTTTTTTCCAGTAACTAGTAAAGTAACTATATTACTTTTTAAACAAGTAATATGTAATAAGTAATATATTACTATGTTTTAGTAACTTTTCCAACACTGTATATATATATATATATATATTTAAAGATTTGAAAAAAAAATCCACTATTTTTCAAAAAATAGCAGACCTACAACAAGCTCATAGCGCGGCACTCGGTGCCGCGCTATGAGCTTGTAGATCTGCTATTTTTGAATAGCCAAAGAAATCTTCAAATGACAACAGATGCGTTCCCGGTCTTAATGGGTTAACCACTATGAGTCATCATCAGCAGCTGCAACAACACTGCACTCAGCCATACCAACCAGTCACATCCAGTCTCTAATGCACAAAGCACTGCACTGCACAGCACAGCACAGCACAGCACAGCACTCAATGTGCATGTTAACCACACTACTGTATGCCCTGCTGTGTGTTATAACATGGTAAATGGTGCATTTATATCTATTTTGATATCTATTTAAAGGTTTCATGACGTTCAGTTTTACCACACATTAAAAGTCTTTGTCATGGTCCTTCAAACGTGTATAGAAAGTTTTAACAAAAAAATCCACTCCATTGATCCATGGCAGGTGTTTTTCTCTCACATTTCTAAAGCCTTTTCAACTGCAATGAAAAAAGAAATCTTTGCCTGCGGGTGTCGCTGTTGAGGGATTTTGCCTGTCAATCATCGCCCCTGCTCCGCCCCCCCAAAGGAAAGGATAGGGGAGGGGAGGGGTGAGGAGGAGAGTGGGCGGGATTAATGGCCTGTGACTTCACTGCCAAATTGGCCAAACTCAGATTACTTTTCAGCCTAATTATTCAGAAAACCCCAGACCACAGAAAATCCACTGAATGTTCAAAGTTCAGATTTTTTGGGTGTAATTGAGGTCATAAAACCCCCCAAAAAACATTAAAAATAAAAAAAAAGTGAAAATGGATGTCATAGAACCTTTAATGTCATGTATGTATTATTGTGTTATTTTAGTAACGGGTAGCCGAACCGTGTCGACCTTGTTGTCCTAGAGCAAATGCAATCTATACGTAATAATAATTGTCATAATCCAGAGTTGATTTCGTCGACTAAAACTATGAAGGAAAATTTTGTCGACCACCTTTTTTCACTGACAAAAACGACATTAAAAACTAAATAAGCTATGACGACTAAAACTAAGACTAAATGTATTGACAATTTCTTCAACAAATAAAAACTAGACTGAAATGTTAGGGAGGGACGAGTGGAGAAGAGATCCAGTGGAACTAAAAGACAAGTCAATTTATGTTTGGTTGCGCTCGGGTGTTGCGCTCTGAAAATAGCAGATCTACAAGCTCACAACGTATTGCACTGCGACGTGTTGTGAGCTTGTAGATCTGCTATTTTCAGCATGCAACCAAGTGTAAAATCAGCTATTACGAGGGCAAAAAAAAAATAATCTCGCCAATATGAACTGTAGTTTAAGTGTGCCCGAGTAGCTCAGTCAGTAGAGCTCTCGCCTCAAAATCATAAGGTCATGGGGTTTGAACTGGGGCATCGCCAACTCATCATATATGTGTGGCACGGCTTGGGTGCAAGCAAGCCGTGCGATAAGACCTGGGAGCTGGTGGTAGGTGTCAGGGTCTTTCACAGTATAACCGGGACCAGGGACGTGCACAGATAGACTCTAGGACTAGGTGGTGCTTGAGCACCTGCCCTTTGCCCTCTTGACCAGAAGTTTTTTTTTTCCAGTTTACAGCAGGGGTCTTCAACAGGGGGTCCGGGACCCCCAGGGGGTCCTCAGAGTTACTACAGGGGGTCCGCCAAATCTTTATGTGATATGATTTTTCTTTTTACCATAACCACTCGAAACCTAGCATCCCTTTTCTGAGGAGAACTTTAGCCAAAAATAGCCGATCTACAAGCCCACAACGCCTTGTAGATCTGCTATTTTTGGCAAAAAGGTATAGGTGTAGAGGGAGAAAAGAGCAGACCAAGTAAACAAAAAAAAGTATTATTTACTTGAGCACCTGCCCCTCAAAATGTCTGTGCACGCCACTGACCGGGACAGACTCCCGCGTTTTCGGCTGATGCCGACTAAAGTCTTATGATATTTAGTCGACTGAAATTAAAACTTTTTAGGGGTTTTCAGGGGTTTTCTCCACCACGCCATACTACTACATCATTGCACAATGAATGGTTTCACGCAATTAAAAAAAAATTATGTATTTTTTTTACCTACTCTGACATACCCAAAATAGGGGCAGCAGGATGAAAGAGGTGAAAGCTACTGTATATTGTTCCCGATATTTTTGCTACTTCTGTAGTATGACAAAGTAGGGCATTCATTTATGAAAAAAAGTTGAAAAATGGAGATCCAAGGTTTTTGCTCGACAGCAACAAAATGAGAACAGGCAGAACTGACAAATCATGAAACAGTTACATAGCAACTGTCTTGTTTATGCAGGCAGTCAGGACGGCTTTCTTGCAGAATGTTTTTTCTTGTAAAGAAATTATAAAGAAAAAGAAATAAAACACAATTTTAACTGGGATGTGTCTATCTAATTTTCACTGATTTATAACAGCACCAACTCACATGGTATACTGTGATTATATCACAGCTAAGGAGGCCCCCCAATTCATATGAGGTTAGTTTAAGATCTTAGCGAGTAATACTTGAAAAGTACACCCCTACTTTCAAAACGGTCAACTGCACAGTCCACACATTAGCAATTACCAAATGTGCGTGTGCAGGCATACACTCACAGCACACACACACACACACACACACACACACACACACACACACACACACACACACACACACATGCACATATACACAAATAATTACCATTCTCCTTTGGGTATATGGCACAGGTTATATGATTTATCTCTCTCTCTCTCTCTCTCTCTCTCTCTCTCTCCCTCCTGCTGTATTCCCATCTGTACTTGACTCAGTGAGAGGTTTGTCCTTCATCAAAAGTCTGTTTGCTCTTCACACACACCGGGAGCCAACCTTTCACACGCTGTGTGTGCATTCATAACCTGTCTTCATTTGGAAACTTTGCAGCCTTGGCCTAAAGACTGGAGTTCAAACAGCATCTAGTCCATGTCCCATTGCAAGCACAATATGTCTTTACAACTAAGCATAATCCTGAAAAATGGAGCTTAGCGTAAAGCCAAAAAAGGCCCATAAGTGTTCGTTGCTGTCGGGCAAAAAACAGCTAACTCCATTTTTTAGCTTATTTTTTTTCTTTTTCATAAATCAGTGCTATTGAACACCCTTTACGTCTGTGTGTTGAGTTAGCTGGTTTTGCTGACTCCAGGCTCCACCCCCTTTTGACCTCCAACCTCATTGTGAGCTTGGAGGTCCATTCATGTTCTTATCAATGATGAACAAAACCTCCTAACTCCACTTTTTGTTTACATTTTTTCATTTCCTGAAAAAAAAAAAATTGGAGTTAGCTGGTTTCTGCCCGACAAGCAGAGATATCTGTATTCACGCGTGCACAAACGTATTGATCATGGGTCAATGTCAGGGGTCTTCAAAAGGGGGTCCGGGACCCCTAGGGGGTCCTCAGAGTTACTTCAGGGGGTCCACCAAATCTTTGTGTGATATGAATTTTGACCTTAACCACTTGAACCCTAGCATCCCTTTTCTGAGGAGAACTTTAGCAAAAAAAAGCTCACAACGCCTCGCGCTGCGAGGCGTTGTGAGCTTGTTGTGAGCTTGTGAGCTCGTTGTCGGCTATTTTTGGCAAAGAGGTGTTTGGTGTAGAGCGAAAAAAGAGCAGACCAAGTAAACAAAAAAAGTTGAATCTGAAACACAAGTTTATACAATATAGAGGGGGTCCCTGCTTCATCTCTCTCTCAGCTAGGGGGTCTTTGGCCTGAAAACGCTGAAGACCCCTGGTCAATGTCATATGAATGGCATTTCCCCACTGTTCCTAATAGTTGAGAATGGGTTAAATGCAGAGGACAACATTTCACATATCTCTGCTGTCGGGGCAAAAACCAAAATATAAACTTTTCAGGAAATGAAAAAAGCAAAAGATGTCAATTGGTGTAACAGAAAAAAAGTTTATATTAAATAATTCAATTCAGTGAATTGGGGGGTGGGGTTGACAAACATGGTTGTAGCCCCAGGCACCACAAAGGATTAATCCTGGCCTGCATGTACCATTCTCCCTTGGTGTGCACACCACACATGCACTCGCCCACTTGTGAAGAATATGGTGAAAGAAGACTGAACTGACCATATTTCCACATCTCTTATGCTGGCTTGCATCTACTGACCAGGATACTGGCTCCCCGTAGCAGCTCGGATCCAGTTTAAAAACCTGGTGCTA
This sequence comes from Gymnoscopelus microlampas, assembly GCF_963454915.1. Classification (NCBI taxonomy): domain Eukaryota; kingdom Metazoa; phylum Chordata; class Actinopteri; order Myctophiformes; family Myctophidae; genus Gymnoscopelus; species Gymnoscopelus microlampas. The sequence continues at coordinate 44,766,936 of NC_139956.1, read as the reverse complement.
GCCTATAGGGCAGTGAAAGGAACAGCTCCTTCCTACCTCCGGCCTATGGTTGATGCCTACACCCCTGCCGACCACTCGGTCTGCCACCTCGGGGCGACTGATTGGTACAGACTATGTGGTGCTGACTATGGTTAATGACTATGGTGCTGTCTACGGTGCTGACTATGGTTAATGACTATGGTGCTGACTATGGTTAATGACTATGGTGCTGTCTATGGTTAATGACTATGGTACTGACTATGGTGAATGACTATGGTGCTGACTATGGTTAATGACTATAGTGCTGACTATGGTGAATGACTATGGTGCTGACTATGGTGCTGACTATGGTGCTGACTACGGTTAATGACTATGGTGCTGACTACGGTGCTGACTATGGTTAATGACTATGGTGCTGACTATGGTTAATGACTGGTGCTGACTATGGTTAATGACTATGGTGCTGATTATGGTTAATGACTATGGTGCTGACTATGGTTAATGACTATGGTGCTGACTATGGTGAATGACTATGGTGCTGACTATGGTTAATGACTATATGGTGCTGACTATGGTAAATGACTATGGTTAATGACTATGGTGCTGACTATGGTTAATGACTATGGTGCTGACTATGGTGAATGACTATGGTGCTGACTATGGTAAATGACTATGGTTAATGACTATGTACTGACAATGACATGCCATGCTACACTATGTAGTCCAATGTAAAAAAGAAAACGTGACCACTTAAAGAGCTGGTGAATTGTTTTTGCACTTTTTTCTGTTTTTCATGTCTATGAGGTTGATAGAACTTCCTTAAGCCCCCCGTTGGTGGTTTTATGGTGTTTTATGTCTTCTCTGACTATTTGGAGTTTCTTCCTGGAGGCTGAAACCTTGAGGGTCAAACGTGTCAATAGAGAAACAGCGCTTTAGTGACATTGTAAAAACATACCCTCCCCCTCATTATCATAACACAACAGGTGTGGGCATGAGGAGGAGGAGCGACTAAGACAGGTGGGTGGTGCTAAGGTGGTGGAGGAGGTGCTAAGGTGAGAACCAGGTATACTTAATGAACTGGAGGCGTGTCCACATAAAAACATAATTTTAACAATTTCTGTACACTTTTAGTGTAACCATAATACCTGATGATTATGTTTTAGGGGGGGAAACAATCACTGAAAATCACGGCACCCCGTCTTTAAGCCCTATTTAATAGTGAAAATACAAGCTACAAGCTGTCACATTATGAGCTCGTGGATCAGCTATTTCCGCTGCCGCGCTCCTCCTCTCTTCAAACAAATGTAATGAGTTTGTCATCTTCCTTCCAAGAACAGATTGATCATACTGCATATTAGTGATGGTATCTTAATGTCTCTTAATAACAGATCTGGCCTCTCTCCACATCCATCTATCACCGCGGGCACAATGAGTAATCTGTCATCCATTAGCCCTGGTGATCTTAAAGATGTGATGAAGCACTTACAGTAAGTCTTCCATCTCTTCTCTTGACCCTATCCCCACTAATTTGTTTGAGAGTGTATTTCACCGTCTGATATGCACCCCCATTTGATAGTATTTGTTTTTTATCTCAGGGACCCCAATTTACGCTGTCAAATCCTCAGTGTCTATTTAACCCATTAAGACCTGAGGCTGATTTTAAAAAATGGTTTCTAAAGCCTAAAGGCGGTTACACAGCGGTGAATATGTGAATATACGCAAAATTCGGACTCGTTCCGAATAATTAAAAGACGCTTTTTCGCTTCGCTTTTTCTCTTTTTCGCTCCATGTAGGCTTGCATTGACTTTATAAGGTTTTTTAAAAAACGTATTATTCGTATGAAAAAAAACGCCCCGGTGTGTAAGGACCTTAATAGTTTTTTGAAAATGTACCAAAAATAGCCATCCCACAAGTTCTACTTGCCACACGTTGTTATTGAATTGCTATTTTTGGTGAATGTTTACCCCAGAGGCGAGGGATGCTGGGGTTCAAGTGGTTGAGTAGTGAGTATTAAGACAAAAATGTAGACAAAAACGGCTATCCAAGAGTTAAAGATTGTTCACCCAAAAATGCCCCCATGGACACTTCAATTCATGGATATTTTTTAGTTTTTGTCACATTCCTAAGCCAATAATTTGATGACCAGCGGACCGGTAGGCAGCGGTTCCGGTAGGAGACACAAAGAACTTAAGAAGACTCTTTGTGTCTCCTACCTGAACCGCTGCCGGTCATCAAATTATTGGCTTAAGAATGCGACAAAAACAAGAAAAATATCCCATGTCTCCATAGGGTGACCAATCGATAGGAAAAAAAGTCATTTTGGGAGTGAACTATCCCTTTAAGAGAGGACAGGGAGGAAACTGTTATTGCTGTGTGCTATTAGCAGGGTGGTGCCCTTGGCCCAACAAAATGCAAGGAAAAGGTCATTTGAGGGAGCGTCTAGGAGTGAGAGCAGTGGTGGAAGAAGTGCTCCGATTTTTTTTTTCTTTACTTAAAGCTGCACTATGTAACTTTCCTCTGCTGTATTTTTTTTTTACCATTGAGCAAATAGAGCCTGCCTGCTTGATCAGGGCATAAATTGAATCGTGTAGTCTCAAAGGTCATGTCTCACCTAGACACAGGATCTAAAATGTCTCAATAGAAGGGTCCATTTGGTTCCATTTGTACACTCTCAGAGTTACACACCTGTAAGGGGCCATTTGGAAGCCCATGAGGGTCCCCTGAACCCCAACTGTAGACCCACTGGTGTAACAGAGTGTTTCCAGTGGGCCAACATGCACAGTATCAGCACCCTGACTCTGTTTGACCAGAATGGAACAGAGCCTTCATTAGTATCATTGGTAACACCTGTGAATGTCTTCATAATATGGCTGCTGTGAATAGAGCCTATTAGAGCCAAATGGGCGTCTGGCCCTTTAAACAACATCCCCCTGACAGACCCATTCATTGTGTGCAGGCATGTTTTTGTGAATGGGATGCAGAGAGAGAGAGAGAGAGAGAGAGAGAGAGGAGAGGCGGGGGCGGAGTGAACCAGACAGACAGAGAAAGATGGATGATGTGTAGGTACAGGCTGAGGAGGCGGAGAGAGAGGAATCCCCCCACCCGAATACCAACATACATTTCGTCTTTGTCGGGTAGAAACCTTGTATATGTACAAAATAAAACGGTTCACTTTTTTTTATTATTTTAAAAAACATTTTAAAATGGTGAAAATAGCAGATCTACAAGCTCACAATGCGAGCTTGTAGATCTGGTATTTTCTCCGCTTTTCTCTGCTTTTGTGCAACACTCTTGTAGATCCTGTAGATCTGCTATTTTCTCTGCTTTTGTGCGAAACGTTGAAATATGGATACGAGATTTTTGCCCGATGGCAACGATTTCCAAGCTTGTGCACAGTACGGGTATATATATATATATATATATATATATATATATATATATATATATATATATATATATACATATATATTTACATATATATTTACATATATATTTACATATATATATATATATATATATATATATATATATATATATATATATATATATATATATATATATATATATATATATATATATATATTGTTAAATAGCTATAGTTCTAGAAGAGCTTTATATTTTGAACAAAAACCTTTTTGTTTTAACTGACATCATCCACTCAACACCTTTCATTTCACTCTGAGAGTGTACAAATGGAACCAAATGAACCCCTTTTGGGTCCAAATTTCGTTCCATATATGCACGTTCAGAGTTCCACATGGATAAATGAACGGAGGATTTTGCTGTGTAAGGTTACAACAGAAAGGGTCCATTTGTACACGGACCATGTCTCTGAATGCCAACACATTCTGGCAACAGAAACAAGCCGATGACTAATGTCTGATTTTCTCCTTTTAAAGGCAAATTGGCGAGACTTTGCGGGCTATTTTTGTTGTGTTGTTTTATACTGCTTCTATCAGGATAAGCTCTCCCATGGATATGAATATAAACTCAAGCTATGATATGTGCAGTGCCTCCTAGATATTAATAGTAAGGAGCAATTATTCATCCTTATCTATTGCCACTAAAGCTGCTGCAATTTTTCCTCTCAACGTGACATCTCACCATGTTCAACACTGACCACACACACACACACACACACACACACACACACACACACACACACACACACACACACACACACACACACACACACACACACACACACACACACACACACACACACACACACACACGACAGACAAACAGACAGACAGACAGACAGACAGACAGACAGACAGACAGACAGACAGACAGAGGCTTAATGCAGGGTCTCTATAGCAGCAGGTTCTCCGCAGTCCCCTCCTCTCTCTCTCTGTCCTTGGGCCGGTTGGACTCACGGTGGCCCACAGCCAGTGCGACACACACACACAGCCACCCCAGACCCACACCCAGACCCAGATCAGAACATAATGATAAGGCAACATCTGGTTCAGCCCGCTGCATTTAATAACTCACATATTTCACCCCTTTCACATCCCTTTTCCCCTGCCGGCATGGAGTCACTTCAGAAGGGGGGGGGGGGGGGGGGAGAAGAGAAAAATCTATGGTGTGGCAAAAGAAATGACCAATTAAACCCTATTTTGAAAAAATGCTAAAGAAACATATGGATCTACCAGCTTGTATAGATTGTTTGTTTTTTTGCTATTTTGGAAAATAAAAGCTAATGAATCTGCGGTTGCAGACAAGAAGACATAATTGTGCCCCCTATACATGTCATAATTACCATGTGTACTGTACGGATGGACGGGCTTGGGTTGAAGGGAACTCAGCGCTGATCAGATTAACCACTTAAACCCCAGCATCCGTATTGTGGGGAAAGCTTTCGCTGGAAATAGCCGATTGCGTCGCATTGTGAGCTCATCGATCTGCTATTGTCAGCCAAAGCTTTCCCCACAGTAACGGAAAACAAAAGAGGCTAGATGGAGCCCTGAGGGACTGTTATGGTTGACCCCTGAGGGTCAACCATAACATGGGGTTTAAGTGGTTAGTCGGCAAAAAACGGTGGAAAGAAATATGCATAAAAGAACAGAATTTGCATTTAAATGTGAATGCTGTATAGTGTGGCAAGATATAACTATTGTATAGGCTACAGAGTCTATGAGACAAGCTATGAGGTCTACTATGCATTCATTATGGAGGATAAGAACGTGGCATAAATAAATAACTATTTCATATACCAACCTCGTTATGATCGTAAAGGGGAAAAAATCTGCAAAAACATCCCCCCCCCCCCCCCCGAAATACTATTTCATTCACAGTTTCCGTTCATTCATCAGCTTGTTGTGTGCACTGCAGCGTATCAGCAAAGAGCACGCCTCAGTTCGATCGAGGGGAGGGGGGGAGAGAGAGATGATAGATAGGGAAGGGGGGAGAGAGAGAGAGAGAGGGGTGGTGTGGTGTGGTGGTTTGCGTTGCCAGATTTTGTGAGAGAAATAAGCAACCAGGTGTAGAAAAACAAGCCCAAAAGAAGCGACTATTATAGGCCACATGTGCACTTTACTGTGGCTATTTGAAAAGAGACGATCTACAAGACTCACAACGCGTCGCGATGCATCACGTTGAGAGCTTGTAGATCTGCTATTTTAAAGAAAATTGTGAAATAAAATGGAATATTTTTTTAAACATTCTAAGAACACAAACCTGGTTCGGGGCTCCCTGGCACAAAACATTTCCAGATGGGGGTCCAATGACATGAACATATTTGAGAACCACATGGTTAAAATAATTTCAAACTTGTGAAACAAGCCCCAAAATAAGCAACTACACTTTAGAAACAAGCCAAAAAAAACAAAAACGCAACTCGCAACTTCAGAGCAAAATAAGCCCAAAGCCGCTCATCATAACAAGCAGACATGGCAACGCTGAGAGAGAGAGAGAAGAGAGGGTGGTGGTGTGGTGGTTTGGAGTGGAGGGGGAGGGGGGAGGGGAATCTTATCAATGAAAAACGCTCCCGGCGTGTTACGTCAATGGGGAGCCACTGACGTATTTAGGGTCACGTGGCTCAGGGGGAGGGAGGGGCGGCTCCTTATAAGTATCCAGGCGCTCTCCGAGGTGCTGAAAATACCCTCTGAACAAGGAGCGAGCTGCAGCGTCACTACAAAACTCACCGTAAACACTGAGAAGTACCGAAGCACTGAGGCAGGGCATCACGCATCCCTATGCAGACTATATATATATAGACACACTGCAGTGCAGACATTATTGCTGACAGCTGTTGTGCTTGTACATCTCTCATGCGAACAACACACTTAGTGCTGAGCCTGACAGAGGTTTTGAAGAGCTTTTGGTTCTGGTGCTACAGAGGCAAAGAAAAGAAGGAATCCCCCCCCAACTCATCAGCTCTCTTACAAAGGTAAGTGCTTAAACATATATAGGCAATAGGGCTATTCATTATTTATTATTATTAATATTAATATTAATATGAATATGAATATTATTAATAATAATAATTGTATTTTTCATTTCTGTATAGTTTTCAGTTGTTTTGTATATTGGCTATAAATTAATTATTATTCATTATTATTATAATTATTAATTGTATTTTTCTTTGGTTTCTGTTTAGTTTGCAGTTGTTTTGTTTCACTCTTGGCCATATAACTCAGTAGCCTATGCCACTGGTATTGGGAATGTTTTACTTTTCTACACTGTATTTATTAGAAACAATGCTTGATAAAGCCACTGGTTAATGAAATAATGGAATATAGCAGTCTTTATCTAATGCACAAAATTAGTACATGATTATAGTGGACATTATTGTCCTTCCATCATCATCATCATCACCATCATCATCATTATCATCATCATCATCATCATCATCATCATCATCATCATCACCACCATCGTCATCAATCAACTCCGTCACTTTCATAAAGACGCGTAATAGCCTACGCCCCTTAGAGACACTAATCAATTAATAATAATAAAAATAATGATACAGGCATCAGTTTTGTCTGAATCTCAAGTAAAGTGTTATGCACTGAAATGGTTCAACTAGCTATTTAACTTGTATAAAAAAAGTAGACTGTTTTGGATGTTAAATGAACATTCGTGGTGTGTGTATGTGCAATGTTCTTATGTATATTGTTTGACAGCTGTGTGTGCGTTCATTTCGTTAAAGTGGCGCTATCCGAGGTGCTGAAACTGATTCTGACGCAAACGCATCAGAAAGAGTGGAGGGAGAAACACAAATCCAGATGTTCCCTATAATGTAGCTAAATATAGATGATTGCTCGGTCATAAACAACAGTTTCTCCGCACCCAGCGCCCAGAAACATCGTCATCTCTCTTTTGACAACATCGTCTCTGTCTGGATGGAAACCGCATAAGTCCAAAACTGTTACTTTTCAGGATTCAAAATTCAAAAGCAGCCAAAAGGAGCAGATCTACAAGCTCAAAGCGAGCTTGTAGATCTGCTACTTGTGATGCTTTTGTGTGATGCTGTATTATGATCAAGTAGGATGCTGATTGACCAAAAAAAAAAAAAAAAAAAAGGTTTATGCCCGACAGCGACGATATGCAATGGTCACGGCCTGTGCAGTGTTTAGACTCTGATGAGACAAGCCATCTGTGTTATTATGATCTAAAACAGTGGTTTTCAACCTTTTTCATGTCAAGGACCCCCAAATTGACACATATTAGCCCACGGACCCCCATTTGAAAAGTTATACCTGGGACTCAACCATTTAGATTTCTTGGGGGTCCCAATCTACACTGTATCATCATTATCATTATCATTATCATTTAACTCTGAGAGTGTACAAATGGAACCAAATGGACCCTATAACGGGTCCATTTGGTTCCATTTGTACACTCTTAGAGTTACAGACATATAGGGGTCCATTTGGTTCCTAATTATTAATTTGGCTGGGGACCCCCTGGAACCCCCTCAAGGACCACTGGTGGTCCCCGGACCAGTTGAAAAACACTGATCTAGAAGATAAACAGTGCGATCAGACGACCTTTTAATCCCTCGAGGTTGGGTGGGGGCATGGGGCACAGTTGAAGATATCGTTGCTGTCGGGCAGAAACCTCTGGTCTCTTTTTTGAGGGTAAATTAGCGCCCTGCTTGATCATATTACAGCGTCACACATTTTGAGCTTGTAGATCTGCTACTCTTGATTTTGTTTTTTTATCCTGAAAAGTAACAGTTTTGGAGACATGAGGTTTCCACCCGACAGAGACTGTATGCAGATTTCACCTCTGGGGGGGAAAAAATAAAACATCCGGATGATCATATTAAAGGGGGAAATAGATGATGTCTGTGGTCAATTAAGGGCGTCACTACTTTCATTTAATAAAACAATCTGCCTCCTCACTTGTTGCGCCTCAAAACTTTCAAGAAACGTTTTTCTTTTTTCTGCATTGTGTGTCAGAGTGAATTCACTTGAATTAAAATGGCTCATGGATGGTGTCACCTATGAATAATTACATCGTGGAAAACAGACGACGCAGATTGCGTTGTTGCGAAATGTCGCAACAATGCGCACTGGTCGTGCTCCGGTGCGCATTCTCTCCGTTAGAGACGGGCGGTCGCGTGATTGGCTAGTCGGTTGCTAGGGAGACAGCATTTTTTGGAATCTGATGAAAAACCACAAAAGCTATACTGTTTGTTTATGTTAGATCTTTGAGAGATAATCTCTGAGTAAGCCTAACTCCAATCAATGAATTCAGACACGTTTATTTATATTATATATAAACGTGTTTATTTATATTATATATATATATATATATATATATATATATATATATATATATATATATATATATATATATATATATATATATATATATATATGTGTGTGTGTGTGTGTGTGTGTGTGTGTACACACACACACACACACACACACACACACACACACACACACACACACACACACACACACACACGTTTTGTCAAGGGCAGGCAGAATTGTGAGGGAGCGCTGTATGCGTGCTGTGACATATTTCACTGTTCAGAATGTATCGGCGTTTATTGCCTACAGTGCAGCTTATTGCTTTGTTAGCATCGTATCGGTCAAACTTCAGTTATGAAAATGTAAGTTGATTGCTGCTGTGAAGTTATGAACATAAAAAGAAAGTTCCAGATTGAACTGATACTATGGTGATAAAAAAAATTAAATAGCAGTTGCTGTTCTTTACAAAGCTGCCTACCTTTAATAGAGCTTTTCTTGGCAATGACTCCACCCACATTAAATGGATATTGAAAGCCTCAACCAAGCCCCAGGAATAGAACATGACAGAACACCCCCTTCTTAACATCTCTTCATCCTGTCGTAAAACCATAAAAGCATTAGTATGTCATTATGGAGCTGCCTAATACATTTTTAGGAGACTAGCTATCTTGCATCGATGAGGCATTCATGTAGTTTAGTTGGTGCCTTCCTTAATTGAATCACATTAACGATGAACATTTCCAGGCTTACATTTTCAAAGATATTCACGCACAAAAAAGTAAATATATATATATATTTTCAAAACATTTCAAAACAATATATAACCCCCCCCCTGTTTTTACATTTTCAGAAAGTTTGGAACAAAAGAAAAAGAGCGGTTAAGTGGTTAAAAGCAAATATGTATATATATTATGTAATTGCAATATGTTTGAAAGGCTTCTTTGACGTGTTTTTCCTCTCTTTGTGTTTCTCCTCCAGTTGCCTCCCTCCACCACCCCTGCCACCGGCTGTGTGCCCCATCCTGAGTGACCATGCTCGGGTACCACGACGCCTCGAGTGCCCTCACGCTCTTGGTCCTCCTGGTCGGAGCGTCCTCCCTCCCCCTTTCCACGCAGATCCCCATCAACGCCCCCGGATTCGACGGCAGCAGCCGGCACAGGGCTGCCTCCCCCGGGCTAGCGGAGGGGGGCGGCGCGGGGGACAAGGCGAGGCGGGGCGGCGAGACGAGCTCCTCGCCAAAAGGAGGGGCGGAAGCGGGAGAGGGAGGGGAGGAGGAGGACGACGACGAGCTCTTCAAAGACGTGGATCCCAAGACGTTAGCGGCGGTCTTACTGGAGGCACTAAATAAGCCCCAGGCAGAGAGGAGGATGGAGGGGGGACAGCGGGAGGGGACAGACGAGGAGAAAGCGGAGCCCGCGGAGGTGACAAAGGGGGAGGAGAAAGGGGAGGCAGCGAGAGCAGCGGAGAGAGCGAACCGCGACGGACGACACGAGCTGGAGCTTGTGATGGCCGCCGCAGCCGCGCAGGGGAAAGAGGAGCGGGAGAGAGAGGAGGCGGAGGAGAGGAAGAGAAAGCAGGAGGAAGAGGAGAGAATGACAGAGAGGGTGACGAGCCGCACCACGAGTCAGACGGTGCCGGTGAAAACCAAGCCAGCCGCCGACCCTTCCTCCGACGGGAGAGGGGAGGAGGTGGGAGCGCAGGGGGCTCCCGCCGCACACCCGCGGCCGGCCGCCGCCACGGGCGATCCCCGGCAAAGCGACGACGAAGAGGAGGAACAGCTGAGCCCGGAGGAAGTGCAGAGCCTGGAGAGGATGATGAAGAAGTTTCAGAGTTACAGTGCCGCCACCAAGAGGGAAAGAGATTCCCAGGTCGGCGAGAGGGAGAGCAGGGGGGGCTTCAGCCCCTACAATGACATCCAACCCACACACAAAGGGGGCAACCCGGCCATGTCCAAGAAGAAGCTGAAATGGCAGGAGGAGACGCAGAAAGCCATGCACGTCCCCACGTTCAAGGGAGGCAATTTCATGGACGACTTTCAAGACAATGACCTCGACAACACCAACATCCCGGCGCAGAGGCCCCCATCGCCGGAGAACGACGTGATGGAAGAGGATGAGCCTGAGGGTGAGGAGGAGGAGGGGGATGAGGAGGAGGAGGAGGAGGAAGAGGAGGCATTGAGCCCCGCAGAGGAAGAGGCGAGGGCCAAAGCCGAGCAGGAGGAGGTGCGGAGACAGGCCGCCGAGGCGCAGAGGGCCAAGATGGAGGAGGAGAAGTTGGCCGATATCGCCTCGGACATGCTCCTCCAGTACATGGTCAAACAAAATGGCGGTAACAGGAAGTACAGGCCGCAAAGCAGAAAGTACTCCTCGTCTCAGTCCAACGCGGCAGAGGACAAGCGCTCCGACGAGGAGCAGGAGGTGATGGACGAGGACGACGACATAGATCCCCAAACGATCGACAAGCTGATCGAGATCTCGAGCAAGCTCCACCTCCCCGCCGACGACGTCGTCGACATCATCAGCGACGTGGAGAAAAAGAAGAAGAAGGACGTGGCGCACGAGATGGCACCGCCGCCCCCTCGGCAGCGCCCCCTAATGCCCATGTCGTCTTCTCAATCGTCCTCATCGTCCGTCAGCGGCATTTCGGCATCACAGATGGCAGCTGCTCTCAACGGCGTGCCGTCGTCTAAGCAAGACCCTCAGGCTGTCAACCCCCTCAAGGCCTGGTTTCTGGAGAAACCGCCCGCCAAATCTCCGCCGGCCGGCGAGGACTTCTGGAGCAAACCCCGGAAGCCTCTGTCGACCGCTCAGGATTTCTGGCTCAAACCGCAGAAGTCCTTTCGGGGCAGTTACACGCCTTACAGCCCTTACGCGTCCTACTACCAACAGAAACCCTATCGCGGCTACTATCCTATTTACTACCCTCCTCCTCCAAAGGCCAAACCGCGCTACTACCTCCCCAAACCCGCACTCACCCTCAACAACCTCCTGGGCAGCTCGGCGGCGGACTACGACTACAATTTCGCCCCGAGACGGCGCTTCCGCAACTGGGTCCAAGTAAGGCCCAGGAAAGCTCAGGCGAGCCTTCGCCGAAACCCCTACTACGCCGACTACGTCTACTCGTCCTACCCGAGAACATTCCAGCCGGCGGCGGCGGTGCCCCTCCCCCAGCTGCGCTCGCCTCCCCGCCTGGCGGGAGTCTCTCCTCGGCGGAGTGCGTTCTACTACCGGCCCCCGGCGCCCGTCGCGACCAGAGGCGACGATTACTACGACGGCCAGAGAGGGAACCAGGCGGACGGCGGCGACGACGATGACCGCCTAGAGAGCTACATTCAGCAGATCCTCATGAAGCGGCCGCAGATGGTCCAGTGAGGGAGGGATCGTTAAAACGACTTGAACCCCATTATGGTTGACCGGAGTCCCTCAAGGCTCTATACTAGTGTCTTTTCTGTTATTGTGGGGAAAGCTTTAGAACAGGGGTCTTCAACGTTTTCAGGCCAAGGACCCCCTAGCTGAGAGAGAGATGAAGCAGGGACCCCCTCTATATTGTATAAACTTGTGTTTCAGATTCAACTTTTTTTGTTTACTTGGTCTGCTCTTTTTTCCCTCTACACCAAACACCTCTTTGCAAAAAATAGCAGATCTACAAGCTCACAACGCCTCGCAGCGTGAGGCGTTGTGAGCTTGTAGATCTGCTATTTTTTGCTAAAGTTATCCTCAGAAAAGGGATGCAAGGGTTCAAGTGGTTAAGGTCAAAAATCATATCACACAAAGATTTGGTGGACCCCCTGTAGTAACTCTGAGGACCCTCTAGGGGTCCCGGACCCCCTGTTGAAGACCCCTGCTTTAGAAAATAGCAGATCGACAAGCTTACAACTTGTCGATCTGCTATTTTCTGCGAACGTTTTCCCCACGACACGGATGCTGGGGTTTAAGTGGCTAAAACACTGTTTCTCAATAGCTGGTCCAGATCCCACCAGGTCTTGAGTGTACAAATGGAACCTTTTTTTTTTTTAATCTTTGGGACCCCAATCTACACTGTAGGGTTCCATTTGAACTCTCAGAGTTACAGACCCCTTAAGGGTCCATTTTGACCCCCCTGGTGGACCCCCGGACCAGATGTTGAGAACCAGTGGCTTAAAGAGAGACCGAATGAGGTGTCTGAGGAGAGTAGAGAACGAAAGACTCATATTTCATTTAGTTTTAGTTTAATGTACGTTTAGTTTTTGGTGGCCCCTTTGATTTAGGTTCATCCCGTATTTCCTGTTTTCTTGGTCCATTTTTGATAGTATACAGTTTGACGTGAAGAACATTATGCAGAGTGAAGACCTACCGCTACTGTTTTCGTTCCGAGATTGCTCTTTTGATTCAAATGAGACCGTGGGTTGACAGAGCAGAAAATGGGACGAGCAACGCATGTCTCCCCTTTGACACTCTAGAACTTTTCATTGGAACACTCCAGCGTAATGGCCTTCTTCGTTTTGCCATGTTTGGACATTCTCAAATGCCTGCAATGGTAGATCGTTATTTGCTAAACAGGTTGTTGCCTGTGCCGTTAAAGAGCCGTTATACTAAGTCGAGTGCGACTGTAGAGCATCGAAAATAGCAGCTCAATGCGCAACTACGTGTAAAACAGGCTTTACGAATCCTGTCAATCATTCACATAAAGAGAAAGGCATGAGAAAGGTAATCAGGCATGGACGAAAATCTATTTCAATTGGTTTCAAATGCTTGAAGTGCCGAAGGGGTGCCTAAACCTTAAACTGTCTGGGTAAATTATTCGCCACATTGTGCAATTGTTTCCCCGAATATTCAAAAATGTATTCAAACCCAGAAACGGTCAACAATCATACTGTACAGGCGTCAAATGTTTGAGCCAAAATCACATGCATTCAGCTTTGGTAAACGTTTTTAGACTGGATGGTAGAAACCAAGCCTTATTATCTCATGTTTTTAAAGGGCAGGGATGGTTTGTATAGTGTTATCATTTCAATGACACATTGTTGTTTGTAGAAAAATCAACTAGCAAAAAAAAAAGATATTTTTGAACTATTGCACCTTTTCATATAACACTCATTAGTGTGTCCGCCAAAGCTCTTTATAGTGAAATATTACGTGGGGGGGAAAAAAACATATTTCATACAAAGGGCTGTGAAAGCGACAGTGCAACTATAAAGGTCTGGATGACTCATACCTTTTGCATAACTCCAATTACCTTGTTGCCATGGTGCCATTCGCTGGGTCAGAATGTGTATGGAATCCTTTACAGTCCGAGCTTTCTTCCACAGAGTCCAACCAACTGGACGTCAAATAGCATTGTGTGTTCGCTGTCGGGTGCAAACCTTGTATGTCCAAAAACCATTACTTTTCAGGATATGGAGGGAAAAAAATAACCTGTGTCCCAATGGATCTAATGTAGTTATTATTAGTATAGTATTAGTATAAAATAGGGCATTCCTTTATTTAGAAACAGAATGAAATATGGCAATACAAGGTTTCTGCACGACAGCAACTGACAACAGAGTCAAAGAAATGTTTGTCATTTTAGATTTGTGTTGGCTATTCAAAAATAGCAGATCTACAAGCTCACAGCGCGTCACTTCGTGCCGCGCTGTGAGCTTGTAGATCTGCTAATTTTTTTTTGAAAAATCTTGAAAGAACTACTGGTTTAGAAGGCATTTGTAGAATCGGCCTCAGGTCTAATTGGGATAAACACCCTGACATCAGAGTGGAAGGACGTCCCATACAATTTGACCCTAAGACCCATCAAAATGTACCGTCAGTGTTTTGTTTCCATATACATTTTGTACAGCAAGTCCCTGTTATTTACATTACCATGTTTGTCTTGGCTTTTATATCGCATCCTCATCCATTTTTTGTCATATTTGAATTTTATTTTTTTATATTTTTCTACACAACAATTGTAAATGTGACGCGTAATACATTCCATACATTTAAAGTAGTTTAAAATGTCGTTGCCTTACTGTTGGGTGCATTTTCTCTGTAAGCGTTCTACTGTATATATGTCTTCAGTTGTCCACAAACAGATCGAATCGGTTCATTTCTACAATCGGTTTATTTCTAGAGGGTAAATAATAACCAGTTCTTCTTCTTTCTGATATTGACTGTTCTAAACGAATGGTTCTCAAACTTTTCCATTGCAAGGACCCCCAGCTTTGTATGCATTACACTAGAGACCCCCCCATAACTCTTGGAGTTACAGATCTGTAAGGGTCCATTTGGTTCCTAACTGTCAAACATTTAGCTGGGGGGGACCCCCTGGAACACCCTCAAGGAAGGACCCCTGGGGGTCCCTGGACCACACTTTGAGAACCACTGACTGTTCTAAACCTGCTCTGTGGCGTTCAATACAAACTGAAATGGACTTGAAATGGCAGAAGGCTCCGCGATCCCACTGTCTATGACTCTACTGCTGTGATGTGATTATTATCAACCGTATTTATTTATTTGTGAAGCTGGCAAGAAAAAAATGGGGCTGAGCAGAGTGGAATTTCCATTCTTTACATTGGTACCAATCTTTGATCAGGAGCCAAATTCAGGAAAGAAATCGATCAATATGCTAATCCTCCCCTTCTCAAACATGGCATTTGGAATAAGAATCAACATTTACTGTCAAATCTTCATGATATTGTCAAGCTCATGGCTAACTGTTGTGAAGGACCCCACTAACGTTAAAATACTAATTTGTTTGAATTGTTAATTCATCTATTTGTAACTGAGTTGCAAATGGAGGAACTAGCACTGAGTATTTTACTGTGAAGCAACCACATTCCCAAGGCAAAACTAAATTATGCCGCTGACAATCTCGTGGTGAGACAAATTTCAATGCCACACTGGTGTAATTAGTGTGGGGAGGTTGTTTATGGATACGTACGTATTGAATGTAAAAATCTTCCTGTTGACGAGGCTCTCTCTGTCACTGAAGACATAAACGGAAGGAATACAAAACAAAGGCATTTTTTCATTTTTGATAGAAATGTGTTTTTTAAAGTGAAAGAATGTGGCGAGAGGTCGCCGGTCGATGGATCGAGCGAGATAAAAAATGGCAGTCACGAGAGGAGAAAGGGGGGAGGGTAGTGTCTGCACGTTTATCTGTACTTGCATCTAAAGTGTATTGCTTCTTCCGAAGACTTAACAAAGCATCCCGAAAAAAAGTATAAAAAAATCTAAAAGATTAACAGAAACAATGACGTTAGCGTACCTGCCGAGTGACGAGTCCCTGTTTGAGTCTTGTGATGAGAAACATGTCGTCCATGGTCTTTCTAGATGTACTTTGTTGTAAAGTATGGTACGGTGATAGAACATGCGTCTGCAGGATGTACTGTAAATATGCCGCATGTCCAATGACTAGTTTTGCTACACAGAGAGAAACAAATAAAGTAAACTATTTTTTATTAAGAAAAAATGCTCTTTTTCAAGTTATTTGTGGACGTACAGAAAGTGTGTTTTGTGTGAGAGTGTTTGTCATTATTCAATTCAGCACATTTAACCACTTTAACCCCGGCGTCCCTATTTTGGGCATGTCATTATAGACCAATTTGTTTAAGTAATAATTACTATTCGGAAATATCATATCTACAAGCTCACAACGCTTTGCAACATGTCACGAGCTTGTAGATCATTGTGAGCTTGTAGATCCAATACTGCAATGTAAATACTCTGTTACAAGTAAAAGTCCAGACCTTAGTTGTAAAAAGCGAAGTGTATACAAACAAAGCCACACCCTTTTCTGCCGGCATAATTCTAAGCAACATTAAGCCTAATAGGCTCTATGCACAGCAGCCATATTATCACTTCCTTCACAGGTGTTACCAATGATACTAATGAAGGCTCTGTTCCATTTAGTGTAGCACAGTGGTTTCCACGACCCCCATAACTCTGAGAGTGTACAAATGGAACCAAATGGACCCTTACGGGTCCTTTGGTTCCATTTGTACACTCTCAGAGTTAAACACCTGTAAGGGGCCATTTGGAAGCCCATGAGGGTCCCCTGGACCCCAACTGTAGACCCACTGGTGTAACAAGAGTGTTTCCAGTGAGCCAACATGCACAATATCAGCACCCTGACTCTGTTTGACCAGAATGGAACAGAGCCTTCATTAGTATCATTGGTAACACCTGCAGAATGTCTTCATAATATGGCTGCTGTGAATAGAGCCTATTGGCGGAATAGTGACAAAGCCCTGAACCGGAAGTTTACGGAATGCACTGGAGTCTATGAGGGTCTGTCACTATTCAGTTTACATGAACCCCGTGACCGGTGCAGTTTTTTTGCCCCCGAGGCTGACACACACACACAGACACACACACACACACACACACACACACAAATCGCTCTTATAGATTGGCTATTTCCGCTATTCGTTGAACGTCAAAGTACACATATAGGGCTTAAGTAGCTAACCGATTAATCCCTCTATTGTCTTGCGTCAGTACAACGTAAGTTACAGCTGCACTTTGAGCAGCTTTTTCTGTCTACACCAAATGTCTTGGCCAAAAATCTGTCGCGCTGCGATCCGTCGTGAGCCTTTTTTGGGGCGAATGTTCCTCCCAGAATAAGGATGCTGGGCTTCAAGTAGTTAAAATGACACAATGATGGGAGCTGTACCAGAAATAGATTGGGGTGGGGTGAATTAGGAATGAATTAGGAATGACGAGAGAGAGAGAGAGAAGTGGAGAGTTTTGGAGATGGAAGCAGCCTGAAAGAAAGAGAGAGAGAGAGAGAGAGAGAGAGAGAGAGAGAGAGAGAGAGAGAGAGAGAGAGAGAGAGAGAGAGAGACAGAGAGAGACAGAGAGAGAGACACAGAGAGACAGAGAGACAGAGAGACAGAAAAAGAGGGTGAGTTGGAGAGGAGAAAAAGAGGGCGAGGACAGAGAGACAGATACAGACAAACAGAGAGACAGGGACAGACAGACAGACAGAGATAAGGGCGGAGAAGAAAAAGACAGATAAAAGCAAGGGGAGATGGAATGAGATGGAGGGAGGGGTGAGATGGGGGGCCGGGGTGGGTGGGGGGGGTGCAGTGATTCATGATGTCACGTGGCTCTGGATGGGTGACTCACTCACCAGCATCAGCATGCAGCCAGCCAGCTACTGCAGAACACCCTGCCGCCCACACACACACACACACACACATGCACACACACGCACGCACGCACGCACGCACGCACGCACGCACGCACGCACGCACGCACGCACGCACGCACGCACGCACACACACACACACACACACACACACACACACACACACACACACACACACACACACACACACACACACACACACACACACACACACAGAAACCTCACATCTCCATATTTCCACCTTTTTTTTTCCCCCCGTAAATTAATACCCTATACTTCCATCATACAAGAATGTTACACAACAATAGTGAAAATAGCTGATCTAGAATAGATCGACTATTTACACTATGTTAAAAGGTCTTTTAAAACAATATTAATAATGGAACGGTTTTGGACAAGGTTTCCACCCCACAACAACCACATCAGAGTAATACGACTGCATGCACATGTACTGTATAGAGCTCATACACATGCATACTGCATGTGCATAAACTTGGTACACTGATACACACACACGCTCGCACACACACACACACACACACACACACACACACACACACACACACACACACACACACACACACACACACACACACACACACACACACACACACACACACACACACACACACACACACACAGTAATTTAACAGATGTCACCATGTACATATCAATGCACGAGTGAATGCACTTGTAAGCACAAATGCGTATATGTCATATGTGCATAAACTCACTGATGCAGAAATAGACGCATAAACACACACACAAGCATTAGAACGTACAATAGTCACAGCAACAAAAACCTACATAATAGAGATGTACACACACATAACGTGACTTATACACAAAACAACACAATATGCAAACTCATACATACATGCTCATATAATACAGTGCATCAGCTTGCAAATGCATGAAAAACTTTTGGTCACACACAAACACAAATTTCCATATTTGATTGTGTGCAAATGATCCTGTCATACTATATACATTAGAGGTATGTAACGATTTATCGTAAAAGAAATTGTGATGCAAACAGCAGAGGGCGCGTAAAAAAAGAAGAAAAGAAAATACAGGATACAGGATCTTTGTAAGAGAATTGATAACAAATGTGCTACTGTATTGAAACAAGGACAAGAGAAAACACAATATTGTGTATATATATATATATATATATATATATATATATATATATATATATATATATATATATATATATATATATATATATATATATATATATATATAATATATAAGAAAATACTGGATTTTTGAAAGAGAAAAAAAAATATTTTTCGGTAATTTGTCTGGAAAATAATTTTGTGTGTAATCTCTTGTGAAGAATTGTGAAAAATCGGATTGTGAAAAAGAGCAAGGTAGACTATATAATGCATGTTTGGAAGTGAGTTTTCAGTTGTCTTATACAAGATCATTGTAAAATGAAGTTGTCTTCAAACAAATTGACACACCTGCTGATTATATGAAGCTCAGTCAGTTCGAAAACATTTTATACACTTTATATATCATTGTCGTCAGGCAGAAACCTCTTATCTTCGTATTCTAACTTTTATTTTTTACGTAAATTTAACGCCCTACTTGATCACTACAGCGTCACACAAAATCATCCAAAGTAGCAGATCTACAAGCGTTTCGAGCTTGTCGATCTGCTACTCTTGCTATATGTGAATTGGAATCCTCTAACAGTTTTTGGACATAATGAGGTTTCCACCCGACAAAGACGATATAATGTCAATAAATACAAGAGTGCATATTATATTTGATCTTGGTGTTCAGGCTCTATATCGTATTAGGCTACTGACTGCTCAGAACATTATCAGACAACCACTGCAGGGAGAAATATACATATGAACCCCAGTGGGAAAACAGAACCCTTTAGGGCAGTGGTTCGCCACCAGTGGTTCAGGGACCACCAGTGAACCTTGAGGGGGTTCCATGTGGTCCCCAGCTAAATGATGGACAGTTGGTAACCAAATGGACCCTTATGGATCTTTAACTCTTGAGAGCGTAAAATTAAACCAAATGGACCCTTATAGGGTCATTTCACAGTCTCAAGAGTTAAATTATTGTTAAACATCTGCATTACTTAAATCAAGAATTGTTATTTTGATCAACGTTTGCCTGTTACCTCTCCTATTGGTACCACATCAATACGGCATGGAATCTTCAACTCTGCAATCATCAACTATGACAAAATATTCTAAGTATTGGGTCTGAGAGGCTAAATATCATCAAATGGTGGTCCGTGGCTCAGATGCCAAATAAATAATGGACCTTGATATGAAAAGGGTTGAAGACCCCTGCATTAGGGAAAGCAGAGGCCACTGGTGGTGCTGGGATGCAAACAAACACATACCAGACTTCAGCAACACTGACAATAGAGCGTGCCAACGCGGCGTCACCACAGGGGGCGTTGGCATTGGGCGTGGCATTGGGCAATGTTAAGTCAACCTGGTTTTTACCCCTCAAAGATGTCCGCCGCTACCAAAAGACACTTGTTGACGCCCCTTTCAGGAATTTTGGCACGCTCTATAGGAACAACAGTGAATGAGCGGAGCCTAAATAGACAGCCAAATGTATCCGCTGACTGACACGTCAGTGTTGTAGACCAGTGGTTCCCTACCTACCTACAGGCCTCGACCCCCCAAAATAATCATGTTTGAACTGGGGACCCCCCACCCTGACAGGCACTTGGAATTGAGGCATTATACATTTTGTTCCAGATACGTATTGTGAAAATAGCCGATCTACAAGCACAAAACGCCTCACGCCACGAGGCGCTGTGGGCTTGTAGATCAGCTATTTTGAAATGTTTTGCCTCTTTCTTATTATTTTGACAATTTGGCCAATGTTTGACCAGTTTTTATAGTATAGTTTGCTGATTATTTTTGATTTTGCAGTAATGGTCTTATTTCATTGCATTTCTTTCTTCGCTTAGCCATCTGGGGACCGCCCCCAAAAAAATCACGTGGGGTCCCGAACCACAGGTTGAGAAATACATCACACACATACTGTAGTGATGCACGTGTGTGCGTGCGTGCGTGCGTGCGTGCGTGCGTGCGTGCGTGCGTGCGTGCGTGCGTGCGTGCGTGCGTGCGTGCGTGCGTGCGTGCGTGCGCGTGTGTGTAAAGCTCTCGAGTGTATCTGCCTGAACTATCTCAAAAGCTCTGCATCATTTGACAGAAACATATTGGTTATGGCTTCAGTCCCAGCCTGGCTCTGCATGGCCTGGCACAGCCCTGGTTCTCCATGGGGCTCTAGATATGTCAGGTCAAGGACAGGAATTAACACGGGACCATGCCGGCTAGCACCGAACTTGGGTTA
Source organism: Gymnoscopelus microlampas (assembly GCF_963454915.1). Taxonomy (NCBI): domain Eukaryota; kingdom Metazoa; phylum Chordata; class Actinopteri; order Myctophiformes; family Myctophidae; genus Gymnoscopelus; species Gymnoscopelus microlampas. Next base: position 44,745,796 of record NC_139956.1, on the reverse strand, counting down.
GGGTTTGAACCACTTTCAACCTAATCTCCAGCAGTGTAAAGTAACTAAGTACATTTACTCAAGTACTGTACTTAAGTACAAATTTGAGGTACTTTTACTTCAGAGGAGTACTTCCAATTTTCAGTAGTTTTACTCAACTACATCTCGGAGGCAAATATTGTACTTGTAGTCCACTACAATTATTTGAAAACTTTAGTTACTAGTTACTTTGTAGATTTTGATTATTATTACAAAACATACATTAACCACTTCAGCCCTATATGCATTTTGGCCATTTGATAATAGCCTACAAGCTCTACAAAATAGCCTACAAGCTCTACAAGCTACAAGAATATATCTACAAGCTCACAATGCGTCGCGATGCGACACACTGTGAGCTTGTAGATCTGCTATTTTCAAAAGATTTTTTTATACATTTTGAACTTGAGAAACGGGACATTCTGCACACTGAGTACTTTCACTTTTGGTACTTTAAGTACAATTTGATACCAATACCATACCTTTTACTAAAGTACATTTTGAATTCTGGACTTTTACTTGTAACAGAGCATTTCTACATTGCAGTATTGATACTTTTAGTTTTAAGTAAAGAATGTTAGTACTTTTACCACCACCGCTTATCTCTCAAGACAGATTATGAAAAAAAAAAATGTTTTCCTTTTTACCGAATGAGTTGCCAGACTGCTTTCAACCTGGCCTCCCTAATTTGGCCATGGGATTATAGGTGAAAATCTTCAAAAATATCATATCTATAAGAGAGATGCATATTATGTCGGCTATTTGTGCAGTGCACGACAAATTACAATAGGACTCAAGTGGTTAATGCGATTTGTTTTCCTCAAAACTGAGAGATCAGTTGATTAGCGGTGCATCAGTTAGTTGAACTAATCAATTTAATCGGTCATTTAAAAAATAACACATTTTAATGGAATAATATTTTTTTCAATAATAGCAACAACTGTGTCGTTTAGAGCTTGTAGATCTGGTACTTTTGCTATTTTAGAATATGAATCCTGAAATGTATTGTCTCTCTAACTGGACATTATGAGGTTGACAGAGACGATATACTAAAGAAAATCTTGTATTTTTTCCCCTCTACCTGCACTGCTCAATTATCACTTACCATTTACTGCAACTCCTCTATTCTTTCAATTTCAAAATGCTTTATTGGCATCATGAAAATGTTTTACATTGCCAAAGCATACATACAACATAAAACAAGTCATAACATTACATAGACAACAAGTGAATAACATACATCCTAACAATAATTTACTTTCACTATTTATCTTCGTCAAATCCCCCCCCCTCCCTCTCTCTCTCTATCGCTTTCTTTCTCTGTCTCTGTGTCTCTATCTCTTTTTCTCTCTCTCTGTGTCTCTCTCTGGTCTAGTGGACAGGCTGGACATCAGGGCTCTGCTACAAAGACACAGAGGATGAGTCATTGCTCATGTAGCAGCATCTGTTTTTCCTCTCTTTCTTATACAGGTACTTTGCTCCATTTGGTTCCATTTGTACCCTCTTAGAATTACATTATCATAAAGACACATTATGAATATTTCAACAGGCATTTCACCTTCACCAAAATTCAAGATGTTATTTGTCACATCTCATATGACATGGTTCTACGGTTTAATCTTGCCCTGAGAAAGCCTTGCTTACAAAGCGTCCCTGTTCTGGGGTGAAAATTGATCTACAACAAGGGTGAGCAGCTTTGATGATGGAGAGGGCCACTATATTTCCACACTCACTCCAGAGGGCCACATTGCATATACTGTCGGGCAGACACCTCTTATCTCCGTATTTTACAATTTTTCGTAAATCAATGCCGTACTTCGCCATTCTATATCACACAAAAGAAGCAAAAATAGCCGATCTACAAACTCAAAACTTTTTTTGATCTTGTAGATCTGCTATTTTTGCTATTTTTTGATTGGAATCCTGAAAAGCAACATTTTCATTTAATTTCAAATGCATTTAGTTATACTTATGTCAACTTTATGAATTTAAATACAAATACATTGGACATAAAAAAGACAATAGAATTTTAATACTAGTCATTAAACTACTAATATAGATTGAAGTAATTAAAGTGGGTCTTGTTTGCATGCTGAACAGCTGAAATCAATAATATATCAGTATTCCGATATTAACCTGCGGGCCACTGGCCACATTAAGTGAAGGTGAGGGCGCATTGTGGCCCCCGGGCCGCCAGTTGCCCATGTACAGTATGATCTACAAGCTTGCAAATTGCTGCAACACGGCACATTGTGAGCTTGTACATTTGAGATTAGAGATTTGGTGTAGAGGGAGAAAAGGAAGGGGGCATAGTATAGAGCCCAGAGGTTTGCTGGTCACCAAAGTATGTAGGGTTCAAGTGGTTAATGGAGGAAACACATTGGTGTGTTTTTTAAGAGTTTTTTTCTCAATCTATTACTCTTGAGTGCCTCAGGAGTTTCTTTCAATATTTCAGACTGGCTTTGTGTTGAAGAGGTGAAAAAGACGACTATTCTCCTCTGTAAAGCATGCAGGGCTCAGCCACACAAACACAGCCTTGGACAGAGAAAAGCCAATAATGGCTGTTGTTAAAGGAAGCAAACAGGTGAAAAACATATTCAGTTTCATCATCAGCAAACAACCAAGCTTCATCGATTTGCTTAAAGGTCGACTATGCAAGATTTCTGGTTTGTGTGTACAAACAGAAAAGGTGTGTGTTGTTAAACACACTCCCTCCCTGTGTTTATATATATATATATATACACATACATACATACATACTACATATATACATGTTTATATACATATATAAAAGTAAAGAAAAGGCTGCATGCCACGATGCAGGATTTATTTAAATGAGAACCAACGTTTCGACCTGGAACGGTCTTCAGGGAGTGTGCGGCCCTTTCTTTACTTTTACACTTATTTACCAATGTCAGCAGCACCTCACCAATACTGGTGTGCGCCCTCCTCCCTTTTGTTATATATATACACATATATAAAAATGAAATTTACACAGTTGACCTTTAAGGTAAGTAACATGAAGGCTGAGGCTGGAGACTGGAACGTTAAGAGTGTCAGCAAGCTTGCAGTAAAAGTTGCTCATACAGTGTAACTAATTCAATTAAACAAATATAATTTTTGATAGGCCTATCATAAAAAAAAACCTTGTTCCAAGGCTTTGCTCGATTGTTAATTAAAACAGTACTTAATTGAGTTTGACTCAATGAACGTAGTGTCGTTGGTACAGTTATCAAGCTAGAAGTGTAATTAAGGGATTTTAAGGTTGTCTTTTCGAGATTTTTGCATCATCTGCAGCAATTCCACTGTCTGACTATAGTCTCGCGTGGCCAGACTGTTGCCTCCCACAAATTTCAAATGCCTCGAGCACAGGGCAGAGATCATCGTTATACTGTAGCTGCCTGAAGGACAAACTGAACCATAACAAGATAGGCTGTACCAAAACAATAGCTATTAGGCCCAGTGGAGACATTTAGGCTCTTACACGCTGTCAAATATCATAATGTATTGTAGAAGTATTATAAGTGATGGTATAATATAAAGGTTAGATATAAGCAGCCATATAACTTCTTCCTCAAGAGTCATGAGGTTCTGTGAATGCATTGTGAAAACAGTATAGCAATTTGTTTTTTAAAGCAAGTAATCCAGTACTTCAACTTGAGTGAAAGATTCACTGAACAACTGTCACTTGTAGTGGAGTAATATTTAACCAGTAGTATCTATATTTTGACTCAGGTAATGGGGTTGTGTACTTTGTTCTTCACTGAATGCCTTGTAGATGGTCGTCCCATTTGAAAGGCTCCATGCCAGGCCTTTGTGAGCATCGACAGACAAAGCAGCAGTCCTGAGTCATGGCCTTGTACGCTGCCCTCTCAAAAGGTCCCAATCTTGCACCCGTTTCTTCAGTTTAGCACATTTCACAACCTGAATGTCATGTATGTGGACTTCACGCTGGGTTTAAGGTTTCAGAGAAACTTAGTACAGATATATGTTCTTCTTCAGTGAGCAATGAGAGAAGATTGTGTTGTTCTGATACAAAGGGTGATTGGCACTACAAAAAATACAGAGACATGTCCTCAAGCTGGAATATTTGTTCAGACCCTAGCATTAAAGGCTCCAGACTACTAACGATGACTTTGCCAAAATTACCGTCACCTTCTTAAACTAATGGCCTCATTGTTTTTTTTTAAGTTTTTCAGAAAAAAATTTAAACTGATCCAAAACAAAACTATACATTTCTTAATCATTTCACCCAAAACGTTTATAACAAATTATGACCATTAACATAAAAATAACACTGTCTGTCAGTTATGTCACATAAGAGATTTAAATAGGTTTAAATAGGATTAAACCTGACTTAGGCCAAATGATTTAGATTGTCTCCAAACTTTTTTGGCCTAAGTCAGAAAACCATGTGACTAAGGCCAAAAGATTGCCTATTTTGGCCCAAGTCACACCAGGGAGATAGGCCATTATACTAAAAGAAAAGGGAACAGCATGATCCTTTTCAATTAGGAGATATGCGATTTTACCAGAGGTGGCCACTGACATGAGGAGCTGACTTAGACAAAAATATAATTTTCCTCAAAACATGACTTATAGGCCATTAGTTTAGGAAGGTGACGAATATAATGTAAAGATTTATATCTCAAATGGTGGCGGGTCACATGGGCTAAAAAAAAGGCTACAATAGTGTGTCTAAAATATACAATTGTTTGTCCCTAGAAATACACAAAATATAAATAAACATGCAAATTCATATATATGGTTCAAAAATGCTAATTAAAAAAACTATGGCAAACCATAGCATTTTAACAATACACAATCAATTACATCCTAACAAAATAACATAACTTACAGTTTTTCACAATTGTTAACACACGTTTCTCAAAACAATAACGGCTTTCTCAAAACTGCACACCCAAACTGCAAATCTCACTCACAACATGCTAAACCCTACTCTCCCTTTGCAAAATGACACTTTGCCATCAAATCTTTTAACTGTTCACAAAATGGAACTCGTGTTTTCATTTGGTACACACAGCCATATTTTCAAATGACACACACAACATGCTAAACCCTACTCTCCCTTTGCAAAATGACACTTTGCCATCAAATCTTTTAACTGTTCACAAAATGGAACTCGTGTTTTCATTTGGTACACACAGCCATATTTTCAAATGACACACACATACCATTCATTGAGTACACACAACTAAGCATGTGATGCACACTACCAAACATTTACAGCACACTGCAAGGCAAAATTGAAAACACAATCATAGAAATGGAACACACCATATGAATGACAATGACTCGAGAATGAGCCATTTCTCCTTTTGTAAAATGACTCAGTGTAGGCCTACTTTTTTCATAGTCAAACATAAAACAAAACACAAATATGCAGCCAAAAATGTTTTATTTCTCTACATGATTTAGGCATCATGCCTCCGGTTCATGTCTGGCCAGAGGGCCTCATCCACATCATAGGCGATGTTCTCCCTGTCCAAGCAGCGTTGGAGGAAACGCCTCGAGTGGCGCATGAAGCCCTGACAGACCTCAACAGTGACTAGGGCTGCAATCGATTTTCACGATTTTTGTATAATGACATTTTTCAATTTTGATTTTTGATTTCAATATATTTTACTAATCGAGAATCGTTTGTTTTGAAAAAATCGGAAAAGATTAGGAATCGTGACCGCAAGAATCGGAATCGAATCGTGAGATAGCAGAAGATTCACACCCTAACAGTGACGTCGCCACAAGCCTCCTCCATGGCTTGGAGCAATGGGACCCGGCTCTGTGGGTTTCGTTCATTTACCTTCCACCTCCAAGCTCAAAAGAACTCCTCAATGGGATTCAGGAAAGGAGAATAAGGTTGAAGGTACAGAACGGAAAAATGTGGGTGGTTCTGGAACCACTCACACACTGGAGCAGCCCGGTGGTGCAAATTGCTCACCAGACCTGAATGTTTAAAGATTTGACTATTTGTGCGTTGTAGGTTGATGCTTTGAGATTTTATGTGAGAAGTGTGTGCAACAACTGAACATTGTGTGTAGTTTGGACAACAAGGTGTGTTGTAGATTGATGCTTTGAGATTTTATGTGAGAAGTGTGTGCAACAACTGAACATTGTGTGTAGTGTTTGGACAACAAGGTGATAATGTAATTGACATCAGAGTGTAAAGAAGGAAAGTCAGAGTCTAATGCAGATAAGGAAGTGCGAAGTAGTGCCAAATTGGGTGGAGCGATTAGTACATGAAGTTGAGGTTGTGAAAATTGTGCCGAATTTTCACTTTTTGTGTGTTAACAATTGTGAAAAACTGTAAAGCAAAGAGGCAGGGAATATATGGTAACTAACAATTGTTTATTATGTCCTCTAATTCTTCTGTGTGGATGGTATTATTGACCTGTCCTTCAAGTTTATCTTGTCTGAAAAGTAATTTCTTCTTTTCTAATTCCTCCTCACTCAGTTCATGTACCAGTTCTTCTTTTATTTCCCTCTTTCAGTCTGTCTCTAACTGGATTCGTGGGACTTCACTGCAACTCTTCACAAGACACAGGAGATGAGTAGCATCTTTTGTTCTCTTTCTTACATGTTTGTCTTTATTCCATTTACCCAGTGGCGTAAAGTAACTAAGTACAGTTTTAATTTACTGGAGTATTTCCAGTTTTCAGTACTTTTACTCCACTACCTCTCAGAGGCAAATATTGTACTTTTACTCCACTACAAGTATTTGAAAACTTTAGTTACTAGTTACTTAGATTAGATTTTGATTATTACAAAACATACATTAACCACTTCAGCCCTACATTTCAGCCATTTGAAAATACCCGATCTACCAGCTCACAATGTGTCGCATCGCGACACGTTGTTAACTTGTAGATCTGCTATTTTCAAAAAGATTTTCATACAGTTGAAAACTTGAAATGGGACATTCTGCATAATGAGTACTTCCTACTTTTGGTCCTTTAAGTACATTTTGATACCAATATTTTGGTAAATTTTGAATTACAGACTTTTACTTAACGGAACAGAGCATTTCTATATAGCAGTATTGATACTTTCACTTAAAGTAAAAAAAATGGAGTACTTTTCCCACCACTGCATTTACCACCACCAACCTTACGTGAGCCACAGAGAAATGCCTTTGATACGGCATTCAAAAGGTAAACAAACCTCAATATGTGAAATTAAAAAGCACGTCTTATAGCTGAAACCTTGACAAACATTCAAGAGCATATACGCAGCAGTCGTCAAGACATCAAGACAACACGGGACACGGTCATTTACTTTAAAATGGTATTTAATTTCATTATAAAATTACATTCACACATTGAGTCCCTTTTGATGAACCGAAACCATACAACAGTATAGGCTCTATTCACAGCAGCCATATTATGAAGACATTCACAGGTGTTACCAATGATACTAATGAAGGCTCTGTTCCATTCTGCTCAAACAGAGTCAGGGTGCTGATATTGTGCATGGTGGCTCACTGGAAACACTCTTTTACACCAGTGGGTCTACAGTTGGGGTCCAGGGACCCTCAAGGGCTTCCAAATGGCCCCTTAAAGGTGTGCAACTCTGAGAGTGTACAAATGGAACCAAATGGACCCGTAAGGGTCCATTTGGTTCCATTTGTACACTCTCAGAGTTATGGGGGTCGTGGAAACTGTGCTAGACTAAATGGAACAGAGCCTTCATTAGTATCATTGGTAACACCTGTGAAGGAAGTGATAATATGGCTGCTGTGCATAGAGCCTATTGAACATGCCTCCGCTAGCCTGCATGCCGTTAGGGCCCCGTACCAACACTCTAACCCACACCCTGTCTTCCACCGGGCAGTCAAAGACCTTATCAAAGACTATTAGCTATAGGCAGTGGTGGAAAAAGTACTGACATTTCTTTACTTAAGTAAAAGTATCAATACCACAATGTAGAGGTACTCTGTTACAAGTAAAAGGCCTGTGTTCTAAAGGTTACTTGAGTAAAAGTACCAAAGTATTGGCATCAAAATATACTTAAAGTACCAAAAGTAAAAGTACAAAAAATGTTTGAAAATAGCAGATCTACAAGCTCACAGTGAGCTTGTAGATGTATACTATAGAGTGTGCCAACGCGTGGTCACCACGGGGGGCGTTGGCATTGGGCGTGGCATTGGGCAATGTTAAGTCAACCTGGTTTTTACCCCTCAAAGATGTCCGCCGCTACCAAAAGACACTTGTTGACGCCCCTTTCAGGAATTTTGGCACGCTCTATAGGGCGAAAGTGGTTAATGTGTGTTTTATAATATAACAATTTATATCTGCAAAGTAACTAGCAACTAAAGTTTTCAAATAATTGTAGTGGAGTAAAAGTACAATACTTGCATTCCGAGATTGTGGGGTAGAAGTAAAAGTATTGGAAATGGGAAATACTCCAGTAAAGTAAAACAAATCCTCAAAAGTGTACTTAAGTAGAGTACTTGAGTAAATGTACTTAGTTACTTTACACCACTGTCCATAGGTTTATCAGCGTTATTAACTCATCAGAGAGCCCTGGGGCGTAATGATCACTTTAGATAGAATCATCTGAAGCTCAATAGGCTCTCTTCACAGCTAGCAGGGCGGAATTTTGATACCATAGTGCACTTGGTGATACAAGCGCGAAATTTGGCACAGATGACCTTCATATGACCCTAATTGATAATCAACCTCTGGCCACGCGGAATTCCTAAGATTTCAAGATGGCCACCACCAGTTTTCAAAATGGCTGCAACTGGGCCAATGTGTTGGACTATATCGCTTTGCTGGGGCTTATTTTAATATAAGAGAATATGTTCTGGAGGTATTCCTACCATGTAAGATCAAAAATAACATTAGGTTCCAATATGGCGGCATGTATTCCAATATGGCTGCCGATAAATTGCAGAAATGTGCATCTGCTTATGGTTTATCCACATGAGCTTGTAGTACATGTATTTGTATTAATTACCATACACAGAATCCATTTATGGAACATTTGAAAGTGATTTATTAGCTTGGTAAAGCTTAGTGCTTACTTTTTGTTTTGTTATCAAGTCATTATAAACACATTCTCATTTACAATGGTGGCTGGGCAAGTGACAGGCCAGTGTACTAGCAACTGCAACCAGAGAGGGGTGTGCAGATAAGTCCAAACTTAAAGCATTTGCAGTGTCCAGAACATGCTTTTTTACATCCACATCGTGTCAGCTTCTGGCATAATTTGGCAAACAGGACTGCACAAGAGTCACTGGCCCCATATATGTCCTGCTTGGAATGCACTTCACTTGCATTCACTTCCTTGTAGGAACTACTTCTATGAAGTTCTATCGTACATGAGTACTATGAACTCCTCAATGACTTGCATATGTTTATCATTTATTGCAACAGGTGTTGAACCTAATTTGGAGAAGTTGTCTGCCATGCTGACCTTTTTCCCCTTCCATGGAAGGACGAAACTGTGTGGCATCCCCTGAATGCATGAAAGAAGCAAAGACCTGATGACTTTGATTCAATAGCTGATGCAATTTCATGAACGGGATCCATCTGAGATCCTTCCCTCCTTCCAAAGGCAATCCACAGCTAATTCAAGCCAAGTCTTTGAACAAGTGAAAATGTCAGTATCTGAGGCAGAGCTGCAGAGGATAGCATCTGACACACCATGATTCGCAGCTCCGATACTGACGTTGTTGTCATAGCAGTTGCACTTGTTCATATTAAATAAGTCTGAGACTTATTGTCAGTATCAGCTGAGAACGCAGGGGTCTTATAGACCCCCTGGTATTGCTTAGGTGGAGCGCCACACTCACCGTACCTACTCATACACTGATCCTGATCGAACCCATGACCATGTGATCCGAAGGTGAAAGCTCTACCGACTGAGCAACCCAGACACAAAGACTTGGCTTGAAAAAGCTGTCGAAGGACCTCAGATGGACCCCCCTTCATGAAAATGCATCAGCTATTGGATCAAAGTCATCAGGTCTTTGCTTCTTTCATGCGTTCAGCAGATGCCATACAGTTTTGTCCTTCCACGGAAAGAGAAAAAGGTCAGCACCTGTTTGAGAAAATATCCCTATATATATCTAAGTTTTTGTATTTATTGGTGAACATATTGAAAAGTCTGTTGCCCTAGGTCATTAAAAAGCTACCAAATCACTTTAAAATGTGCTATAAACAGATTCTGTGTATGGTAATTAATACAAATACATGTGCTACAAGCTCATGTGAATGTACATCTATGCAATTTATCGGCAGCCATATTGGAAAATATGCCGCCATATTGGAACCTAATATAATTTTTTTTATCTTACTTGGTAGAAATACCTTCAGAACATATTCTCCTATATTAAATAAAGGAGGAAATCAAAGATTTACAGCCCCAGCAAAGTGATATAGTCCAAAATGTTGGCCCAGTTGCAGCCATTTTGAAAACTGGTGGTGGCCATCTTGAAATCTTAGGATTTTTGCGTGGCCAGAGGTTGATTATCAATTAGGGTCATATGAAGGACATCTGTGCCAAATTTCGCACTTGTATCACCAAGTGCACTATCGTGTATTGAAAACGGCAAAATTCCGCCCTGCTAAGCAGCCATATTATGAAGAAATGCACAGGGGTTACCAATGGTACTAATGAAGGCTCTGTTCCATTCTGGTCAAACAGAGTCAGGGTGCTGATGTGGGTCTAAAGTTGGGGTCCAGGGACCCTCATGGGCTTCCAAATGGCCCCTTACGGCTGTGTAACTCTGAGAGTGTACAAATGGAACCAAATGGACCTGTAAGGGTCCATTTGGTTCCATTTGTACACTCTGAGTTATGGGGGTCGTGGAAACCACTGTGCTGGACTAAATGGAACAGAGCCTTCATTAGTATCATTGGTAACACCTGGGAAGGAAGTGATAATATGGCTGCTGTGCATAGAGCCTATCACCATTTCGATTGTTTTTTTTTAAAGCAGAAAAGGAAGAAAAGAAAGGAGACGGGTTAAATGTGCTCAAAGGGGGGGGCATGGATTTACCCACATTAACCCTGGCATCCCTGTTTTGGGCACATTTTGTTCAAAGACAGTGAAAATAGCCAACATACATGTATGCTTGTAGATTGGCTATTTTCTCTATCTGTAGTATAAAGAAGCATCTAGGGCATACAGTACATGGTTAAAGCAAACAATACTCATGAAACAAGAGGGGGGGGGGGTGTATTCAAAATATGATGTATAATAATGGAATGTGCCTTTTTGAAAACAAAATAAGTTGAAGCAAGGGCAGCAGAAGTCAGGTACAAGTACACAATCCCACAAAGCAAAAATACCTTTGACTGCATTTTGGGTCCTCAATCAAAATCAAATAAAAAAATGACCAGCCTTGTCCTCTCCAGCGGGTCTACGGGAAAGGACAAGGCGGTGTTGAAAAAGAGGGTTTTTCATTGATGCAGACAAAACACGTCTTTGGAAAAGCAAATCGCCAAATGAACGAGGAATGTGTGAGCATTTACATTTTTGCATGCACGCACGTACATCATAGACTATCTGAAATGTCTTAAAGGTCATTTATACTTGATTGAAAACGACACTTTCAACTGAATAAAACTTCTTTGAGTCAAAAGAATGCAAAATAATTGTACGATAGTCGTTTGACTAAGTATAAATTAGTCTTTAGTTTGCAGTAGCTACTTGCATACTTTAAAATGGGTTTACTTCCCATTCAATCACTCTTTTTGTTTGTTTTGCCATTAGTTTTTCTTACATGTCGGCATATTAGACCCGACTTTAGCGTCACGTCACGTAACAATCACAGATCGCACATTTCATTGAGCCCTTACTCGTGAAACATGTGTTAAACATTCAGAGTTCAGCAAGTACAGTACATCATCTCACACACACCAAAAAAAAAAAACATAAAATAAACAACATTTAAAAAATAAGCTCGGAGCCTCTGCCTGATGACCACAAAGCCTAATATCTCAGCTGGCCAAGGGAGATTCCCCTTTAGGCAGTGGCGGACTGGCCATTTGGCGTACCGGGCATATGCCCGGTGGGCCGCTGGGCCAGTGGGCCACTGGGCAGAAAAAAAAAAAAAAAAAAAAAAAAAAAACATTTTTTTTTTTTTTTTTTTTTTTTTTTGAGAAATATATTTTTAAAAATGTTTTAGGGTTATTACGGTCATATCCGAGTCGCGCGGCCCAATTATTAGTTACGTTAATGTTTGGGCTGGGATGCTTTCCAGCAGGCGCCTCAGTGCGGCCGCAGAGTTCATGTGCAGGGCTGGGCTGGCTCAGTGAAACGCCCCCCCCCCCCCCCCCCCCGTTGACAAAATGGTGGGGGGGGGGGGGTTGTGGGCCGGTCCGGACCAAAATGCCAGGGCTGAATTTTGGTCCCAGTCCGGCCCTGCCTTTAGGCTAGCGGTTAAGATGCCCACGGCGGGAGATCGGGGTTTGAATCCCATGCGTTACACTTACAGTAATCTCAAGAGTTCACATGGAGCCATTAAGATCGGGAACGCATACAGTGTTTAGATTTCTTTGCTATAATCATTATTTTATACTTTGGGCTATTTGAAAATAGCACATCTACAAGCTCATGAGCTTGTAGATCTGCTATTCTTTTGAAAAATCTTGAAAATTTCTGCAAATCTTTGAATATACATGTTTTTTAATTTAAAGCCAACATTTTTAACTCTTTGCTTCTGGGGATTCTACAAATGTCTTCTAAATCCTGACGGTTTAAAAAGAAAAAAACTTATGTTACTATTATATCAGTGGTTCTCAAACTCTTTTCATATCAAGGACCCCTAGGAATAGCCAAAGAAATCTGAAAATAGACACAGATGCGTTCCCGTTCTTAATGGGTTAATCAAGGCAGCTAGGAGGCGAAACCGAGACTGAGCTGCAACCCAAAAGACGCTTTGGGGGTTTAAAAATTCGATCATTTACAATTAGGGACAGCAACGCACCTCATGCTGTGCACCGGAAATAGCCAATGAATGTACAATACAAGCTCACGATTCCGGTGCGCAAACAGAGTATAAATCAGGCTTAACACTCCCACCACACAAACACACCCTGTGTACACAGTCAAAAAAAAACACTCCATTCCCAACACCCACACCCTTGCGTATTATATCGCACACTTCAAAGCCCATGACAAAATCTGTGATCAGGATGGAACTACACACAAACACAAAAATAGATCAGAAATATCCCCCACCCACCCCAAAAGGCCCATACCATGAAATCCTGTATTAAGTTGAAAAGTCACATCAATTGATAACAACGAAAAACCTGCCAACGTTTTGAGGCAGCAGAGACTTTCATCATGACTGAAAACAGTGACTCAGAGTTAGATAAAACAGACGGGCTACAGGAAATACAATTATAAATTAAGAGCAGCATTTGGTTGCATTTTGTTTGCCTCCGAATGTTTCCCGCATGTCATCAAAAAACAAAAGGACTCCTTAATTCAGACGATGGGTATTTGTCCCTAATATATTATATATACTGTGTGTGTGTGTGTGTGTGTGTGTGTGTGTGTGTGTGTGTGTGTGTGTGTGTGTGTGTGTGTGTGTGTGTATATACACACACACTGAGAAAATTGGTTCCTGGAACAGTGGCTCATGAGAAGTACTGACGTAGTTTATGGACAAAGATCAACTTTCATGTCACATAGTGTTGTGTGTTATTGAATGTACTGGGGTCCTGGCTTCATGCTCGGGACCAAAAATTGGGGTCCTTGTCTGTGAAAACACACCGAGATGGAAATATAAACTCCTACTATAGAGCAGGACATTTTAGATTGTTGCGTTGGCTATTCCAAAATAGCAGATGTACAAGCTTGTAGATGTGCTATTATTTTTTTACATTTGAAAAATCTGGTGTGAGAACTAACATTGACTTATGGTCCCCCAGGAGTCCGTACTTAATCCCCCCCCCCCATCATTGAAAATAGCAGATCTACAACCTCACAATGCGTCGCAACTACGCATCGTGTGAGCTTGTAGAACGGCTATTTTCCCAGAGCGTTCACCCATTATGACATGCACAAAACAGGGACACAAGGGTTCGTGTGGTTTAAACTGCACGCACAAAACAGGGACACAAGGGTTCGTGTGGTTTAAACTGCAAATCAATGTGGAACACCCACCAAGAAAAACTCTTGCTTTGCTCAATACAGCACAATTTAAATGTCTTGAATGTGTGCATTAATTAGCATATTCATTAAGTATTAACTAAAACAGCTTGCAGGGAACTTTTCTTGGCTCCAAATGAGGTTCATGTTAAATCAATGACTTTTATTGTAGAACTGTCCAAACTCAATTGCAATTGTAGATCGCAGTAAAAAGTAGCACTTGATAGCGTATAGCGACTACACACATCCTCTTTTACACCATAGTATGAAGCAATTAGATCATAAATAAGTCAAAACACAGCAGTAGAATACACCAGTCCTCGGATAAAATACATAAAATAGAAAGCTGCAGATGTCAAGATCAATTGTCAGTTCAACTATGTGACAAGTGTTGCACACCTTGGTTAAAAACAGTAACAACGCATTGCATAAAGGACGACCCTGTGAATCAGTGGTTCTCAACTAGCAGGCTCATGTCGAGGCATTCTTCACAAGGCTCACAAGACTTGTTGGAAAGGCTGTGGACGGCCAGCGCCCCCGTGTGGTGGAAGAGCGCAAGCTGGGCACATGAGGTATCAGTAATGTTGACAGTTAGGGGGAAAGCAAGGCACATGACGTGAACTTTACTGCATTCCAAGTGGTGTGATATGTGTCTCTGACAAACTGAATACAGGTAGTTATCGACTAGTTATTAGTAGTTAAGAAGTTATTTACTGCTGAACGGTACGTTTATAAGGAAACTTTCATGGCATATTTGTTAAGTCACTAACGCTGTTCACCTCCTGCATATACTGGAAATAGCCTAGCTACAAGCTCAAAACGTGTCACATGTGACACGTTTTGAGCTTGTAGATCTGCCATTTCCACTATTTCTGAAAAAGTTTAGAATAATCGTTTCCATGTTGAGAAATGTTCATAATATGAACTATTAGGACGATTATGCAAAAAAATAGTGATTATCTCAAATAATTGTGATTAGACAATGATAATTGTGACAGGCCTACCGACAACATTTGTTATCATAAATCATAAAATGCTGCCACAGTTTTAGAATCAGAATCAGCTTTATTGTCACATCACAGGTTTACAGGTGTAAAACAGTGGGTGAAATGCGTTTTTGTGCCAGCGCCATCGTTTTGTTATTTCCATACAAAACAAAAGTGAAGGAGAACAAACTCTTGAGCGGTGGATCACTTGGCTCATCCGTCAACGAGGAACGCAGTTAGCAGCAAATGTCCTTCAACAGGGGGAAATGGACCTCTAGCGCGGCCATTTTAATACCTGGATATCATTCTGACCTGCTGTGGGAGATTTGCGACAGTTCGTGTTTATGCATCGTCACTAGAGAGGAATTTCAGGTGTTTATATCGACTAGAACGAAACCTGGACTTCTATAAATATGTCACCCAACATCTACAGTAGGGGTGCAGGATCGTCCACACAAAGTTCTGAGACCTGAACATAAACCACTCTATAATCGTGTCTATTTCTCTGTACGTATGTGCTGTACAGTATGAACAGTCTGCTCAATAATAACTGAGCATTTGGTGACAATCCAATCACCCTGAACTCTTGCAGTTGAGCCACAATGAGCCAATATAACCAGCTCTTGTGATCAGACGGACAGCTGTGATTATTCTAATATATACACTTATTCGTTATGAGCATAAAGCATACTGCAGCATGCTTGTATCCTTCATAGTACAATGCTCAGCGTTACAAATCCCTTTGGTTACATTTGTACACTGAGTGGACAAACGGATACATTTAACACTGAGGATTTTACTGTGTGTGAGGTATGACACCAGCCAGGCTCAAATTGCATGATGATACGGCAACCCAGGAGATACTGGTTGCGTTCGTTCACCCACTCGGCAGGCAGCCGTCGAGGAGAAGTCAACACGGAGAAACAGTCTGCGATCCCGTTCGGTTTAGCAGAGAGATTAGGAGAGAGCAAACAAAATGGAGAAAGCGGCTCCACCGAAGTCGGTCTCTCGTTTGCCCTTGCCCATGATCTCCACAGAAAATAATGAAAGCCAGAGGTGGTCAGACCAAAGGTAGCAGCCGCTGTCATATAGGCACCAAGAGACCCCGGCTGAAAGTTCAAGCACTTCTGCCTAGACAACCAACAGCGTAGGTCTTGCCCAGCGTGGTCGAGTGTTGGTCTTTTATAATAAGGTTTTAAGCTCCTTGCGAGGACGGGCACAAGATTCAGAGAACATGAAGCCCCAGGTCATAATGGACATCGATCCGGATGCGGCTGGTGCAGTGCAAATCCATTCGATTCCAGTGCCCGGTTTTCAAGTGGACGGCGCACAGCGGAACACCACAGTGGCCCAGTTTTTGCCAAAGGTGGAAAGCGAAGGCCGGTGACCAACAGTATCTGATCTCCAAAGCATGAATAGGCTGTTAAGGAAGCTTTCACTTCCTTAACAGGTGTTACCAATGATACTAATGAAGTTCTCAGATTTTTCAATTTCCACGACCCCCATAACTCTGAGAGTGTACAAATGTAACCAAACGGACCCGTAAGGGTCCGTTTGGTTACATTTGTATATATATATATATATTTGTACACTCTCAGAGTTACACACCCGTAAGGGGCCATTTGAAACCCCCTTAAGGACCCACATTTTAGTCCCACTGGTGTAGCAGTGTTTCCAGTGAGTCGACATGCATAATAGCAGCATCCTGCCTCTGTTTGACCAGAATGGAACAGAGCCTTCATTAGCATCATTGGTAACACCTGTGAATGTCTTCACAATATGGCTGCTGTGCATAGCGCCCTATTGTAACAACAGTGAGCTACGGAGACAGCCGTTACACCTGGTGCAGGAGCACAAGGCCACAGAGACCCTCAAGGGAAAATCAGGAAAGAAAGCTGCAATCTCTAAAAAAGGTGAAGCCGTCTGCGGCCGAATCTGGACTTGTGTCCAGACAAGCCTCAGCTGTGCCCAGACGAAAGCTGGCAGCTCACCAGGAGACTGTAGCACGCCAGAGGGATGAGCTCCAACTTTGGAGAGATGGATCCGACACAACCGTGTTGATTTTGACAGCAACTTTTGATTTAGTTTTAGTCGTTGTCTTTTGAATAACATTTAATTTAGTTGTAGTCATATTTTAGTCATCTGAAATGTTTTAGTTTTTGTCTAGTTCTAGTCGACTAAATATCAAAAAATATATGTATTCAACACAAATGTTCAAGTTCATAGCGCGGTGCCGCGCTATTAACTTGTAGATCTGCAATTTTTAGTCACGGGGAACCAAGACGCTGGACGTGTCCGGCGACACGGAGGCCGACAAGCAGACGGGGGAAGCAGAAGAAGACAGATGTCCTGACAAGGCTTGCACTCAAAGAGCAACTTTGATAAATAAAGCAATATTGTGTTCATAAATACACTGGGGAGGGGGGACGCCGACTGCATGATGAACGCAAAATGCGAGGCCTTTGCACTAAGCCAGTTGAGAACCACTGCTTGAGGGCGTCTTATTCCAACAATGCATCTCATCCCACCTCCCGTATCAAACATAGCTCGTCTAACCTCATGTCCCACTAACTAAAGAGGTTTTCGACGTGTTTATCCAACCCTTTGCGTCCGTAGTACCAATGGTCCGAGCTTTAAAAAAACAAAACAAAGCAGTGATCTAAATGGCGCTTTTCCATTGCATTGAACCGGCTCAAATCGACTAGCTTTGTCCTCCACAGCATGTAGGATCCCCTCAGTGTAGCTGGTCATCACTGCATAGGAGTGTGCTAAACCAGTGATTCTCAAGCTTTTTTATTATCAAGGACCCCAGCTTACTATGCATTATACTGTAGCTGGAAAAGTAGCAGGTGCTTTACCTTATGGAAAACCCCCCCAAAAAAGTCGAGTCGATTCCATGCAATGGACCACAATGGAAATAAGCTCTCAAGCCTTTTTGTGTTTTATCCTTTTGACAGATATGTACAAATAGATGGTCATATATATATATGATTTTTTTTTTCAATAAAAACATCAATCAAAAAGCGCCGTAATAAGTGTGGACCTGCCATTATCCATGGTTATAATTTTGACCTCACTTAAAAGTAGCTGTAGCTGGACTCCTACATCCAGCCCTAAAAAAAACAGTCCACACCGATGATTTCGCAACTCGTAGAGTTGCAGCTTGCAGGGGTGCTCCTTCCATTCCGACATCTCGCCACTCCGACTAGTGGCTTCCGCGTGCCGTTAGGGTTAGGTATAGGGTTCGTTAACGTCGGAAAGGCGACATGTCGGAAAGGCGAAATGCACCCCAGCTTGCAGCCAGGTGCAGCGGGCTAAATCAGTGGTTATCAACCTTTTCAGGCCGTGACCCCCCAAAATAATCATATTTGAACTGGGGACCCCCCAAAATAATCGTATTTGAACTGCGGACCCCCCATTTTGTTTGATCCCTTCCACAGATAAATATCTATCTTCAAATAGCTATTTTCACTATTATATATTTTTTTGTCTCTTTCTTATATTATTTGACAATTTAGCTAATGTTTCACCAGTTTTCATAGTATTGTTTGCTGATTACTTTTGATCCACTAATAGTCTTTTCTGTTTTTACATCCATATCCACAGATATCATCATGTCCTTAAATTGTCACTTTACTATCATCTGGGACCCACAGGTTGAGAACCACTGGTCTAAATGGACCTGTTGCAGGTCGGTGCAGTTTTGGGATTCTGTTGCAACTTTGGTTGCAGTTTCAACTTGTTGCGTTGCGAATCGTCGCTGTGGACTGGGCTTAAATCCCCCGCCCCCAATAGGCTCTATGCGCAGCAGCCATATTATCACTTCCTTCACAGGTGTTACCAATGATACTAATGAAGGCTCTGTTCCATTTAGTCTAGCACAGTGTTTTCCACGACCCCCATAACTCTGAGAGTGTACAAATGGAACCAAATGGACCCGTACGGGTCCATTTGGTTCCATTTGTACACTCTCAGAGTTACACACCTGTAAGGGGCCATTTGGAAGCCCATGAGGGTCCCCTGGACCCCAGCTGTAGACCCACTGGTGTAACAGTGTTTCCAGTGAGCCAACATGCAACAACATCAGCACCCTGACTCTGTTTGACCAGAATAGAACAGAGCCTTCATTAGTAACACCTGTTAATGTCTTCATAATATGGCTGCTGTGAATAGAGCCTATTCATGAGAATCGGTCCCCTCCCCTCCCCCACAACCCAACAGCACACCAAAAAAAAAAGGCCATTTCGCACCCTGTGCACAGGGGCCGTACACGGCCACGCGTGTACGGTGCGAAACTGGCGCGGGGCTTTGCCGGTCCTATTGTTTCATCTTCATCAAGTAGAAAGTGTCTCGTCTTCCCTGTTAAGACTTTTTGCATCTAGACACACACGCACAAAGTCTGAGCCGTCTGGAAGGTTCTACAGTCCTGTATTCTTGTCTGCCGCTGACCCCCCCCCACCCCCATCCCCCCCTCCCACACAGTACCAAGAGCCGCAGATAAAACTGCGTTTCGAATCAATATATGCCTCCCCTCCCAGCCATCCTCTCCTTCCCTGTGCGTGGTTTCTGACTCAGGTTAAAAAGGTGGAACTGCTGTCGGTTCGAAGTGTGTGTGTGTATGTGTGTGTGTGGTCTGTGTACTATGCCAGCCCCATCTCCTCCAGCACGCTCCTTGGTGACTCGTCTTCCTGTAGGGGGAGGCAGAGAGACAGGGGAAAAGTAAGAGAGGGAGGCAGACAGGGAGGAAGGGATACAAACATGATGCCCCACAAAGCCAAAGTGCCGTAACTACGGGGAAAAAAAGTAGCTGATAAATGGGTTTAACCCATTAAGACCTGAGGCCGATTCTAAAAACGCCTTCCAAATCCTGACCCAAGTTTTCTGAAAAACTTCAAATATGTATTTAAAAATTACAAAAAAATGATGTTGCTATATACTGTACATAGTCTTGAAAGGTATACTTACAAATAGGGGTTCCCACCAAAAATGGGTTAAAAGTGTTTCAACTGGTCAGCCAAATGAGATATCGGCATATAAGTGATATTACACTAATTGTATATCTGTTCTTGAGGCAATTGTTTATCCACCCAAATTAACGAAGGCTAATTTGACCTTTGGGATACACAAATAAGTCGGTGTGTCCAAAAACTTTGTTACTGCACTTTGTAGGGCAGAGTAGCCGACAAACAATCACGTAATTTCTGGCTGTCCCTATAAATATGGACGCCGGGGTTGAAAGTGGGTACAGGAAGGGTTAATAGTGTTGCAGACATGAGCTGATACAGTGTCCAGACATGTACAGCTTTGTTCATATGAAATAAAAATGTGGGAATTATTGCTAATTTGCAGGAATATAGAGCCATTTAACAATTATTTTAACCAACAAATATCACTTACATCGCCCCTTCTAAAAAGGCCGGTAGAGCGAGGTTAATTCAAGAGAAACTCAAACGAAAAGGGTACAGTATGAAATATGTGTTCTTTATTGTGATTTTTGGTGAATTCTGACTGGAATTGGAAATTACCTGGGAAAACTGGGTGGTTCTGGCAGCGTGTGTGTGTGTGTGTGTGTGTGTGTGTGTGTGTGTGTGTGTGTGTGTGTGTGTGTGTGTGTGTGTGTGTGTGTGTGTGTGTGTGTGTGTGTGTGTGTGTGTGTGTGTGTGTGTGTGCGCGCGCGCGCGTACCTCTTGCAGCAGGTCAGCTTGTTCGATGGCTTTGAGGACGCTCTTCTTGGACGTGTCTTGGATCTCTCCTCCCATGAGGAACTCGTCCAGGATGAAGTAGGCCTTCTCAAAGTTAAAGATGATGTCCAACTCGCACACCTACGCCAGAGGACACACACACACACACACACACACGTACATATAGCGTCAGGGCTGAAGCCTCTTTCAAACTTTTCAAACACCGTGCTCATGTGCGATGAGACACGTTTCAGGTAAAGAAGTTATTCAGACACCGGGCGCTCCGACTGTTCTGTACCAAACAGAGGTGTAAAGTAACTAAGTACATTTGTTTTTTTAGGTATTTGTAATTTACTTGAGTATTTCAAATACTTTTACTTGTACTCCAGTACATCTCAGACGGGAATATTGTACTACAATTATTTGAAATCTTTAGTTACTAGTTACTTTGTAGATTTAGATTATTACAAAACATACATTACCCACTTCAGCCCTATATACATTTCGGCCATTTGAAAATAGCCTATCTACAAGCTCACAATGCGTTGCGATCAAGGGGCAAGGCTGAGATATTTACGATGAGGCCGACAAAATGGCCAGAGTGGCGCTGTTTTACCCTGCGCCGACCTGTGGGTTCAGAAAGAATTTATTTTAGCGCAAGTGAATGGGTTTTTTGACAAACTTTAGACTAGATTTTCTTACTGTAATAAAAATTGTCATAAATACTATATGCTTCCAGTCGCTAGTTTAAAGTCTCCTTTCAATCATCAGGATATGCGTTTTGCTAAATTATGGTTCTATTTATTATAAAATTGACGATAAAGTAGGCTATTCTCTAGGAGGGGCGGGATGATTTGATTGACACGCTACACAACCAATAGCATTCATTCCCCGCCCCCCCGCTCTTGATTGACAAGTTACCCAACCAATAATGGTCTGAACTCATTCTGACGCGTATTGAAAGATGGCGGACCTACAGTCTTGCAGCAAAGGCTTCATTTTCGGTCTGTAGAAAGCAGCGGAGGGGGTTTGTCCATCTCATTTATACAGTCTATGGTTGCGATGCGACTCATTGAGAGCATCCTATACCCATAACTTAGATATTGGACTTGGTCGATACAGAGTACCTTAGTCGATACCAGTGTGTAATAATAAATAAAAAAACTAGGGCAGGGGTAGCCTGGTTCCAGCCCTTGGCAGATTAGGTCTGGCTCCTCTCAACAGAGATAGCATTTCTCTCCCTCCGAAGTTGTGAGGGACCAATCAGGGCCCAGTATGCAAATATGGGGCGGGTTTATCACCAGAGGCATTTTTGGAATTTGCCCCTCGGAAATGCAGGTTCCATACAGAGATTCCAGACTAGTATCTACTCTGTGATATTAGTCTGGCCATGCCAGGCTAGGGCAGGGGGCCCAGGGACCCTTAGGGTTCCTTGTGGGGGGGTTACAAATGGACCCTTACAGGTCTGCAACTTTGAGTGTACACAAATGGAGTCTCAGAGTTAAGGATGTCCTTGGAATTAAAACATTTTAGAACCACTGAAATAAGATTTAAAAAATCACACCCTGTGTGAAGGAAGCGGTGCCTTTGATGAGTGGCCTCCTGGTGGCGCTATAATAGGGCGGGGCGGGGCTTCAGCAATTAATGCTCGTCCCTATTGGTGGTGTAAGTCCACATACCAAATTTGGACTTGGTGCCATGCTGCAAACTGGAGTTATAGCTGTTTAAAGCCAGTGGCCTCCTGGTGGCGCTATAATAGGGCGGGGCGGGGCTTCAGCAGTCAATGCTCGTCCCTATTGGTAGTCTAAGTCCACATACCAAATTTGGACTTGCTGGCATGCTGCGAACTGGAGTTATAGCTGTTTAAAGCCCGTGCTCAAACGGACAAACGGACAGACGGACATACATAGTCAAATATAGAGCGGCTGGCACCGCTAAAAAGAAAATCCATTAACAAGTTGCAGCTACAAATCAGTAAAATAAAAACGTACTCTCTCGCCATGCCTTTCGGCCTGGCGGAGACAATAATGTAAATAGTACAGTAAGAGTATTAAACAGTCGTGCAACATCAACTGAGGCATTCAAAATATTACAGTAAACGAAATATCATGTGACAAATTACGTGGTATCGGATCGGCATACTCGCCGATACCAGCATTTTGGACAGTATCGGCAGCTTTTCCGATACTGGTATGGGAACAACAGCAACTCTAGTTATAACACGGAGTGAAACAGGGACGTAGGAGTGCTGCCTGCGGCAGTGAAGAGAACGAGATGAGAGCGGAGGAGTGACTCACGCTGCCAAAGTATTTGTCCAGCAGCTCCACAAAGCGATGGATGACCTCCAGTGTGATCAGCTCATTGTCCTGTTCCTCCACCGCACAGCAGAAATACAGGCTGGCATACCTGCACACACACACACACACACACACACACACACAATCAGTAAACATCCATATCCACAGATATCATCATCTACGTCAGACAAACCACACAGGGTTAAGTTTAATTTACAGCATACTCCTTTGCACAACGGTTGCTTGCCGAAAATATTTTTTTTCACACGGTTTTTCGGCAAGAGACACTGTCATACGATCATTAAGAATACAGTAGTGCATTATCAATATCGTCGATCTATCATCATGTAAGAATACATAAGTTCTAATGGCAAGTACTGGTGTTTAATAGCTGCTATACACCAATAGCCATGCTACCATTAAAAGAAAGTTAGCTATACTTCAAAATAAAGGACCCATCTTATTCAATAATCGATTGATTGATTGATTGATTAACACGCTTGTAGATCAGCTATTTTCAGAGAAGAGGTTTGGTGCAGAGGTGAAAAAGAGCTGACCAAGTACAGCGCCAAAGGTAAAATGTACTAAGTATTGAGGGTTTAAGTGGTTAAATGTCTGAACATACATTAACACATTTACTGCCAATCCCGAGATATCTCGGGACATTAAATCCACCGTTACCTGCGGATACCGAGATATCTCTAAGCTAATCTAAGATGGCCAGTGGGGAAACGTCACAGCCACGTCACAGCCAAACGGATATGACGTTTGCAGCCTGTTATAGCCGCTGATACCACAGAAGAAGAAAAAGATAGAAAAGTGTAAACATTATGAGGGCTCGTACATCCGTCGTTGCTGTTTATAAACACCATCCGATCGCGGATTTTAATGGATATAATTTTTTTGTGAACGGTTCAAAAGGCTATAAAACTCAAAACGCTGGCAGTGGGTGAGTACCTTATGAATAAACTCTAGCGGTGAATGTGTTAACATGGATCCAACATAGTAATAGAGAAGATAATGTGTATGTGAAACAAACCAACAACAAGTCTATGAAGACATCTATGAAATATATGACAAAGTTGAATCTGCAACACAATGTTATACAATAGTAGTATATCATCTCTCTCTCAGCTACGGGGTCCTTGGTCTAAAAGATGTTGAAGACCCCTGCCCTGGTCTATGGGATTAACACCATGTGGACAACCTTTCACTAACAACCGAAAGCATCATCACTTCCTGCACAACTTATTTTATTAACTTTACCAGAAGGCAAAAGGCAATAGGCTGCAGCACTCAGAACTGACACTAGATGGTGGGGAATCGATTAAGAGCTCCAACACAAACAGAAAACCAATGGCCAAGCCAACTTTGCCCGGGACCCAATCTAGTGAAAATAGCAGATCTACAAGCTCACAAGGTGGTGGGCCACGTTGTGAGCTTGTAGATCTGCTATTTTCACTTGGAAATTAGATTTTTTTCATTTAATTTATGAAATAACCCTAATCCTAATGGTTTCTAATTGATAAAAAGTTGCGCTCTTTGTGTTTAAACCTTCTCTTCTCTTGAATTAATCTATATTTTTTAAATGTAGGGGAAACAAAAAGGGGACATTTACTCGCAACCCACAAATGGATCCCGACCCACTGTTTGGAAAACAGCGATTTAGCGTACAGAGAGACTGATTAATCATTGGATCACATCACAACACACCGCCTACGCCACCCTGTATAGGGAATCCCTCTGTACTCCACTAACAACCCCACACACACACACACACACACACACACACACACACACACACACACACACACACACACACACACACACACACACACACACACACACACACACACACACACACACACACACACACACACACACACACACACAGGGGGATGGTGGGTGGAAAGGCTTGCTGTCTTGTTTGCCCGCCTCTGCATTCTGCTGACAATAATGAGCAATGGCAGGCAGAGAGAGAGCAAGAGAGAGAGAGACGTTAAGAGGTGGTGTTCCTACAAACAGCAGTCAGATCAATGCTGGAGGCTGGAATAGTGGGGTTTCACCCTGTGTGTCCACCCACGCTCATTACACTGCTGTACACACACACAGTTTTATTGGTGTCTGGGAGGATGACATGAAGACTAAAGTATAACACAGGCTTTTATGAGCGTGGGGGCACACACCCTTACAGTAAATCTCTACAAAATACACACCCACTCATACTTTACCAGCGGTGTAAAGTAACAAAGTACATGTACTCAAGTACTGTACTTAAGTACAATTTTATAGGTATTTTTTTTACTTTACTTGAGTATTTTCAATTTTCAGTACCGGTACTTCTACTCTACTACATCTCAGAGGCAAATAGTGTACTTTTACTCCACTACAATTATTTGAAAACTTTAGTTACTAGTTACTTTGCAGATATACATTATTATACTATAAAACATACATTACCCACTTTAGCCCTATTTTATACCTAGGCTATTTGAAAATAGCAGATCTACAAGCTTGTAGATCTGCTATTTTCAAACATTTTAGTACACTTTTACTTTTAGTACTTTAAGTATATTGCCGAATTGATACTTTTACTCAAGTAAATGTTGAATTCTGGACTTTTACGTGTAACAAAGTATTTCTATATTGCCGAATTGATACTTTTACTTAATAAAACATTTGAATACTTTTTCCACCACTGTATTGAGGTTGTACATGGTGCATCAAAGGGGGGGGGGGGGGGGGGGGGGAAGGGGGGCAGTCAATGCTCTGGTGCCACTGCCCCCCAGTGGTCAAATACATGTATTCAATTACTCTTCGGAAAATGGATCGTCTAATACTGTACATGAGCTCAATTACACTGCTGAAAATAATACTCATCTAATCGAATGATGAACAAGTCTTTTGGTCAACCCCATGAAATAAAAATAGAATGAATATGCACAAAACATGACCTAACTCTGGTCTTACCGGTATTACAGAGGATATAGGCTCTATGCACAGCAGCCATATTATCACTTCCTTCACAGGTGTTACCAATGACAGGGTTCCCACACATTTTTACCAATGAATTTCCAAAACTTTTCCAAGACTTTTCCAGAATATTTAACCCAATTTCCAGGCCTGTATAACATTATTATATATAACATTCAGCGCAATAACGAGTCTCTTACTCTTATGTCCAATGCCCAAAGACAGGCAGTGTAGCAAAAATAAAGAACTAAACTAAAAACAAAAAATTGACTAACTACGCATCACGCTGCAGCACGTTGTGAGCTTGTAGATCTGTTATTTTTGTCACGTCCGGTATACATTAGGCTGCAATCACGCAGCCAGTTCGGAAAAAAAATACATATTTTGTGTAATGTTATAGATATTTTGGGGAAAAAATGCCAAAAACAATGCATAGCCAAATATTTTTCCAGGACCCTTGATAAATTCCAGGACCCTAGACAAATTCCAAATCTTTTCCAGGACTGGAAAAAGATTTTTCTAATTTCAAAATATTTCCAGGAATTTCATGACCGTGGGGACCCTGCAATGATACTAATGAAGGCTCTGTTCCATTTAGTGTAGCACAGTGGTTTCCACGACCCCCATAACTCTGAGAGTGTACAAATGTAACCAAATGGACCCGTAAGGGTCCATTTGGTTCCATTTGTACACTCTCCATTTCCATTTGGTTCCATTTGTACACTCTCAGAGTTACACACCTGTAAGGGGCCATTTGGAAGCCCATGCGGGTCCCCTGGACCCCCACTGTAGACCCACTGGTGTAACAGAGTGTTTCCAGTGAGCCAACATGCACAATATCAGCACCCTGACTCTGTTTGACCAGAATGGAACAGAGCCTTCATTAGTATCATTGGTAACACCTGTGAATGTCTTCATAATATGGCTGCTGTGAATAGAGCCTATTGTTTCATGCAGGCTACATTCCCCTACCATTTCTAGTTACTTACATAAGGGGCAGAAAACGCCCGAGGACGGTGAGCTAGAATCAAAAACCACGAGTCTTGGCAGTCACACTTACACCAAGGATTTGACCCAAGGACACGCAATGAATTATGACCTTACGGTCCCGATGGACAGCCAAACGCTGCGTTCAGGTACAATGCGCTGTGGCCGACTCATCTACGGGCCCTTGTGAAATATCGGGAAGGCATCTGTGTAACTTTAACCATTATTTTATACTTTGGCTATTCAAAAATAGCAGATCTACAAGCTCACAGCGCGTCACTACAGTACGTGCCACACAATGAGCTTGTAGATCTGCTATTTTAGAAAAATCTTGAAAATGTGTGCACATTTTTCTTCAAGCGAACATTTTGAACTCAAATCTTTCCTTCTGGGGGTCCAATGGAACAAACTATTTTGAGATGGGGGTTCGCAGTCGCATACATATAATTCTGGGGGTCCTTGACATGAAAAGGTTTGAGAACCACTGATATAGAAACATACTTTTCTCAGGAAACTGTTAGGATTTAGAACGCATTTGTAGAATCGGCCAACAGAATCTAATTATCAGACTAAATAATAGACCGTCAGCTTTTCACCATGAGTCACGTTTAAGACCACCACAGTAGACCCCTGACACCAGCACAAAAAAAACGTTATCTCACCGTTCAAATTTGTGCAGTGCAGATGTGGGTTGGACATGTGGGTTGGAAAGTGGGCGAACGCTGAGTCATTTCCCCAAATGACTCAGAGACAGTAAAACATAGAGTTATACCTAGCTGCGCGCCGGTGCCGTGCACCCAAAATAGCCGATGTGCAAGCTCACAACGCATCGCAGTGAGACACATTATGAGCTTGTGGGTCGGCTATTTTTGGTGCGCGGCAGGATGCAGCTCGTTCTACTAGAAAAGCATGAGAGCTTGTGTGTGAGATACATGATTCTCCTCCGGGGGAGATGCAAGAAGGATGAGATAATCAACTGTTAGATCAGTCCGTCCCTCCTGTCGTTTCGCCCCCAGGATGCTCCCTGAGGTACTTTGTACATCAGTGCGGTCAGCACAATGAAAAACAGAATAAACGGCTTTTGAACTTTTGAAGCTCAGTCCCACTAGCCATCTGAGGTAAATGCCTTATAAGAAAGATTGACTTGAAATGGCGGAAAGGGAGACGTGACGGTAGGCACAACTAGCACAACTTATTTTCATTATGTATAAATATGTTGATTTATTTGTTATAATTCAGATAATTAATTATGACCATAAAATTACAGTAAAGAGTAATGAAGTACAATATGCTGGTAAACACTCATTTACAAGTTAACTGAACCCAAACAGACATACTGAAATTCCTTAACCACTTAAACCCTACAGTATATACATACTTTGTTGACTGGGGTCCCCCAGGGCTCTATACTTGGCCCCATCCGTTGTTCCCTCTACATCCCTCTTTGCTGAAAATCTACAAACAACGCAAACAAACCATTGTCACCAATATTCAGAGGCCAAGATAAACCTGCCTTTTTGTGCACTCCCGAGTTCTCCCAGAGCATAGCGCTCTGTATTGTAGAACAGTAGTTTCCAAAACCTTTTCATGTCAAGGACCCCCATCAGGAAATATTTTGGGCCTATGACCCCCATGCAAGGCTTGTGTCGTTGTGAAAATAGCAGCTCTACAAGCTCACAACAGATCGGCTATTTTCAAATAGCCAATGTATGTAGGTGTGGCTAAACTGATTTTGATGCTATACTAACACAATTTGCTGGGGACCCCCTGGAACCCCTTCAAGGACCCCACTTTGAGAGCCACTGCTTTGGAACAACCAGACGGCACTCTGGACGCGCTCCGGTGCTCTCAGGGATTATTTATGAACACATCCTAATTGATTGGCTCCACCCCTTCAGGCACCTGCTGCCTTTTGGTCAACTCACCTGCATCCAAACACAGTAAACTTTCACCTGTCACTAGGCCTGTCACAATCATTACATAATCGTCTAATCGCAAATCATTTGAGATAATCGCAATTATATTGCATAATTGTCATAATCGTTTCCATGTTGAAAAATGTTCACACATTTGAAGACCTGAAGCCGATTTCTACAAAATGTCTTCTAAATCCCAACAGTTTTCTGAAAAACCCATGTAAAATATGTTGTTCCAGGGACCCCCAGAAGCAAAGATTTGAGTTAAAAATGTTTGCTTTAAAATAATATAAATATATTAATTTGCACACATTTTCTCGATTTTTCAAAAATAGCCAAAGTGTAAAATAATGCTTTTTAGCGCAAATGAAAAAGTGACACAGATGCTTCTTCAGGTCTTAATGGGTTAAAAAAACAGAAATAGCAGATCTACAAGCTTACAACGCGTCACTTCGTAAGCTTGCAGATCGGATGAGCCCTGAAAGCACATGGTTGGTGCTACAGACTCACGCAGATAGCTCAGACCTTTGCCTACGTTCTTAGCTAGGCTTCGACCCGACCCGATATGCGGTTTTCCGGAACTAACGCAAAAGGTTTGGAATCTCCGTATGCGGAGATGACTGACATCGGGCTGTTTCGGAGCAAGCGCTGACTCATTGTGACATCACTTCATAAAAGGCTCTGACATCACATACGCTAGATGAGTCAACACAAAATCTCTCTGAGTGTCCATATATGGAAACATCAACGTGCTGACCTCAGTATGACATCAGACCGTACACAGATGATGACGTGTCCATCTATAAAATAGTTTGATTTAAAGGGTGGAGCATTCATTCCCTATTTACATCGTTCCTGTGTAGGCCGGTCCCCGACTAGACCCTCGGCCACCCGAAGGGCTAGACCCTCGGCCGCCCAAAGGGCGGCCGAGCTTCTAGTTTAAGTTATTTGTCATATCTACCCTGTGCAATTTTTGATTACGAAGCCTAAAAGGCGAACAGATTTTTTTTTTCATTCATATGCTTCAATGCCAAACACACAATTAAAATCGTTAATTGCAATTATTTGAGTGACAATTAATCGTGAACTTAAATGTGTAGTCGTGACAGCCCTACCTGTCACAGCCGTCACAGCCCCACCCCAAAACATTTTGTCAACGGATTATGCATGAATCATGCAGATGATTCTGACTCAATGCGGCACGTTTTTTGTGACAAGTTTGCGTGCCTGTGATTTCCATGGGGTAAAGGGCTTATATTTACTCAAGCGAAAAAGGGGGAAAAAAAGAAAAATATAATATTCATATTCACATTTTGATGGGCTTGTAAATAGCACATCGAAATATTTAGTTACTGTACATCACTAACCACTTGGCCTTGTACAGACACAGGCGATATATTCTCCTCCTGGGCAATACAACTTAAAATGTAGTGTCATATTGTCCATGATATTTATATACTAAATACTGTTGAAATTCAATCTGTACTGATATCATATGTCACGTTTCCTCTAAACCTCCTTACACAACTGAGCAATCTACCTCCATGTTTTACATGTCTATCTATCTACCAAAATCCTCTTGGAAAATGAGAAGAAACAGAAAGGTTACATTTATGAACAGTATTTTATATACACTGTAAGATACAAACGTATTCCATAGCTCGATGGTGACTTCTTCATATTGGTCATGAAAATGTATCTGTCACAATAGACGCATGGATATTATGAGAAGCCCTACCAGGGAATAATATAGTCAGTGAATGTGGCCATGTATTCAATCGTGGGTCTTTGAACTATTAGTTACTAATGGATGAGTTGTGTTCTGATTCATCGTCAAGTCACAACTGGTTGAGGAATGACTACAGAGAACATGGATAACATGACAGGACCCAGCAGAGACACACAAACAGCTCAATATCTGCCGTGTGTATGTACGTGCGTGCACATAAGAGTAAAGTTCAGAAGAGCGAGACAGATGACGAGCAAAGATGAACATGATGACCCCGTCATTACAAGCATGTCTTCTTTGTATGCATGTACACTTTGCTATGTACACGTTTGCTTGTTCTGCCCTTGTGTGCTGTGTGCATGCATCAACATAAACCTGAATACACATACACACACTGTGTAGTGTGTGCACACACAGAATGTGCACTTGTGTGCTACGTCAACAGAACATGCCTGTATGTCTTGGCCGTTTACAATCAATCGCTAAGCTCCTCTCACTCCAGAAGGCTTAGGCCTTGTTATAGGCTCTATGCACAGCAGCCATATTGGAAAGAAATTGGGCCTCTTCTTACTTCCTTCACAGGTGTTACTAATAATACTAATGAAGGCTCTGTTCCATTCTGGTCAAACAGAGTCAGGGTGCTGAGGTTCCTTGAGGAGGTTATAAATGGCCCCTTACAGGTGTGTAACTGAGAGTTATGGGGGTCCTTGACATTAAAAAGTTTGAGAACCATTGTGCTACACTAAATGGAACAGAGCCTTAATTAGCATCATTGGTAACACCTGTGAAGGAAGTAGGGAAGAGGCCCAATTTCTTTCCAATATGGCTGCTGTGCATAGAGCCTATTCATTGTTTCATATTGTGCCGAATAGGAAACGTACACTTTGATGGGGTACATGTAAACCATCTCGAATGTGAAAAGTATGCACATGCCATGATGGGGGGCCCCATTTCATATACATAATTAGATATTAATTTACATGCCTTTAACCTTTTCATACGCATAACCCCTACAATTTGTATCCTGGACAATTCGATTTTTTTCAGCAGAAAATATTGGGAGCACATTTTGCCTCCATCTCTCTGACGTCAGGGACATTTTGAGATTGCGGGGCTAGAAAAGTGTTTATCTTATATGAAACCTCATGTCCAAAACTGTTTCAAATTCAAATACAGCAAAATTAGCAGATCTACAAGCTCAAAATGCGCCGCATTTCGAGATTGTAGATCTGCTACTTTTGATGCTTCTGTGTGACGCTGTAGTATGATCAAGTAGGACAGTAATGTACAAAAATATTAAATGTTGACCAATCCCAGCTCAAGCCACTAAATGCATGATGACGTCACGAAACACTAGCACCTCCGGCCATGAAAACCTGAAGTGCCTGCCTGGTGAAGTGAAGGTGAAACTTAAGAGGACTGTGAAAGTAAGGCCATTGATTCCGAGCCATGCAAAGAGCTCTCCCCTACCTTTCCTGTCCCTGTATCTCTCTCTCAATGTCACTAGTCAATGTCAACTATCTATTCTTTTCTGAGCGATTATTTTATCGATAACTTTCGATTGAGTAATCGTGAAGCACGTTTTTAAAATATTTGTTTGTAAAACTATCAAGCAATCAATTAACTACAGTACTTCAGCGTTTTATACTTACTCGCACAATGGTGTCATACAAAAATAGTGAAAATAGCAGATCTACAAGCTCACACTGTGTTTCCAATGAGCTTTTAGATCGCTATTTTTTTTATATTTGACTAAATTACCAATTATGTTTTTATAATGGATTACATTTATTACTTTGATTAAGTGTTGCACCGGTAACTGTCACTATCAAGAACGAAGCGGAAATATCAGAAAAAAGAAATGTACAGGGAAACCCCACCGTTATTATACTCTAGTTTTTTTTGTACCTTTTATATACAATCTTGAGGTCCCGCCACTCCAGGAAGCTGCACATCTTGGGTTTGCGTGCGAGCACCACCTGCATGAGTTCTCTCACCATCTTCTTCTTGTCTCGCTCCGCTGTGGCCGTGTACCACTTCTGGAGACGCAGCTTTCCCTGTCGACTGAATAGCAACATGAAACGCATCTGCAACAAAACAAAACACACACACACACACCATGGATTAAAGCAGAATTCACGACTGGAAACTGTTGTCCTAATGTGCGATTTGGGAAACAAGTGTTGAAAGGAGTCCTCCACACTAGCGCCGTTTCCTAAACAATTAACCCTTTAAGATCGGGAACGTATCTGTGTCATTTTAAGATGTCTTTGGCCATTCAAAAATAGCCAAAGTATAGAATAATGGTTAAAGTGGTTACACAGATGCGTTCCCGGTCTTAATGGGTTAACACAGTATGTAAAATTATGATGTTTTAGTTCATATTGTTTAGGGCTGTCAAAAAAAATCGATTCATGAATAAATCGCGATTCTTAATGCCACGATTTTAAAAATCGATTCAAAATATTAAAATCGATTTTTTTAATTTTTTTTTATTTTTTATTTTTTAATTTTTTTTTTTTTTTTTTTTTTTTTTAATAAAATCGCAATAAATCGCAGAATCGAATATCAATTAATCGCAGAATCGCAATTTTAATCGAATCGGCACCCTAGAAAATCGCAATAAATCGCAGAATCGCAATTTTAATCGAATCGGCACCCTAGAAAATCGCAATAAATCGCAGAATCGAATCGAATATCAATTAATCGCAGAATCGCAATTTTAATCGAATCGGCACCCTAGGAATCGATTTTGAATCGAATCGTGAGGTAAGTGAATCGTGACACCCCTGTTCTTGCTGTTCTACAAACTGCCAACCAGGTGACGAAATCACAGATTGCGGCTTTGCTTTCATGAACTATCCGAGACCATTAGTATGTTATGGAAGATGCTTCTGAACATACTGCTAGTTTGACCACTTCAAATGCTCCAATCTTAAAATTAGGGCTGTCATGATTACAACATTTAAGTTGTGTGTATTATTTGGCATTGAACATTGGAACATACGAATAAAAATCAAATTTCTGTTTGGCCTTTAAGGCTTCGTAATGCAAAAGTGCACGGGGTAGATTTGACAAATAACTTACGGTACATATTCAAAGAAATTACCAACATTTTCATTTTAAACTACAAAAAAAAAGTTTAAAAAGCGGAAATAGCTGCGACGCTTTGTAAGCTTGTAGATCTGCCATGTCTGCTTTTTCTATATTTGAAAATGTATGGACATTTATTTTTCAACATGGAAACGATTATGAAAAATAATTGCGATTATCTCAAATAATTGCGATTAGGTAATAATTGACAGGCCTACTTAAAATAATAACCGAAAATAGCCAATCTACAAGCTATTGAGAACACACACACACACACACACACACACACACACACACAATTATGGGACATTTAGCTCATGCGCTTAACCAGAGTGATTAACGTCAAAGTAGAGCTGGCCGGTAGGACCCTAAAAAGATTATACCATAATATACCTTATGGCCCAATGTTACCATCCTTATGGCGCAATGTTTCATAATATGGTTTCCATATGCCAAGTGCATGTATAACATTAGATTATTTTAAGAATGACATGAAAACATTTTGGATCCATTTAGCAAAAGCATCTCTTCTATAATTAATAATCTCCAGTTATCGTGGTTACAGAGAAGAGTGATAACAGTAAATAAAGACATAACATGCAGAGGTACACTGATTAACTGTGCCTTTAAGAATATTAGAAAAGAAGCGTGACAATATTAAGACTTGACTAATTGTGCAGTTTGAATTGCTGGGACTGGGACACTAACTGAGTACTTCTGCTCTTTCCAGTCATATTAACGAGAAAGCTACTGGCCCGATGCAGACGGTGGAATTAACGGGTTCAGGGTTGCATAATGTTGAAGTCATCACAACAGCTCTAACAAGCTCATTGTGATGATTGTTAGGGAAGAACCCCCAGGAGAGCAGCCTTGGGGAGGGGGGGGGGGGGGTGGGGGTCTTTGAAGGACCAGTGATATAACAGCACAACATACAGGAAATGAGGGAAACATTGGAGGGGCAGAGAGAGAGCCCAGGAGAGAGAGAGAAAGGAAATGAGAGAAATGGAATGAGACAGGGGGGGAAGAGAAGGAAGAAGAGACAGGAAACATGATAAGAGAATAATGCACGTCGAGAGAAAGGCTGACAGCAGAGCGGAGGTTGACAGACATATAGCAACATATAGCCTACACTTACAAAAGGGAGAAACCTAGTAATCATTACCTCAAATCACCACATCTTTTACAACAGTCCACTACTTTGCCTTAAAAAAAGACAACAAAGGGGAATGAACCTCGCACAAACAAGACTCTCTCTCTCTCTCTCTCTCTCCCCCTCTCTTACACACACCAAATGCTGGAAAACTATGAATACCACTCGACACAGTTCCCAAAGGACTGTCTGTCCTAGTTAAAGACCTAGAGTTACATTAAAGCACAGTTAGATCATCAGAACTAATCCGCAGTGCTTTTTTAAACTGTGGCGTCACTCTCCTCCGCACAAGGTAACAGAGGCCTAATGTAGGCCCATGCTGGGCTGTAATACAGGAATAATAACACAGCATACTGAGGCATGAAGTAGGCTTAAATTGTCACCATTATCACTTAAATGCCTGATCGCAATTATTTGAGCTATTTGCACATAATCATTATCCATCTGTAACAGCAGCAATGTCGTTGTCCACGCTCTTTAAGACCTGAGGCCGATGCTACAAATGCCTTCTAAATCCGTAGTTCTCCATTTTTGGGGTAATTGCAATATTGCATGTCTGCCAAGTAACAAAAGCTAAGTTTGTCCCAACTACTGCATGTTGTTCAAACAGTAAAGTAGACCTTCTTCCAAACTGTGCGACAGCCTTTTCCTCTATTACCTGCTGCTACTTAAGAGCACTGCTAAAGTTCAGTCAAATATTATGGCTGATGCCTGCTGCTGGCTTACAAAGTCAATGACAACATGTCTGTGTGCTTGTTCTGTCTCTGATAAGGTTTACAACATTGGGGGGTTTATATAAAGCTTTCCACAGCTTTATTCTCAAATTCAGGGTTTGCAGAGAGACAGTTTTATTAACAACCAGTAGTGAGAGACAGCACTGGAAAAGAAGACGCTTAGGTTGACGTGGTGTTGGTCTTAACACATTGCCTGCCTGAATTATTTTCACTGCCTATTGTTATTCATGCCAGAGATTTTTCAATGAAAAAAAAAAGTACTCAGGAGCCGAGATACAAAATTTTAAAGTTTTAAGTTAACAAGGAAGTGGATGAGAGTAAAGATCTTCGAAAATTCATATCTCCTTTTTTTTCTTTGAAAAAATATTTTTTTGCTAAAATCGAGTTAACTCGATCTTGGCAGGCAAGTGATGAAAAGCTAATATCGAGTTAACTCGATCTAGGCAGTCAATGTGTTAACGGGCACACTAGGCTCTATGAACAGCAGCCATATTGGAAAGAAATTGGGCCTCTTCTTACTTCCTTCACAGGTGTTACCAATGATACTAATGAAGGCTCTGTTCCATTCTGGTCAAACAGAGTCAGGGTGCTGATATTGTGCATGTTGGCCCACTGGAAACACTGCTACACCAGTGGGTCTAAAGTTGGGGTCCAGGGACCCTCATGTTTCCTTGAGGGGGTTCCAAATGGCCCCTTACGGGTGTGTAACTCTTGAGAGTGTACAAATGGAACCAAATGGACCCGTAAGGGTCCATTTGGTTCCATTTGTACACTCTCAAGAGTTATGGGGGTCGTAGAAACCACTGTGCTACACTAAATGGAACAGAGCCTTCATTAGTACCATTGGTGACACCTGTGAACAGGGCCGGACTTACCGTTGGGCTAGGGGGGGCTGCAGCCCCCGGGCCTCCAACTGGGGGGGCCTCCGATTTTTTTGGTAATTTTTTTTTTTTTAATTTTTTATTATTATTATTTTTTTTATGATCAAATATTTTTTTTACGATCAAATTGTAAAGTATTGCAATCCAATTCAAGTGAGATGTGTGTTTAGTTATTGTATATTTAGTTGTTTTATGGTTAAAACATCGAGAGCCTCTGCTATCCACACTGTCACTGACACTGAAGACAATGCCTGTAGTGGCTGTCAAAGCCTAATCCGGTCTAATAGCCCGCTATAAATATGCATCCATATACTACTCCACTTTGGACCGAAATAACCGAATTAAACCCGAAATTAAAAGAAAAATAACCCAAAAAACCTGAAAAAAATTACTCTAGCCCACGGGCCTCAACTCCTATAAATCCGGCACTGCCTGTGAAGGGACTGATAACATGACTGCTGTGCATATAGCCTCTTCCTGGCCTTCTCTTCCACCTGGTAACATGAAGTTCTTTGATGGAGCACACAGCACACTTGGTGAACTGCTTAGCAGAAGTTGAGTTAGGGTGTTGTGTCCATATAGGACACTTGAATCAAATTGACACGCCTCATCTTTGCAGTGCCAGCTTAACGGAAGTGTTTTAGGTGCTGAAGCACAGGCCACCAACCTTGGGGGGGGGGGGGAGACACCAAACAGCGTGGAGAAAGTGAAAGAAGACAGAACTATTGCCGAAAAGCAATAGTTCTGCATCTTTGGTAGTTTTTGAAAACTTTACAAGCCTCTCTCCCCTCCCGAGTTCATTTGAGGAAAATAAACTCTGGCAGAGACCCTGGTTTTAGAGTGCAGAATTTGAGGGTATGTTAACACAGTGTGTACTGTATGGTGCCGGATTTCTCTCACAGAAGCTCTGGTCGCCATCAATTAATCATGTCCATCCCTCGATATCTTTCTAAAGAAGGAGAGGACGGAGTTAAGTCCTGGCACTTTAATCAGCTAGGTTCACACACTTGAAGCACACACTCAACTCCTGGGTGCGATGATGACCTGGTCGAATCCTTAAAGCAAACATTGACAAACTGCATTTTTTATTACACTGCTGGAAAACATCTCCAAAACTTTTCCTCCCTTGTGATTATGAATGGGCAGCAACTGGAGTACGTGTTCCACATGATAAGGGTGCAAATCTTTGGAGTTGAACCACCTGATTCGGATGCTATCAATGCATAGAATGGGAGATTATCACGTTCTATCAGACCATTGAATGGGCGAAGTAGGCGACCTACCGTCTACCCCGCGATTTATCAGACCATTCAGTGGGCGTAATCAGGAGCTACTGACCTACCGACGGAGATGACTTAAATACTTTAGTTTCGGTTTTGGTTTTGGTTGTTTCGGTTTCGGACCATGACGGAGGCGCGCAGTCTCAGGCGAGGTGGAGCCCCGCGACGGGCCACCGAAGGAGCTAAGGCGACTGAGTTGCCGTCCGGAGCGGTGCGACCCTCGCCTGTGCCTACTCAGCGCCGTTCGAGTTATGTACCGATATGGACAGAATCGTAAATATTGTTGTGGGGACTGCTCCGCCTCCGTCGGTAGGTCAGTAGCTCCTGATTACGCCCAATGAATGGTCTGACAAATCGCGGGGTAGACGGTAGCTCGCCTACTTCGCCCATTCAATGGTCTGATAAAACGTGATAAT
Source organism: Gymnoscopelus microlampas (assembly GCF_963454915.1). Classification (NCBI taxonomy): domain Eukaryota; kingdom Metazoa; phylum Chordata; class Actinopteri; order Myctophiformes; family Myctophidae; genus Gymnoscopelus; species Gymnoscopelus microlampas. The sequence continues at coordinate 44,707,528 of NC_139956.1, read as the reverse complement.
CTCCCATTCAATGCATTGATAGCATTCGAAGCCGGTGGTTGAACTTAAGTCATTCACTTTGCACGTTCGGTTGGTTTGTATCTCTCCTGTTTCTGAGCCAAGTTTCACAAGGTGATTTTTGTGATTGAAGTATTCAATGAAAAGCAAGCCTTTGTACACACACAGATCTACAAAACGTGCGTACGAAGACATCAATCTGGGGCCAAAACCGTATTCACATCTTATACAACCCATTAAAACTGGGAAAGCATTTAAAAATGTTCCTATACGTTATACTTTGGCTATTCAAAAATTGCAGATATACAAGCTCATACCACTTTACTTCATGCCACACTATGAGCTTGTAGATCTGCTATTTTTTTTAAATCATGAAGATGTTGTGCAAATCTTTGAATATATATGTATTTTTTAAAGCATACATTTTTTTACTCAAAATCACACACGTAATTTTGGGGGTCCTTGACATGAAAACATTTTGAGCACCACTGATATAGCAACATCAGGAAACTGTGTTTAGATGGATTTAGAAGACATTTTTAGAATCTGCCTCAGGTCTTAATGGTTTAAATTGTTAATCGCAACTATTTGAATAAATAAGTGATTTAAGTAACATGTCATAATCGTGACATTCCTACTCCCTGTGCATGCAAGGCAGCTTTACTGCCCAACCAAGGATACACATTAACTCAGCAAACCCTCATTCTGCCAGCCCAGAACACATTTTTGGGGCACTGTCCCAGTTACTGTGATCTTATGTTAGACAAGGTCACCACACCTTAAAAACCCTTTACAAAATGGAACGAACAAAGTTGATCAATGAGGCCTATTAAACTGAACTAGGGCTGGGTGATATGACTTCAAATCAATATCATCACCAATCACCATTATTTCAAATGTTTTGCCTTGATTACAATTATTGAACGATTATTCTTTTTTTAAGTGAAAATAGCAGATCTACAAGCTCACAATGCAACACGTGTGATGCATTGTGAGTTGGATCGGCTATTTTCACTATTTTAGATAGGATTATAAAACATTAACCCATTGAGACCTGAAGCCGATTCTACATGTCTCCTAATAAACTCAACAGTATTCTGAAAAACGTATGTTTCTATGTCAGTGGTGCTCAATCTTTTCCATGTCAAGGACTAGGGGTGGGACGATATATCGATATATCTCGATACTTTATCCCGCGATAAATAATCGATATTATTTTTTTTTAAATCGATATTAAAAAAAAAAAAAAAAAGTTTTTTTTTGTTTAGTTTGTGATACGTTGTTTTTCCAACTCTGTATTTGTGTAATGATGATTTTGAACTGTTTGGTGCTATTTTATGTGTTTATGAATTGAATACAAGGACTATCGTGATATATCGTTGGTGAAATTTCTTGCAATATATGAATAAATAATAATATATATAACGAATATCGTGATATCGCAATATATCGAATCTTGTCGAATATCGTGATATATGTTGTTATCGTGGGCCTAATATCGTGATATATATCGTATCGTGAGGTACCCATATCGTCCCACACCTATCAAGGACCCCCAAAGTTATATGTATTTTGCCGCGGACAACCATCAAAATATCTTGTTCCAGGGACCCCCCAGAAGCAAAGTTTTGAGTTAAAAATGTTCGCTTTAAAAATATATATATATTCAAAGATTTGCACACATTTTCACGATTTTTCAAAAATAGCAGATCTACAAGCTCGTAGCGCGGCACTCGGTGCCACGCTATGAGCTTGTATATACTATTTTTGAATAGCCAAAAGTGTAAAATAATGCTTTTTACTGTAGCTCAAATCTAAAAATGACACAGTTCCAGGTCTTAATGGGTTAAAATCTCAGATTATTGAGTTTTTTTATCACGATAAACGATAATAGCGGTCATCGTCCTATCCCTAACCATTTGTTAGCATGGAGTAGACAACAGAATGACTGATGTTTTGGGTGCACCTGTTCTCACAGAGTGTGGTTGTAACGGTATGTTTTTTACAATGTCAAGTTCAAGCAGTGACGATGATGGACACATCCTGCATCATGGTGGATAAACGCTGATGTGTCAGGGACACGTATTCAGTTGACGTGTTGCCTGACTTGCCTCAATAGGCTAGCAATTGGTCTACAGTTGGGGTCCAGGGACCCTCATGGGCTTCCAAATGGCCCCTTACAGGTGTGTAACTCTGAGAGTGTACAACGGGTCCATTTGGTTCCATTTGCACACTCTCAGAGTTATGGGGGTCGTGGAAACCACTGTGCTACACTAAATGGAACAGAGCCTTCATTAGTATCATTGGTAACACCTGGGAAGGAAGTGATAATATGGCTGCTGTGCATAGAGCCTATCGTGTTTATTCACTCAAACTAAGAGCAGATAAAGACTCAGTCTGGGGCCAATGCGGCTCACGCCAGTTTGGATATCACTCTGACTCTCAAGAGTTACAGACCTGGCTTTAAGGGTCCATTTAGTTCAATTTGTACACTTTCGGACGTAACAGACCCGTAAGAGTCCCTTATGTTTCAATGTGTACACTCTCAAGAGTTAAATTAACACTCGGGACTGTACACTGTACAGAGGTGTTCAAGTAACTTGGACAGTGAAGTCGTGCGGGTAATTCAGTTGTTAACCTACACTCTTAATTCTTGGGGAGGAAAAAAAAATGCTCGATGTTTTTTTTAAAACACTAAATAATTCAGCATTCAACTTGACCTGATGAAAATAAGTCTATTTTGGAAGATGTGGGGGCCGTGTTAATGCATCTGAAATGTCAGACGCGTTTTAGACAAATGAGCTGCTATTGTCAGGCTGCCAACTGCTCCCTGTGGCCGTGGGTGTAGAAGTACAGAGTAAATGCTGGCGCGGTGACTCCATTAACCTTGGCTGACATCTCCCCCACCCCCCTATCCGTGTCTGAGGCTGTCTTCTTGGGGCTTGACTGTGAAAGTCACTTTCCAAAATAACTTTTTGACTGATTGTGCGAAAGAGAAGGGGGAGAGAGAGAGGAGGGAGAGAGAGAGAGAGAGAGAGGAGGGGAGGAGAGAGAGAGAGAGAGAGAGAGAGAGAGAGAGAGAGAGAGAGAGAGAGAGAGAGAGAGAGAGAGAGAGAGAGAGTAGAGGAGAGGAGAGAGAGAAGCTCAGAGAAAACAGTGAGGCATGAAGCAGGGAGGATGCTGTCAGATCGCTGAGGGGAGGCTGCTGGATGAGCCGTGTGTGTGTGTGTGTGTGTGTGTGTGTGTGTGTGTGTGTGTGTGTGTGTGTGTGTGTGTTTGCCTGCCTGTTATACACACGTGTATTTGCGTGTCAGTGTGTTTGTCAGTAGATATTATGACATCATCCACGAGAATGGCTCCTTTTGGGAGAATGTGCCTATTCTTAGCCTGGTTGACGATGACAGTGCAGCGTTTAATGATGTATTTGAGGTCAATTTCATGAAGCGCAATGAATTCCATGGCTAAATCTAGACCATGAACAGGTTGAAGAAACTCAGTTTCCGCATCACACATCGGCTTTTTATTGCTTTACTTTGTTCAGACCATGTCCATGACAAAAACACACTAGTCTAGTTCACAGTTAGAAGTGGTCAACAGAGGGAAGCTACACAAGCTGTTATTTACCAACAAAAATCGGGAAAGCCTCCGTGTCATTTTAAATCTGCCATTTTGAAAATGTGTGCACATCTTTGATTATATTATATATATATATATATTAATGCGAACATTTTTAACACAAACCTTTGCTTCTGGGGGTCCCTGGAACTAAATATTTTGAGATGGGGGTCCGCGGGCAAATACATATTATTTAGGGGGTCCTTGACATGAAAAGGTTTGATCACCACTGATATACCAAAATATTTTTTTCAGAAAACCTTTTGGATTTAGAAGACATTTTTAGAACCGGCCTCAGGTCTTAATGGCTAAACTGTCTGGTTGGAGCAGAGGTTACGTTCCAACCCACAGTCCATGGTGCCTCTGGCTTGGCCGGGCACTCCAACAAACACAATAGGCTCTATGCACAGCAGCCATGTTATCACTTCTTTCACAAGTGTTACCAATGATACTAATGAAGGCTCTGTTCCATTTAGTCTAGCACAGTGGTTTCCACGACCCCCACAACTCTGAGTGTACAAATGGAACCAAATGGACCCATTTGTACACTCTCAGAGTTTTACACACCTGTAAGGGGCCATTTGGAAGCCCATGAGGGTCCCTGGACCCCAACTGTAGACCCACTGGTGTAACAAAGTGTTTCCAGTGGGCCAACATGCACAATATCAGCACCCTGACTGTTTGACCAGAATGGAACAGAGCCTTCATTAGTATCATTGGTAACACCTGTGAATGTCTTCATAATATGGCTGCTGTGAATAGAGCCTATTGGTTTGCGGGCTGGAAGCTGCTCAGGCGCTTGTGCGTCGCCGTCGCACCGCCTGAGCCTAGCGTGTTCCTTATCCGCACACGCAACGCCCTCAACATGAAACTCCTCACTGTCAGATGAAAAGAAGCGACTGGCATATTACATGTATTGGAGAAGACACGTGGTTGTCTACACGCTCCCAGAGAACAAACAGTAGGGATTGGCAATAACAGGGAACAGAAAAGTGAATACAACTATTCAATGGAACAATGAGACTTACGTGGGGACTTTGGGACACAAAACTAATAATACAACTGAACAGTGTACACACACTCTACTGGTTACACAGCCGATACATAACATCTACTGCCTGCAAGGTGAGTTTACTTACTGCTGCTCACAGCTTTCTCTCTCTGTCCTCAGTCTAACAAAGAGAAGGAGAGAGGTGTGTTTTATGTCTGTTTTACAACGGCAGGATGCTTGGATGTTTGTGTTGAGTACATTTACATTACGCCTCAGGAATTGTGTGCCATCTCAATAACTTGCTCTGTACACAAACGGTAGATGCAGGTGCTATGTTCAAGGATTGTGAATTCCACAACTCCACTTCAAAGCTAACCTTTAACAAAGCACGCCGGGCTAGTGCAGCTCATTAGCAAACTTTTTTACGCAGGTTATATTATACACAGAGAGGGTAAAGTCTGTAGACTGTGCCCCATGCAAACATAGACATGACAAGTTCCCTATAATAGACAAATAAAACTATAAAACTTGGCATCTCTCATAATGCCCGTCAGCTCAGGACCTTACATTTTCACTCTTATTCAGCACAACAACCTCAAGGAACGCCCGGTCACGCATATATGTCACAAGCGGCATTCTAGGCATCAAAGAGGTTGTCACGTGAAATGCGTGGAGTTCAACATTGTTGAACCTCTTTGACTAGGCGTCATCCAATAGGAGACAAGTGCGTGGTTGACCCCACATGCTTGTAGTTTTCTTTCACTGAGCCCAGGTAAAACGAAAGTACACACAAGCAAATCAGCACTGCCCAAAATCCGCAAGACAACCTGGGTGACTGTCTGACATGTTTGACGCCTCTGCATGCGTTGACTTTGGCTACTCCCTGTCAGACATGTATGTGTGACTGTGCCCCTATTCATTGATTGCAGCAATAAGGTTGTTGCCAAATACACTTTAGAGAGAGAAGGTATTGAACTATAATAACGTTGCAGTCGGGTGGAAATCTTGTATGTCCAAAACCGTAAATGTTTTACTATTATTTGTGAACATAGCCAATCTACAAGCTCACAAAGCATCGCAGCCCAATACGTTGAGAGCTTGTAGATCAACAATTTCCACTATGTTACCTTTTGTTTTGTTTCACACTATTGTATGATGAAGTAGGGCATCGATTTAATTAGAGATAAGCGGTTTCCTTCTGCCTGACAGCAGAATTAGGTTACGGTATATAGGGTACAGTATATATAATTATGTCACTGTGCACAATCACAATCCCATGAAACTTCATATGGACTTCACGTACATGGCACCTGACCTTTCTCCAAAGCGCCTTTACAAAGTATTTCAAACTGTCCCATTCACACACACACACATACTCACACACACGGACAATGGAGGCAACCTGGCGGTACCAACTTGCTCATCGGGACCAGTGCAGGGGTTTTCAACAGGGAGTCCGGGGACCCTAGGGGGTCCTCGGGGGGCCGCCAATTCTTTGTGTGATAGGACTTTTTTTTTTACATTAACCCATTGAGACCTGAAGCCGATTCTACATGTCTCCTAAATCCCAAAAGTTTTCTTAAAACTGTTGGGATTTAGCTCATAGTGCGGCACTCGGTGCCGCGCTATGAGCTTGTATATCTGCTATTTTTGAATAGCCCAAAGTGTAAAATAATGCTTTTTAGCTCAAATCTAAAAATGACACAGTTCCAGGTCTCAATGGGTTAACCACTTGAACCCTAGCATCCCTATTCTGGGGGGAACATTTGCCAAAAAATGCAGATCTACAAGCTCAAAACACTGAGGCCTTAAAACCATTAATTTAACACTGATAGTCTATGAAGCGATCTATGAAATCTATGAAAAGGTTTAATCTGCAACACAATTGTATACAACATGTAGAGGGGGGGTCCCTGCTTCATCTCTCCTTCAGCTATGAGGTCCTTTGGCCTGAAAAACATTGAAGACCCCTGATTTAGGGGATAAGTGTCTTGCGTCTATTCCAAGACGGCCGCGCTACCTCTTGAGCCACTGCCAGCCCCACCCGCCTCATGTTAGATCCAACTTGATATCCGACATAGTATGGTGCAATTTGGTGGTCAAAGATCAAGGTGAAGGCCAATCATTGTAGTAGCACATGTCTGATGACAATGAACTAAGTTCCTAAGTACTCGTCATCACCATAGAAGGATGAGACTGACTGCATTTGACAGCTGGTCTCAAGCCATTTCAGTCACATCCCTACATTAACCCATTAAGACCGGGAACGCATCTGTGTAACCACTTTAACCATTATTTTATACTTTGGCTATTCAAAAGCAGATATACAAGCTCATAGCGTAGCACCGAGTGCCGCGCTACGAGCTCGTAGATCATGCTATTTTTTGAAAAATCGTGAAAATTCGCTTCTGGGGGGTCCCTGGAACAACATATTTTGAGATGGGGGTCCGCGGCCAAATACATATAATTTTGGGGCTCCTTGGCATGAAACAGTTTGAGAACCACTGATTATAGCGACATGTTTTTTTTTCCTAAACTGTTATTTTATGTTAGATTTAGAAGACATTTGTAGAATCCCCCAGAAGCAAAGATTTGAGTTACAATTAGAATAGTTTTTCATTATTCTGACTGACAGCAGTGGTAAAAAAAAAAAAAAAAAAGTAAGGTATATATAATTGGAGGGAATACAGCATTGTGTAAACAGAGCTATTATTGCAACTTGGAAAACCTGCCTTTACAACAAACCCCCACATTAAACAAGCAGGCAACTCGCGTCCAATGCTCATTTACAACAATGTTCTTTCCTCCGATAGGTTCTATGCACAGCAGCCATATTATCACTTCCTTCACAGGTGTTACCAATGATACTAATGAAGGCTCTGTTCCATTTAGTGCAGCACAGTGGTTTCCACGACCCCCATAACTCTGAGAGTGCATAAATGGAACCAAATGATTTGGTTCCATTTGTACACTCTCAGAGTTACACACCTGTAAGGGGCCATTTGGAAGCCCATGAGGGTCCCTGGACCCCAACTGTAGACCCACTGGTGTAACAGAGTGTTTTCAGTGAGCCAACATGCACAATATCAGCACCCTGACTCTGTTTGACCAGAATGGAACAGAGCCTTCATTAGTATCATTGGTAACACCTGTGCATTTCTTCATAATATGGCTGCTGTGAATAGAGCCTATTCCAACTTTGCCGATATTACGAGATGAGATATTTGGAAATGCAAGATTTTTTTTTTGAGAAACACTGATATAGCAACATTATTTTACTTAAGTAAAAGTAGCAATACCACAATATAAAAATACCCTGTTACAAGTAAAAGGCCTGTGTTCAAAAAGTTACTTGAGTAAAAGTACAAAAGTATTGGCACGAGTTGTGAGCCATTTTCAAATAGCTTTGTAATATTTGCCTCTGAGATGTAGTGGAGTAGAAGTAAATGTATTATAAATTGGAAATACTCCAGCAAAGTAAAAGGACCTCAAAATTGCACTTCAGTACAGTGCTTGGGTAAATGCACTTAGTTACTTTACTCCACTGCAGTTTGCAACAACTTCCTTTCCTCCAATTCCAACTTTGTAGACAGTAAGATTAGATATAAGGGAATACAAGACTTAACAGAGCTACAAGTGGCTATCAATGTCATTTGAAGACATGCAGAGTGTAGACCATGTTTAATGTTCTTAAAATGGCCTGGAAGGGAACACACAGGTGTCCAGTGGTGTAAAGTAACTAAGTACATTTACTCAAGTACTGTACTTAAGTACAATTTTGGGGTATTTTTACTTCACTTTAGTATGTCCAATTTGCTGTACTTTTACTCCTACTTACAACTTAAGTGAAAAAAATCTTTACTGCTACTACTTCCACTACTGGCTACAAGTGGCTATCAATGTCATTTTGAAGCCATGTAATAGAGCCTGTTTTATGTCCATATACAGGCCTGGTTAGCATCGAAGCTAAGCGTGCCTTTGCATCCAGGTGGAAGGAGGAAGGGAACACAGGTGTCCTCTTCTCTTCCTGATTGTAACCCGAAACACCTTGGAGGCTAACGCTAGCCTCCTAGCTTCCATTCCAACGTACAGTATAACAAGCAGCTATACTTACCATTGTCTGCAGTCCGTACCCCCCCAACAATGAAACGTTTTATAGGAAACAGGAGGTGTTTTCTTCTCGTATTAACGCACAGAGCAACGTTAACATTGTTTAATTGCGTCCATTAAAAAAATAGAAAAGAGAAAAAACCCGACCCGGTGAGGTGACAGAACAGCAGCGCGCGCGTCAGCTGTTCTGTTCCACATCCACCTCTGTCTCTGCTGTGTGAGCGTTGCCAGGTTTGCGAGAGAAACAAGCAGCCAGGTCTGGGAAAACAACCCCAAAAGAAGCACTATAGTCCATTATGAGCACTTTGACTTTAAAAGGATCCCTGGCTAATAAGCCTTATATGCCTTAATGCGTTTTCAGCCCAAGGACATGCTAGCTGAGAGAGAGATGAAGCAGGGACCCCCTAGCTGAGAGAGAGATGAAACAGGGACCCCCATATTGTATAAAAGTGTGTTTCAGATTCAACTTTTTTTGTTTACGTGGTCTGCTCTTTTTTCTCTCTACACCCATACCTCTTTGCCAAAACTAGCCGATCTACATGTGAGCTTGTAGATCTGCTTTTTTTGGCTAAAGTTCTCCTCAGAAAAGGGATGCTAGGGTTATAAGTGGATAAGGTAAAAAAACAAACATACACCAGACCCCCTGTTGAAGACCCCTGCCTTAATGCACTATAATGTCCCTCTTTAACTAACATTAAAAATGTAATATAGCCTAAATATTGTATTTATTTTAGAAACAGTAAATGTTTTACTAAAGAGGGACAATGCCCGCCGTAAGTTCGATTCCACAAATTCCATAGGGCTAGACCACACATGGACAAATGACATCATCAACTTGCGACGGGCATTGAATTGATTAACTATTTCTAAAATAAATTAAGTATTGAAGGTGTTAAAATTTTACATTTTATTTATAGAGGGCAATTATAATGTATTAAGGCATACAAGGCTTATTAGCCAGGGATCTTTTTAAACCTATATAGGCCTACTGTTTAAACATCCATCAAGGCAGAATAGGATTTTATTGCAACACAATAAGAACGCTCACTTCTGGTCAGACGAAGGAGGAGCCACTCCAGGCCCGGAGGTAACCCACAGTGCCTAGACTAGAGCCTCCTGGTGTCACCAACACCGGCTGCCAACATCTCTCCAGCCACCCTAAGCCCCCAAGAGACAGTATAGGGGCAGTAGCATGCCACTTGGACACAGGCCGGGGTCTGATCAGCCTCGGTCGGGTCGCCTGGAGGACAGTGTCATGTGGCAAGACCCGAAACACCCAGTGACTCCAGGGTAACAACACTGATGATGTGTCCCAAATTTGTGCATCAGTATATGTTTTATTAACTATACATTAAAAATAGCCGATCTATACGCTCAGCTTGTAGCTTAAATGCGGAATATTTGGAAGATTTTTTGAAACATTCTAACAAAACAAATCTGTCTCTCCCACTAGTAAGGCTACTTCTAGGCCTCAACCACAAAGCCCATCTAACCCCTGCTCACTTCGCTAGGGTTGGATGGCTCAGGGTTGAGGACAGAGTACAGCAACTTGCTATGGGCCTGGTCTACAAGATTCGACATTGGGATCCCCCTGTATTTGTAAAAATACTTCCAAAACGTAAATGAAGTCCACGATCATAACTCCAGAGGCAGCTCCACGGATCATGTTCAACCCAGATTTGGGTCAACAAAGGGAATGAACTAGTTCTCATGCTATTCAACAAAAATGTGGAATGCCCTACCAAAAGGAGTAAAGTAGTGTAAAGCCCTACTCACCCCTGTCAAAGTCTTAACCTAACCCCCCCACCCCCCCCTCCCTGAACTCTTCTTCTCTTCTACATATTTTTTACCTTTCATACCAGTAACCTGTAAGCTGATTGTTTGACGTTCTATATAGTAGTGTGTATATCTGTCTGTCTCTTATGTCATCATGATTTGTGTACATGGGGATCTCATCTTAAACAAGCTCAGTGCTTAATGAGTCTCCCAGTTTAGTAGACCTTGTATTGTGAATTTGAACTTTCATGTACTGTTGTTCTCATGTCTTACTAAATAAAGTACAGCAATCAATCAATCAATCAATCCCTGGCACAAAACATTGTCAGATTAGGACAAATATACATATTCATTTGGGGGTCCATAGTCCATGACATGAAAATGTGTGAGAAGTGAGAACCACTGGTTCAAATAATTATAACATTGGAACAAAGTAATAAGCAACTACACTTTAGAAACAAGCCCCAAAAAAACAAAACCCGCAACTACCAATATTTACAAGCAACTTTACAGAAAAACAAGCCCAAAGTCGCTTATAGTAAGCCGACATGGCAACCCTACTCGCGTGTGTGTGTGTGTGTGTGTGTGTGTGTGTGTGTGTGTGTGTGTGTGTGTGTGTGTGTGTGTGTGTGTGTGTGTGTGTGTGTGTGTGTGTGTGTGTGTGTGTGTGTGTGTGTGTGTGTGTGTGTGTGTGTGTGTGTGTGTGTGTGTGTGTGTGTGTGTGTGTGTGTGTGTGTCTTTGCTTGCGTGCGTGCGTGTGTGTGACACATGCGCATTGCGCATTCTCGTGCGTGACCGTGGGAAGTGACGTCCAATGGCCGGGAGGGATGCTAGCTAGCGCTGTGATTGGGCGGGTCGGGTTGTCAAGAGCGACCGCTGCGTTGCCGTTTCACGTTTCGTTCGAGTGGGTGGGGCATGGGTACCCCTGACAACCAACTCAGCCAATCACAACGCAGCATACCCTCCCAGGCAATGGGATCACAGAGGCTCTGAAAAACAGCTGATACACAAGCTCACAGCGACAGACGCTCTGTGAGCTTGTAGATCTGCTATTTATATGGCATTACTGTATCATTACTGTATCTTGTTATAGTCGAGATACAGTAATACAGTGTGTGTATATATATATATATATATATATATATATATATATATATATATATATATATATATATATATATATATATATATATATATATATATATATATATATATATATAATGCTTTGGTTGCCACAGCTGAGTGGGTAGGGTGCTGAGTTCAAATTGTTTCCAAATGTTGTTGCCATGACAAAATGAAACGGTGATGCAGTTGCTATGGAAACGGTAGCAATAAGGGGTGAAGGCAACAGATGTGTACAAAGACATGTGGTGTACTGTACAGTAATGAGTCAATTGCAGCATTTCTGAATGTGTTATAATTAAATAACACATGTTTTTTGTGACATCTTGTCAGCTGTACTGTGCCCTACTGTATGTTGCTCTTTAACATGCCCTTCACAGTACACATTGTATTAAACAGAGACCACATTGCAGTGGTGTAAAGTAACTAAGTACATTTACTCAAGTAATGTACTTAAGTACAATCTTGAGGTATTCTTACTTTACCGGAGTATTTCCGATTTTCAATAATTTTACTTCTACTCCACTACATCTCAGAAGAAAATAGTATACTTGTACTCCACCACAATTATTTGAAAACTAGTTACTAGTTACTTTGTAGATTTTAATTATTATTACAAAACATACATTACCCACTTCAGCCTATACACAAACACATCATCTACAAACTCACAATACAATCGCATCACTTGTAGATCAGCTATTTAAAAAAGATTTTTATACATTCGAAAACTTGTGAAATGGGACCTTCTGCATAATGAGTACTTTCGACTTTTGATATTTTGAGTACATTTTGATACCAATACTTTTGTACTTTTACTCAAGTACATTTTGAATTCCGGACTTTTACCTGTAACATAGTATTACTACAATGCATTGATTGATTGTATTGATAATTTTACTTAAGTAAAACATGTGAGTACTTTTCCCACCACGGCACAGCCACAAGACAGTGTCTTGCCTTTTGTATCACAAACTTTGAGTGAACCATGTTCCGCCTGAACACAAGAGGTCAGCGTTCACCTGCTTCCAGACACTGAAATACTTAGACAAGAGACAGTCAAATGAAATGTTGGTTTAGATTTTCATTTCCTTTTTGCTTGATTTACTACTTTTCTTTGTATTCGAGGAAACATAGAAGCTAAACAAATATAATTTATCTTACAAGAAAAAAAAAACTAAAAACACTAAAATATCCTGCACTTAATTTAATAATATGACTAGCACATTGTGCAGTGGTTGGAGGTGGTCTATCCTCTCTTCAACTGAAACATTTCAACACACACTGGTGGACAATGTCAATAAGTGATGTGAAGCAGACGGACACAGCACACAGCACACTGGATTGGACACTACTGCAGATTACCTCTCTTCTGTTGGGACTAACGGATCTAAACCTTACAGATTACAGCTTTAAGTCTGTATGGCTCATTTAGTGTTGAATCTCATACACAAAGCTTTGCCCAGGTCATAACTGCGAGTCAAGAGTCAAGTGAAGCTCCATGTTGATCCACTATACTTCAAATCAAGCCCTTGTAATGGCCTGGATACTTATTTATGTTCATGGGATATTCCACAAGCTATAAGGCAGGGGTCTTCAACAGGGGGTCCTCAGAGTTACTACAGAGGGTCCGCCAAATCTTTGTGTGATATGTTTTTTTTTTTACCTTAACCACTTGAACCCTAGCATCCCTTTTCTGAGGAAAACTTGAGCCAAAAAATAGCAGATCTACAAGCTCACAACGCCTCGTGCTGCGAGGCGTTGTGAGCTTGTAGATCGGCTATTTTTGGCAAAGAGATATAGGTGTAGAGGGAAAACAGAGCAGACCAAGTAAAAAATAAAAAAAGTTTAATCTGAAACACAATTTTATACAATATAGAGGGGGTCCCTGCTTCATCTCTCTCTCAGCTGGGGTCCTTGGCCTGAAAACGTTGAAGACCCCCGCTATAAGGGATAGGTGCAGCAGGGAGGGTTATAGCAGCCAAATACAGCAGTGATCTCATGCAGGGTCTGTATACCAGCTGTGCCTGGGTCATCAAACAAGGGGGGAGACACAACTATCCCTCCCTTCTGAAGATGTTTGTACCATGGTTATATCTAAGATATCGCGGTTATATCAGAAATGTAAGCAGCACATGGTACAGTCATTAAAGCTAAAAGAATAACACAAAAAAGTCCTGGGGACTTGTTTGCATTGTGGTCCTAATGTATTAAATTGATCACCAAGGATGGTAGGTACAGTATGTGGCCTACCATTGTACTAGTATGGTATACAGTATGGTATACTACACTACAGTTTGATATAGTTGATAGGTTATCATGAAAGTAATCACAAGAGTATATGGCTTTTGTAAAAACAAGTTTTTATTTTAATAAATATATAAATATTGTAAAAAATACAACTGTATATTTGCAACGATAAAGAAATAATGAGACAAACATTGTAAAAATAGAAAACAAAATACATTTTTTATGTCAACATCATAACATTTTTTCAACAGTCAAGCAGCCATAAAGGTGCATTTTACAAGTGTTTTTCCTCGTTAAAGAATGACCTGTATTCGCATACTGTCAAATATGCATCAGTGCCTCCGAGTTCAGAAAATGGTAAACAATGTCATTTTCTTTTCAATTTCCTTCATATAATTTCCATCTTGTCAACCATAACCCATCAAAAGAAATAAATTAGTAACATACATACAACCGAGAAATACTGTATCTTTTCTCTGTTATTCTCTCATGTCAAACACATGTGTCTTTATCTCATTAAAGCTGCAATCCGGAACGTATTTCAATTAACAAATGATATTTTGACCATTCTGTATGATAGAGTATGGTAATACTATATAACTTGGTCTCCCTACTCTTCCATTGACATATTTAGACCCTGGTGCTGGGACCGGTGCAAATCCATGGGTAGGATATGACATTTACGGATTGCAGCTTTAACATAGACAAAGCATTATCAATACACTCTTGAGTCAGTCAGGGAAATATTTTTTTGTCACGTTCAAGTTCTCAGTAGCAAGTTTGACTGGCAGCGGACGCCGCCAATGGAATGATAGGAGTCGGTAGTTGGTGTGAGTCGAGTGGCGGCCGATGGGCCGCTAGTGTTCCTGGGGCTGGTTGACCTGGCCCATGAACAGAACAGCACCTAGGAGGAGAAGAGTGTGGTTTTGCATTTAATATGCTGTAGTTCAATGTAACATGATCATACTGTACATGTGATACGGTGAAATCCTCAGTCTTAATTTAAATAGGCTCTATTCACAGCAGCCATATTATGAAGACATTCACAGGTGTTACCAATGATACTAATGAAGGCTCTGTTCCATTCAGGTCAAACATAGTCAGGGTGCTGATATTGTGCATGTTGGCTCACTGGAAACACTCTGTTACACCAGTGGGTCTACAGGTGGGGTCCAGGGACCCTCATGGGCTTCCAAATGGCCACTTACAGGTGTGTAACTCTGAGAGTGTACAAATGGAACCAAATGGACCCGTAAATGGACCCGTAAGGGTCCATTTGGTTCCATTTGTACACTCTCAGAGTTATGGGGGTCCTGGAAACCACTGTGCTAGACTAAATGGAACAGAGCCTTCATTAGTATCATTGGTAACACCTGTGAAGGAAGTGATAATAGGGCTGCTGTGCCCTATTACAGCAACACTCAGGATTTTGACAATAACAAACAATATAGCTGTTTAACTTCAGTTGTCGCATGTTCCACGGTCTCACCTGTGGCTTTGTGCTGGATGAGGAACAGGAAAGGTCTGTCCAGGGTGAGCCTCTCCACAGCCATGCGGGAGAACATGATGGCACCTGTAGCAGAGAGACAATTACAAACTAAAGTTTAAAAACTAACAATAAGCAACGCAAAACTAACTAAAACTAGATAGACTTGCAAGTATAATCATCTTTGTTTTACCATCATATGTGGTGTCATTCTTTCATCCTACATTTTTTAAGTTTCTATAAATTAAGTCTTTCATCACAATACCTGAAAAACTAAAACTAGATAAAAACTTAACTAAAACTAGTCAATTCCAGACACTAAAACCAAAGCTACTTAGGCTATGCACTCACAAAACGAGCTAAAACAAAAACTGAACTCTAACACAAAACTGACTCAATAAAAAAGATGAGCAGATGAGAGAGAATGAAAGAGAAGGTGAATGCATGTCGTACTTGTTGCGGCAGCTCCCTTGGTGCCCTCCTCGTTCACCTCGATCTTCACTCTCTGCAGAACCTTGGAGACACACAGTCTTTCCTCCGCTGTAGAAACAAGCAACGCTACTTTAGATACACAGTAACCCGAACATGCACACACCGATCACTCTGACCGCCTGAACGGCGTAAACATGTACACTGCACACAGTGTAACATTGACCAATACTTCAATGCATTTACTGCGTTATTTGAAGCAGAGGTCACACTGTATTGGACACTAGCTATGACGGCCTCTTTATTTTAGTTTGTACATCGTTCAATTAGCTCTCTCCTTAGCTCTCTCCCCGGGAGAGGGAGTCAATGCACACTTGCAAATTGTAACTTTAAGTGATAGACATTTTGAATCTGAGTTAACAAGTATACACACGTTCATATTACACTTCAAATACATCTGCCAGTTGAACTTACAGGTGATGCGTGTGAAGTCAGCGGTAGCCAGGTTGAACATGTCTCCCAGGCCCAAGTTGGTGAGAGCGGCCTTCAGATTCACATCAGTGTCCAGGGTGAACCTACGCAAACACAAGCTGTTAATATCATATCTGTGACACACATACTGCCAATACCATTTCTGTTTTTGTAACCTAACAGTCCAGATTCCCTTGACAACACTCCCACATCTTCTACTGCAGTGGTTCTCAATCTTTTCAGGCCGTGACCCCCCCAAAATAATCATGTACCCAGATACCCAATGTTCTACAGTACTTAATAGCCATGTTTCACTAAAGAACTTCAAAAGTCAAACACGTGTCCCTCTCTCTCTCTCTCTCTCTCTCTCTCTCTCTCTCTCTCTCACCTGGGCAGGGACAGCTCTCGCTTGAGGTTTCTGAACTCGGCCCTCCACTGCTCTATTCTCTTGCTGCTCAGCTCCTTGATGAGCGCGCTCGCCGGCACCGAGGTCTCGAAGGGAGACACCAGGAGCATGCTCAGAGAGTCTCCTTCATAGGGAACCTCGATGACGTCATAGTCCAGACCGTCGGCGGAGACAAACTCGCCTGTTGATTGTGGGAGAACCCGGAGAGAGGATGAAGAGAGTTTAGAATGGGGTTCGACAAAGCACACAGTGGATAATAAAGGACTCAAAACAATGTTTACAGTGGTTATATTTGTTGACCCTGAGATACACTAGAAATGGATGCATTTTTTTTATCATTACTATTGTTTTCATTCACAGCAACCCTGTTCTCTACCACATGTTATGTATTCTCTTATATTTGCTCTACATGTGTATTTCGGCTATCCCTTTTGTCTCCTGTTAGTATAAAAAAGTGCTTGACTTGGAAGGACTCCGTTGACCTACCGACGTTGAAGCGGTTGGTGAGACTCATCATGGGAACGGGCACGGAGCTGCCGTTGGCACAGTGGAACATTCTCTCCTGGGTCAGCCTGGGCTCAAAGGGCACCTTCCACAGGCCTTGGAAGTGGATGGCGTTCAGGATGACCATACGGGTCTGGTCAGTCAGGGCTCCAGAGGTCAGGAACTCCGGGATGATGCCTGCAAAAAAAAACAAAGAATAAAGAAGAT
Source organism: Gymnoscopelus microlampas (assembly GCF_963454915.1). NCBI lineage: Eukaryota > Metazoa > Chordata > Actinopteri > Myctophiformes > Myctophidae > Gymnoscopelus > Gymnoscopelus microlampas. The sequence continues at coordinate 44,690,164 of NC_139956.1, read as the reverse complement.
TAGTGAGGGAATTCTAACGGACAATTCAAACGCTGAAGCACTTATACTCCTTGAGATCCAATTTTCCGACTTTGTAGAACAATAGAGTTCATCTTTAATATTCAATCTTGATATTAAAATGCATATCACAAAAACAGTAACTATATTTCTCGATAAGTGTATTTTTCATAAAGACATTTTATACAGGTGGCTGGTTCACACCGGGAAAATAAATATTTGTCTGCTATGAACCAGCAAGTTCTTCCATCATAGTTAACCAGGGAAAGGTCATCGGGGTCACGTCGTCCAAGTACCTGCGGTGTGGTCAGAGACCCAGGCGTTGATGACGGCGAGGGCCTGCTCAGGCCGGGCGAAGTCCACCTGGTGCGGCTCGCCCTGGAAGGCCTTCATCAGCGACCTGCGGTAGCTCTTCTCCAGGCTCATCTTCCTCTCCACCATCACGCCGCTCGCCACCTCCACGCCGTCCTCGCTGGACACGTCGCGCTGGAGCAGGCGCTGCTGCCGAGACATCCCACGCTCTGGACGGGAGAGAAGGACATAATGTAACGATGAATCATCGGACAAACAAAATACAGTGTGCAATTTAGCCACTTTAAGCCCTTACATAATTAGTCATACGATGAGTGAAAACAGGTGTTTTACAAGCTCACAACACAGTGCTGCGACACATTGTGCTCTTGTAGATCTCCTATTTATTAATTTCTTTGCAAATTTGGATATTTTTTTAAGTTTTTGCATTATTTCACAGATTTGGGGAAATTTGAAAGAACCTCTTAAACCAGCATTCATATTGTGGGGAAAACCTTCACAGACAATAGGCAATCTACAAGCTCACAATGTGTCACATTGCGATGCATTGTGAGCTTGTAGATCAGCTATTTTCTGCAAACATATTTCATGTAGGGTGAAAACATAAAAATCGCTAGTATTTATCCCTGAGAAGGACTCTGTTTAACACGTACAGGGTTTCTATGGTTAATGCAATATACTGTCAAAATGTAATCTGGCACATGTATAACTTGTCACAGATGTACACAAATATGACATCAGGAGCCGGCTGGGATATATACCTTGCAGAGTGAAGCCCATGGCGGCGGTCAAGGCCCGGCGGGTGTTCCCCCCGGCGCCCAGCTGGGCCATGCCCATGACGGAGGCCACTCCGTAGGGGGAGAAGGCCAGGTTCTCTCCCTTGGATGCCGAGATCTGCGCCAGCTCCGAGAACACCCGCAGTCCGAAGTCTGTCTGTCGCTCCTGCAGGAGGCTGCCGAGCCCTGCTCCGCTCAGGGACATGAAGAGGAACACGTACACGCAAAGCATCCTGGGAAAGAGAGAAGAGTATATATATGTTGAGGTTAGTATTGTTTCGAGAGCAGCGATTCGCAACAGCTTGTGGAACGGTGCCCAAATAATTGGCAAAAGACGAAGATTTGAACCCATTAAAATTGGGAAAGCATCTGTGTTATTTTAGATTTTAGCGTTGGCTATTTAAAAACAGCAGATCTGCAAGCTCGCTACGAGCTTGTACATCTGCTATTTTTGAGCATTTTTCGAAAACTCTTGAAAGTGTGAGAACTACTGATTTAAAAGGCATTTGTAGAATCGGCCTCAGGTCGTAATGCGTTAAAACCTTGAAAATGTTTTCATTGCAATACCGATACATAGGAACTTGAAGTATATTACGTTAGTTCCACTGATCCAAGCTGGAACACAAATCAATTGATCGATCATTCAAATAAATGCTCTAAAAAAATGCACACGTCCATCTTCAGATGGGTGGGCTGCGAAATCCTTTTGAGATTTCCATGTGGGCCCCGATCCACAACAAGGTTGAGAACCACTGGTATATGTTGAGCGCAGTATTCTTTCTAGAGTCAGTACTCATGAGGACGCACAGTCACATATCTGAGTAGAACCACACAAAGCTTCCTGTTTGATTTGCCTCTATGGCTCTATCTCTGCTGAAACATGGAAAAACACATCAGCCACAATCATCTAAATATAGTTTTAACATACAGCTGAGGCTGTGCTAAATATGCTGTGGATGAGTATAATCTACTGTTGCAAGGAAGCTGTTAACCCAAGAAGTTATTCTAAGACGCTACAATTTTCACCGAAATAATACATGGGTTGGTTGCTGACTTGTCAACTTTAGTAACAAGAGCTGGCACATTTTCTGCTGTGCTGCACCAACAAAAATGCTTCAAACGTTCTGAAATTGAAAAACAAACCTTCTGAATGGTGGAAAAAACAAAATGTTCCTTGGTGTCATTGAGATTTTGAGTTGCTCAATAATAAATAAACCAGATAATACTGACTCACAATACATCATGCACAGTTAAAGCCTCCGTGTCAATCCAACTCCAAGAGTTTACAAATGGAAACAAATGGATCTGTAAGGATCCATTTTTTTCCATCGTGTACACTCTTAAGAGTTAGATCAACACTGAGGATTTTGCGGTGTAGGCTGTGTATTATGTTTCATCTTGGCCTTCAGGCTTTGGAATGATCTCCCCCCGAAGACTAGTGAGTTTACCATCCCCTCTACAAATCCCTTTTTTGTTTTTTAAAGTGCAATATTCCCCTATGCATCACTGTACGTTGTCAGGTTTAGAACAAGTTTTGCCTCAGAAGGCCTGGAAGAAGGCATGAGCAACAGAGAGGACTGCAGTTCTAGCTCAGCTCTCCAACTATGAGAAGCTTGCATAATACTTATCACACCTACGCCCACTGCTTCGAAAAATCAGTCCCAGTAGTAGTAGTAGTACCGTCCCAATATGAAGGATCATCCTGAAGTATTTGCATTGGTTCTGCGATGCTGCTATTCATTTAAAACAGGGGTCTTCAACGTTTTCAGGCCAAGGACCCCCTAGCTGAGAGAGAGATGAAGCAGGGACCCCGTACTATATATTGTATAAAATTGTGTTTACAGATTAAAGTTTTTTTTTACTTAGTCTGCTATTTTTTCCCTCTACACCTATAGCCTCTTTGCCAAAAATAGCCGATCTACAAGCTCTCAACGCCTCGCGCTGCGAGGCGTTGAGAGCTTGTAGGTCGGCTATTTTCGGCTAATGTTCCCCTCAGGAAAGGAATTCTAGGGTTCAAGTGGTTAATGTAAAAAAAACTAAATCCTATCACACAAAGATTTGGCGGACCTCCTATAGTAGCTCTGAGGACCCCCTGTTGAAGACCCCTGATTTAAAATTTCAGAGTGGTTTCCATCCAGTTTTAGTCCATTCATTGAATATAGATGTCATCTATCAGTAGGTGGAGATCTCAGATTGTCTGGTTACGCAAGACTAGGATAATTCCAATTCCAGGCCTTGGAAGGAACTGAATGCAGACCTTGGCACCGATATAATATCTTGGCACTGGCAGTAGACTGCTAAATGCCCCACATTGTAGACAGTTACAGCTACAAATAAGGGGAGGGAGGCATAACAAGCACCAGCTGCCAATTTTGGACCAACTCGGAGAAGGTGTGCATGCGTGCGCGCGCGTGTGTGTGTGTGTGTGTGTGTGTGTGTGTGTGTGTGTGTGTGTGTGTGTGTGTGTGTGTGTGTGTGTGAGACACGCCTGGCTGTGGACGCCTATGTGCTTACTGGAAGTGAGTCACTAAGGCCATACGTTCCTACTTTTCCACTGCATACATACATCAATAGCGTATCCATGCTACATGCTGTCTCTACATGGAGACAGCATCACAGAGGTGGTTCACTGTGGCCACAGGCCTCTGTTTGCATAACCTAGCTCACACCCATCATGGTACAAGACCCCTTTCACTGACACTGAAACCACTGACTACACAGAAGCTATACACACGGCACTTTCTGAGCTGAAGTTAACCACTTTAAACCTAGCATCCTATATGAGCATGTCATTTCAGGTGACAGTTTACAAACAATTTTTAAAAAATGCAATAATATCAAATATATGTTTCCACAGAAAACTTTAAAATATAATTTGAATGTAAACTGAAATGAAATTCAGACATAAAAAAATAGCACACTAAAAATAGCCATCAACAAGCTTATGTATTGCCATGAATGAATGAATTAAAAGGTACCAGACAGCACATTCAACAGATGTGATTCTACAGCAGTAGCATGCTGTTGCATCACTATTTCCATTCACTCCTGTCATTTATCCTAATAACTATAACTGACTATTTTAAAACAGATACCAAACCTGTGATAATACAGTGAATGAATTATGGATCATTCATTTCTGGAAAAGGATATTATGCAACTAATCAACTGAACTTAGTCACACAGACAATCAAAGATATAGCCTATACTGTATCTTCCAACATTTCTTGTTGCTCTGACAAAGTTCTACAAGATATTTACAGGGAGCTTTGTTGAAATTTGCATCCTGTAAGAGTATATTTTGAGCATTTTCTAAACTGGCATTGTGAGGATAACACTGTTAAGAGAAGTTCAGTTCAGATATAAATCCTTACCTTGTAAGTTGAAGTGTTTGAAGTCAGAAGTTTGAAAGTGTAATTAAATAAGGAGTTGAGGAGTTGTGGTAGTTGATGTAGTAGTAGTTGAGAGTCTCCTGATGTTCCTGGTCTTGTACAGTGTTAACACCGGTTTAAAGTGAAGAACTAACGGAGCTCCTCTCTTTATATAGAGGGGGAGACACATGGTTGGAGCGTGTTGTTCTACTGCCCCTCCCACTCACTCACTCTCTCCACCCTCACTTTCTTCACACATGCACACACACACACACACACTCACGTACACGCACACACACGGAAGTCATTACTGGGTATGAGGTCACCCGACTGTCTGGACAGGCACCCTTTCTCTTGAGTACACACACTCTCTCCTCTGGGCTGTTTGACTCTGACACATTCTCTCTCTCTCTGTGTTGCCCATGCATGCACACATAAAATAATTCTCCCGTTATTGATCAGCGCTCATATCAAATTTCACTCAGTGTGCTTTTTTTTTGTCATGCCCTCAAGGAAAAATGGGCTTGATTTTAACATGTGCATGTACACACACACACACAAACACAAACACACACACACACACACACACACACACACACACACACACACACACACACACACACACACACACACACACACACACACACACACACACACACACAAACAGAACTCTTATTCTTGTCAATTACATTTCTTATTCATGTACTGTATTTATCTTCATTTTGATTGTTTTGTGTCAGCGTGATGGCACTACAACAAAAAGAAAATACTGTCTTTAACGTGTCTGAATAATTGCGTAAGTGACCAGACACCAAAATAAATAGACAGTTAATTCATTCATTCACACACACACACACACACACACACACACACGCGCGCGAGTGTGCGTGTATGCACAGCACGCACGCACGCACGCACGCATGCACGCACGCACACACATCGCGTCGGTATGTTTGACTAGCATTTCTCTCAGGGGAGAAAGTCCAGTCATGGTGTTTAGTCAAGGGATCCCCCACTGTCCTCCTGGGGGTGACGGGGTCACTAACGGGGTGAAATCATTGGCCAGTGTTTGTTGACACACTGACTGTGACAAATTCCAGTAGCTCATCAGCTGGCCGACAGCCCAGACACGGTGACAGTATACATGGTCAGTACCAACAAACTGACAGTATTAAAGGACACTATACAGCACGTATTGTACGTACTGTATGACGCATGTGGAAAAAGTCAACTTCTGGTGTTTCTTGCGGACACGTTCTTGACGGAGCTGCGCATCCTCACTAAGACGTGCACGTGTCACATGTGGTGAACTGATAACCCTGCAGTATGACCAACCAGAAATTATGTCATGTCTTCAAAATAGTGAGACACACACGCCGTGACTAATTGACGAAGACTCACATTAGCAGGATATATTGCTTTTTAATCTAATTTAGCCCTTCTACAATGAACTTGGAAACCACACAGGTTTTATGCTCCATAAACAATATTAATAATAATAATAATAGACCAGATAAAATAAATATGATGAATGAAATATAATACATTAAATATTTCTGCTACAGCATTGGAACAAAGGAATAAAGAATTAAACAGATTTGATGCATAGAGTAATAGCAGACTAATGCTATGTTTTGGCCCTAGTTTGGGCCTCTCTTATGCACCTGTCACTCTGTAGCTAAAAGGCTTGTTTTGCATAGAGTAACATAGAAGACAATATAATTAAAAACCTACATATTGTAAAACGTACATAATGAGCTTTACAGTAAGAAGACATTTTAAAGACAATGTGCATTTTATTACTATTTTAATTTGTATGTGCTGTAGCATATTCAGTGGTGGAAAAAGTACTCACATTTTTACTTAAGTAAAAGCATCAGTAGTGCAATCTAGAAATACTCTGTTACAAGTAAAAGTCCGGAATTCAAAATTGACTTGAGTAAAAGTACAAAAGTATTGGTATCAAAATGTACTTAAAGTACCAAAAGTAGAAAGTACTCATTATGCAGAATGTCCCATTTCACAAGTTTTCAAACGTGTAAAATGTATAAAAAATATTTTGAAAATAGCCGATCTATAAGATCTATAATTGTTGATCGGCTATTTTCAAATGGCCAGAATCTATATAGGGCTGAAGTGGTTTTGTAATAATAATCAAAATCTACAAAGTAACTAGTAACTAAAGTTTTCAAATATAGTGGAGTGAAAGCACAATGTTTGCCTCTGAGATGTAGTGGAGTAGAAGTAAAAGTACAAAAAAAATGCAAATACTCCAGTAAAGTAAAAAAAATACCTCAAAATTGTACTTAAGTACAGTACTTGAGCAAAAGTTACTTTTCACCTCTGCTCATATTACATAATACCTGCTACAATATTTTCCATATGCCACTTGTTTACATGCAGTAGTTTTCCCTCCCATTACCAAACTCATGTAACCTACTCTCTCTCTCCAACTTTGACACGCTGGGGGGTGGGGGCGGATAGTTGCTGTGACGCAGCAAAAAGTCCAAATTTGGTTCAGTTGAGTGGTGGCCCATGCATTCCATGTCCCACTACTCACGATGCCTCTCTGCCAGACATGAGCGGGGGGAACAGGCACAACTCACTGTTTCCAAATATCTCTGGTATGAAGGCATTGTCAGGCCCGAGCACGACTCGACTCTGTGTCTATACCGGTCTAGACCGGCTTCTCTTCTTTGTAGGAAGTTCCACAATAAGAAAGCAGCTCATTAAGTTTGTGTCTTCCGCAACAGAGCCTTTGTTTGTTTTTCATCCCAACAGTGTCGCCCGCCAAAAAATAACAAACTGTCAACTGAAAACAGTGATGTGGCTTTTTTTTTAACGCCGTGGCTGTGGGTCAGTATAGTCCTAGTCCTCATACATTTTCATGTACAAGATGCCCAAACTGCAAAGGTGGAAAAACTTAAGTAAAAGTAGAAATACCACAATATAAAAATTGTCTGTTACAAGTAAAAGGCCTGTGTTCGAAGTGTCACTTGAGTAAAAGTACAAAAGTAGCCTATTGGCATCAAAATACAAAATGTTTGAAAATAGCAGATCTACAAGCTCATAACAGCTTATATATAAAACAGGGCTAAGGTGGTTAATGTACAGTATGTTTTGTAATATAATGATTTATATCTGCAAAGTAACTAGTTACTAGTAACTGCAAATAGTAGTAGTGGAGTAAAAGTACAATGTTTGCCTCTCAGATGTATAATGGAGTAGAAGCAAAAGTATTAAACATTGGAAATGCTTCAGTAAAGTAAAAGTACCTCAAAATTGTACTTAAGTACAGTACTTGGTTAAATGTACCTAGTTACTTTACACCACTGATCAGCACATGCTGCTACATGCATGACATCATGAAACAGCGGCAGGCAGCGACGTGTGAAAGTGAAACTGAAGGAGACATTCATGTATTCATGTACAACATGTCTATGTATAAAGAGCTGTATTTCCATTTGGCCAAATGATTCACAGAAATGAAAGTGCAACTTATGGAAAGCATAAACATTGGGTCATAGTTGGAAATCTACTGTAATTATGTAAAAAGAAAATGTTTTCAGCAAATCGTTGTTCTCCTGAAGCGCCTTTGATATCATTAGTCAGTGGTTTCCAAGCTTTTTGTGGCCACGGTCAGTGGTGGAAAAAGCACTCAAATGTTTTACTTAAGTAAAAGTATCAATACTGCAATGTAGAAATACTATGTTAAGTAAAATTCCAGAGATTCCAGAGATTCAAAATTTAGTAAAAGTACAAGAGTATTGGTATCAAAATGTACTTAAAGTACCAAAAGTAGAAAGTACTCATTGTGCAGAACGTCCCATTTCACAAGTTTTCAAATGAATAAAATGTATACAAAATATTTTGAAAATAGCAGTTCTACAAGCTCACAATGCGCCGCGATGCGGTGTTTTCGGCCTGTGATCTCATAGTCTGTGGACAGCTTTTTTGTAAACTTATCTACAGTAGAGTATGTCTATAATTTATTTTACAGTGAAGGCCAGACATGTTTTTTTTTATTGAAACAGGAATCCTCAAAGACTCAATGACTGAGAGCGAGAGATTGTGTAATGGGAGAAGGGAGGAGAGAGAGGGGAGAGTGATGTTTGGAAGATGCTGGAGAAAAACTTCTGAACTTCTGAAATCTTCTGAAACTCCTTCATGACAGAATAGGCTCTATTCACAGCAGCCATAGTGTGAAGAAATGCACAGGTGTCACCAATGATACTAATGAAGGCTCTGTTCCATTCTGGTCAAACAGAGTCAGGGTGCTGATATTGTGCATGTTGGCTCACTGGAAACACTCTGCTACACCAGTGGGTCTAAAGTTGGGGTCCAGGGACCCTCATGGGCTTCCAAATGGCCCCTTACGGGTGTGTAACTCTGAGAGTGAGTTACGGGTCCATTTGGTTCCATTTGTTCACTCTCAGAGTTATGGGGGTCGTGGAAACCACTGTGCTAGACTAAATGGAACAGAGCCTTCATTAGTATCATTGGTAACACCTGTGAAGGAAGTGTTAATATGGCTGCTGTGCATAGAGCCTATTGTTTTAGTGGTTCGAGGAGAAACGAAACACACACAAAGTTGCGTCTGATGAGTTCAAAACAACAGACGTCTCGCCGAAATTCTCACGTCCCTTCTCCCCGTCACGTCTCACTCTGTTGCTATGGCAATAAAGGCATGGGTGAAACAACGTTATAACTTAAAGATGGCTTGGGTGCTCGTTAAACTTGGGAGTCTCGTCAAGACCGTGATGTCATTGTCTACGGAGGCCGTTTGATTCTTTTTGGGGTGTCACGGTGACAGCATGTTTTATAGTCCTCATGGTTTTTAATGCCTCTCACTTAACAAACTGAGCTTAGCTTCTGTTTCTGTGTACCTTAGGTCTGCTGTATACAGCGTTAAACGAGCTAGCTTGTTAAAATACATCAAGCATCAATTTAACACGCGAGGTGTTTACCACTAACGAACGTGGAAACACGCTCAAAACTGCTCACACTCACATGCGCTCTCACACACGCACGCACGCGGCACACACACACACACACACACACACACACACACACACACACACACACACACACACACACACACACACCACACACATACACACACACACACACACACACACACACACACACACACACACACACACACACACACACACACACACACACACACACACACACAGAGAGACCCGCAAATAAACGAATGAACTTGGAAACATAATCAAAACTGCTCACACGTACATGCGCTCACACACACGCACGCTCACACGCGCGTGCGTGCTCACACACGCACACACACACACACGCACACACACACACACACACACACACACACACACACACACACACACACACACACACACACACACACACACACACACACACACACACACACACACACACACACACACACACAGAGAGAGAGAGACCGGCAAATAACAACAAAAGGGCACAATGATCTCTCTGGGGATTAAGATGAGCTCATGTGTCAGTTATTTTAGTGGATAGGACACTGCAATTATGTTCTAAAAAGGCATGTCATTGCGGTGTTTGTTTACACAGCAATACTGAATTCCATATCATGTATATTTAGACCACATTTTGACCCCCCCCCCCCCCCCGACCTTGAAGATTTGGTACATAATGTTCCATATAAGGTTGTAAGTGGAGATTTGGTCTGTACCACCCACTCAGTTCTGTCTGACGAGGGGGAGAGATGAGCCTGCTGGGAACTGATTGTGGAACAATGAAGCGTATGTTCCCATAGCAACAGTCTGGGATGTTGTTGCTGATGTTGTTATAAACTACAAACAGACAAAAAAAATTGGACTTCACCTAACTGGTTTCACATAGACATACTGTACTTGCTGTGCACATGTAAAAACACCAGTGTGTTTCACCACTGTCGTGCCCACAAACATCTACTAATCTCACTATTAATCCAACCCCAACCCCTAAACCTAATTGCCCAATACTTAACCCTAACCACAACCTGGATCTTTTCCTAACTGTAATTCTAAAGGTGCGTTCCTATCATAAGATAGCTTAACTCCTCAAATATATATCCTTTTTTTAAAATATATTTTTGGGGGCTTTTTTGGGGGATAGTGGGCTGAAATGGGGAGAGAGATGGGGGGGGGGGGGGGGGGGGGGGGGGACACACAGCAAAGGAATCGGGAGTCGAACCCACGACACACTGTCAAGCTGTACTACCAGCATGTGGTATGCACCTGGACCGCTAGGCCAGCGAGCACTGCATATATATATTTTGTTTTTAATCTTTTTTTTTTAATCATTAATTTAACCATCAAATTGGCTTGATGTCTATTTCTCAAACTCTACTATACTTGTGGGGACATTAGGCCCTCACAAGTATAATGAGGAAGAAGTTATATGGCTGCTTATAGCTAACCTTTATATTATACCATCCCTTATAATACTTCTACAATACATTATTATATTTGTCAGCTTGTAAGAGCCTAAATGTCTCCACTGGGCCTAATAGCTATTGTTTTGGTACAGCCTGTCTTGTTATGGTTCAGTTTGTCCTTCAGGCAGCTACAGTATAACTATGATCTCTACCCTGTGCTCGGGGCACAACTACCGTACCACTGACATGAGTGTTAATGTACTTCTGACCATGATATCATGTACATAAGGCATAACCACCACCACCTAGAATATTGTCTCGACTCCTATGTGCCTTATTGATTGCTGATTGATCCAGAATTCCACGACAAACCACTTCAGCCCTATATACATTTCAGCCATTTGAAAATAGCCGATCTACAAGTTCACAATGCGTCGCGATGCGACGCATTGTAAGCTTGTAGATCTGCTATTTTCAAAATATTTTTATACATTTGAGAACATGAAATTGGACATTCTGCATAATGAGTACTTTTACTTTTGGTACTTTAAGTACATTTTGATACCAATAGGCTACTACCAATACTTTTACTCAAGTAAATTTTGAATTCCGGACTTTTACTTGCAACAGAGTATTTCTACATTGCCGTATTGATACTTTAACTTTAAGTAAAAAATGTGAGTACTATTTCCACCACTGCGAACAGACACAAGACACAGCTCTGGCAGGCTAATTGATTAGACATTTGTCTCAGCTGTGTCTGCTGAACAGGCCCTGTGATTAGTAGGTGTTGGGTAGAAGAAGCTTAACACGTGTCAAGGAAAACATCTGTCCGACATGAACGTTTCTGTCTAGTCTTATTAAATCATAAAACAGCTGCCACAGGGCAGCTGTTTTGGTGCGTAAACAAGCACCAAACGACTTTGACAGCCAACATCTTCTAGTCGTGATGTGTGGGTAATTTCAAGGGGACCAAGAGGGACATGCCAGCCATGCATACTGTAACTCTCAATACATAGGATAGGATCAATGGTTCTGTCAAGGATGCCCATATTAATATGTATTTGGCTGCGGACCAACATCTGAAAATATCTCGTGCCAGCTAGGGACTCCCATACAAGATTTGTGTTGTTAAAACGTTTCAAACCCTCACAAAAAAACATGCAGTAATCCTGACGGAGGGGAAAGGAACTGGCTGGAATAACGTGTTCCTTCCACGCGCTACGTCCTATACCGGGGAAACTCCCCTCCGTCGGGTGATAAGAAGGCTTGTTAGCCCTTAGGCATTGAAGGAGGCATGAGTTCATCTCTGGGCTCTCCCCATAGGCAGAGGGAGTGTAGCGCCCAGGATTACTTAGAAAATTGGCACTGCATGGGTGAAAGAATGGGATTACAAAATTGCGCGATAAAAAAATTTAAAAAGAAAAATTCAAGTGTTTTTGAAAATAGCAGATCTACAAGCTCACAACGTTTTGCAGTGCGACGCGTTGTGAGCTTGTAGATCAGCTATTTTCAAATAGCCAATGTACAGTAAGCTACAGTACGTATATAGGGTTAAATTGGTTAAACTGAGTTTGATGCTATATTACTGTAACTAATTTTGCTGGGGTCCCCCAGCAAAGACCCCCTCAAGGACCCCTGGGGGACCCCAGACCCAACTTTGAGAACCACTGTATTAGTGAACATAGTATCCTGCATGTCCAGAGATAAGCTAAATATCATACTAAATATGAAGTTGCTTTATTTTCAGAAATATGTTGAGATAGACATAACAATCAAACTGTTGTGTTGTCAAGTCAATGTTATTTCATTTATATAGCACAAAGTGCCTTGAAAACAAAGGTTATCTCAGGGCACTACATGTAGAGCAGGTAAATACTATAAGCCACTTAAAGGGATAGTTCACCCACAAAGTGACTTTTTTTCTATCGATTAGTCACCCCATGGAGACTTGAATTCATTGATTTTTTTTTGTTTTTGTCGCATTCCTAAGCCAATAATTTGATGGCCAGCGGACCGGTAGGAGACACAAAGTCTCCTTTGTGTCTGCTATCGGAACCGTTGTCTACTGGTCCACTGGTCATCAAATTATTGTCTTAGGAATGTGAACAAAAAAAAAATCCATGAATTCAATTCTCCATGGGGTGACTGATCGATAGAAAAAATGTCATTTTGGGGGTGGACTATCTCTTTAAACCCTATATACCTCGTTGACTATTTTTTGCAGAATGTTCGCGCCCAGAGCTTGAAGATCTGGCATCTGAACCGTTCCTCCAAGAATAGTGTGTGACTGAATGACTCAGGATTCATGTGGTTCATTAATTTGGCAGATTGCTGACACCGAATAACACTTTCTTCACTGGAATTTCCATACTCAAGTTAGGCAATTCACAGCACGCTACTACTGCACAGCTCACTATGTGTATTAGTGAAAGGCTTTCTCCATGTGACTGGAAGGTGACATGACGCATAAAAAAAATACACAGTGCCTGTCAGGATGGTTTATGCAGTGCTTTACATGATTTATGTGCTACTGCTGAATCAGCTAGCTTGCTATTGAACAAGTTCTTGAGTGTTATTGAGAAATGTTCCTGAGCCATGTGTCCCAAAGGGCAGGAGTCTATCTCCTGTTTCTGTTGCTTTCAACCAGTGGTGGAACAAGTGCTCACATTTTTTACTTAAGAAAAAGTATCAATACTGCAATATTAAAAAGTCCGGAATTCAATACTGCAATGTAGAAATATTCTGTTACAAGTAAAAGTCCGGAATTTACTTGAGTAAAAGTACAAAAGTATTGGTATCAAAATGTACTTGAAGTACCAAAAGAAGAACGTACTCATTATGCAGTATGTCCCATTTCACAGGTTTCAATTGCAATGTGTAAAAATCTATTGAAAATAGCAGACCTACAAGCTCACAACGCATCGCATGAGCATGTAGATCGGCTATTTTCTAATAGCCAATGTTCAAATAGGGCAAATATATGTTTTATAATAATAAACCAAATCTACAAAGTAACTAGCAACTAATAATAATGTAATTGTAATTGAAGAGTATATTTTTTTATAAGAGTAGTATAATGTGAAGCACGGAAGTTAGCGAATAATTTAACTCACAGGTAAGGGGTGGGAGTTTATAAGTTTTACTTCATCTCACTCCTTTTCGGATATGTTTAGATTACTTTCTTTATTTCTTTTCCTCTTTTTTCTTTTTTGCCATATTTTAATCTGGTTTCATTTAAATTTCAATTCATTTAAATTGTTGTCTTTGTGATCTTGAAAGTGCAAAAGAAAATAATTCTGTTTTTATTAACATATTCGAAATAAACATGACAAATAAACAAAAAACAAACTAAAGTTTTCAAATAAATGTAGTAAAAGTACAATATTTGCCTTTGAAATGTAGTGGAGTAGAAGTAAAAGTATTGGAAATTGGAAATACTCAAGTAAAGTGCAAATACCTTAAAATTAGCTTAAATATACTGTACTTAAGTAAATGTACTTAGTTACTTTCCACCACTGTATATAAGTCATTATAATTCATCATACCCATGTTCATACTCATGTACTTTCTTGGATTCACAAGAAAGATGTGCAAGACCATTAGTCTAGGACCTGGCTAAGATATGTATGCACTTCATTTAGGAGAGAATATCTCAACTGTTCTATGCTAATATGACCCCAGGGAACAACTTAGGAACTGTGACTAATTCTCTATCCGGGACGAAATACCCGAAAATGACCACGCCCTTTTTAAAATGACCATAACCGGTGCACTTCTTCCAACATGGCTCTATCTGCTAAACCGTTGGAGCTACAGATTTACTGAGGTGCTCAAAATGTTCAGAATACTTATGTTTAGGGAAACATAGTAAAGTGTAAAATTTCTAATTTGCAAATCAATCTAAGAGCACCACATTTGTCCCAGATTTAACCCAGGGCATGCTCTAATGATTTAGCAAGGGCGCCCGAGCCAGCGACCTTCAGGGTCATCATAGTGGCCAAATCCAATATGGCTGCCACCTGACAAAATGCTATAACGTTTGAACCACATTTTGAGCTATGAATGCAAACTTGGTATCTAAATCATGTTTTTTGACAATTAGAAACATGTTTGAATGCTTATCTTTATGATTTAATCCATCTAGAGGACACTAATTTGATTATCACAAATATGGCCACTATGTTATGAAACAACCAATCTATCTTACGATGTAATCGTATTGAAACAAGAATGATTTAACAGTAGAACCAATTCCTATGATGATAGGCCTACAGCTACAGCTAATATGTTTTATAATGTAATCATTTATATCTGCAAAGTAACTAGTAGCTAAAATTTTCAAATAATTGTAGTGGAGCAAAAGTACAATATTTGCCCCAAGACTGCACTCTGATCTCTCTGTGTGTGTGTGTGTGTGTGTGTGTGTGTGTGTGTGTGTGTGTGTGTGTGTGTGTGTGTGTGTGTGTGTGTGTGTGTGTGTGTGTGTGTGTGTGTGTGTGTGTGTGTGTGTGTGTGTGTGTGTGTGTGTGTGTGTGTTTGTGTGTGTGTGTGTGTGTGTGTGATGCTTTATTCATATGTCCTTTCTGTAAACTAACACTGCTCACCTATGCAAGACGTAAGAACACACACATTTTTTTTAAATATTTGTATTAGCTTTTCCTTGAATGTCACAATGCAACTTTGGTTCACTGTTTCTCTCTCAGTCTCAGCCTCTCTCTCTCTCTCTCTCTCTCTCTCTCTCTCTCTCTCTCTCTCTCTCTCTGAGCCCCCCCCACTCTGAACCCCACACCTCCCATTGTTTGAACAAACCTCTAATTTACATATGTAAGGGAGATTCCCTAGCAGAGAAAAGTGAGAGGCATATCCAGGTATCTTAAAGGCATTTGAAGGTAAACAGTCCTCTCCCGCATTCATTGAAAAACTCCCACCAATCATTTATGTTAGGTGGGTGTATGCCTTGTCCACGTATCCAGGTATATCACCTTTTTCACCCAGTGACAGTATGTTCAACAATGCTCAGCATAACATGTAATACTATATAGTATTACTATTCTATACACCATTGACTAGTATGATATTATACAGTAATAGTCAAAGGTGTATAGAATTGTTTACAATATGTTTATATCACATTATGGTCTTGGTGTTACAACAGCAACAGCTTTACTGGCAAGATAGATCCAGGTTCACACTAGTCATGGAGTCCCAGTACCAGCCCAATTTGAAATCTGGGATATTTTGTTGGACGGAGGTTGTCTGATTCCAATAGGAGCTGGTCTGCAGCAGTTTTTACATGCTGAATCAGTGCAGCTTGGGTGGGAGGAATGTTCTTGAGGGACTGAGAAAAGCCACTGTCAGGATTCATCTACTCTGCTGTGGCCACCACGGCTCTTGCCGTACAGTATATGATGATGACCATTCACTCCAGTCTTTGGACATGGAAAGTCGATCTTTTCAGGCTCCAAGGATGACCAGAGTTTCTTTGAGATACCTGCACTCCTTTTCCCATAATCAGGGAAGGCTGATGTTGGTCAAATGAGAACCTTCCTCCCACCTAAGCTGCACTGATTCAGCATGTCAGAACCGGGGAACCGTACTGGACCCATCTTGCAGATGCCAGTAAAGCTTGCGCCATCCTCCATTTCTTTCTTTGAAATATGCAAAATGGAGGTCCAGCCACACCCAGTCATAAAGATAAGCATTCCAACATGTTTCTAATTGTCAAAAAACATGATTAGACACCAAGTTTGCTAATTTATAACATCTGGTTCAAACGCTTTAGCCAAAACCTTTTTCAGGTGGTGGCCATATTGGATTTGGCCACAATGATGACCCAGAGCGTTAATGGCTCAGGTACCCTTGCTAAATCATTAGAGCATGCCCTGGGTTACATCAATTTAGGTGCTTCTAGACTGATTCACACAAAATTATTCCTATAGCCCTGCCTGGACTGTAATGGCGGGGGTGGCCATAGCTGAATGGTTAGTGAACCTGCCTAGGGAGCCAGAGGCCCTGGTTGCCCCAGGTTCGATTCCAGGCCAGGTCAGCATATGTGTCGATGAAATGAAATTTGTCCCTGAGCAAGACTCTTAACCCCTAATTGCTCACAGGTTCTCATTGGAAACAAGACCGCAAGGACTTTCATGAACGACCTGTTAAAAGGAATTATCCTTTAATATGTTGGCAGTTTCTTTTGCGTTTTTTAGCTGTTCTGTCATAAAATATCAAATTAGAAATATTACACTTTACTATGTTTCCCTAAACATAAGTATTCTGAACATTTTGAGCACCTGTCTGTAGCTCCAACGGTTTAGCAGATAGATTCATGTTGGAAGTATAGTGCACCGGTTATGGTCATTTTTAAAGGGCGTGGTCATTTTCGGGTATTTCGTCCCGGATAGAGAATTAGTCACAGTTCTTAAGTTGTTCCCTGGGGTCATATTAGCCAAGAACAGTTGAGATATTCTCTCCTAAATGAAGTGCATACTTATCTTAGCCAGGTACTATTGGCAGATTCTGCCCCAGAGGTAAAATAAAAGTGCGGTGGGACCGCGCCTTAAACAAGAGTTTGTACATTTGCACAATCCTTACCCAGCCACTAAGCTAAGTGTATTTATAATATATGAGGTGTTTGTAAAGAGAATAAATGTTGCTTCATAAATGGTTTCACAGAATTTGGGAGCATCACACATTGCTCAGTTGAAAGCAGTGGTGTAAAGTAACTCAGTACATGTATTCAAGTACTGTTCTTACAGTAGGTACAATTTTGAGGTATTTTTTTTACTTTACTGCAGTATTTCCAATTTTCAATACTTTTACTTCTACTCCACTACACCTCAGAGGCTAAATTATACTTTTACTTCACTACAATTATTTGAAAACTTTAGTTAATAGTTACTTTGTAGATTTCGATTATTATTACAAAACATACATTAACCACTTCAGCCCTACATTTCGCCATTTGAAAATAGCCAATCTACAAGCTCACAATGCGTCTTAATGCGACGCATTGTGAGCTTGTAGATCAGCTATTTTCAAAAGATTGATATACATTTGAAACGTGAAAATGGGACATTCTGCATAATGAGTAGCCTACTTTCTACTTTTGGTACTTTAAGTACATTTTGATACCAATACTTTTGTACTTTTACCCTTACTTTTTAACTTTTACATAAGTAAAAAATGTGAGTACTTTTTTCCACCACTGTTTATATATAATTACAACAACACTCGTAGCAGAGAGAGACAGAGAGACTGGATTCAAATAGGTGGTTTCAATGAGGCTAGACATTTAAAGATGAAACTTCTATGTCGCCCTATACTGAGACCAAATAAAAGTTTAAATCAAGTTTAAATTAAAACAATCACATGATAGAGCCCTTTAAGTATCTCGTTGCAGATACTTAACTTAATTAACAACGAGGAAAGAAATTGGCAACTGACCCCTTCAAACCACATGACATGAGAGAGACATCTGCATTCAATTAAGTAATATTCTGTCAAATATTATTATTTCTATACATGATCTGATACTGTGGCGCCATCAGGGACAATAATTAAAATATGCAACACAGAATTGAGTGTGAAACAAGAACCCTCAGTGTTTCTCCTTGCTTTAACCATGAGCTACAAAAAATAAATGGGTTCAAATCCAACCCCGCCTTGTCTGGCAGGTCTTTCCTGTATTCCTACTATATGTCCTTGGCAGTGGTGAAAAAAGTACTCCCATTTTTTTTACTTAAGTAAAAGTATCAATACTGCAATGTAGAATTACTCTGTTAGCGGTGGGAGCGCGCCATAAAAGTACAAAAGTATTAGCATCAAAATGTATTTAAGTACCAAGAGTAGAAAGTATTCATTATGCAGAAGGCTCCATTTCACAAGTTTTCAAAATGTATAAAATAATTTTGAAAATAGCAGATCTACAAGCTCACAATGCGTCGCATTGTGAGCTTGTAGATCGGCCATTTTCAAAATGGCCGAAATGTATATAGGGCTGAAGTGGTTAATGTATGTTTTGTAATAATAATCAAAATCTAGTAACTAAAACACAAAATGGTAGTAATACAAACTACAGACCTTTAACAAAAGGGGCATGTCATAGGCAAAAATGTTCAAACATTTGAAAAAAAAAAAAAAATTAAATAGCACACTTACAACGTGCCATAAGGCAACACGTTGTGAGCTTATAGATTCGCTTTTAACAGGACTACAGCCAAATGATCACCAGACATTGTGTTTGAGGAAGGCCCTGCATGCTATTGCATTTCTACTTGTCAAAAACAATATTGTACTTGTATTGAGACCAGGTGTTGGAAAACCCCAGTCTACGTCCTATCAGTTTGGTGAGGAGCTGCTCTCACAACATTATAAAACATAAACGGAAGGCAGTGACTCAAGACACAAGGGGATAGGATAGTCTAATTATAGACATTTATTTATCTGTGCCTATAGTTGCCAAGATAAGCATAATATACACACATGTGTGTCTGCCTGTGTGTGCAAGCGCTCACAAATAATGACATTAACATTTGTTATTGTTGTTGTGGCCATGGCAATTAAATGGACAACGGAAAAAGTGAATGCAGGGAGTAGGTTAAAAGGTGGCGGGGGGACGACTGAGGGAATGACGGAGGATTCATCGCAGGAAAAGGATTTACGAGTGGGAGGAGATGAAGGGAGACACATGGTGCGTAGGAGGAGAGGAGAGGAGAGGAGGGGAGAGGGGATTCCCTGCACCCATCAGGGGGAGGGGGGAGGGGGAGCTCAACCTGGCCTTGTGGTTCAGCTGACTCTGAGTGGACAGACTGACCCTGCACACACGGACCGTTGTGGCCATTTTTCTCCGGGGGTTAACATGGAGATGTTAGATTTCGTGTGTTGAGACACCATGGAAAACATTCTGAAGTGTGAACTGTGCGCCATTTGCGCGAGCAAACAAGGGGGCCAAGTCTGTCCTGTCTGAACATGCTGTGTTCATTTATCAATTTATTAATGGCAACTATAGCTAGAGAGGTGTTTCTTTGGGTTGGCATCAGCCTTCCTTAACCACCTAAATCAGGGGTCTTCAACAGGGGGTCCGGGACCCCTAGGGGGTCCTCACAGTTACTACAGGGGATCCGCCAAATCTTTGTGTGATATGATATGATATATTTTTTATATATATTTTTTTACCTTAATCACTTGAACCCTAGAATTCCTTTTTCTGAAGAGAACTTAAGCCAAAAAATAGCAGATCTACAAGCTCACAACGCCTCTTGTTTGTAGCTTGTAGATCGGCTATTTTTTGGCAAAAAGGTATAGGTGTAGAGGGAAAAAAGAGCAGTCCAAGTAAACAAAAAAAGTTGAATCTGAAACACAATTTTATACAATATAGAGGGGGTCCCTGCTTCATCTCTGTCTCAGCTACGGGGGTCCTTGGCCTGAAAAGGTTGAAGACCTCTGACCTAAATGGTACATATATATATATACATCATACAAAGACATCTGAATTTAGTTTTAGTTTTGTATTTATATATATTTTCATTATTAATAAAAAATTGAATATTTGCTTAAAATGTGGGTAAGCTAATGTATCTATCAAAAAATGTTAAATCTCACTGGCATACATCTCTCTTCATTCTCTAGCAAGGACCACACCATCAACAAGATGAGTTTTAAAACTGCAACCCGGAACTTTTTTTGGTGAATAAAATGTGATTCTATTCACTACAGGTTAGGAATCGCTGGAGTAGAAGAAACAGGAAGGGAAGCCGGATGGGCGGGAGAGCCGCATATTGCAAGACCAAAAGAGATGCTCATTATTAGTTGTAATGTCTGTAATTTCTTGTAATTTGACTGACTTAGATTTGGGGGAGGGAGGGATAAGCGTGTTCCTCTGCACGCCTTACGTCCTCCCAGATGGTGAAACGTCAAATTTCAATGACGCTTTCTTGTGCGTCCGGGCCTTTAGATGGTTATTTATAGGAATGTGGACGTAATGAGATTTAGGTGTGATTCAACATGTGGCATAAAGGTCATAAGTGCAGGAAACTCCATCTGGCCTCTTGCGAAAGGTCAATCTTTTGACCTCGTCTTTTCCAATGACGAAGACGGTTACTGTCAGACGCAATGAAAGGAGGAGGCTTTCAACTCTAGCAACACACAGACAGACAGACAGACAGACAGACAGACAGACAGACAGACAGAGAGACAGACAGACAGACAGACAGACAGACAGACAGACAGACAGACAGACAGACAGACAGACAGACAGACAGACACACACACACACACACACACACACACACACACACACACACACACACACACACACACACACACACACACACACACACACACACACACACACACACACACACACACACACACACACACACACACACACACACACACACACACACACACACACACACACACACACACACACACACACACACACACACACACACACACACACACACACACACACACACACACACACACACACCACATAATAAACAATAATTTAAAACAATAACAAAAATAATTTTAAAAAACCTATTTATTTTGCGTTAATTGGCACCAATGGCACAACTAAAACTAGAGCTCACGTTGCCAATAAAGCCATTCTGATTCTGATTTAGTTTTTTTTCAAATACATTTTCGATTAAGCAGAGAGAGGCTGCAGCGAATGTCATTTTGGACGAGCACATCTATGTGAGGGATGGAAACGTAAAACTGATGAACTGACTTTCCTTGAAAACTGGGAGGACATTGCCACAAGTAAAACATGAGCAGTGGTGTAAAGTAACTTAGTACATTTACTCAAGTACTGTATTTAAGTAAATTTTTTAGGTGTTTTAATATTTCCAATTTACAATACTTTTACTTCTACTCCACTACATCTCAGAAGCAAATATTATACTTTTACTCCACTACAATTATTTGAAAACTTTAGTTACTAGTTACTTTCTAGATTTGGATTATTATTACAAAACATACATTGACCACTTCAGCCCTATAAACATTTCGGCCATTTGAAAATTGCAGATCTACAAGCTCACAAAAGATTTGTATACATTTTAAAACTTGTGAAATAGGGCATTCTGCATAATGAGTACTTTCACGTTTGGTACTTTAAGTACATTTTGATACCAATACTTTTGTACTTTTACTCAAGTAAATTTGTAATTCCGGACTTTCACTTGTAACAGAGTATTTCTACATTGCAGTATCAATACTTTTACTTAAGTATGGAATGTGAGTATACTTTTTCCACCACTGGACATGAGGTGGCATGATGGATGGTGTGAGGGCGTGAGAGAGAGAGAGAGAGAGAGAGAGAGAGAGAGAGAGAGAGAGAGAGAGAGAGAGAGAGAGAGAGAGAGAGAGAGAGAGAGAGAGAGAGAGAGAGGTAACCAGTGTGCAGTGTGGGATCTAAACTCAGCAGCTGGCAGCTTTAATCAAAGAGTGCAACATGGGCGCACTCCACAGAAGACCTCCAAAACAAGCCTTCTGTGATTTATGTCTCATATATCACATTCAGTGGTGGAGCATAAAGTACACAAACCCAGTCCTTGAGTCAATTTATAGATAGATACTCCTGGTCAAACATACAGTGAATGTTTTCTCTGTCAAATTTGCACTTGAGTTAAAGTGCTGCATTGCTTGCTTTTAAACATACTTAAAGGGATAGTTCACCCAAACAAATCCTTTTTTTTTTCAATCGATTAGTCACCCCATGCAGACTTGAATTAATGGATATTTTCTATTTTTTTGTCGCATTCCTAAGCCAATAATTTGATGACCAGCAGCTGTTCCGGTAGGAGACACAAGGAGACTATTTTGGGGGTGAACTATCCCTTTAAGTATTCAAAAGCACTTGCTTTTAAAAAGCCTGAAAAAGTGCAAATTACAAAGTGCATTTTTTTTAATACCAATGCATTGCTGTATTGAACATAGAAATTTCCTCAGCAAAAGGTGTGTGCGCATGCGTGTGTGCATGCGCACACATGCACACGCACACACGCACATGTGTATCGTCGTGGACACTGGATAGTAACCATAGACTGTAACCCATGAAAATATCTATTCTCCCCCTATCGGTTCACAACTCGGACGGCGCTGATTCGACTAGCAGACCTTCGGCCGGTCGGTGCGGGCACTCGCACCTGGAGGCGTGAGGGCGCGCCTCCTCGGCCTCAAGCTCTGCTGAGTCGGTGCGCTCTGCTGAAATGTCCACCCCTGCTTGTTGCCCAATGGCAACTAAAAAACAGGATGTGAATCAAGGAGCGTGTGAGGAACTAACTCTATGGTGAGGAAACAATGCTTCCTGAACGCTCCACAGAGGCCACACATCTGTTCACACTCCCAAGTTCTTCCCAATTTCCAACGAAAATGTAAACAAAAAGCTTATCAGTTTGACTTTCATTTCTTGTAAATTGACCGATTTAGAGTCAGAATGTGAGCTGGAGGAGGGAGGGATAGCGTGTTGAGTTCCTCTGCATGTGTTATGTCTTCACAGTGAAACTCCTCACTTTTCAGGGGAAAAGAGGAGTGTAGTGGAGGAACTGTCATCTTCATATGACATCAGTCGTGTATGATATATCTGCAAATGTGGGCTTTAATAATATATACAAATTTAATAATAATAATAAATAACAATACATAACATTTATAAGCGCTTTTCTCCCAAATTCGCTTTACAGCAACAACAAAAAAACAAGTATCCAGAAATACTTGTTCAGCCCAAGCAGAGCCCCACTGACTTGCATTACAAACATTTTAGTCAAATATAACGTATACAACATTATGTGGGGGTAGCCTACTTCTGTGACCTATTTGTGGAAAAGATAGATTTGGTGCTGACCAGTCCTGCAGTTTGCGAGTATAACTCCAGACTAGTGGTGTAAAGTAACTAAGTACGTGTACTCAAGTACTGTACTTAAGTACAATTTTGCGGTATTTTTTACTTTACTAGAGTATTTCCAAATGTCTATACTTTTACTTCTACTCATCTCAGAGGCAAATATTGTACTTTTACTCCAGTAAAAACGTTAGATACCAGTTACTTTGCAGATATAGCCCTATTTTATACATAGGCTATTTGAAAATAGCCGATCTACAAGCTCACAACGCGTCGCATTGTGACACGTTGTGAGCATGTAGATCGGCTATTTTCAAACATTTTAGTACTTTTACTTTTGATACTTTAAGTACATTTTGATACCAATACCTGTGCACTTTTACTCAAGTTAATTTTGAATTCCAGACTTTTACAGTACTTCTACATTGCAGTATTGATACTTTTACTTAAGTAAAACATTTGAGTTCCTTTTCCACCACTGCTCCAGACAGACAGACAGACAGACATAGAATAAGCACAAACCACTGTCCACCACTGTCTCTTCATTGTCCTCTTATCTTTAAGGAGAAACACCATGGGCGTTATGTTACTGGAAGGAATTGACAGAAAAAACTAAATTATTTCATTAAGATCCGTTGCTGATGACAATGTAGACAAAAGAGGAAAGACTGTTGCTTTGATAGTGATAATTCCAGTGGCTCACATGCGGAGAATTTGGCAAGGTGAAACACTCATGCCTGATAAGCAACTGGAAAGCTTTCCTAATATCATGACCAACAATGAACAACAACGTCTGTCATATTTATTTTAGTGAGTAAAGGTGAATAGGACATAACGTGTCCTCATCTGTAGTTCTTTGTAAATATGAATACACAGTATAACTTTTTCCAGCCAACAATGTTTTCCCTTTTTTTTGGGGGGCCTTTTAAGCCTTTATTGACAGGACAACTTTAAAGCCAACTCTAAAAGCACTCTAGAAGTTACAATTGATGATTTAACCACTTAAAGCGGCACTATGTAACTTTTTTTAATGAATAAAATGTAAAATTGTCCAATCTGTATGGTGAGTATGTTAATACAATATAACTTATACAATTGGGGTGGTTGTATTTTGCCTCCTTGCTCTTCTATTGAGACATTGTCTCACCTAGACACAGGATCTGACACAAATCTGATGGTCAAGATTCAATAGACACCTTAACAGACGACGTCACACTGATAAGAACCAGTATGCGCGCAACCAGTATGCGCGCAATGAAACCCATTCTGTCAGGTCTCGCTAGGACGCGCCTCACTAGCCAACACACAAGAGGAGGTTGGGGTGTGCTGAAACCAGCGCACCCCTAAACAACAGGTTGAGAATTGATTGCGTGAAACAATCACCTGTGCATCCAGTCTCAATGTTGGTAAACAAATAATTGGCTATTTATCCCCTGAGCAAGAAGGCAGGCTCTATTAGTTCAAAGATTTCAGCACCTGCGCAGGAAACCGGGTTCAAATCCGAAGAGGAAAGTTACATAGTGCAGATTTAAGTCCTATATAAATAGCCAATATACAAGCTCACAACTCATCGCATTGCGACATGTAAGTGGTTAAGCGATGGGTTAAAGTTGTATGTGAAATATTGGTATTTAGAAGATAACTGATGGTATTCTAAATCTAAACTATGCTCCAGGAATGCTCACTGTAACAGTCGAAGCCTGATAACCTTCAGTCCTAAAACCTAGCTTGAAACCACCCAGCTCAACTGTAGCCTGCCTGTTGATGATATAACTTAAATCTTCTTCCAAATGTGGTCACTGTGCCAATTTCCCATGAGTAATAAAATAAATGACATATGGTCCCTATCACTGTTTACTGTTTTGTCGAGTTTGTTGAGTCACCAGCCATTTCTTTTCACCTGACAGTGAGGCGGGCTTCTCAATCTCACCAGTGCGGTTGCTGGAGGCAAGGCAAGGCAAGACAAGTTTATTTGTGCGGCATATGTCAACGAGGCAATTCAATGTGCGTTTACATAAAACATTAAGCAAAAGAAATGTATTAGAAACGGACATTTGAATGTGAAAAATCTCCTTAATGGGAAATACCTAATGACACACCCAGAGGCAACATGGAGGAGTTGATCAACATTCTCCACAGTAGGGGGGAGAGCAATTTAACCATGCGCCATGTTGGGATGACATGCAACAAAATGAATAGTTTACAAAACTGCAGTATCAACCCAAAAAAATGTCTTACATAATAATTCCACTGCATTCAGGGCCATACCGAAAGAATGTGGGATGCAACTGACTGGTGAGATGTGTGGTGTGGTCGAAAGTGGCTAACCGCAAGAGGAAGTATACATCAAAAGTGAAAAATGACAAAGAATGAAACGAAAGATGACATAATGACAAGTGTTTGGTTTTTGCGTGCGAGGCGCTGGCTGCGGTTTTGGTGAGTAACAGGGTGAGGTTGTGGTGAAGCAGGCCTAATGTAGACACAGGCCAGCTGGGACAGTTTGTACCAACACTTACTATACTGTGTGCGTTGAACACTCACACACACACACACACACACACACACACACACACACACACACACACACACACACACACACACACACACACACACACACACACACGCATGCACACACGTACGCACACATGTTTGTATTACTATACTTGTGAGGACATCAAATTATTAGGATGCCAATTTTATAAATGCCATTTTGACCTTTTTGGGGGGCATTTTTAACCATGAAACTATAAAGCCTGAGTCACACTTACAATAGTTGCGCACCTAAATTAGCCAATATACAAGCTTGTATATCTGATTTTAGGTACGCAACTAAAACCCAGCTACAGGATAAACGCCCCACCTGACTATCGGGAGGGGCGTTTCTGGTTCGAGCCTGATCGGTAGCAATTATCAGACAAGATTATCCTATAGTATGAGGGGTTCAAATATCCAATCTTAAAGGGATAGTTCACCCCAAAATGACCCTTTTCCTATCGATTAGTCACCCTATGGAGACTTGAATACATGGATATTTTTTAGTTTTTGTCATATTCTATTAAGCCAATAATTTGATGACCGGCAGCAGTTCCGGTAGGAGACACAAATAGTCTCCTTTGTGTCTCCTACCGGAACCGCTGCCTACCTGGCCGCTGGTCATCAAATATGTTCGATATTTGTTTCTATGAGAGAAACAACTACAGGGAGACAGACTGAGAGGACTTTTGGAAATGGAAATGGTTATGGGTGCGTTAGACAGGCTTGTTGATATACAGCGAGAACACGACAGCGTGTCTTCAAAAACATATCACAACCATTCGTCCACTGCAAGTGTAACCATCTCCGTTGTTTCCAATTTTCTTCCGCACGTAAGCTGAGTTGACGTCAGGTGCTGGGTTGCCCCAATCTTCATAAAATCCTGTGCGAGGCGCCATCATTTGTTTAGTGCGTGTTTAAGATTATAGAGAAGCCTAAAGATTATTTGTCACCTACTCATACTGGAACAAGCAGTGAAATGTTGAGAAGAGAATCTTATAAGACTGTCCTGTAGTGTGCGATGCAACCAGATTTACAAATCGTTTAAGATGTAGTCAGAGTTGGGCTTAAGTGTAAATAAGGCGTAACTCTATAACCATACCAACCAACAACCCTTAAACCTGACCACTAAATGCCTAATCCTAGCCCTAAACCCAACCATGTTCCTTGTAAGCCTAAATTGTAAGCAACTCCACACACACACACACACACACACACACACACACACACACACACACACACACACACACACACACACACACACACACACACACACACACACACACACACACACACACACACACACACACACACACAGAGTGTTACATAACCTGCCCAGCTCAAGTCTAGCTTGATTCATGTCAAGCTGGAACAGGACATGTACAGTTTGTATCTATAAAAACATTAGCATAGCGTCATCTCGGTAACAGTGTCTTTCCACACTATACCAGTCAGACTGAAGCGCTGACTCACCCATAATGCACCACACCATGCTATTGTAAATCTTCGCTGTCGGGCGGAAAGCGTGTATGTCCAAACCTGTCAACCTGTGTTCCAATGGACCCGAGGTAGCCGTTATAGGCAGAAATCATACGACATTTGACACTTTTCAAAAAGATTGACTATTTGTGTGGAACACAGCAAGGTACAACAATGTAGGACATGAATATATGGGTGAACAAGATAAAAAGTTGAAATATGGCAATACAAGGTTTCTGCACTACAGTGACGGTATGTAATGTCATTCTGTATTGTGTACAGCACAGAATGACTGTGTACAGTGTACTGTACACTGTACAGTACATAATGCCCCACCCTATTGGCTAATTTAGGTGCGCAACTATTGTAAGTGTGACTCAGGTTAGTTATATATAGTTTACACAATATATAAATATGAGTGGCTAGTGCTACACAGCTCTATTTACTTCTGTGTTTATGTTGGTTGTATGTATGCTCTGTTATTTTGTGTTGTGTTAAGGCAGAGAGAGACAGAGAACACATTTCATTGTATTATAATACACATGACAATAAAGTTGAACTGAACTGACAGACTCAACCATATTGTTAGCTAACAACCAGGCAAAACACACTCCAAAAAGGCACCTGAAGGTTTTTGTTGGTGGTTTCTCCATCTTCCATCTTCTTGGTGCCAGTAAGCAGCAGTCCGGACATGCACTGCAGATAAGACAGATAAGAGATTTGGCAAAGCACTGCATCTTCCCTGCCTCGAGCCATGGCTTGATGACAAGCATGTGTCAAAACATTTAGCTCTGTTGCAAAGTCACTGCCTTTAGTCAACGACTTGTACAAATCATATGTGGGTATTTAGGCTATTGTAACATATTATCTTACGCCTCGCCGTGAACTGAAGAGGAATACCTGTCATCCACATCGCACCATAAATAGAAAGAAGAAATAAAGAAGAAATAGAATCAAGAATAAAAATGGATGTATTTGTCACTTACTCATACAGCAAAATATTGGTGGTACATATTCCACAACAACATGACTCAACTCAACTCAACTCAAATACATTTTATTTATAGAGCACATTTCAAATGACCAAAGCCAACCAAAGTGCTATACAACACAGCAGTAGAAAACAACAATGTCAAAAATACATGCCGCAATTGAAAGATTATTTAAAAAATGCACAGCAGAAAATAGTGAGGTAGAAATGTATTAGAAGACACAGATTAGCTGTGCTCAAAAGCCAGAGAAAAGAAATAAGAAATATGACTTCAATAATGATTTAAAAATGTCTATGTACCGAGAGGCTCTAATATTAAATGTAATAATACAAAATAATAAAAATAATAATAAAAAGGTAACAATAATAGATGTAAAAATAAAATATGATAGGAATAAAGTTAAAGTACAGTACACGCAGCACAGGTAGAGTACCGGTACAGTATAAGTCTCAATGCAGGTACTGTAGCAGCAGTGTCAAATATGCAAGAAACAGAAGGCATATATAATATATATTGTGACTTTCAGCCGTCTTCTCCTTTCCCTCCTTTTCTGGCACCTTCTCTGCCTCTATCACAAACAAACACTCACATTCCACCTGTAGGAGACTCCGTCTCTCTGAGTCAACGTCTCTTCTGACTTAGCATTGCCCCAGCGGGAACGCCTGAGTCACCTGTGGCTCTGTGCGTGTCAGTGTGTGTGTGTGTGTGTGTGTGTTTATCGCTGTCTGCCTATGAGTGTGTATGTGTGTCCCCTCGTCTGTCAACGCCTTGCTATAGCAGCTGGGTGGGCCCTGTCTGAAGATACAGACGAGAGACAAAGGCCAGTGTCTGGACGGCCGAGACAAAACACATTGCTGTCACTGACTTCTGTTGCCCTTTGCCCCGCGGGGCGGAGAACAGGGCACCCAGCCAGATTAAATACAAAACGGGAATTAAATTGTAGGAAGTTTCCAACAGGCCTGAATGGACAAGAGCCCGTATGATTTCAGTATTCCGCATGCTAACCACCTAAACCTTATTCTTCATTGACCTTATACACTCCGTTGAGGTACAGACCTCTATACTTGGTACAGGGTTCTATACTTGGTCCCCTAGAGGGGGACTCTAGGGGCGCTCCCCTAGAGTTAGTGTCGAAGTGTCCTTGAGCAAGATGCTGAACCCCTAATTGCTCCCGATGAGCAGGTTGGTGCCTTGCATGGTTTCCTCCGCCATCGGTGTATGAATGTGTGTGTGAATGGGTTAATGGCAAAATCAATGTAAAGCGCTTTGGATAAAAGCGCTATATAAATGCACCATTTACCCTCCTTTTTTCTCATACACACAATCCCCACCTAAACCTTATATTCTTCATTGACCTTATACACTCCGTTGAGGTACAGACCTCTATACTTGGTACAGGGTTCTATACTTGGTCCCCTCCTTATTTCTCATACACACAATCTCCCAGAATAGGGAACGGATAGGGTCAACCTAAAGGGTTCAACTCTGAACCCGTCATGCGTTGACTGTTGCTCAGGTACGTGATGAATCTGCCCCGTTTTCAATGTTTTTAACTGGTTTTCAATGTTTGTAACTTGTTTTCAGTGCTTTAAATGGCAACATTTCCCGGTCCTCAATCATGTCCGCATTCCGTCATCATCAGCCAAAATTGACAGCGTAGGGCTGTCGTCAACGCGGACTACCCTGCATGTTCAGAAATGACGCTAAAGGGGGGAACCCATGGGCATTTAAAACTGATGCCAAAGGAGGATTTGAGAGTGGAAATGTGCTTTATATAAACATTAATGACGGTTCAAAGAATCTGCCCTGGGGCCCTAGATTTCCTGGCAGAAGAATAACACTCCCGGCAAAAACTTGTTTCCAATACGGTAGGTGTGTAGTTGCTTGTCCATGCATGAACGCGAATGCAAATGCTCACCTCTCACTCACTCACACACACACACACACACACACACACACACACACACACACACACACACACACACACACACACACACACACACACACACACACACACACACACACACACACACACACACACACACACACAGTCACACGCACGTCCCTTGCAGTGACTCAGTTCTCTTTGCCGTGTGAAAAACACGCCAATCTAACGGCGGTCGACCACATTTCCGAGCACTCCTCCCTCCTCACCTGCGGAGCTCATTACCAAAATCACAGCGCGTCAACCTGCTGCGACAGGCCGCAACCTGACCCCGACCGCAATGCGTCTGGCAGGCAATTTGTACCTCGGCTCGTTTACCCTCCAGACACAGTCGTTTTCAGGGTGAAAAGAAACAGAAAACCCGAGGCTCATTACAGTCACACACTGTACTGAAAATGAGACGGCCAAACCGGAGTACGTACGGGCCATTAAAAAAAAACGCCACCGCAGGTCCCAGTTTTATGACTTTGACAGTGGAGCTTGTTGCGTGTCTCGAACATACATGTTAACCGAGCCCAGCCTAACCGAGGCCCCACTTAAACAGTAAATCCACAGTTGTACGTCTGTTCTCAAGCTGTGTGGCTGTTGTGGAAAAACACTGTGTTACCAGCCAGCTACTGCTGCTGGGTCACTGTGAATACACAGAGGGCTGCTCTTCTCCTTCATAAAGCGCTTTGTCAGGTTTTTCCTGCAGACATTTTTTTTTCTCCTTAAGCCTGATTGGTACTCCGTCGTACAACCGCGCCGGTCACTGAAAATAGCCGATATACAATCTCACAACGCGTCGCATACGGCGCTTCGTGAGATTGTATATCGGCTATTTTCAGCGACCGATGCCGCAATACGACGGAACATAATTTAGGCATTAAGGAGTGATGAGAGTGATGTAAAATGACCACTAATGTTTCCCCCAGAAAACTCTTTCTGCATGACTTACGATGCATCACACAAGGTAAGCCGAGTGGAAATGGTAGCTGAATGGATAAAACATTTCCTCCGTCGCAAAAGAAAACACGACGAAAGGAGAAAGAATGTGAGGGTTTGAGACGGAAATACTTTACGTTCCATGAATGAATGATGTGTTCGATGTTGCCCCATAATAAAAAATCTTGAGAGACCCAAAACTACGTCAGATAGTTGCACTTAATTCCTTCCTTCATTCATTCACTCATTCATTCATTCTAAAGGTTTACCCATGTCAAAATATCCTATTTGATTTTCCTATAGTCCAATAGAATCCTATAGGATTTAGAAATTCCTGTAAAAATCCTTTAGGATTTCTCTTTTCTTTCATTTACTAGGCTACTTAAAAATCTGCTGAATTGAAGCATATAGATACAGTATAGTGATATTCCACGCGTTAAAAAAGTATTGCATTTCATCTGCATTTAGTTAAAAAAAAAACTAGACTTTTGACTGGAACTCAGAGACGAGACCACATCATCCCTCCATTGGCTTCAAAGCCAGAGGGAGGGGAGAGGAGAGGAGGGCGAAACCAATGACTTGTGTGACCACAAAGTACACAGCAGTTGTTCAGTCATTTGTCGACACAGTTATCATCAAACTTGTCTGTGCTTCTATAACCTCTACACCCACACCCACATGCTACTCTCACGTGGGCGTGCTGCTGTGTGATGGACATGGCCTGTTTTCAAAAACAGTTTTTAACTCAATGCCAGTGGTGTAAAGTAACTAAGTACCTTTACTCAAGTACTGTACTTAACTACAATTTTGAGGTATTTTTTTTACTTTACTGGAGTATTTCCAATTCATTTTTCAGTACTTTACTTCTACTCCACTACATCTCAGAGGCAAATATTTTACTCCAATTATTTGAAAAGTTTAGTTACTAGTTACTTTGTAGATTTTGATTATTATTACAAAACATACGTTACCCACTTCAGCCCTATGTATTGTAGATCTGCTATTTTCAAAAGATGTTTATACATTTTGTACATTTGAAAACTTGAAATGGGACATTCTGCATAATGAGTACTTTGACTTTTGTTACTTTAAGCTCATTTTGATACCAATACTTTTGTACTTGTACTCAAGTGAATTTTGAATTCCGGACTTGTAACAGAGTACTTCTACATTGCAGTATTGATACTTTTACTTAAGTAAAACATTTGAGTATTTTTTACACCACTGCCCACACCCACATGATAACCTCATGTGGGCGTATTGCTGTGTGATGGACGTGGCCTGTTTTCAATAAGAGGTTTTAACTCGATGCTACATTTCGCTTTCCTTTTCCTTGAAGTCTGATTCCTCATCCTAACAATGCGATCCCACCGAATAGGCTCTATGCACAGCAGCCATATTATCACTTCCTTCACAGGTGTTACCAATGATACTAATGAAGGCTCTGTTCCATTTAGTGTAGCACAGTGGTTTCCACGACCCCCATAACTCTGAGAGTGTACAAATGGAACCAAATGGACCCTAACGGGTCCATTTGGTTCCATTTGTACACTCTCAGAGTTACACACCTGTAAGGGGCCATTTGGAAGCCCATGAGGGCCCCTGGACCCCAACTGTAGACCCACTGGTGTAGCAGAGTGTTTCCAGTGAGCCAACATGCACAATATCAGCACCCTGACTCTGTTTGACCAGAATGGAACAGAGCCTTCATTAGTATCATTGGTAACACCTGTGAATGTCTTCATAATATGGCTGCTGTGAGTAGAGCCTATAGAGGAGTGTGCTGTGTGGGCTGAGCCTTGTTCAGGTCAGACGCCGACAGCCTACCTATAGTGTACACAGGGATGTTATTTGATTGATCTCACTGAGGTGTTTAGTCTAGTCAGTTTAGAGACCTTTTCGTCTGAATGGGCCTGAACGAGTTTGGTATCACGTTCCCAGGGCCGTCGTAAAGCAGTGAACAGCAGTGGTCTAAAGTAACTGAGTACATTTACTCAAGTACTGTACTTAAGTACAATTTTGAAGTACTTTTACTTTACTAAAGTATTTCCAATTATCAACACTTTTACTTTTACTCCACTACATCTCAGAGGTAAATATTGTACTTTTAGTCCACTAGAATTATTTGAAAACTTACTAGTTACTTTGTAGATTTTGATTATTATTGCAAAACATACATTAACCCCTTCAGCCCTATTTTGGCCATTTGTCGTGCGACGCATTGTGAGCTTGTAGATCGGCTATTTAAAAAAGATTCTTAGACATTTTACACATCAAAAAACGTGAAATGGGACATTCTGCATAATGAGTACTTTCTACTTTTGGTATATTTTGATACCAATACTTTTGTGCTTTTACTCAAGTGAATTTCTGACTTTTACTTGTATTTTTACATTGCAGTATTGATACTTTTACTTAAATAAAACAATAGAGTACTTTTTCCACCAGTGGTGAACAGTGATAATCATAGGGCCTGATGAGGCTACATGGTTCGGACAGAATAAGACAATTTGGAACTTATTTCAATAAATAAAACATTATTTTAACAAATCCGTATGGAATACAACTAGTACAGTACATGTGGTTGGAGGTGGTCTCCCTATATATACTCTTCCATTGAGACATTTACACCCTGGTGTCTGGGTTGACAAGTAGTACTGCCTGAAGCTCAGAAGCACAATATCTCCTTGCCTCTTTGGTCTCTAATGTGGGAGAGACCCATGTTTGAAAAGTTACTGATCGCAGCTTTAAAGTCCTCACTGATAGTCTGGTAAAAGTAAATAGAGCAGTAAATGTGAATGTCATGTGGAAACAAGGCTTGTTTTTCCCAGGTTTAACCCTTTAAAACCGGGTAAGCATCATTGTCCTTTTAGATTTATATATATATATGTATAGCAACACAATTTTTTTCAGAAAAGTCCTGAAAACTGCTGATTTAGAAAGCATTTGTAGAATAGGCTCTATGCACAGCAGCCATATTGGGGAATTGGGCCCCTTCCTTACTTCCTTCACAGGTGTTACCAATGATACTAATTAAGGTTAAATGTTCCATTTAGTGTGGCATAGTGGTTGTCTTATTTTCAAGGACCCCCATAACTCTGAGAGTGTACAAATGGAACCAAATGGACCCGTACACACCCACCATAAGGGGCCATTTGGGAACCAAAATGGAGTGTTTCCAGTGAGCCAACATGCACGATATCAGCACCCTGACCAGAATGGAACAGAGCCTTCATTAGTATCATTGGTAAAGGTAACACCTGTGAAGGAAGTAAGAAGAGGCCCAATTTGTTTCCAATATGGCTGCTGTGCATAGAGCCTATCGTACACAGGTCTTAATGTGTTAATATAACAATGTGTGGACACAGTTGGGTTGTTTATAGATTATAGTGAAGCTCTGCAGACCTGCATGTGGTACCAGTCTCTGGTCTGGGAATGTTTATTACATTGGCACATACAAAATAAAACAAGACACTCCATAGATAAATCTGAGCACCTACATTTTTTCCACTACTCCAGTGGTGGAAAAAGTACTGACCATTTTTCACTTAAGTAAAAGTACCAATACCACAATGTAGAAGTACTCTGTTACAAGCCTGTGTTCAAAATGTTACTTGAGTAAAAGTACAAAAGTATTGACATCAAAATATACTAGTAAAAGTACAAAAATGTTTGAAAATAGCCGATCTACAAGCTCACAACGCGTCGCGATGCCCTATTTTATGTATAAAATGGGGCTAAAGTGGTTTATGTATGTTTTATAATATAATATTGATATCTGCAAAGTAACTAGTAACTAAAGTTTTCAAATATAATTGTAGTGGAGAAAAAGTACAATATTTGCCTCTGAGATGTAGTGGAGTAGAAGTAAAAGTACTGGAAAATGAAAATACTCCATTAAAGTAAAAAATACCTCAAAATTGTAGTTAAGTATAGTTCTTGAGTAAATGTACTTAGTTACTTTACACCACTGTTTATTACATTGGCACATACAGAAAAGGAAAAAAAACACTCCATAGATAAATCTGAGCACCTATATTGCTTCCACTTTCCCTCTGTAGTTCAAATACGAACACTCTCTCTCTCTCTCTCTCTCTCTCTCTCTCTCTCTCTCTCTCTCTCTCTCTCTCTCTCTCTGCCAACACCTACGTTTATTTCCTGTACCTCCTCCTCCTCCTCCGTCTCCCTTTCACCTCCTTGCATGTGTTGGCTTGATTCTCTTATTACATAACTCTGTATTCTGTGTGTGTGTGTGTGTGTGTGTGTGTGTGTGTGTGTGTGTGTGTGTGTGTGTGTGTGTGTGTGTGTGTGTGTGTGTGTGTGTGTGTGTGTGTGTGTGTGTGTGGGGGTGTGTGGGGGTGTGTGTGTGTGTATGCTCTCTGGAGTTTCTCACTCTCTCCCAGCGCTACTCCCCACACAGTAGAATACTAACACTTATGACTTATTACGGTGCACTTAACCTCTTCTAAAGATTACATCACTGCATCATCTGCTTCCATATCCTCTGGATTCTTTAACCCATTAAGACCTGAGGCCGATTCTTTTCTCAAACTTTTTTGACCCCCAAAATGATATGTATTTGGCCGCGGACCCCCCATCTGAAAATATTTAGTGCCAGGGACCCCCAGAAAAAGGGAAGATTTGTGTTAAAAAAAATCAAAATTATTCAAAGTTTTTCAAACATAAAAAAACAACAAATCAAAAATAGCAGATGTACAAGCTCGCTGCATGACGTGCTGGGAGCTTGTACATCTGCTAATTTTGAGAACCACTGTTCTAAACCACTGTTATACATCCTAAGAGTTTTCTGAAAAAAGTATGTTCATATATATATAGCTAAAATCTAAAAATACGGATGCTTTGCCCGTTTTAATTTGACAATCAGATCGTTTAGCGAACGGACAACTTTGTCATCAAATCATCACACAACATCTTCAACCATCAAATAAAGCATTCGTCTTTTGTCTAAAATATGATTCAATTACAAGTTACATACGGAATTAATTGATAAAGCAAGTGTTTGGCTCAATGTCAACTTTCTAAATGTGTGTTCAATTGAAGTCCCGGTATTTTTTTAAATCTTCGCTGTTAACACTTAATTTCATCAACCCTCAATAATGAAGAATCCAGGTGTATATTATTAGCTTTCTAGCTTTCTAACAAGCTGCAATGCGGTTGTAAACACTTATAACGATACATTTTTTAGACTTCTCGCCTTTTGGACCACAATGGGTTTGATCCCGGGCACCACCAACTCAGCGTATGAGTAGCATGGGGTCTAGCTGACAATATAGGCTCTATGCACAGCAGCCATATTGTGAAGAAATTCACAGGTGTTACCAATGATACTAATGAAGGCTCTGTTCCATTCTGGTCAAACAGAGTCAGGGTGCTGATATTGTGCATGTTGGCTCATTGGAAACACTCTGCTACACAGTTGGCCTAGAGTTGGGGTCCAGGGACCCTCATGGGCTTCCAAATGGCCCCTTATGGGTGTGTAACTCTGAGAGTGTACAAATGGAACCAAATGGTTCCATTTGTACACTCTCAGAGTTATGGGGGTCGTGGAAACCACTGTGCTACACTAAATGGAACAGAGCCTTCATTAGTATCATTGGTAACACCTGTGAATGTCTTCATAATATGGCTGCTGTGAATAGAGCCTATAAGCCCCTCCAACCTATAGCAGCACAAGTGCTATTTCTCAGAGGAGTTCATGTTGAATCGTGGGAATATTCTGGTGACATAACGTAACAAATGTGACCCATGGGATTGGGAACTGTGTGGTTAGAGTGTCTGCCCTGAGATTGGGAGGTCGGGTTTCACTCCCTGTTTGAGTCATATACCAAAGACTATGAAAATGGTACCCTCCTTGGCACTCAACATCAAGGGTTGGATTATGGGTAGGTCCCTGTGGTATACTAGCGTCATGTCCAGGGGCAGGGGGTGTATTTGTACACAGTGGTGTAAAGTAACTAAGTACATTTACTGTAATTAAGTACAACTTTCAGGTACTTCTACTTTACTGGAGTATTTCCAATTTTCAGTACTTTTACTTCTACTCCACTACATCTCAGAGGCAAATATTGTACTTATACTCCACTACGATTATTTGACTTTCGTACAGTAGTTACTTTCTAGATTTGAATTATTATTACAAAACATACATTAACCACTTCAACCCTATAGATTTCGGCCATTTGAAAATAGACGATCTATAAGCTCACAATGCGTCGCGATGCGACACATTGTGAGCTTGTAGATCTGCTATTTTCAAAAGATGTTTTATACATTTGAAAACTTGAAATGGGACATTCTGCATAATAAGTAGGCCTACTTTTACTTTTGTTACTTTAAGTACATTTTTATGCCAATACTTTTGTACTTTTACTCAAGTACATTTTGAAATCCGGACTTTTACTTGTAACAGAGTATTTCTATATTGCAGTATTGATACTTTTACTAAAGTGAAAAATATGAGTACTTTTTCCACCACTGCCAAAGACAATGAAAATGGTAAACTCCATGGCAATAAGCATCAAGGGTTGGATTGTGGGTAGGTCCCTGTGGTATACTAGCGTCGTGTCCAGGGGCAGGGGGTGTATTTGTACATAGTGTCATGTCCAGGGGGTGTACTTGTACT
This sequence comes from Gymnoscopelus microlampas, assembly GCF_963454915.1. Taxonomy (NCBI): domain Eukaryota; kingdom Metazoa; phylum Chordata; class Actinopteri; order Myctophiformes; family Myctophidae; genus Gymnoscopelus; species Gymnoscopelus microlampas. The sequence continues at coordinate 44,651,958 of NC_139956.1, read as the reverse complement.
TCAAGCTGCCTCACGCAATGGAAACAGGAGTTATAGTCTCCTGACCCTAGGGGCCACATGGCTCAGGAACAGTTTGTTCCCAAGGCTACTTAGACTTAGAGATCTTACACTCTGGTCTTTTCTTCACTGAGTTACGGACATATACACTTATTTGAATAGTGTTTTCTGAGAAGAGAAACTGCAAGGCATGTTCGGAGATTCTTTTGGGATGCGAATAAGCCTCATAAAAACCTCATAAGCCTCATAAAACATTTATGTTTCTTTCACAACGAGTCGACGAGGGCTTGCGCCGGGAGGAGAGGGTGAGTGGCGGGGAAGTGAAATGAAAAAGAAGAGAAAAAGTAGGAAGGAATTCATGCTGAAGCTGAAATGGAAACAACAGAAGTCATACAGATGAGTCAGGCAGATAGAGGCATGACTTCAGTGTCTTCCCCCATGGCTCCGTTTAAAACTGATGAATAGTTCCATGGGGTCTCTCACATTAGTCTCTTAGGTCTGACTCACCATGGGCTAAGTATAGACCCTGAGGGTCATTAATTGGCGCTTTTCCACTGCATGGTCCCCGACTTGTTTCTCTACTCCAGACTCGTCCGTAGTGGTTTGTACTGGTTTTCCACCTTAAGTACCTGTTACCTTTTTTGGTATGACCTCCGCCAGTGTTCTCAGCAAGCTGTGGCGATACCAAAAGGTGACTTGAAAACGCTGCCGACTGCTGAGATTTCAGAGAGAATTGTCGGTGTTCGACACGGGACACAGACAGTGGTGGAAAATGTACAACAATGTTTTACTTGAGTAAAAGTATCAATACAGCAATGTAGAAATGCTCTGTTACAAGTAAAAGTCTGGAATTCAAAATTCACTTTAGTAAAAGTATAAAAGTACTGGTATCAGGTATCAGCAGAAAAGATACCTCAAAATTGTACTTAAGTACAGTAGTTGAGTACATGTACTTAGTTACTTTACACAAGCTGGACACGGCACATCCTAAGCCATATTCTGCTTCTATTGGTGGGTGTTTGACATAGGGGGTAAATAAGTGAATACCATGTTCTTGTATCTTTATGAGGCCCTAATATCCTCATTAGCAGATGATGAAACAGCCTGGCGCCTGTGGGCATAGCCAATCCTCATACCTTCAGAGGGCTATGTCTTCCGTGTTAGGGCAAACATTTAAATTTGGGGTTAGAATTCATGTGAGGTTATATTAGGTAAGCATGTGGTTTACCGCAAAATCCAAGAAGTTAATCGAACCCAGAGTTACACTAAGACCCAGGGATTTGCTGTGTATGAAGATTCAGGTTGTGGGTTTGGAGTGCAAGGAATGTACAAATGGCAATTATAGTAAGATGGTCCTGTGCTGTGTGTGTGTGTGTGTGTGTGTGTGTGTGTGTGTGTGTGTGTGTGTGTGTGTGTGTGTGTGTGTGTGTGTGTGTGTGTGTGTGTGTGTGTGTGTGTGTGTGTGTGTGTGTGTGTGAGACAGCGTTTAGGATTTCTATACAGGCCTGTGATAGCACATGAAAAACAGGGGCGCGCGGACACAGGAAATGACGTGCCTGCTGCACACAAGAGATTAGAGACACTTTTGCTGACACAAGTTGCGAAGCATGCGGGCCACACACACACACACACACACACACACACACACACACACACACACACACACACACACACACACACACACACACACACACACACACACACACACACACACACACACACACACACACACATATCTGGAAGTGAGTTCTTAGTCTTCCCAGAACTATGCTCTGGAATCTGCCAAATATAAAGCGCATTCCAATGGAATATTTTGGGAATCCTGTGTCAGTTGTTACATAAATAAACAAGCACAGGACTGATGTACATCCACACAGGCATATCAGTATAGTTTATACTTTATAAAAATTACAATTCAATTAAAGTAGCCTTTCCTCAGAAGCTGACTGAGATGGAATATGTCTGTCCTGAAATCAGAATTCCTCCGATCCTCCATGTTCTGTGGAATTGTGGAAAGGTAAGACACTTCATTCACTGACCTTTCATAAAGTTTCAAACATTACTGAAACATCCAACACAATAACCACTTGAACCCTATATACTTGAAAACAGCAGAGCTTCAAGGCAAGGTCACAATGTGTTGCATAACGCGCACGCACGCACGCACGCACACACACACACACACACACACACACACACACACACACACACACACACACACACACACACACACACACACACGTTTGTTACTGTGGGTTGGACTTTTTTTCATTTTTAGCTTATATGCTTTATTGACCACACCAAGACTACATTATGCTGGGTGTGCTGCTTGCTATGCATTTAAATCAAAGTCCTTTATAACTTTGCACCATTATATCTCTCTCTCTCTCTCTCTCTCTCTCTCTCTCTGTTCCATTCTGGTCAAACAGAGTCAGGGTGCTGATATTGTGCATGGTAACCGTCTTCCACGCCGACATCTCGCCACTCCGACTAGTGGCTTCCGCGTGCGGTTAGGGTTAGGGTGAGGGTTAGGTATAGGGTTCGTTAACGTCGGAAAGGCGACATGTCGGAAAGCTGCCATGTAACCATTGTGCATGTTGGCTCACTGGAAACACTACTGGGTTACACCAGTGGGTCTACAGTTGGGGTCCAGGGACCCTCATGGGCTTCCAAATGGCCCCTTACAGGTGTGTAACTCTGAGAGTGTACAAATGGAACCAAATGGACCCGTAAGCTTCCATTTGGTTCCATTTGTACACTCTCAGAGTTATGGAGGTCGTGGAAACCACTGTGCTAGACTAAATGGAACAGAGCCTTCATTAGTATCATTGTTAACACCTGTGAAGGAAGTGATAATATGGCTGCTGTGCATAGAGCCTATTGTGTGTGTAGCCCTGGCCCACATACAGCATGCTACTATAACGAGGAGAGGAGAGCACAATTCAACAATTGTAAACACCTGCCCATCAATTAACCATGGCACTGCTCCCTGAGTTACCCCCATCTCCATCTCCGCCCACAGCCGTCTTGAGTGAAAGTGTACAGAAATCAGATGCTAATAAAAAGGGCACCAGAACTAAATAATTTCACAATATGTACAAAAAAACCTTCAACATTGAAACCACATTGGCTCTTTTTCCCCCATATTAGGAGTGTTAGCAACTGTTAGGACCTTGTTAGCAAATTTTAGGACCTTCGTTAGGACCTGTTAGGATGATGTTAGGAAGTGTTAGGACCTGTTAGGATGATGTTAGGAAGTGTTAGGACCTGTTAGAATGATGTTAGGAAGTGTTAGGAGGATGTTAGGAAGTGTTAGGACCTTGTTAGGAAGTGTTAGTATGTTGTTAGGCAGTTTGCAGTCTATTCGCTGGCAGTAGTATAGTAGTATATAGTAGGATACAACATTTTTTAAATTCAAAACTAATTCACAAAGTGAATGTATGTATCTCAGAGTTACAAATGGATAAATTAACAATGAGGATTTTTATTATATCAAATATGTGTGACTGAGGTGTTAGGGTTAGGGTTAGGGTTATCTCATGATACAATTGCTTCTATTTTAATGGCTAGGTTGGCCAGTAATTTCACTGATGACAAAATGAACATAGCGTTCATTCCTGAAGGTGACTGTGTGGACAGAGATGAGGAAACTAAGGTTACGTGGTGGTCTGGTGGATTAGTAAGAGGAACTAGCTCATGGAAAATGGGGAAATGGGGAAAGTGTGCATGTTACATAGAATGTAGGGCAATTTCTGATAAATGCCTAAGTTGTAAAGGAGGGAAGTGGTCGAAGATAAAAGAGGAATGAGCAATTTTCTTTTTTTTCACGAGTGCGTGCGCGCCTGTGTACGTGCATCAACTAATTGATGCTGAAGTGCTTCAATGGGCATCATTCATACCTCGTGCTCAATTATAATAAAAGGTTTGGGCTATTATTAATACACCAGCACTATGCTTCTTTTTTTTGACAGATTTGTTGTTAATGGGAACAAATGGAGTGAATTGTGTGTTACTACTGTAGCTAGGTTGTCCACTCATCTTGTACTATGTCTGGGAAGTGTGTTTGTCCATTGAAAGATAGGCAATTAACAGATAATAAAATATGCATCTCCCTTTCAACACTAATTAGTTATTTATCTGCAATCCAACAGACTCATGAAAAATGTTGACAAATAATGAACAGATTAACTTTATCCATGTAGGCTATGCTTCATCGTACAAATAGTGAAAATCACGTCACGTCACCATGCGAAGTGTTGTGAGATTGTAGATCAGCTATTTTCACTATTATTTTTAATTACATTGTTTTGGGAAAGATTTCCCCATATATTATAATGACATGCCCAAAATAGGGACGCCAGGGTTAATGTGGTGAATCGGTTATGAAAAGAATAGTTAATTGCTACCGCTTGTCCAGTGGTTCTCAAAGTGTGGTCCAGGGACTCTCGGAGTACCTTTGAGGGGGTTCCAAACGGACCCTTACAGGTCTATAACTCTGAGAGTGTACACAAAGTCCAATTTTGAGGTATTTGTAATTTACTGTTTCCAATTGTCTATACTTTTACTTCTACTCCACTACATCTCAGAGGCACATTCTTTACTTTTAATCCAATACAATTATTTGAAAACTTTAGTAACTAGTTATTTTGCAGATATAAATATATTACATTATAAAACATACATTAACCACTGTAGTCCTATTTTATACCTAGGCTATTTTCAAACATTTCAGTAAGAACATTTTGATACCAATACTTTTGTACATTTACTCAAGTCAATTTTCAACACCAGACTTTTACTTATAACAGAGTACTTCTACATTGCAGTATTGATACTTTTACTTAAGTAAAACATTTGAGTACTTTTCCCACCACTGCATATTTCTAGTGCTTCAGTCACTGAGCTTCTGGCGTGTGAACAGCCTTCCTGTGTGTAACTCCACAGCGGCACCCAGTGGCAGCATCTTTAATTGATAGATAGTTCATTGTTCTCGAGGCATTGTCTCCCTTGGTGAAGTGATGCTGCTGTGTAAGAATACACAATACAACACAATTAATACACAGAATCACCTTAACCAATGTAATTAAGCCAACAGAAGTTTCAGCTAGTCATAAAAAGACATCAAAATCAAAAATCAACCACAAAACCCAGGATTAATTAAAAACCTTAATTCTCAAAAATGTGGTGCGGCGGCGCCGTGGCTTAGTTGGTTAAAGCGCCTGTCTAGTAAACAGGAGATCCTGGGTTCGAATCCCAGCGGTGCCTTTTGCCCACAAACCCGAGATTTGAGTGTGCAAAATGCCCTGCATTGTCCCCATATAATAATATGCTAATTATGGTATGATGATGTGGATTTCTCAGACCAAGAAGGATGACGTCCATTAAGCCTAATTAGTTAACGCCCACCACGGAGACTATAAGCTATGTTTTATAAATCAAATAAAAAAACGTTGGATTTTGTATAAATCTCAAAACGTTGCCAATCCGCTGCGAGCAGGGTTCGAACCTGCGCGGGAAGATCCCATTGGATTTCAAGTCCAACGCCTTAACCACTCGGCCATCGCAGCTCGTCCACCTAAGCATCCCAAAAGTCGTAGAAGAAGAAAAGGACTCACAGGAAAAAGACCGTGGAATTTATCTAAGAGTAAAAGAACAGAAAGGAGGGAATGCCGATATATTATAACTATATGATTAGAGTGCACATTGGCTCTTACCCCCCACATTAGGAGTGTTAAGATTGGCCCGTTACGACGTGTTGGCATTGTCCGCTAGGAGGTGTTCGCAACTGTTAGGACCTTGTTAGCAAATGTTAGGACCTTCGTTAGGATGATGTTAGGAAGTGTTAGGACCTGTTAGGATGATGTTAGGAAGTGTTAGGATGATGTTAGGAAGTGTTAGGACCTGTTCGGAAGTGTTAGTATGTTGTTAGGCAGTTTGCAGTCTATTCGCCGGCAGCGTGGAAGTTCATCTAGAAGAAGAACAGAAAGGAGGGAATGCCGATATATTATTCTTGTGTTCTCGCAATTCCACTAACAGAGTAGCTTCGGAAACCCAGCCTTTTTTTTTACTAACAGAGTGGTCAAAACCACTATATTTTGCACTAAAGACTGTGTGATTGCTACAGCACTACACAACTCTAGGTGGCGCACTTCGCACTTGACTAAATTCTCAAATAATGTAGCCTATGAAATATGCTAATGTACTGTACATGTATTGTTTCAAAGTCAAAACAAAACAATATTCCAATACATAACAAATTGTGTTTTTTTTTTACTGGTTTGGCTCTTACAATCTTGTCACCCTTCCACTAGATGGCGTCAAAACCTCCTTTTTATAGCGCAAGTCATGATGCCAGCACAGATTTAGCATTTTGTTCCTTCTGACTTGCCATACAAACAGGTTCCGGTGCAGCGTTGCCATGTCTGCTTATTATAAGCGGCTTTGGCCTTTTTCTGTAAAGTTGCTTGTAAATATTGGTAGTTGCGAGTTGCGTTTTTTTTTTGGGGGGGGGGCTTGTTTCTAAAGTGTAGTTGCTTATTTGGGCTTTGCTTCCAAAAGCGTTACCAAAAAATATTATTTCAACCTGTGTGGTTCTCAAATATTTTTTCATCGATTGATTGATTGATTGATTGATTGAATACTTTATTAACAGTTTGCAAAGAAAAAAGCACAGAACGTACACTTCTATACAAGGTCTGCTAAAAGGATTAAAACCCATGAAAGCACTATGGCTTGTTTCCATTGGGTCATGCAGGCCGATTCTGTCGTAAGTTTCCAATGGGCGGTAGTGACGGGGCGCATCCGGTGAAAACCGGAATTACACAATGTGAACAGGAAGTAAACGAGGAGGGCAGACATGGCGTTCGGCCACGGACGCGATCAAAACACCTCTTTATTGAACAATATGAACTAATACATTGCACAAATACTCCGGACACCTAGTTAACATTTGGGGCAAGCGGGCAAGCACCTTAGATTTCGCATTTGTGCACGTTCGGAGCAATACGGGCTGTATTGGTGACATTTCAGGGCAAACGGGGGGGAGGGGGGGGGGGGGGGGTAATATACCGGTAGGTTTAAAAGTGCTTATGTAGCGTGGTAGCCATGAAAAAACATGACTGTCATATCATATCAACATATATCAAGTACTGACCCCACGGCCACAGATGTAACAAGTTAGAACGTCTGGGTATAAGTACCCGTATCTTCCGTATTGTTCAATACAAAGCATTTTAATCCGATCGGCAGCCAATTCTTTCATAGAGTTATAATGTATCAGAGTGCAGTACATCTCCCGACCGATAGGGTAGCACGTGGTTGAAAGCGTATGGAGAAAATTCTGAGAAAATGGCCACCGATCGTATTAAAATACTTTTTATTGAACAATACGGAAGATACGGGTACTTAGACCGGGGCGTTTTAACTTGTTACATCCGTGGCCGTGGGGTCAGCACTTTATATTGGAAATGTGAACGTTTATGTAGATGTACGGGTCGTAAATGTAAAACATTCTCAAACCAGGAACAAGTGGTTCCACGACGCTTGTGAGAGACGAGCGTCGCGTGAACCATGGATAGTAAGCCTAGTTGCTTCTATCTTTTGGGCTTGTTTTCATAGACCTGGTTGCTTATTTCCCTCTCAAAACCTGGCAACACTGGCAGCAGCACTGCATGCTGCTTATGGTGTCATTATTAATGTATATGGAGTTGTTGTTATTATTATGTCTCTAATGTTGTGATGAATGATGATGGAACCTGAACCTACGCGGATCGCTCTGACGGAGGAGCAGCTGGACTTCGCCGGTCAGCCGTACTCCGTGTCGGTCCTCAAGGTGCAGTGATGGAGAAGCAGTACTCACATTTTTTTTTTTACTTAAGTAAAAGTATCAACAATACCCTACGAGTTCGGTGTTCAACATTTACTCGAGTAAAAGTACATAAGTATTGGCATCCAAATATACCAAAAGTAAAAGTATTCATTTATATGTAGAATGTCCCCTTTCACAAGTTTTCAAGTGGTTAGGATTCGGCGCTCTCACCGCCGCAGCCCCGGGTTCGATTCCCGGTCAGGGAACAGTCTCCTCCATGGATAGGCTCTATGCACAGCAGCCATATTATCACTTCCTTCACAGGTGTTACCAATGATACTAATGAAGGCTCTGTTCCATTTAGTGTAGCACAGTGGTTTCCACGACCCCCATAACTCTCAGAGTTACACACCTGTAAGGGGGCATTTGGAAGCCCACGAGGGTCCCCTGGACCCCTACTGTAGACCCACTGGTGTAACAGAGTCAGAGTGTTTCCAGTGAGCCAACATGCACAATACCAGCACCTTGACTCTGTTTGAGCAGAATGGAACAGAGCCTTCATTAGTATCATTGGTAACACCTGTGAATGTCTTAATAATATGGCTGCTGTGAATGGAGCCTATTGAGTATGAGAGGACCCCATTTGAAACAAGGCATTGCGGCTTTTCTGGGCTTTTTCCAATTCTATTCAGTTGACCTTATATGGTGAACTGTACTTCCATGTGCTTTTTTTTATCTGCAAAACTTTTTCAATCAATCTATTCAAATAAAATGTATTAAAATCCTTTGAAAATAGTAGATCTACAAGCTCATAACGCGCGATCACTGTAAGCTTGTAGATCTGCTATTTTCAAATAGTCAATATGTCTGAAGTGGTTTTGTAATGATGATAATCAGAATCTACAAAGTAACTGTAACAAAAGTTTTCAGATAATTATAGTGGAGTAAAAGTAACAATATTTGCCTCTGAGATCGAGATGTAGTGGAGTAGAAGTAAAATTCTTGAAAATTGGAAGAACTCCAGTAAAGTCAAAACGACCTCAAACTTGTACTTAAGTATAGTACTTGAGTAAACGTACTTTGTTTACTTCCCACCACTGAAGGTGGGCTACTGCGACCCGCAGCCCGACGGGAGCTTCCGGGCGGACGGGACCATCTCCCTCGTAACGGGACCCTCCAGGACGGTGCTGGTGGACACCGGGGGTCCCTGGGACCGAGACCTCCTCCTCCGCAGGCTCAAGGAGAGGGGCCTGGAGCCGGAGGACGTGAGCTGGGTGGTGGGGACCCACGGCCACTCGGACCACGTGGGGAACCTGGGGCTCTTCCAGTCGGCCACGGTGGCCGTGAGCTGTGACATCAGCGAAGGGGACCGGTACCTTCCCAACCAGCTGGCAGAGGGACAGCCCTATCACATCGATGAGCATGTAAGTGACAGACAGGGACTACCTTATCACATTGATCAACATGGAAGTGACAGACAGGGACTGTCTACACTTCCTAACAACATCCTAACCAGTCCTAACAGGTCCTAACACTTCCTAACAACCTTCTAACAGGTCCTAACAACCTTCTAACAGGTCCTAACACTTCCTAACAACATCCTAGCAACATCCTAACCGGTCCTAACAGCATCATAACAACATCCTAACAACAAGTGACAGGGACAACCTTATCAATCTTATCACATTGATCAACATAAGTCAGTGGTTCTCAAACATTTTCATGTCACAGACCCCCAAATTGATATGTATTTGGCCACAGACCCCCATTTGAAAATACTTTGACCCCAAGGACCCTAAGAGAAGTAACTAAGAGAAGTTTTGTCACCTTAAGAACCAGTTATGTACAGTAAGTGATTCACATTAATTTTATTGCAGCACAAAGTAAGGACTGAAAAGGGCAGAATTGACAATAAATAATGCAATGGACCATGCTACTATTGAGTAAAAGTACAAACGTATAAAAGTATTGGCATCAACATATACTTTAGAGTACCAAAAGTAAAAGTACTCATTTCGCAAGTTTCCAAAAGTATAAAATCCTTTGAAAATTGCAGATCTACAAGCTCACAATGCGTTGCGTTGTGAGCTTTTAGATCTGCTATTTTCAAAGGGCTGAAGTGGTTAATGTGTCTTTTCTCTTTTGTAATAATAATCTAAATCTACAAATAACTATTAATTAACATTTTCAAATAATTGTAGTGGAGTAAAAGTACAACATTTGCCTCTGAGATGTAGTGGGGTAAAAGTATTGAAAATTGGAAATACTCAAGTAAAGTAAAAAAAATGCATCAAAATGGTACTTAAGTACAGTACTTGAGTAAATGTACTTAGTTACTTTTCACAACTGCACACAATATAAGCCATAACACAAACAATAGAAGTACATAATACACTTCAGGCCACATCACAATCTGCTTTTCATGCACACACATTTAAAACAAAATTTCCTTTATTCGAATTTCAGTTTAGTCCTTGTGGTGTTTTGTAGTGTATTAATCATATTTTTAATGAAACCACAATGAATCATGTTGACACTATGATTCAGTTCTATTTGCTTCTATTCTCTGCTCTCCCGTGTCTGTCCACCAGGTGTCGCTCGTCCCCACGCCGGGCCACACGGGACGGGACATCAGCGTGCGGGTGACGGGAACCTCCGCGGGCACCGTGCTCGTTGCCGGGGACCTGTTTGAGCGCTGCGACGACGAGGGCAGCTGGCGCGAGCTGAGCGAGAACCCCGCGGTGCAGGAGGTCCACCGACAGGTGGCGCTGCGCACCGCCGACGTCATCATACCCGGACACGGACTCCCGTTCAGGGTCCACAGGAGCTGAGGTCAATGTTTAAACTCAAAGCCTTTCAACTCACTCCATAGGGCGGTGCCGCGCTACGAGCTTGTAGATCTGCCATTTTTGAATAGCCAAAGAAATCAACAATTCACACAGATACTTTGCCGGTCTTAATGGTTTATGTCAATGTTTGATATCCATGTAAAGGTGGTTTTGACCACATGAAGCCTAGTGACCGCGGACCTCCAAAAGAGAAGATTTGTATTAAAAAAACACAAACACTTTCAAGTTTTGTTTTTTCTTTTTCAAAAATAGCAGATGTACAAGCTATTTTTGAAAACCACTGTTCTAAATCCTAAGAGTTTTCTTAGGTGTTGCTACATATATAGCTAAAATAAAAAATGGCACAGATGCTTTCCGGGTTTTAATGGGATAAGTGGTTAAATAGCTATATATTCCAATAGTAATCATCGCTATTATAGGGCATAGCAGTGGTGGACATTTTCTGGTTCCACTCCAAAATAGTCAATGCATTTTTCCCATTGACATTTCCAAAAATATCAATTAATTTAAGCCTAGAATCAAGCCATCCAGGGTCCTGGTGAATCATGACCATAAAACACATTTTTGTGTGATTTTTGTTTATTTTATATTTAATTATACGATATACTATATTTAATAAATACCCTTTGTTTTGCCATTTTCAATGTATTTATTTTCAATAAATACCCTTTGTTTTGCCATTTTTTCACAGAATCAAAGTTTTATGGTCATGATTCACCAGGACCCTGGATGGCTTGATTCTAGGCTTAAAATAATTGATGCATTGACTATTTTGGGGTGGAACCAGAAAATGGCCGCACTGCTATGCCCTATAGAGTGGCCCAATTCCAAACTCCACCCTAAGCCCTCAAGCCCTGCACCCTCATTAGCTTAAGGTAAGTCAGCTGGTAAGTGCCTGAGTGTGGGAGGGTTTAAGGGTTCCAAAAGGGTACAAAAGCAATGGAACAGCCCTTTGTGACGTCCCACGTTACCTTGACGACAGATGACAACGTTGCCGTGACAACCAAAGATTCGACTGACACTTGCCTCCCTGTTTGAAACTTCGAATTTCTCTAAATATTATAAACTTTTATATTATAAAATATTATAAAAAAGAGACATTGTATCATGAGTGAAACAGCTATCGATACAGTCAATATAAGTAAATTATATGATAGCCTTAGGAGTAACTTTATATTTCTGGGACACGTTGCTATTTTGCACAACAACTTAGTACAACGAAGTATAAAATAGGGTTGATTAAAGTGTTTAATCAATTTATTTGATAATAAAAAATCCATTACAATTTTTCCTTTAGAAATAAAATAAATAATAAATAAAAATAATCCCTCAAAAACCTGCTTTTTGAAGGTTCTCAAACGTTCAATGAACTTCTTTTTATTTATTTTATTCCATTCTCCTCACTAATGAACCCTGGCCTGATGCCATGACATGAATCCCCCCGCCCCCCCCCCCCCCCCGCCCCCCCGCGACTGAGACCGGTGGTAAAAAGACATACTAATTCTGCATTTATTTCTCGGCCAGCGACGTCGCAGAAGAAAGGCCTCTTTCCCTTTTAAATCCGGGCACCGTGGGTATCGGCGTCCTCTGGTAACTCCCACTACGCAATGTATTGTGGGCAATTTCTTTGCCAAAGTCTCCAAAGGTGCTGACTTACGGAAAGGGTGCAGAAAGGGGCGTTCCCGAGCCCTCGCTGACTTCAGGCTGACTTTCCGATTTCATTTGGAACAACCCTCAAGCCCTTACGGAGCTCACATGAACGCGCACCCAAGTCAATGAGTCAGTGAGGGGGTGGTTTGGAATTGGGCCAGTGTTTGTTCAGTAACAGGAGTATCCTTGTCTCTTCAGCTCTTTAGAACTGAAGAGAACATACATTAACAGGTCGGGATACCAGTTTCTTTCCAATCGGGCGAGAGAACTCACACAGGAGGATATGGGATAAACAAGTGAAATTGGAAGAGATGTAACACACACAAACGAGCAGATAACACTGGAAGTGGAACACTATGAAATTGAAGCTAATAAAAGATTTTTAATTTTCCAATCCAATCCACTTTATGTATAGAGGCACATTTAAAATGACAAATTTATACATTTCGTGGGGTTCTCTCCCCTGATTGGATACAATTGGTATCCTGAACTGAATGCATTTTCTGAATACTATAGAGCTGGAGAGATGGGGAGACCCCTGATATGAATCTGGGCCTGAAGACTTAACAACAACATCAAAAATGATTTTCAGAACATCCGAGGCAAGGAAATCATTATGTCATGACAGCTTGGTGTTGTAACTGAATCTGTGACCATCTCACATTATATGAGCGATTTTACTCTGACTTCAAAGATTTCTTTGGGGGGACAGCAACATGTCATCAAACATTGTTTGCTATAAGGACAACATATGAATACACTTTTTGGTACACTAGCGCTAGATAGAGATGGCACCGAGTGCTGCGCTATGAGCTTGTAGATCTGCCAAAAAAAAAAAAATATCATGAAAATGTGTGAAAATCTTTGAATACGTTTTTTAAACATTTGTAACTCAAATCTTCTGCTTCTGGGGATTCTACAAGTGTCTTCTAAATCCTAACAGTTTTTTCTTAAGATACTTATGTTGCTATAAACATTGGTTCTCAATCTTTTTCATGTCAAGGACCTCCAAAATGATATGTATTTTGCCTCGGACCCCCATCTCAAAATATGTTGTCCCAGGGACCCCCCAGAAGCAAAGATTTGAGTAAACAAAAAAGAAGAAAAATTACTATATATTTAAAGATTTGCACAGATTTTCACGATTTTTCAAAAATAGCAGATCTACAAGCTCATTTGAGCACTATGAGCTTGTAGATCTGCTATTTTTGAATAGCCAAAGTATAAAATTGAATGGGTTAAAAAAATGTGACTGACTATGGGGCGATGACGACATTAAATGTTTTTCTTTGGTGATCTAGAAGAAAGTTTTATTTATTTAGTTATATATTTGGTAGTAGTGCCTTAGGTTGAACTTCTGAATTCACTTGAATACTCATTCAAAGTAGTAACTACTGTAATACTTGAGGTCTCAAGCCAAAGTAATATTTTTCACTGAGCTTTTTGCAACAGCACACCAAGAGCAAACGCCCATTAAATATCAATAAAGCAAATTAATACTTGACATTATTGGGATTGAATTGTATTGGGATAATTATCAGATTGTGTCTAATATAAATCAACTGTTTAATATATCGCTGTTGTCGGGCAGAAACCTCTTATATCCATATTCTAACTTTTTGGGGTAGGTTAAGACTTAGACAGGGGCCAGTTTGGAATTGCAGCCTCCCGGAGGTGTTTCTTTAGGGCATTTTTGAAAGTGAGTATGGTTTTACACTCCTTTACTCCTTTTGGTAGGGCATTCCACATTTTTGTTGAATAGCATGAGAAATAGTTCATTCCCTTGTTTGTGCCAAATCTGGGTTGAACATGATCAGTGTATTTTGACAAATACAGGGGGAACCCAATGTTGTGTGTACATTAATAATAATATATTAATCATTTTAATTTTAGATGATAACTCATCCACATAAAGCCAGTTTATACTCCATTGTATGCAGTGGTGTAAAGTAACTAAGTAGGCCTACATTTACTCAAGTACTGTACTTACGTACACGTTTGAGAATGTTTTACTTTAAGTAAAACAGTACTTTTTCGACCACTGGTGAATAATAGTAATATATTAATATTAATTTTAGATGATAACTCATCCCTATAAAGCCAGTTTATACTCCATTGTAACTACAGTGTTGCTTCTTGCAGATAAGAAGTGATTTACAAGCTAACAATGCGTCCAATAACTGCCATGCAATGGAGTAGTCTATAAATTAACCCTTGTCCCTATTCTGGGGTCAACATGTGACGTAAATAGCCGATCTAGAAGCCCGTGTGACCTTGTAGATCAGCCATTTTCGGCCAGAGATATTTAGTGTAGATTGAAAACAGGAGGAACTCTGTGGGACTTCGGTCAACTAAGTATAAAGGGTGGTTAACCCGTTAAATCAGAATCAGAATCAGAATCAGTTTTATTGTCACTTCCAATACACACAAGGCATACAGGGAGCAAAATACCGTTCTCCACAACTCATAGTGCTTAAAAACAATAGACACATTTAAAAAGAGGCGAGGCCGTTAAAAACATTAAAAAGTTAAAAGAGCAGACAACATTGGTAAAACAATAAGTGCTGATGCATTCAAAGTGCAATATAGTTAAGGTGCCATTTATCCCTCAGGATGTTCGTTTAGGGGGCAATATGTGGCGAGTGTTCAGGGTTCTGATGGTTTGGGGGAAGAAGCTGTTGGATAACCTGCTGGTGCTTCCCCCTAAGCTCTTGAACCGTCTACCAGATGGCAAGAGTTCAAAGAGATGGTGGGAAGGGTGGGAGGAGTCAGACATTATTTTCATGGCCTTCCCGACACATCTATCTGTGTATAAGTCAGATATGGGGGGGATGCAGTACGTCAGAATGCTCTCGATGGTTCCTCTATAGAAGGATGTCATGATAGAGGAGGGGGAATTCACTTTTTTCAGTCTCCGCGACCAAATACATAATTTTGGGGGTTCTTGACATGAAAAAGTTTGAGAACCACTGATATTATAGCAACATGCGTTTTTTTTAAAAACCTGTTAGGATTTAGAAGACATGTAGAATCCCCCAGAAGCAAAGATTTGAGTTACAAATGTTCGCTTTAAAATAAATATATATATATTCAAAGATTTGCACAAATTTTCACATTTAAAAAAAAAAAGTTCAGATTTACAAGCTCTGAGCTTGTATATCTGCTATTTTTGAATTGCCACAGTATAAGATAATGGTCAACGTGGTTCAAATCTAAATGACAGATGCGTTCCCGGTCTCAATGGGTTAAGATGGTGACGTCCCATCCTTATCTTTCTATCACAACCTTTTATCTGAAACACATCTAATCTGCGGTTGCACTTTGAAACGTGAGTAACGGTCAGAGCTGTGAGGGTTCTTTGTGTGTCTTCAGCCGTAGGAGACACACACGTAGGGTGTGGGTCTGGGACTCCCCTTACAGATTATCCTTTTTTACAACGCCTACAGTATCATGGAATCTCTGGTCTGCTCGGCACGCTACAGTAAGGGAATCTATGAAACATTAACCCATTAAAGGACGACTTCACCACTTTTCAACCTATCTTCATATAATTTGTCCTCACTAATACTCATGATAAAATGGTACCATTTTTTTCTACTTGGTCTGTGTCTCGTAGGAGGGCTGTGGACAGTCCAGAAACCGTCTACCAGTGACATCATCATTAGGCAGGATTTATTTTTCCAACAAGATTTCAAGTTTATTATTTAGATTTGTATTAACGCGAGAACAATGGCTTCTGTTATTGCATTGCAACTTTCCAGGAATAGAAAGCCTGCAGTTTCTATTAGCTTGGATTCCTCATCGATGATGTCACTGGTAGACGGTTTCTGAACTGTCTACAGCCCTCCTCTGAGACACAGACCGAGTAGAAGAAAATGGTATCATTTTATCATGAGCATTAGTGAGGACCTATTATATGAAGATAGGTTGAAAAGTGGTGAAGTCGTCCTTTAAGACCGGGAACGCATCTGTGTAACCACTTAAAACCATTATTTTATACTTTGGGCTATTCAAAAATAGCAGATCTACAAGCTCGTAGCGCGGCACTCGGCTACGAGCTTGTAGATCTGCTATTTTTGAATAGCCAAATAAATCTTAAAATGACACAAATGATGCTTTCCTGGTCTTAAAGGGTTAGGCGTTTTGCTGTCGCACCAACTGAATGGCCCTTACGACGCGAGGTTGGTCAGCAGCGTTGCCAGAGAAACAAAACAAGCCCAAAAGAAGCGACTAGGCCACATGAGCACTTTAAACCTAACCGAAAATAGACGATCTACAAGCTCACAACGTGTCTCGGTATGACTCGTTGTGACCTGTAGATCATCTACTTTCAAACATCTTGAAAAAAAAGTGAAACATTTTGAATGTTTCAGTACCATGGAGTCTCCATGGCGAAACATTTTGAATGACGGGGCAGCGTCGATGGACACAAACATATTAATTTGTGGGTCCTTGACATGAAAAAGTTTGAGAACTGGTTTCAACAACTTTTAGGAAGCAAGCCCAAATAAGCCCAAAGTCGTGGTCAGACATGGCAACACTTGGTGAGCCCATTGGTTTTCAACGTCGGGTCCGGACACCGCTGGAGGTCCAAATGGACCCGTACGGGTCTGTAACTCTTGAGAGTGTACAAATTTACACGCTGTACACAAGTTAAATTAACACATGAGGATTTTATCAGTGTCGATTGGAGTCTCAGAGATTAAAAATAAAAAAAAGTAAGAAATGGTGATCAAGGCCTAATGCATATCAAACTGGGGGTCCTCTAAAAGAAAATTGCCATAATTATGGCATTACGGAGTACACACACACACACGCACGCACGCACGCACGCACGCACGCACGCACGCACGCACGCACGCACGCACGCACGCGCGCGCGCACGCACACACACACACACACACACACACACACACACACACACACACACACACACACACAAATCAGTTGAAGTGCTTTAAACCTATATTATACTTCTATTTTCAAAAGAAAGATATATTTCAAAATATATATATTTTTAACATAAATCTTCCATTATGGGGGTCCCTGGCACAACATGGTTGCAGATGGGGGTACTGCTGTCAAATACATAAACATTTGGGGGTCCTTAACATGAAAACATGTGAGAACCACTGTTCTTAGACAATCACTTGTTAGATTAAAGTTTCCCATTGATAACCACGTCCTAAATAGATGATATGACGTGTGAACCGCTCAATAAATCCGAGGTCATATTACGTTCTTATCATAATAATGTAATCTTTATTTCCACACATTGATCTGCACAGTCATGATATTGGAATTCTCAGTGGCGTTGATAACCAAACTGAACATATTGAACTTGAGGTACTGATTTATGGGTTGAAATATGGACGACATGTGTCCATTAGCAGTTAATACGTTTCAGAAGATAAGATACTGATACATTTGATTGTTCTGTTGAATGTCGGTGTGATATGGTCTCTGTCAGGTGGAAACTTCATACGTCACCTTGCTAAACTAATGGCCTAAGTCATTTTTTGAGGAAAATTATATTTTTGCCTAAGTCAGCTCCTCATGACACTGGCCAAAATCGCCCATCTCCTAATTGAAAAGGATCATGCTGTTCACTCACCTTTTAGTATAATGGCCTAACTCCCTAGTGTGACTTAGGACAAAATAGGCCTTTTTTTGGCCTAAGTCACATGGTTTTGTGACTTAGGCCAAATTATTTACTGATTTAGGCCATTTAAAAAAAATGTTTTGGCCTAAATCAGATTTAATCCTATTTAAACCTATTTAAATCTCTTATGTTACATAACTGACAGACAGTGTTATTTCTATTTAAATAGTCATAATTTGTTATAAACATTTTGGGTGAAATGATTAAGAAATATCATATAGTTTTGTTTTGGATCAGTTTTTTATTTTTCCTGAAAAACTTTAAAAAAATGACATAAGCCATTAGTTTAGCAAGGCGACGATTGTCCAAAACTGTTACTTTTCAGGATCTACAAGCTCGAAACTCGTCGCTTCGCGCTGCATTTCGAGCTTGTAGATCTGCTTCTTTTGATGCTTTTGTGTATCACTGTAGTATGATCAAGTAGGGTGTTAATTTACCAAAACCAGTGGTGGAAAAAGTACTCACATTTCTTAATTAAGTAAAAGTATCAATACAGCAATATAAAAACACTCTGTTTACAAGTAAAAGTCTGGAATTCAAAATGTACTTGAGTAAAAGTACAAAAGTATCGGCATCAAAATGTACTGAAAGTACCAAAAGTAAAATACTCATTATGCAGAATGTCCCGTTTCACAAGTTTTGAAATGTATAAACATCACTGACCAAAACACACAAAAAGTTAGAATGTGGAGATAAGAGGTGTCTGCCCGACAGCAAAATATGTTTGTCACGTGTCTCATTCACTCTTTTTCTTGTCTCTCCAACTCCACTTTGTAATCTCACATGGATATTATCACCTGGGGAACTCACAGTTAATTAGAGGAAAGCCTGTGTGATAATGTGTTGATCAGGTACCCATAGCCTTATCAAAGATCCTTGATATGTTGACAAGGTAGCTAATTCCATGCCTCGCCAGTAATACGAAAATGGCACACAATTCCCGGTCTCCTAAATTGGTTTTGTTTGTTGCCAGATCTCCCGCAAATTAGAGTTAGGGTTAAAGCGATAGTTCAAACCCCAAAAAAAGTTTTTTTCCCATTAGTCACCCCATGGAGACTTGAATTCGTGTTTTTTTTTTTTTTTCCTTCACATTCTTAATCAAATTATTGGCTTAGGAATGCGTCAAAAACAAAAAAAATATCATCTCCATGGGGTGACTAATCGATAGATAAAAAGTCATTTTGGGGGTGAACTATCCAGTAATGTTGTCCAATCTGTATGGTAGAGTATGTTAATACAATATAACTTATGCTGTGGTTGTATTTTGTCTCCCTGCTCTTCTATTGAGACATTTAGATCGTGTCAAAGGTCATGTCTCACCTAGACACAGGATCTGACACGAATTTTGAGCTGATGGTCAAGATTCAATGTATCCCCTGAGCAAGCAGGCAGGCTATTAGCTCAATGGTAAAAAAGTTTAGCACGTGCGCAGGAAAACGGGTTCAAATCCGGGGTAGACGAGGAAAGTTACATAAGCGCAGCTGTAAGCACACGGTTGCACTTTATCTTCCGCTGATTGGTCATCTACTGCTGCCGTATCAGCCCAAGGGCTGATATCACCCTGTGCTTTATCACTAGGCCTCACCTAGGTTTGTCACGATCGTGATATTTGTGGTGATTATCAATTGTCAAACAAATAATTGCTATTAACCCATTAAGACCGGGAACGTATCTGTGCAACCACTTTAACCATTATTTCATACTTTGGCTATTCAAAAATAGCAGATCTACAAGCTCATAGCTATGAGCTTGTAGATCTGCTATTTAAAAAAAAAATCTGGAACAACATATTTTGAGATGGGGGCCCGCGGCCAAATACATATCATTTTGTAAAAAAATGTTTGTACATTGGTAAAATCCCCAGAAGCAAAGATTTGAGTTACAAATGTTCGCTTTAAAAAAATATGTATTCATAGATTTGCGCGGTGCCGCGCTATGAGCTTGTAGATCTGCTATTTTTGAATAGCCAAAGTATAAAACAATGGTTAAAGATGCTTTCCCGGTCTCAATGGGTTAATGATTTCAATGTGTTTTTTGGCATTGAACATTGGAACATATAAATACAATCTAGATCTACAAGCTCACAACGCGTCGCAGCTTGTAGATCTGCTATTTTCAAACATGTTTAAGTACATTTTGATACCAATACTTTTGTGCTTTTACTCAAGTAAACTTTGAATTCTGGACTTTTACCTGTAACAGAGTATTTCTATATCGCAGTATTGATACTTTTACCTAAGTAAAACATTTGAGTACTTTCTCCACCACTGTAATCAGGCGATTATATAACGATGGTGACAGGGCCGACCCTCACCCAGGTCAGGGCATATTTAAGGCTGGGCACTCCATCTAGAATAGTACATAATGATAGGCACGCCTTAAGAACATTCTTCAGACCATAAAGGTGTCATCAGCTGATAGGTGAGAGGCCTGTCACACGGCCATTAAGGGAGGGGGACTTGTTTTGCTCAGGTCAAAGACCCAGAGGTGTAGTGGCATGTTGACTCTGTGTCATTCTCAGTGTACACACAGAGTTTCCCCCACCCACGCACACACTCACACACACACACACACACACACACACACACACACACACACACACACACACACACACACGCGCGCGCGAGCGAGCACACGCGCACACGCACGGACACGCACACACACAGACAGACAGTGGTGGAAAAAGTACTCACTTTTCTTTACTTAAGTAAAAGTATCAATACTGCAATGTAGAAATGCACTGTAACAAGTAAAAGTCCGGAATTCAAAATGTACTTGACTAAAAGTATAAAAGTATTGGCATCAAAAGTACCAAAAGTAAAAGTACTCATTATGCCGAATGTCCCATTTCAGAAGTTTGCAAATGCATAAATTGTATAAAAATCTTTTGAAAATACCCGATCTACAAGCTCACAACGCGACTCGTTGTGAGCTTACAGTTACTTTACACCACTGAGAGAGACACACACACACACACACACACACACACACACACACACACACACACACACACACACACACACACACACACACACACACACACACACACACACACACACACACACACACACACCTCACTCCACCTTTGATTGCAGTGATGTCACCGATATGCCAGGTGTCACTCGCCACAGAATAAGTTTCCATCGCTGTCACCGCTCAGGTTAATCATCACCTTATTACCTTATTACTAATGGATGACGGACAGACAAAGGTGTGCATGTGCAGTATCACACAGTTATGGGTCCACTTGGTTACGTCGGAGTTACAAATGGTGTAATGCAGTAATGTTTGCAAAGTGGGGTCGAGCTGGGGCCACCACAAAACGTGTATGGGGGTCCCTGGCACCCCATATTTCTGTGTGTGTGTGTGTGTGTGTGTGTGTGTGTGTGTGTGTGTGTGTGTGTGTGTGTGTGTGTGTGTGTGTGTGTGTGTGTGTGTGTGTGTGTGTGCGCGCGCGCTCACATGCTTGTAAAGTGTGTTTAATGTGTCACAACACAATAAGGAGGGTGGTGCCAGGTACAGGCCGGTACTGTGTAGATTAGTGAGAGTTTATGTAAGCTGTCTGTCTGCTATAAAACTTCATTGATATCCGGCTCCAGTGTAAATAGACTACTACAGTAAACTGTTGTGATGTAACACCATAAATATCAACTGAGATCCGGAAAAATAATGTTTTGTTCTGCTTTTGGGGGAAATTGCCATACGGTTCACTTCTGCAAAATGAAGTTTAAATCCTAAATAATACTACAAATTATACTAAGAAAAAGGAAGCTTTAATATAGCTCCTTCCCATTACCTAAGCCCCTGTATGTATGCTTATTTCATAATGAATGGCTAATCAGATGTTTAGCCTACGACTTTTTTTTTTAAACAAAGATTGTGTGGAAGATTGGAGGGCTAGTATCCTCACAAGCCCTTGTGGAATAGGCTCTATGCACAGCAGCCATATTATCACTTCCTTCACAGGTGTTACCAATGATACTAATGAAGGCTCTGTTCCATTTAGTGTAGCACAGTGGTTTCCATGACCCCCATAACTCTGAGAGTGTTCTATTGTTTGTTCACTCTCAGAGTTACACACCGGTAAGGGGCCATTTGGAAGCCCATGAGGGTCCCTGGACCCCAACTGTAGACCCACTGGTGTAGCAGAGTGTTTCCAGTGAGCCAACATG
Source organism: Gymnoscopelus microlampas (assembly GCF_963454915.1). NCBI lineage: Eukaryota > Metazoa > Chordata > Actinopteri > Myctophiformes > Myctophidae > Gymnoscopelus > Gymnoscopelus microlampas. The sequence goes on along the minus strand of NC_139956.1, from coordinate 44,629,821 downwards.
CACAATATCAGCACCCTGACTCTGTTTGACCAGAATGGAACAGAGCCTTCATTAGTATCATTGGTAACACCTGTGAATGTCTTCATAATATGGCTGCTGTGAATAGAGCCTATCTCCTCCTGTCTCTATCTCTGTCATATTTATCTGTTCAAACACTATTTCCGAAATGTATACAGCATATTGATTGTTTGTGAGAATTCCAAATTGTAACATAGTAACATAGTAGTTTTTCCCACTCTAGTTGAGTTTCCAGATTAAAATGATCTTTTGCCCTATAATCTTTAACCACTTAAAAGGATATTTCACTTTCAAAGAAATGTTGGGTCGTTTTATCGTCTACTCAGGCTTTTGTGAGCCCCCGGGCAGTTTTTAAGTTGCTTGATTCAGTATTTAGATATTTGATATTCATTTTAACAGACACACCCCCTTCCCATACAAACCCTTTGTAACTTCAAACTCCATTTTTAACATGTTAGATTAATCAAAAACACCCGTCCTTGGTTGGTGACTCACCCTGCCCTCCTAATACGTGCCGGGCCGTGTTTTTTCATTTATTGTGTTTCTGATGAATCTATCATGGTTAAAATGGAGTTTGAAGTTACAATGGGTTTGTATAGGAAGGGGGCGTGTCTTAAAAATCAGACACGCTGAATCAAGCAACTTAAAAACTGTCCGGGGTGCTCACAAAAACTTGAGTAGACGATAAAATTACCAACATTTAAAAAAAAAAGTGAAATATCCCTTTATATATATATATATATATAGATCTGCTGTTTTCGTTATTTTTACAGCGTGGCTGTGAAGAAGGCTAGCTGTCTACGAGAGGGTCTGTGTGTCTGTCTGGAGCTAATCTGGCAAACCGTTGGACCAATCAATGGCCAAATTCCTTGTACACACTATCACTAGGCGACTGTCAATGAGGAAGTGAAAGGCAGTTGTGTCAGAATGGACCCTCCTTGCCCAAATATGGAGTCATACATCATAGATACAGTATGTCATAGAGCACAGACAGTGGGAACCTTTCTTTTTTTTCTACTTGAGTTACCTGAATATGCTGGAGTATTTCCCATTTTCTGTACTTTTACTTCTACTCCACTTCATCTCAGACGGAAATATTGTACTTTTACTCCACTACAATTATTTTAAAACTTTAGTTACTGGTTACTTTTCAGATGCACATTATTACATTATGAAACATAAATTAACCACTTTAGGCCTATTTTATACATAGGCTATTTGAAAATAGCAGATCTACAAGCTCACAACGTGTCGCATCGTGACATGTTGTGAGCTTGTAGATCTGCTATTTTCAAACATTTTGGTACTTTTACTTTTGGTACTTTTAAGTACATTTTGATGCCAATACCTTTGTACTTTTACTGAAGTAAATTTTTAATTCTGGACTTTTACTTGTACTTTCTATTTCTATATTGCAGTATTGGTACTTTTATAAGTAAATAATTTGAGTACTTCTTCCACCACTGTCGCGGACCCATTTTTTTTGGGTTGTGAGTAAATATCCCTTTTTTTCATTTTTCATAAAAAACAAAAATCTAACAATGTTTCAAAAGAATTTCATTTAAAAAAAAGAAATATGAAAACAAATTAAATTCCATAAACACTTTTAAGAAGTAGTGAAAATAGCGGACCTACAAGCTCATAAGATTGGCTATTTTCACTAGTTTGGGTCCCGGGGAGACATCAAATTTCTCAAGGCTCTTGAACTAAAAAGTCTGGAAATGACTGTCATAGATGATTTGGCGTCATAGACTGGCCAGGCCACATGGAGCCACACTGTTATCAGACAGTCTGGCTTTTCTTTTTAAATATTGGAAATCTTCGCCTATAATAATGACATGCCAAAAAGCCTTTGAAGGCGTTTAACCCATTAAGACCGGGAACGCATCTGCGTAACCACTTTAACCATTATTTTATGCTTTGGCTATTCAAAGATAGCAGATATAACGTAAAAATTTGTGAAAATCTTTGAATATATATATTTTTTAAGTGAACATTTTTTACTCAAATCTCTTCTTCCGAGGGGTCCCTGGAACAACATATTTTGACAATACATATAATTTTGGTGGTCCTTGACATGAAACCGCTTGAGAACCACTGATATCATAGCAACATAAGTTTTTTTCAAAAAACCTTTTGGATTTAGAAGACATTTGTAGAATCCCCCAGAAGCAAAGATTTGAGTTACAAATGTTTGCTTTGAGAAATATTTATGTTCAAAGATTTGCACACATTTTCACGATTTTTCAAAAATAGCAGATCTGCAAGCTCGTAGCGCGGCACTCGGTGCCGCGCTATGAGCTTGTAGATCTGCTATTTTTGAATAGCCAAAGTGTAAAATAATGCTTTTTTTAGCTCAAATCTAAAAATGACACAGATGCGTTCCCGTTTTAAATGGCTTAAATCAATCTTTTCCGTCCTGGACAATTGGACCTTTAGCCTAACGACTTCATGGCATGCCCGATAAGACGAGGGAGGGGTAGAACGGAGAGACTAAACTCTAGAGTCCATGTCATCGATGGAGGTTCCTTCATCTCTTTCCACATCGTATGATACTTCATGTTTTCAATGATTGAAGGACTTGTACGTCACTGATAAAAAAAGAAAAAATCCACACTTAGTGGAAAATGTCTTTGTCACGTGTGAGTTCTCTATCAGGGTGTTTGAGGGTTTTCAGTGGGCTGGGAGTCCCTCATGTTTACAATGTTATTATTTTACAACCAGTAACTAAGTACATTTACTTGAGTACTGTACTTAAAGGGATAGTTCACCCCCCAAAATGACTTTTTGTCTCTGCCAGGCCGAAAGGCATGGCGAGAGAGTATGTTTTACCCTCCGTCCGTCCGTCCGTGTGTGTGTCCGTGTGTCCTGTCCGTCCGTTAGCAGCTAATCTCTGGCACCGTTGGCCCGGTTGCTGCAAAACTGCACACACACTCCCTGGATGCCAATTCAGAACCTCTGCCTCAGATTTTTCACATGGGCCTGTTATAGCCCCACCTGGAGGCCGATTTGTGCAAAACCTATTTTTCTACATTACTCCTACAGATTTTATCCAAACGTCATGCAAATCGGTACACAGTATCTCTATAGTCATGTGATCAACACGGATCTGTCCGATTTACCATATTCCATCCTCATTGGATAAGGTTAGCTTCCAAAATTTGCAGGATTGGTCCGTTTTGAACAAAATGCCTCAAATCATGAACGCAGCTTGCGATTTCCGTGAAATTTCACAAACACATTCCCACTAGGCCGAGGAAGAAATGCCACCCTTTTTCACATTGGCCTGTTATAGCGCCACCAGCAGGTCTAATTTAGCAAAACACATTTTTGGAACAAAATGCCCCAAATCATGAATGCAGTGTCCGATTGCCGTGAACGACCTAAGAATAAATGGCACCCTTTTCACATTGGCCTATTATAGCGCCACCAGGAGGCCACAATAACGTATCTGACCTGGCGGAGACCTGTGCTCCGAGGAGCACTTTTTCTTCTATCGATCGGTTTTCTATCGATTAGTCACCCCATGGAGACTTGAATTCATGGATATTTTTTTGTTTTTGTCGCATTCCTAAGCCAATAATTTGATGACTGGCAGCGGTTCCGGTAGGAGACACAAAGAGTCTCCTTTGTATCTCCTACCGGACCCGTTGCCTACCGGTCCGCTGGTCAATCTGTCCAATCTGTATGGTAGAGTATGTTAATACAATATAACTTATACTTAACTTATAACTTAATATTATTTGAAAACTTGAGTTAGTTACTTTGCAGATATAAATGATTATATCATAAAACATACATTAATCACCTTACCCCTTATACCTAGGCTATTTGAAAATAAGCGATCTACAAGCTCACAACGCGTCGCGTAGATCTGCTATTTTCAAACATTTTAGTACTTTTACTTTTGATACTTTAAGTATATTTTGATGCCAATACTTTTGTACTTTAACTCAAGTAACATTTTGAACACAGGCCTTTTACTTGTAACAGAATATTATTATATTGTGGTATTGCTACTTTTACTTAACCCATTAAGACCTGGAACGCATCTGTGTCACTTTAGATTTCTTTGGCTATTCAAAAATAGCAGATATACAAGCTCATAGCGCGGCACCGAGTGCCGCGCTATGAGCTTTTTTTTTATGAGCAGTTTTTTGAGTACTTCTTCCACCACTGAGCAATGCATTGATACTAACATGAACATTTTTACTTTTGAATGCTTGAGTATGTGAGTGCTTTGTCCACCATTTATTTCCTTTGGAAGACATAGAGATTGTGGGCTGGGAGTCCCTATTGATAACACTGCTATTTTTACAACACATATTAATATCCTGGAGGCTGGTTGTTCTCTACAGTCCACGCCATAAACATTAACCACTTGAACCTTAGCGTCCCTATTCCGAGGCAAACATTCAGTGAAAATAGCAGATCTACAAGCTCACTTCGCAGGCAGGCAGGCAGGCAGGCAGAAAGACAGACGAGACACAGACAGACAGATATTTCAACTCAATTCAATCTTTGTTTCAGACTCAAGGTCCATATCAGATAAAAAACAGTACAAGAAAGACAAACAATAAAACACATAAAAGTGGTCCTGCCTACTATTCCACATAAAATGTTAACAGTCTATAGAGTATTTTTTATTTGATCAGATGTATTTGAAAAGCAATAAAACCACAAGGTTACAGCAGTTCAAGTGCAACACAATAAAGTCCTGAGTCTTATGTCTCGATGTCTCGATGCCATGTCTTGATAGATGGATAGATTGCAGTGGTGTAGTAACTAAGTACATTTGCTCAAGTACTGTACTTAAGTACAGTTTTACGGTATTTTTTACTTTACTGGAGTATTTCCAATTTTCAGTACTTTTACTTCTACTCCACTACATCTCAGAGGCAAATATTGTACTTTTACTCCACTACAATTATTTGAAAACTTGAGTTACTAGTTACTTTGTAGATTTTGATTATTATTACAAAACATACACTTACCACTTCAGCCCTATATACATTTTGGCCATTTGAAAATATCCGATCTAAGCTCACAATGCGTCGCGATGCGACGCATTGTGAGCTTGTAGATCTGCTATTTTCAAGATGTTTGTTTTTGAAAACTTGTAAAATGGGACATTCTGCATAATGAATACTTTTACTTTTTGCGCTTTAAGTAAAAGTTTATGCCAACACTTTTGTACTTTTAGTCAAGTAAATGTTGAATTCCGGACTTTTACTTGTAATGGAGTATTTCTACATTGCAGTATTGATACTTTTACTTAGGTACAACATTTTAGTACTTTTTTCCACCACTGATGGATAGATAGATACAGATGGATAGATAAATGCGTGATTGCAGACAGAACAGAACTGGGCTTGGCTGTTCAGGGATCAGTACTTGTGTTATATTATATTATATCATGTTATATTACATTACACTATGACTCAGTGGTTTCCTGATAAGCCGCTGGTTGCGTGGATACATCGTAAAAACCCGCCTGAAACAAGGGCGATGTTTCTCTGGCATCAAATTTGTGTTTTACAATCCTCATCACGGAGGATCGCTATAGATAGACTGACCCTCTGTACCGGCTCATACACACACACATACACACACACACACACACACACACACACACACACACACACACACACACACACACACACAAGACAAGACACAAAGAGGCTTTTCACCTTTCACTGCGGAAACCCCATAAACCGGAGACTCCTGACTGTGACTTCATGCAATATAAACAGACGTAAGCATATAATACCTAGAAATAGAAACAAAACAAAACGTTAGCGTTAGTGAAGGAAAACGTATAGGGTGCTGCAGGCACTGAAGGCCATGGGAGAAGAAATGAGTCTTGGAAAAAGTACAATAGGCTCTATGCACAGCAGCCATATTGGGAATGAATTGGGCCCCTTCCTTACTTCCTTCACAGGTGTTACCAATGATACTAATTAAGGTTAAATGTTCCATTTAGTGTGGTATAGTGGTTGTCTTATTTTCAAAGACCCCCATAACTCTGAGAGTGTACAAATGGAACCATTTGTACACTCTCAGAGTTACACACCCACCATAAGCACACTCCATTTGGGAACCAAATGGAGTCTTTCCAGTGAGCCAACATGCAAAATATCAGCACCCTAACCAGAATGGAACAGAGCCTTCATTAGTATCATTGGTAACACCTGTGAAGGAAGTAAGAAGAGGCCCAATTTGTTTCCAATATGGCTGCTGTGCATAGAGCCTATTGTTTTACTTACTAAGTATCAATACTGCAATGTAGAAATACTCTGTTACAACTAAAAGTCCGGAATTAAAAACGTACTTGAATAAAAGTACAAAAGTATTGGTATCAAAATGTACTTGCTGTAAAGTACCAAAAGTAGACAGTACTCATCATGCAGAATGGCCCTTTTCACACGTTTTCAAAGGTATAACATGTATACTTTTTTGGGGGGGAAATAGCAGATCTACAAGCTCACAATGCGGCGCATCGCGACACATCGTGAGGTTGTAGATCGGCTATTGTTGTCAAATGGCCAAAATGTATATAGGGCTGAAGTGGTTAATGCATGTTTTGTAATAATAATCGAAATCTACAAAGTAACTAGTAACTCAACTTTTCAAATAATAGTAGTGGAGTAAAAGTACAATAACTTCCTCAGAGATGTATTGGAGTAGAAGTAAAAGTATTGAAAATCGTAAATACTCCACTAAGTAAAAATACCTAAAAATGTTACTGTACTTGAGTAAAAGTACTCAGTTACTGTTTACACCACTGTCAATAACAATGGATTGGGCAGCTCTGATGTGTAGCGGTCTGTGGACAAATACATATTATATTCATTTGGGGGTCCTTGCATGACACATGTGTATGTGTACACTATGTATACTGTTGATTGAACATTATTAAGCTCACAACAAAGCTTGAAGATTGAGCTTGTAGATCTGCTATTTTTACCTCCGAATAGGGATTCTAGGGTCAGGGTGGTTAATGGTAGCCTATAGCTCTATACCCAGATAAAGCAACGACTTGTTCTTTGAAGGGAACAGCATGGAAACCAATGGTTTATGACCCAACAGGCTTTAGCCTTACTGATAATCCTACCTGTTGGGCGGAGGGGGTTTATGGTCGTGTGTGTGTGTGTGTGTGTGTGTGTGTGTGTGTGTGTGTGTGTGTGTGTGTGTGTGTGTGTGTGTGTGTGTGTGTGTGTGTGTGTGTGTGTGATGTCCACCGCTCATCTGAGTGGGGCCATAATTCACTGATAGTGTAGTCGGCCCTCCTTACCAACCGTTCTGTTTGGACGCATACAGTATCCAATGTCCACCAGTCTGTCGCTCCACAAGCTATAATATGTACTCCAAATCTAAAAGAAATAATTGTATAATGTTGTGTGAGTGATATTTCCTGGTTAAAGAAATGTTTAAAAAAAAGTTAAACCTGTATCTTCTGATATGAGAATTGCTATAGAGTGTTTGTTCAGTAACAGGGGTTTCCGTGTCACTCCAGCTCTTTAATAAACAGAAAATACATACATTCGGTCACCAATTCATCCAATCATTAGAGAATACCCATTTATAAGCTCAAATTGCATATAGTTACAATTCCAATTTTGCCTCCTCGTTGTTTAGTGTCAATCCTGTCTCCTGAAAATCTCCCAACCTGAAAATGTATTTTCTGTTTATTAAAGAGCTGGAGATACATGGAGACCCATGTATCTCTATAGCAATGATTACTATCAGAATATAAAGCTATTGTACACTTATTTGAACAAAAACGATTAAAATAAATACACAATATTGAAAATAGCACATCTACAGCACATTTTGAGCTTCTAGTTGACTGTATGCCACCATTTGCTTAAAGGAGTAGTTCACCCAAAAAACTACTTATTTTCTATCAATTACACACCCCATGAAGCCTTGAATTCATGGATTAGTTTTAGTTTTAGTCGCATTCCTGAGCCAATAATTTGATGACCAGTGTATTTCCGGTAGGAGACACAAAGAGTCTTACTTTGTGTCTCCTACCGGATACATTAGCATCTTTCTGCCGGTAATCAAATTATTGGCTCAGGAATGCGACAAAAACAAAAACAAATCCATGAATTCAAGGCTTCATGGGGTGTGCAATTCATAGAAAATATGTCATGTTTTGGGTGAACTACTCCTTTAACCATTTAAACCCTATATATTGACCGGGGTCCCCCAGGAGTCTGTAGGTTACTTGGTCCCCTCCTTTTTATCGTTCTACCTCAAAAAATAGCAAATCTACAAACGTTTTGGGATCGTACGATTCGGAAATGGTTTGCCTAACTTTGCCGAATGTTGGCTATTTACGATCAGGCCAGAATAGGGATACTAGTGTAGGAGCTCAGATAAGTCTTTCACCATTCATTCATACAAACAGATTATTTCGCATGTAAAACGTCATGCAAAAATAATGACAGCCGCCCGGACCGCTGCCGTAACGGTCTAGGCACCTAGGCTCAATGTAACCTGACAGCGTGTCGCGGGTTCGACTCTCGAATCCCGACGGCCATTGCTGCATGTCACTCCCCATCTCTCTCTCCCCGTTTCCTGTTAGCCTTACTGTCCTGTCAAATAAAGGCCAAGAATAAACATTTTAAAAAGAAAATGATGACATCTCAGACGAGTCTGGTCATGTATTAATAATAATGTAATGTATTACGTTATATTTAGTTTACAAGAGATTCTGTGACTTATGTGAAATGTTCATGCAAAGAAAATGGTCACAAGATAAAAAGAGTTACATTGATTCGGGCGGGAAATGCAGGTGTCATAGCAGCAAAAGCTTCACCACAAATGTACAGACAGTGGAAACAGTACTCAGATATTTTACAGTAAAAGTATCAATACTGCAATATCAAAATACTCCCGTTACAAGTAAAAGTCCGGAATGCAAAATGTACTTAAGTAAAAGTACACTAGTATTGGTATGAAAATGTACTTAAAGTACCAAAAGTAAAAGTACTAAAATGTTTTAAAATAGCAGAAGCGACGCGTTGTGAGCTTGTAGATCGGCTATTTTCAAATAGCCTAGGTATAAAAATGGGGCTTAAGTTGTTAATGTATGTTTTATAATGTAATAATTGATAATTGCTAAGTAACTAGTAGTAACTAAAGTTTTCAAATAATTGTAGAGGAGTAATATCTGCCTCTGAGATGTAGTGAAGCAGAAGTAAAAGTACGGTAAATTGGAAATACTCCAGTAAAGTAAAAAATACCTCAAAATTGTACTTGAGTACATGTACTTAGTTACTTTACACCACTGTTAGATACCATGTTGTTTGGACAGATGCTAGGTTCATTGTCTACCTGGCATCCTATAGTTGATTTGATCTACTACATTGCTGTTTTTGCACTGTTGCATAAGACTTATGTAGCCTACCCTGTAATTTGTTAATTAAAAAAAAAAATGTTAATAGGCTCTGCACAGCAGCCATATTGGAAATAAATTGGGCCTCTTCTTACTTCCTTAACAGGTGTTACCAATAATACTAATTAAGGCTCTGTTCCATTCTGGTCTCAAAGTGTGGTCCAGGGTTCCTTGAGGGGGTTCCAAATGGCACCTTACGGGTGTGTAACTCTGAGAGTGTACAAATGGAACCAAATGGAACCGTAAGGGTCCATTTGGTTCCTTTTGTACACTCTCAGAGTTATGGGAGTCCTTGAAATTAAAAAGTTTGAGAACCACTGTGCTACACTAAATGGAACAGAGTCTTCATTAGTATCATTGGTAACACCTGTGAAGGCCCAATATCCTTCCAATATAGCTGCTGTGCATATAGACTATTGCAAAACACAGGAGAGACACGTGTAAGAGTGTACTCATGACACAAATAGCAGTTTAAATTAAATTAATGAATGGATTGTGAGAAATTCTTAACGTGTAAGGACCTTTAGAGTAGACTTAAGAAGCAAACCAAGAAAGATTAAAAAAATAAATAAATGATATGACATGATGACAATAGAATATCCTACTGAGCTGCTGGCCCTAGATATGATATCTGAACTGGATCTCTGAATGAGAGAACATACTGTACGTACCACCGTACAGTCTTATCTATAAATGTACAGTGAAAATATCAATTAATATACATCTATTGTCGTGCATCTTTCACCATCGAGTGAATGAATGTGTGCGTTCTGTCAACACTTGTGATGAATGTACTGCTTCAAGAAAAAGATTATGAACGATTATATGTACAGACTAAATAAATATAAGTGTGTCAACAGTGACTAAGAATGAATATACAGTATATATACGGTCTGTCAACACGACAAACCTTCAACAGTGAGTGTCTGGGTGAGTTCTATGAGAGAGCATATGTACAGCATATCAGCAGTTATCCATAATCACTTAAACGATATATACTTTGTTGACAGGGTCTACCCATGGTCCTCTCCTTTTTTCTCTCTGCTTGAAAGTGTACTTGCCGAAAATGGCCAGTCTACAAGCTCACAACGTGTCGCGAGTTTGTAGATCAGCTATGCTACATGCTATGCTAATGCAACATACATCCTAGTCCACTCCGTTCCATAGTCAACAGTAAAACGTCAGTAATAGACAGTGCGGGTCTTAAAGCTCTTATAAAATAGCAGATCTACAAGCTCACAACGCCGTGGGCTTGTAGATCAGCTATTTTCGGCAAAGAGGTTTGGTGTAGGGGGGGAAAACATGGTAGCAGACCAAGTACACGTTTTCTAGGTATTGAGGGTTTAAGTGGTTAATTGAAATAGACATTAAAGGGATAGTTCACCCCCAAAATGACTTTTTTTCCTATCAATTAGTAACCACATGGAGACTTGAATTTGTGGATATTTTTTTGTTTATGTCTCATTCTTAAGACAATAATTTGATGACCAGCAAACAGTTACGGTAGGAAACACAAAGAGTCTCTTTTGTGTCTCCTACCGGAACCGCTGCCTACCGGTCCGCTGGTCATCAAAATTATTGGCTTAGGAATGCGACAAAAACTAAAAACTATCCATGAATTCAAGTCTCCCTGGGCCTGGGGTGACTAATCGATAGGAAAAAAGTATTTTTTGGGGGGGGTGAACTATCCCTTTAACATGAATCCAACACAAAGCTAGTCTATGAAGCTATCTATGAAATCTATGAAAAAATGTAATCTGCATCACAAATGTATACAATATGTAGTGTGTGTGTGGGGGGCGGCTGATTTGTCTCTCTCTCAGCTAAGGGGTCCTTGGTTTGAAAAAACCCTGCCATACAGTGTCCTTAAAACAAAAAGAAAAAAAAGATAACAAAACCTAACCTTGGTTTAATGGGAACCACTGTTATAGAGCAGTGGTTCTCAACCTTTTCAGGTCGTGACCCCCCAAAATAATCATATTATTTGAACTGGGGACCTCCCACACTGATAAGCACTTAGAATGTTGGAAATGAGGCATTCCATTTAGTTTGACTCGGTTCAGACACATATTTTCAAAATGTTTACCTTTTTCTTATATTATTTGACAAGTTGGCCAATGTTTGACTAGTTTGTATAGTATAGTTTATTGATTACTTTTGATGCAGTAATGGTCTTTTTTATTTTCTTTCATTTTACATTTTTTTAGGTACTAAAAAGTCCTTAAATTATCACTTCACTATCATCTGGGAAACCCCCCCAAAATCACGTGGGGACCCCCCTGGGGGGTCCCGACCCACACGTTGAGAACCAGTGCTATAGAGTAGTGTTGTTGGCAGCAGCAGCGTATATGGAAAGCAGTTGAAACGCCGTTGCTCTTTGCACTGAGCTAACTCTTATCTGGCTTTGCCATGGTAGTGTGTTTAAAAAAAAGAGAAAAGAAAGAAAAAAAAAATCAATGGCCTCCGAGGTTTCCAGTGTGCTTTCCCCCCCTCCAGGAGAGGTCAAGAGGTCAGAAGGGTTTGTTTGACGTTTGGCTAAAATCACCTTGTAAAAAGAAAGAAAAAAGAAAACAAAGTGTTAATGCTTTACATGAGGAAATGGGTGGGGATGTGTTGAAAATCATGTTTTACGACTTTGTTGGGTGGAAGTGCATCAGAGTTAAGATAGAAAGGGAGGTGGAGATAACGGAGGTGGACTATCCTACATTATGACTCCGCCTCTCCATCCCTTTTGAAAAAAACACTAGATATTTAAGCACAGCCCCCCATACTATTCACCTCACACCAAGCTCTCGAAAAGCACCAAACGGGAATACCTTTGAAACAACCCACAAGACACGGATTCTACTTAGAGCACCTGCGTGAAAAAATATTCGATCCATCACCCTGTGTACTTGATCACACACACACAACCAGGCTTCATCATGTGTACGGGAAAGTGCTCCAAGTTCATCGCCGTCGCTCTGTACGTGCTGGCCACGGTGTCGGTCATCTGCAATATCATGCTGTTCTTCCCCGGCTGGGACACCGAATACGCGGGAGATGACTCCGAGGACCACCCCAGGCTCACGCCGGAGGTCAAGTACATGGGAGGCCTTCTGGGCGGAGGAATCATGGTGAGTTGTTCTACCTAGTGGCTGTGTTTTGGTTTAAACCAGTGGTTCTCAAACTTTTTACGTGTCTAGGACCCTCACATGATTATGCATTTGGCCGCGGATCACCATCTGAAAAGATTGTGTGACAAGGACCCGTATACATGATTTTGTGTTTCAAGATTTTCTTTTGAAAATAGCAGATCTACAAGCTCACAGCGCTTCGCTTGGTGACGCGTTGTGAGCTTTTCGTGTCACTTTAGATTTCTTTGGCTATTCAAAAATAGCAGATATACAAGCTCATAGCGTGGCACCGAGTGCCGCGCTATGAGCTTGTAGATCTGCTATTTTTTTTAAATCGTGGAGAAAACTGTTAGGATTTAGAAAACATTTTTAAGAATCGCCTCAGGTCTTAATGGGTTAAACTGATTTTGATGCTATATTACCTACTAATTTCGCTGGGGACCCCCTGGAACCCCCTCTAAGGACCCCTGGAGGGCCCCGGTCCCCACTTTGAGAACCACTGAACTTGAACTCTATATACGTTGTTGACCGGAGCAAAGGTCAGCGGCAGTGGCTCAGAGGCAGAGTGGCCGGATGATGGCAACCGTGAGGTTCCCAGTTCGATCCCGGGCTCCCCCGGAGTTAGTGTCGAAGTGTCCTTGAGCAAGACGCTGAACCCCTAATAGGCTCTATGCACAGCAGCCATATTGGGAATGCATTGGGCGCCTTCCTTACTTCCTTCACAGGTGTTACCAATGATACTAATTAAGCCTCTGTTCCATTTAGTGTGGCATAGTGGTTGTCTTATTTTCAAGGACCCCTATAACTCTCAGAGTTACACACCCACCATAAGGGGCCATTTGGGAACCAAAATGGAGTGTTTCTAGTGAGCCTACATGCACAATATCAGCACCCTGACCAGAATGGAACAGAGCCTTCATTAGTATCATTGGTAACACCTGTGAAGGAAGTAAGGAAGGGGCGTTTTTCCCCTCTATGTTCCCCTTATTGAGTTCTGGGGCCTGGTGCAAGGTTAGTATAGTTAACTATTAAAAAAAAAAACAGATGTGAAAAAATAAGAAACTAGTGTTAATGCGTAACGTAACGTAATCTGAAAAAGAAAAAAAAACTATTGTTTTCACAAAGCTAACTAAAACTATTTAAAATCATAGAGAAAATATCCTTAGTATTTGTCTTTGTCATAATGTCATACAAGTGTAATGGGTGTGAATGTATATTTCTTTAAATGGTGTGATTTTTGGTCGAGTTTTTATTACATACTCATTTGACATTTGACTTAATTATCCCATATTATAATAAGGAACAAAATAACACTGCAACTAATCAAAACGAATAAAACAAATAAACTAGCAAACGTGCTTTAAAAACGAGTTGAAACTTAACTGAAATGGAAAACAAAAAGTCATGATGAAATAAATGTTTTTAAAGAATCATAGTAATACAAAAACCTAATGATAAATGCAGACATACAGTAATGATAACGTTGGCTTGGTGCAGCTCAAAGGCTACAGCGTGGCGCTCACAGTTTCAGGGTTAAGGGTTACATGGCCTGTGTTGCTCAATGGCTACACACACACACACACACACACACACACACACACACACACACACACACAGTAGAACTGGGAGTGTAAATGTCACTCCAAGAATGTACAGGTGGTCCATTTGGTTCCATTTGTACACTCTGGCAGTTGCAAATGGTTAAATTCCAGAATGTATTTTAACCCATTCAGACCGGGAAAGAATCTGTGTAATTTTTGGATTTCTTTGGCTATTAAATTAAATAGCAGATATACAAGCTCATAGCGCGCCACAAATAACATCTTTGAATATATATATATATTTTTAAGCGAATATTTGCAACTCAAATCTTTGCTTCTGGGGGATTCTACAAATGTCTTCTAAAAAAACAGTTTAAAAATAAAAAGTATGTTGCTATAATAAGTGGTTCTCAAACTTTTTCATGTCAAGGACCCCCAAAATGATATGTATTTGGGCGCGGACCCCCAATATCACAATATTTTGTTCCAGGGAACCCCCCAGAAGCAAAGATTTTAGTTCAAAATGTTCACTTTAACAATATACAGTGTACTGTATATTCAAAGATTTTCACACATTTTCACACATTTTCAAAAATAGCAGATCTACAAGCTCATAACGTGGAACTCGGTGGTAAAAGCTAAGTCTCTCGTGCGGAGGACCAGGGTTCAAATCCTGGGTAGTGGGTAGGACATGAGATTTACAGATTGCAGATGTTCACACAGCTAAATTAACGGTGTAGCCTACACACTGTGTGCTGTATTGTAATCTGGACCAGTGGGTCTTCTTATCAAGGACCCCCAAATTAATTAGTATTTGGCCGCGGACCACCGGACCTAAACACATTTTGCGTCGGGGACCCACAGATAAGATTTGCGTTGTTAAAATGTTTTAAAAATGTCCCACATTTTTTCAAACATTTTCAAGTTTTTTTTTAAATAGCAGATCTACAGTCGGGGTTAAAATGTAACAGTAAAACTGTACATTTTTGCTGGGAACGGCAACTTTTCGGGTATTTGTTTTTACTTTCTATTTTTAGCTGTTCATCTTGTGTTGCTTTCCTGTTGGTTTGTATTTAGCATTTTTGCTTAATTGCCAATTGTATTAATATAAGCTGTCATTTCTTTTACTTTTTTATTTGTATTTAGTGCTGCTATATTTCAAAATAGACATGTTTTTCCTTTTTTTCTCGCTGATGCAAAATGATGGTCAGGTTTGTTTTTAGGGTTCAAGTTAGCTTTTACGTGTAAAACCTGTGTTGGAAACTGTTTCAAAAGGCTATACAGATGGAGTTACATATTATATTCTAACTCTCTCTCTCTCTCTCTCTCTCTCTCTCTCTCTCTTTAGATCCTTATTCCTGCCATTCACATTCACCTGACCAGCTCCAGAGATGGGTGCTGTGCCAACCGTTGTGGGGTAGGTGTCAAACGGCCATCAAAGGGGCCTTTGTGACTGACTGGGGACCTCGCACACACCGGTTCACACTGGTTATAGTGTGTGGGGCTGCAACAATCAATTATTTTTTTAATCAAGAGGCGGGTTTCTTTAAATTATTATTTGTATATATTTGTTTTGTATGTCAACGAATAGATTAACCACTTAAGCCCTATGTTATGTCATGCATGAATAGTGAAAATAGCAGATCTACAAGCTCACAACGTGTCACATCGTCAAACGTTGTGAGCTTTTAGAATGGCTATTTTCACTATTTTGAAAGTTTGGGAAGAGTTTCACCTACAGTACAACATGCCCTACAGGGATTGATTATTATGGACACCTCGACAAATGCAGCCACATAAGGGTCCATTTGGACACTCTTGAAGTAACTGTACATGGATAAATTAACACTAAGGTTTAGAGATTTACAAAGTTTTGTTTTGAAACATGTTTTGTTACTTTCTCTAGAGCAAGGGTTCCCAAACTTTTCAGGCCACAACCCCCCAAAATAACCATATTTGAAGTGGGGACCCCCCACCCTGACAAGCAATTGTAGGCATTACATTTAGTTTGACTCGGTTCCACAAATAATATTGTGAAACTATATTTTCACAGTGTTTGCCTCTTTCTTACATAATATTTGACAATTTGGCCAATTTGGTATTAAAAAGGTGTTAATAGTCATTCAATTGTAACTTTAGAAATGTGCAGATACCCTGTATACATGTATACTGTATGTTGGTGTGTTTACTGTTGAGTGAGAAAACAATGTTGCACATTAAGCTAATCATCTGGGGACCCCCCACAATTACAGAAAGTAACTAAGTACATTTACTTAAGTACAATGTTGAGGTATTTGTACTTTACTTGAGTATTTCAAATTTCCAATACTTTTACTTCTACTCCACTACATTTCGGTTTCCAAATATTGCACGTTTACTCTACTACATGTATTTGAAAACTTTAGTTACTAGTTACTTTGTAGATTTGGATTATTATTTAAAAACATACATTAACCACTTCAGCCCTATATACATTTCGACCATTTGAAAATAGCCGATCTACAAGCTCACAATCGCAATCGCAATGCGATGTGTAGCGATGCGACGCATTGTGAGCTTGTAGATCTGCTATTTTCAAAAGATTTTTTATCCATTTGAAAACTTGAAATGGTACATTCTGCATAATGACTACTTTTACTTTTGGTACATTTGTACACAAGTACATTTTGATACCAATACTTTTGTACTTTTACTCAAGTGCATTTTGAATTCCGGACTTGTTACAGAGTATTTCCATAGTGCAGTATTGATGATACTACTAAGTAAAAAAATGTGAGTACTTTTGTTCCATCGCTGTGTTCTGTGCACCCTGCAGATGTTCCTGTCCATCGGCTTCGCTGCAGTGGGCGTGGCGGGCGCTATATACAGCGTGGCCGTGGCGGCCGTGGGCCTGGCCAACGGACCCGTGTGTAACTTCAGCTTTTTCCCAGACGTGCTCCCAGTGTGGGGTCGTCCCTTCGCAAACAAGTAAGACCAGTGGTGTAAAAAAGTACTATATTTTTACCAGCTTGCAAGCAGGCTGGTCTCTGAAGAGACTGAGCACTAGTCAAATGTGTTCGACATGTTTTCGCTCATTGGCTGTGGGGAGCCACTAGCAGTGTTGCCAGAGAGAGAAAAAAGAAAGCAAGCTGGTATACGTGACTGTGTCATGCCTTATTTTACTTAAGTAAAAGTATCAATACTGCAATGTAGAAATACTCGGTCACAAGTAAAAGTCCGGAATTCAAAATTGACTTGAGTAAAAGTGCAAAAGTATTGGTATCAAAAATTTACTTAAAGTACGAAAGTAAAAGTACTCATTATGCAGAATTTCCAATGTTCCAATGTTTGTTACAAAGTTTTCAAATGTATAAAATGTACAAAAATCTTTTGAAAATGGCAGATCTGCAAGCTCACAATGCATCGCGATGCAAGCTTGTAGATCTGCTATTTTCAAATGGCCGAAATGTATATAGGGCTGAAGTGGCTAATGTATGTGTTATACATAATAATCAAAATCTGCAAAGTCTTAACTAAAGTTTTCAAATAAATGGAGTAAAAGTACAATATTTGGATCTGAGATGTAGTGGAGTAGAAGTAAAAGTATTGGAAATTGGAAATAGTCAAGGAAAGTACAAATACCTCAAAATTGTACAAGTAAATGTACTTAGTTACTTTACACTACTGCTAAAATTAGGTACAGTCAGACACTAATGCCAAAAGGATAACGTCCTGGGGACTTGTTGTCATTCATCAACATAGCATAAAAAACGACACGATAAAATGTCATCAACAAATACAAAACATTATGTATAAAGGAGAAAGTGGGAAAACGGTGGCAGAGAATGTCACCTCCTTTCTATGGGAATTTGCATTTTACATTTTTCAGGCCAGTTTTGAAAGAAACCAATGAGTCTTTTAATCATTAACCCATGAAGACCGGGGACGCATCTGTGTCACTTGTTAGATTTCTTTGGCTATTCAAAAATAGCAGATATACAAGCTCATAGCGCGGCACAGAGTGCCGCGCTATGAGCTTGTAGATCTGCTATCATACAAAAACATTGAAAACATTTTTCAATCAAATCTTGTTATTTATTATAATTATGTTGCTATAATATCAGTGGTTCTCAAACTTTCTGTGTCAAGGACCCCCAAAATGATATGTATTTGTCCGCGGACCCGCCCCCATCTCAAAATATGTTTTCCCAGGGACCCCCCAGAATCAAATATTTGAGTAAAAAATGTATATATAGATTACGATTTGCAAACATTTTCACGAAGAAAAAAAAGCAGATCTTGTATATCTGCTATTTTTGAATAGCCAAAGAAATCTGAAAATGACACACAGATGTGTTCCCGGTCTTAACGGGTTAAAGGATACACACTGTATATCTACGTGTGCCCTGGGATCTTTTGGCTATGCCAGTGTGCCTTGGCAGTGGCACCAAAAAGGTTAGGAAACACTGCTTTAATGGATGGGGTCAGGGCATTCCACATTTTGGTGGCAGTAGTAGTAGTAGAATGAGAATTTCCCCATGTTTGTTATTTGGGGATAGTACCAGATCGTTGTCGCTCCCTCTAGTATTGTGGTTACTTTGGACACACAATACACAGTATATGGGCATTTGGGGGCCATGGCCATATGTGTGAACCACTTTCAACCTGCCATCCCTATTTTAGGAGTGTCATTATGTCATTAAGTATTATTTTTCAAAAATGTGCAAAACATTTTTGTCTCATCATCTGCAGGTTCCTTTAGGGGGTTCTAAATTAACCCTTGCAAGTCTGTAACTCTGACAGTACACAAATGGTACTGTCAGAGTTAAGTGTGTGTGTGTGTGTGTGTGTGTGTGTGTGTGTGTGTGTGTGTGTGTGTGTGTGTGTGTGTGTGTGTGTGTGTGTGTGTGTGTGTGTGTGTGTGTGTGTGTGTGTGTGTGTGTGTGTGGGGGTGTGTGTGTGTGTGTGTGTGTGTGTGTGTGTGTGTGTGTGTGTGTGTGTGGGGGGGGGGGGGGTCCTCGAGAACCACTGCCCTAGGACAGTGGTTCTCAACCTTTTCAACCCCCAAAATAATCATATTTGAACTGGGGACCCCCCAAAATACCTATTTTCACATGTTTTACCTCTTTCTTATATTATTTGACAATTTGGCCTATGTCTGACCAGTTTTTATAGTATAGTTTGTTGATTACTTTTGATGCAGTAATGTTTTTATTTATCTATATTTCATTGAATGTTTTTGTTGGGTATTAAAAAGGTCTTTAAAAGTCCTTAAATTGTCACTTTACTGTCTTCTTACTGTCTTCTTCTGTCCCGACCCACAGGTTGAGAACCGCTGCCCTATAGAACAGGATGAACCTATACAGTAACAGCTTTTGTCTGTTGTTTGTCTTTTCCCAGCAACGGAAGCTACCTGGAGAACCCAGACAGTTGGGCCTTTTGTAGGGAACCCGAGAACGTGGTGGAGTTCAACGTGGCTCTCTTCTCCACCCTGCTGGTGACCGGCAGCATTGCGGCCGTGCTCTGCACCATCCAGATGGTCAACGGGCTCTTCGGCTGCATATGCGGCACCTGCGGCAAAGAGGTAGGAGGCCCCCGAACCAGCAGTGGTGGACAGTAACTAAGTAGATTTACTTAAGTACTGTACTTTACTTGAGTATTTCCAACTTCCAATACTTTTATTTCTAATCCACTACATCTCAGAGGCAAATATTGTACTTTTTACCCCACTACAATTATGTGAACACATTAGTTACTAGTTACTTTGTCTTTAATCTCTCGTAAACAAACCTTTAATTCTGCCAGTCTCTAACTTGCATAGCCAGTAGCCATTGTGAAATCAACATTAGAATGTTCAGTCTTTAACTTCACCAACCTGAAAAGGCTGCTCTGTGTGGGATTGTATGCAGCAAACACAATTTTACAGATTTGTTGATCAAATCAACCTAGTAATCGATTTGTGGACACATTTCTATGACCATTAGTCGAGAACGTTCTTTAGTCAAGGACAGCCCTAATCTGGAGAAAGAGATTTATGGGACTGAAATCAGCCAAGCAATGAGTTCCCATCAGGTTCCTGTTCAGAGATAATACAAATCGACCTGTGCCTGTGCGTGTGCGTGTGCGTGTGTGTGTGCGTGAGCGTGTGCATGTGCGTGTGTGACTTCCCCAATATAGTGACTGTACAGATCAATGGAGTGTGGAAAGGAAGATAACATTATTACGATAAGAACATAACAGGACATTGGATTTATTGGGCCGTTGGGCCATCAAACATGGCATTTATGTATAGGGCCCACCTGGTTATCTAATGGGAAACCTTTACCTTTGTCATGCCGATGATCTAAGGGATTGAAGTTGAAGTGTCGAAGGTTTTTGTTGTTGCAAAAACTAAAAAGTCAGTTTGACAACACATTTTGGAATGTATCTGAAAAACGTGACGCTTATATCTTTCTCTGAGGAATACCTGAACTTAAAGTGGCACTAAACATTTTCTTAGTGAATACATTAAAATGTTGTCCATTCTGTATGGTAGAGTATGTTAATACGATATAACATATACAATCTGTATGGTAGAGTATGTTACACATATACAATCGGGGTGGTTTTATTTTGTCTCCCTGCTCTTCTATTGACGATCGTGTGTAAAAGGTCATGTCTCACCTAGACACAGGATCTGACACGAATTTGGACCTGATGGTCAAGATTCAATGTATCCCCTGAGCAAGCAGGCAGGCTCTATTTGCTCAATGGCAAAAATGTCAGCACTTGCGCTGTAAACCGGGTTCAAATCCAGGGTAGAAGAGGAAAGTTACATAGTGCAGCTGTAATCGAAGTTTGGTTTTCACCTGAGCTATAATTGTGCTTAGAAGTTCTTTGGATAGAACGCTTCCTCGAAGCAAGTCTGCTGTTTATAAATAGCTCAATGCTAAAGGCTAAATGCTCTAAAGTGTGCAGTGTGAAACATCAGCGTGACAACTAACCTCTGACGACCTTTGTGCTTTGTGTTGTGAACAGTAAAAAAAAACAGAGCAGCCAGAAGACAAAGGGACCATGACCGCCTGAAGACGCTCAGCATCTGCAACACAGCCAGCGACATCAGCACCTGCATTTTATCAACTGATAAACTGATGTTTAAAAAAAAATAAGCCAAAGTGCGGTAGCTACATTTTTTGACACTGAAAGGTCAAATCAGCCTTTGTGATTTCGGGGGATAAACAATTACCTCATGAACAGCCAGCCATACATCACTTATTTTTCATCAGTTTGATTTGACTTTGCGTAGTTACTGCACTTTGGCTTTGTGGGCAAGTATAGCTACCCAGGAACTACACTTTGATTGATTGATTGAATATTTTCTTAGGCAAAAATGTAAAACAGCACAGTTACATTTAAAATACTTTGTCTAAAAGGTCCGTTCAAAAAAGTCCTTGCGGTCTTGTTTCCATTGAGGTCCTTGGTATTCAATTCATAGTCATACATAGTGCCACCAACAGTTCACATATCATCACAAAAAAAATACAGGAAAAAAAAGAATATCACTATACAAACAAAAACAAAAGCAAAAAGAAAGCAGGGGGAAAACA
This sequence comes from Gymnoscopelus microlampas, assembly GCF_963454915.1. Lineage (NCBI taxonomy): Eukaryota > Metazoa > Chordata > Actinopteri > Myctophiformes > Myctophidae > Gymnoscopelus > Gymnoscopelus microlampas. Next base: position 44,608,175 of record NC_139956.1, on the reverse strand, counting down.
ATAATACAATATGTACAGTATGTACAATCATCAGTACAATCATCAGAGTCAATGTAACTTTGAGAGTGTCCAAATGTAACCAAATGGACCCGTCAGACATTCGTACGCTCTCAGAGTTACAAATGAATAAAATAAAATGCATTGAAAGTAGCTGCAGCTAAACATTTCCTAAAACACACATTATGGTATGTATTTCTGAGCATCGTGGCTTCAAAAGGAATGAGTGGTTCTACTGAGACAATTGTACTGTTTTGTAGCTATTTTCAAAGCCCTCAGGATTATGTCTGTATGTATATGTCTATTATGCATATTAAAATATTATGATGGTAGACTTAGGTAGGAATTCAGCATGACCTCGTGCCTAATCACTAGAACACATTGAATTATATGTTGGAATGTTGAATTTAATTAATTTATAGATTTGTTTGGATATTTGCGCCTGTAAATGTGTAAGCTTAACCATATTTTGTAATAAAAAAACTGAACCAAACATTTGTTTTAAATTATTATTACTTTAAAAACAAAATTATTATTTTTGTACAATATATTTTTTTGAAGAGCAATTAGAAAGATACTTATATTATATTGTACAAAATTAACATTTTTGTACAATATCATTTTTTGAACAACAATTAGAAAGACACTAGCATCCTTTTTGGCTTCAGTTCCAATAACATTTTATTTTAAAGGCTTTATTATCCAACAGGAATTATTCAATAATTGCCCATTTTACCATTTACATTATTTGTGCTTGTATTGATTTTGGTGGTAAATGTTGACTCACACTACAGTTGCCTTGGTCTTAGTAGGTCTATCTACAGTATTTCAGAATTGAGACCAGAACCCTATCTATGAATGTAGGCTATCCATTTAATAATCATATGAAATAAATACATATACCTAAAATAAACCCTACTAACAGCTATGTATGAAATTATTCATGCATTGACTAAATATATTAGTTATAATAACATAAAACCCATCAAACCGACATAGGCTCTATGCACAGCAGCCATATTATCACTTCCTTCACATGTGTTACCAATGATACTAATGAAGGCTCTGTTCCATTTAGTGTAGCACAGTGGTTTCCACGACCCCCATAACTCTGAGAGTGTACAAATGGAACCAAATGGACCCTCACGGGTCCATTTGGTTCCATTTGTACACTCTCAGAGTTACACACCTGTAAGGGGCCATTTGGAAGCCCATGAGGGTCCCTGGACCCCAACTGTAGACCCACTGGTGTAACAGAGTGTTTCCAGTGAGCCAACATGCACAATATCAGCACCCTGACTCTGTTTGACCAGAATGGAACAGAGCCTTCATTTAGTATCATTGGTAACACCTGTGAATGTCTTCATAATATGGCTGCTGTGAATAGAGCCTATTACTAATAAAATAAAATAAAAAAGTGACCCCGACGTGATTTGAACACGCAACCTTCTGATCTGGAGTCAGACGCGCTACCGTTGCGCCACGAGGTCCTTCCGTGTTCCAGTAACTGTTAAATTTATAAACCTGTAATCACGAGTGTTTTAGTGTTTGTATTATTGAATCCACCACACGAATTGTACACATCAATTGTGTTTACCAGTATATTCACGACCTACACATTATTAACCAGTGTTCTGACGTGTATGTGTTGAGTGAGCTCTGCTTTCGGTTTGACTGTTATATCAGATAACCTTCCTGTACAGTGTTGCCATGTCCGCTTATTATAAGCGACTTTGGGCTTCCTTTTCTGTAAAGTTGCTTGTACATGTTGGTGGTTGTGGGTTGCGGTTTTTTTTGGGCTTGTTTCTAAAGTGCAGTTGCTTATTTGGGCTTGTTTTATTTATTTATTATTATTTAAACATGTGGTTGTCATGTCATGGACCCCCCAAATTAAAATGTATTTGTCCTAATAACCCTCATCTGAAAATGTTTTGTCCCAGGGAGCCATACCAGATTTGTGTTGTTAGAATGTTAAAAAAAAACTTCCAAATATTTCACATTTTATTTCAAGATTTTCGTGAAAATAGCAGATCTAAGTTGTGAGCTTGTAGATCGGCTAATTTTCAAATAGATGTAATAAGTTTGAAGTGCTTGTATCCCTAGTTTGATTGATTAAATACTTGCACATGAAAGTACAGTAAGCAAGGTCAGTTAATAGGAATTAAAAAACCCAAGAAAGCCATTGGCTTGTTTCCGTTAGGGTCCTTCGTACTCAATTCATAGTGACAATAATTGACAGACAGATAGACACTGCAGAACATCATGGGCTAGGTTATGACTTTTACAGGGGCCAGTTTCGAATTGCAGCCACCTGAATGTACTCTTTTAGGGCAGTTTTGAAGCCCTGTCGCTTCTTTTGGGCTTGTTTTAATATAGGCTACCTGGTTGCTTATTTCTCTCGCGGAATCTGGCAACACTGTTACTGCACCGTTAGATCTACTCAGGGTTGTTCGTACTTTTAAAGTAACAAAATATAATGCATAACAACCATAGTATAATACATAATATAATACATCACACAGATAACAACTCACGGTGTAATCGTGTAAATAGCAGATCTACAAGCTCACAACTTCTCGCGGATGCGACGAGCTGTGAACTTGTAGATCTGCTACTATTTTCAATGCGCGACACCGACGTACGACGTACGACAGGGTCCTAGGCCGGAGGAGGAGGCGGGGCTTGATAAACATGATCCACCCAATCACGGCTGCTTCCCGGGTTACACAGCATGCATCTGTGGTTTCCCCAAAATATTTAAAAGTTATTTAGTGATAAAATGCAGTTTTATGACTAAAATAAACGTTTATATTTGATAAAATCAGGTTGTATTTCCCCTAAACACTAAATCAATTCCACATTTCATGTTTTTATTTCCTAAACGGACACCATTAGTGAGAGAATTGTTCACACTGCCACCATTAAATATCTCCTCAAACAATCAGGTTGATGTGTCAGCGGCATGCTGCACATATACTAAAATTGGAATGATACAGAGAAGATTAGCATGGTCCCCTGGCGCAAGGATGACACGCACAATCGTGAAGCGTTCCCAATTTTACTTTTTTATTTTAATTAATTTCATTTTACATTTTTTGTTTTACTACTTTGGGCTATGACTGTGACGCGCCGTGGCCACTAGAGGGAGCCAGAGTCCAATAAATAAATAATTCTGAAGTTGTTTGGCTGTGATACACAATAGACACTATTCAAGAGCCTTAAGTAAAAGTATCAATACTACAATGTAGAAATACTCTGTTACGTAAAAGTCCGGAATTAAACATTTACTTGAGTGAAAGTACAAAAGTATCGGTATAAAATATACTTAAAGTACAAAAAAGTAGAAAGTACTCATTATAAATTAAATTAAATTAAATATAAATTAAATTCAGATTGTAGTTGTTGGAATGATTTTTAATTCAGAGACTATGCAGAACATCATGGGCTGCATTGGGCTAGTTCTGCTCACAGACCCAACATTACACTGCTGTGCGAGGTATCCAACTTTGGTCAAAATAAACACAACTATTTCGCTACTCACCGAAACAGACGCTGTTCTGTGTTGTTGAAAGTCTATTCTCCACGGTGGGAAGCCTCTTAGGACCCCACCTTCTCTGTATAAGTCAAAGACAGGTCCCTGTCTGGGCCGACCCGCTAGGACCCAAGCCATACGCCCTCTTTGCCTCGCATGGTGAGTGGCCACATGCTTATTCCACCCTCGTTTTCTTCTTTTTAGAATTGGTTAAAAAAAGGGTCTACTGGCCTCATACATAGCCCCCACAATACATTCATACATAGCACAAAGGTCCATTGCTGTGAGCATTAACATTACAATTACCATCAGAACATATACACTTGCATCATAGGGCAAATACACATCACTCAGAAGATCCTCAGTTCTCCCATAATACAACAAAACATCATCATTTGTGAGTTCAGATCAATCACATTTTGCTTTACAGGCACTATTACCCGCATAAATGGTGCATTTATATAGGGCCTTTATCCAAGGCGCTTTACAATGATTGTACATTACATTCACACACACATTCATACACCGATGGAGGAGGAAACCATGCAAGGCACCAACCTGCTCATCAGGAGCAATTAATGGGACATCTCAGGAAGACTGTCCACATCAAGCAATAATACAACAGGAACATGGTCTGACATGTCACTAATCACGTTCAACCCAGATTTGGCTCAAACAATGGGTTAAATGCATTCTCCTTCTATGCATTTATGTGGAATGTGGAAATCCCTATACTCTCCTTCAAAACCGCTCTAAAATAGCACATATTAGTATTTCTTTCCCCAATTCCAGTACACATGCAATCTTTGTTTACTTGACAAGACCAGCTAAGAAGTCCCAGGCTACACATAAGCTTTGGTAAGACTGTTGAAATATTATGTTTGTGAGATAACAGTTCATTAAAACATCTCAATGGGACTTATCTGCAGTGGTGGAAAGTAACTAAGTACATTTACTTAAGTACTGTACTTAAGTACAATTTTGAGGTATTTGTACTTTACTTGAGTATTTCCAATTTCCAATACTTTTAATTCTACTCCACTACATCTCAGAGGCAAATATTGTACTTTTACTCCACTCAATGAAACATACATTAACCACTTTAAACTTATTTTATACCTGCTATTTGAAAATAGCCGATCTACAAGCTCACAACGCGTCGCGTTGTGAGCTTGTAGATCTGCTATTTTCAAATATTGTAGTACTTTTACTTTTGGTACTTTAAGTACATTTTGATGCCAATACTTTTGTACTTTTACTCAAGTACATTTGGAATTCTGGACTTTTACTTGTAACAGAGTATTTCTATATTGCAGTATTGGTACTTTTACTTAAGTCAAAAAAATTGAGTACTTTTTCCACCATTGCTTATCTGGTAATGATGGCAACAAGTACGGTATGTGAGCAATACATTTTGAGTAAATGTGTTTGATGTAGGCTATATCAAACAAGCTCTCCATATTTATTGTTTTTCTCCATGAAAGTATCTCTCACTCTGAATACCCTAATTTTAAGCCCCATTTAACCACTTGAACCACTTGTAGATCGGCTATTGTTGGTGAAGAGATTCGATGTAGATGGAAAAAAGGGGTCCACGTACAGTTGTAACTAGGCCTAGGGTCCCTTTTACAAAAAATAGAGGGTATAAGTGGTTGAGGCCTTTTCACACGGGGAGCGACACGACACGAGACCCGCTTGGATCCGTGGGGTCCCTCATGTGAATAGATGCCTTTCTACACGTTACATAGAAAAAGGTTTGACACATTTCAACCCTTAAAAAAATAAAATATATATATACCACATTTTTTTGTAACACATTTTTTCATCCAGTGTCAATTGCCTAAGCTGTACTCCTGGACGCTACTCTCCCTCTGCCAGCCTGGGGAGAGCCCCGAACTGAGCTCATGCTTCCTTCAATGCATGAGGAATGAGCAGGCCTACATTTCAACCCTTGAAGTGGGTGCGTGAGTACGTGAGATTGTGGTCCCCAGGTGAATTTAAGACCTCAAACAAAAAAAAACGAACACAAAAAGATCATTATTGTGTTAAAAGTAATCAACAAACTATACAATAAGAACTGGTCAAACATTGGCCAAATTGTCAAATAAGATAAGAAATAGTCAATCATTTTGAAAATAGCCGATCTACAAGCTCACAAGCTTGTAGATCATCTAATTTCCACAATATGTATCTGCGGAACCGAGTCAAAGTTAAATGGAATGCCTCAACTCCCACAATTCCAAGTGCTTGTCAGGGTGGGGGGTCCCCGGTGAAAATATGATTATTTCGGGGGGTCACGGCCGTTTTGTTTTCCTTTGAGCACATCGCGGACCGGACTGAGATGGCCCAGGGGCCGGTTCTGGCCCTCGGGCCGTACTTTGCCCCCATGTGCGGTGGTATAAAGTTGGGTATTTTGAACGCACTACAGTTGAACCACACACAGCCACCTCTTTTAGCTCGTGGATCATGGCTGCCATCAACACTGCGGCGGCCTCTTCAGTTTCCAGTCACGTCGGCCACTTCTGGCAGAAATCTAGGACAATAAATTTCACTTTGACTGTCTTCCTTTATTGCAGCTGTAACTGAGAAACAGAGTGGGCACTGTGTGTGTGTGTGTGTGTGTGTGTGTGTGTGTGTGTGTGTGTGTGTGTGTGTGTGTGTGTGTGTGTGTGTGTGTGTGTGTGTGTGTGTTTGTGTGTGTGTGTGTGTGTGTGTGTGTGTGTGTCCGTCCAAAAGCGTGGGAGATAAAAGCCCCTCTCAGTCTGAATCCACGTATTAAGTGAGATATTGATGGAGAGACGGAACAGAGAGTGACTGTATAGGATGACTGCATTGAAAGAGGCTGGTGGTTGTAAAGTCATTGAGCGTGCATAGCAGGTGACAGGATGAGAAGGATGATGCCGCCATAGATATCTGGATGAATGTACGGAACATTAAGAGAGAGAGAGAGAGAGAGAGAGAGAGAGAGAGAGAGAGAGAGAGAGAGAGAGAGAGAGAGAGAGAGAGAGACACACACACAGAGAGAGTGACTCGAACTTCTCTTCAGATTACACAGTTTCCTGTACTTGCAAGCGGTCTGATGCAACCAACGCAGACGTGGGCAAAGACAGACAGACAGCCAGGGGAGAGGTAGAGAAACGCATGCTGTGTGTGGAGAGAGTGCATCAAAGAATTTTAGATTATATATCTATATATATATTTATAATAATCTTCCTCTCATCATCATCGAGTCCTGGACCTTCGTTTCTTCTTCGTTCACCTCAAGTCAAAAGGTAAAAGAACTCAGCCTATAGACAGGCCTGTTACAGCTGTATTTATGTGTCCATATAACGTTAGCATTCATGTGGTCATCTGGGATGGCTTTGCGTGACTTTCTTGAGGGAATTGTGTTGGTTATTTTCATGTTTTTATTTTGGAGTGGGGTGGGCTTCCACGTTACAAACAATCATAAGACCAAAAATGGCGGCAATAGAAAATAGTAAAGAAAAAAATAAACTATAGTATAGATACAAGGTTTCTGCCCGACAGCAACCCTATAGATAGAAAACCATTATTGCACATGTGTGTGTGTACAGTAGTGCTTATCATATAGAAACTCACTATTGCACGTGTGCGTAGGCAGTCTGTAGGCAGTCTGTAGAAATTGAAAATATGACACACGTCGCGTAGGTGTGTGTGTGTGGTGATGATACATACTGTAATACTGAAGAGAAAACAAACTGTTCCTACACTAAATCACTTTCCCATAGATTACTAATGAATTAGAAGAACATGCAAGTAAAAACAATATCAAACAATTGTAAGGGCACGGCCCCACTGCACCTTTGTTTTACCTCAAATGCGTGGATTCTTGGAAAAAATCCACAAGACCAAGAATCCACGCATTTGCATTGACAACGCATTGGCAGATTCCGCCCCAGAGGTAAAATAAAAGTGCGGTGGGGCGGTGACCTAATGGAACCAAATGTGAAATAACCCCCCCCCCCCAAAACAGTGGTGGAAAAAGTACTCACATTTTTTACTTAAGTAAAAGTATCAATACTGCAATATAGAAATACTCTGTTACAAGTAAAAGTCCAGAATTCAAAATCTACTTGAGTAAAAGTACAAAAGTATTGGCATCAAAATGTACTTAAAGTACCAAAGTAAAAGTACTCATTATGCAGAATGTCCCATTTCACAAGTTCAAAATGTATATAAATATTTTGAAAATAGACGATCTACAAGCTCACAATGCGTCGCATTGTGAGCTTGTAGATCGGCTATTTTCAAATGGCCGAAATGGATATAGGGCTGAAGTGGTTAATGTATGTTTTGTGATAATAATCTAAATCTGCAAAGTAACTACTGTAGTATAAAGCTGTCAAATAATTGTAGTGGAGTAAAAGTACAATATTTGCCTCTCTGAGATGTAGTGGAGTAGAAGTAAAAGTATTGAAAATGGGAAATACTCCAGTAACGTAAACATTCCTCAAAAGTGTACTTAAGAACAGTACTTAAGTAAATGTACTTAGTTACTTTACACCACTGAAAAAACAAGAGGAACAAAAAATGGTGGTGGTTTCCTTGATGTTGCATCTTTCACCACATAGGAAGTAATGAAACAGTTTGAAAGGTTGGGACCTACATACAAATCACAGAAAGATCTTTGCAAACTTGGCAGATGAGAGATCCTTGTATTGTATCTAATTAACGCGCCCTTCACCAACAGAGAAGCAAACATTATGTTCAAATATGTTAGGGTTAAGTGGTTGAACTGATTTTAATAACACATTTTGCTGGGGACCCCCTGGAACCAGCTTCATGGCCGGCTGAAGGGGGCGGACCCCACTTTCAGAACCACTGCAGATTGCAAAGCACCTCTGCGTTCGGCAACAATAGCAGCCAACGCGTTGTGAGCTTGTAGATCGGCTGTTTTCAGCAGAGATATTTAGTGCAGAGCGAAAACAGGAGAGGGCCTCATATACAGGGACTCTGGTCCTCTAAGTTCTATCAAATTTTACGTCAATCAAGCTGCCAAGGTACTTGTCAGTAACACCTGCAACTGTATGGGGTCCGTCAGGGGGTTCCAGGGGATCCCAGGGGGTAACTGCATATTTCGGTTATTATAAGATAGCCGGCACTATGTTGAAAATGTTTGAATATTTGTGAAACATTTTAGCAGCACAAATCTTGTGTTGGGTTTACCTGGGACAAAAGGTTTTTAGATGGGGGTTTGTGGCCAGATACAAATGACATTTTGGACTCCTTGATATGAAAAGGTCTGAGGAGTTTGTGCTGTGCTGCAGCTAGCACAGCTACAGCTAGCTACAGCTTGTAGCACATAAAACATAAAACATTTGAAATATGGAGAACAACAATAATGTAGTTTGGCCCTTGAACCTTTTATTGATTCAATACATTTATATAACCCACAAACAGACGTAACCATTTTCATCCTGGCCTCCCTATTTTGATCATGTTATTACAGGCGAAAAGTATTTTTTTATATTTTCAACAATTTTCACTTAAAAAATACAGAAAATAGCCGATCTACAAGCTCCCAGTGCGACTGTGAGCTTGTAGATTGGCTATTTTTTGCTATTTATGCTATTTTTGTGCGACACATACAACGAATAATAAAATAGGCCAGTAATTTATGAGGAAAAAAACATAAAAAGATGAGATACACATTTCGTTGCTGTCGGGCAGAAACCTCTTTATCTTTTAACTTTTGGTATTTTTTCGTAAATTAATGCCTTACTTGATCATACGACCGCGTCACACAAAAGCATCAAAAGTAGCTCGTTAAGCGCCCGTTTTGAGCTTGTAGATCTGCTACTTTTGAATGAGATGTTCTGCCTGATAGTGACGATATAGCGGTGTAAGCAAGTGTGTCACCACATTGTGGTGACCACAATCTATAGGATCTAATCACAACATCCTGCATTCGTGGTTCATGACCAGTGAAATGTCAAATGTGAAAATGTCAAACTTTCGGGTCAATATTTACACTCTCTGTGGTAACTCAACACACCAGATTTTACTGTATCTATGTACCCTTCTCATCTCTATAGTATGAGTTTCACAGTCTCCACCAGTGGTGTAAAGTAACTAAGTACATTTACTCAAGTATAATTTTGAGATACTTTTACTTTACTGGAGTATTTCCAATTGTCAGTACTTTTACTTCTACTCTACTATATACAGTAAATATTGTACTTTTACTCCACTACAATTATTTGAAAACATTAGTTACTAGTTACTTTGCAGATATAAATTATTACATTAAAAAACATACATTACCCACTTTAGCCCTATTTTGTACCTAGGCTATTTGAAAATAGCCAATCTACAAGCTTACAAGGCGTCGCATCGCAGCACGTTGTAAACTTGTAGATTTGCTATTTTCAAACATTTTAGTAGTTTTACTTTTGGTACTTTAAATACATTTTGATGCCAATACTTTTGTACTTTTACTCGGACTTCTACGTTGCAGTATTGATACTTTTAGTTAAGTAAAACATTTGAGTACTTTTTCCACCATTGGTCTCCAGTATACCTAAAAAAGAAAGTTACCAGCACTAGCATGTCACCAGCAGTCATGAAGATTTAAAATACATTCTGAAATAATGACAGACTAAAGGAGAATGCATTCTGAAATATTAGCCAGCTACTTTTGTTGCTGTCCGGCAGAAACCAGCTAACTCCATTTTGACGTTTTTGCATTTTTTTTTCCATAAATCAGGGCCATTGAACACCCTTTACGTCTGTGTGTTGGTAAAAACAATATTGAACCAATGAAAAGCATTAAAAAGCGCTTCTGACAAAACCAGCTAACTCCATTGGATCCTCAAACTTTCTGCTAAACCAGCTTCCGCCGGAGTTAGCTAGTCTTGCTGACTCCAGGCTCCACCCCCTTTTGACCTCCAACCTTCATTGTGAGCTTGGAGGTCCATTCAGCTGTTCTTATCAATGATGAACAAAACCTCCTAACTCCACTTTTTGTTTCATTTCCTGAAAAATGAACATTTTGAATTTTGCCGGACAGCAGAGATATTGTTGTTTATCAGTGTGTTGTAAAATGTGGGTGAAAATAACAGTGTGAAAGAGGAAAGGGTAATTTCAGAGGAAATGTTTTTGCATTTTGTAGGATTGTCAAACGGAGGAAACTCCCTTGTTATGGGTATGAAAAACTGAGTAAATGAGTAAGATAGAAAAGGTATTTTTGAGCACCACTTTTCAGAGAGAGCAGACACTTTTTAAGAAAGTGGCACAACAGAAATGAATGACACCATGTCTCCTTTCCATCTTGTGTCACCCCAGTGAGCTTCCTCAAAACTACTTTTACACAACGATGGCAGAGAAATGGGACGAACATGTGGTGGCCTCTGTGTGATCAAATTTAACTTGTGAAAACCAATGAATGTAATGTATCGTCACTTGTGTGCTGTATTGTGTGGACCAGTTACTTCAAACTATGTCCTAGTACATTTTTATTGCAATAATTGAACTCATATTTTCGCCCGCAGCAATGCATAGCCGGGCATTGCAATCAATCCTGTGTGTGTGTGTGTGTGTGTGTGTGTGTGTGTGTGTGTGTGTGTGTGTGTGTGTGTGTGTGTGTGTGTGTGTGTGTGTGTGTGTGTGTGTGTGACTTCCCCAATATAGCGACTGTGCAGGTCAATGGAGTGTGGAAAGAAAATAACATTATTACGATAAGAACATAATAGGACATTGGATTTATTGGGCCGTTGGGCGATCAAACATGGCATTTATGTATAGGGCCCACCTGGTTATCAAATGGGAAACCTTTATCTTTGTCATGCCGATGATCTAAAGGATTGAAGTTGAAGTGTCAAAGGTTTTTGTCCTTGCAAAAACAAAAAAAGTCAGTTTGACAACACATTTTGGAATGTATCTGAAAAACGTTTACATACGCTTACATCTTTCTCTGAGGAATACCTGAACTTAAAGCGTCACTAAAATGTTTTCTTAGTGAATATATTAAAATGTTGTCCAATCTGTATGGTAGAGTATGTTAATACAATATAACTTATACAATCTGTATGGTAGAGCATGTTAATACGATATAACTTATACGATTGGGGTGGTTGTGTTTTGTCTCCCTGCTCTTCTATTGAGACATTTAGGTTGTGTCAAAGTGTGATGTGCATGCGTGTGCTTGTGCGTGTGTGCACGGATTTGTGTTTTAATGTTTGTGCGTGCAGATAGTGCACCATTTTGCATGTGCACAGTTGTCAAGATCATGCACAGATTGACCATATCGTGAGCTCACGTGTGACCTGTCTCCATTTCATAAACATTTAATACTGCACTACATCGTCCAGTTTCTATAGTCATAAATCAAATGAGAATTACATTTTATAGACCGCACAAGCTTCTATTTAATAAAAAAATAACGTTTTTATCAACAGTATAATATCTCCATGGTTACGTCTGTCTCCAGCTACATACGTAGGAGCTTTGCAAGAGGTGGGCCCCTAGAAACTGTTCAAGCTTGTTATGTACATGAAGGAATTTTACTTCCCAGTTAAGAAATAACTCTAAAACAGGGGTGGGCAACTTTGATGATGGAGAGGGCCACTATATTTCCACACTCACTTCCAGAGGGCCACATTGCATATTGTTGTCGGGCAGACACCTCTTATCTCCATATTTTAACTTTTTTCATAAATGAATTCCGTACCTCGTCATTCTGGTATGTCACACAAAAGTGGCAAAAATAGCTGATCTACAAGCTCAAAACGTGTCGCATCGCGATGCGTTTTGAGCTTGTACTGTAGATCTGCTATTTTTGCTATTTTGGAATCCTGAATTCTTTTTTGGTATTTTGAATTGGAATCCTGAAAAGTTACATTTTTATTTCATTTCAAATTCATTTAGTTATACTTAAGTTAACTTTATGAACTTAAATACAAATATATTGGACATAAAAGAGTTATTAAGCTAATAGAGGATATGCGTGTGACATCATCATCAAACCCGGAAAGTTATGCAGGAATGCCTACTGAGTGTCAAAAAAATACTTTCTGGCCTTTACAGCCCATGCATCCAAACAGAAAAGTCATATCTGATTGCATTAAACAACATTAAACAATGTTAAACTCATTTTGCATGTTTCTTTGCCACTCGATTTACCACTCGATGTGCCATTCACTTTAAGCATGCGCATATCCTCTATATAGACTGAAGTAATTACAGCGGGTCATGTTTGCATGTTTGGAATTGCAACAGCTGAAATCAATAATACATCAGTATTCCGATATTAACCCACGGGCTGCATTGAGTGAAGGTGAGGGCTGCATGTGGCCCCCGGGTATGCTCTAAAACATATTTAAAGGAGCATACAGTCAAATGTTATAATATACTCATTCTCTCTCTCTCTCTCTCTCTCTCTCTCTCTTTCTCTCTCTCTCTCTCTCTCCCCCTCTCTCTCCCTCTCCCTCCCTCCCTCAGGCCCCGAACCATGCCCATGTCCAACGCCACCCCGACCAGCTGCGACAGCAACGGCACGCACAACTCCACGGGCGAGGTGGCCGGCGTCTTCGTGGCGGTCTACGGCGCCACCACCGCCGTGGGCCTCGTCTTCAACCTCACCGCCCTCGTCGTCTTCTGCCGCGTCAACAGCAAGTCGCGCTCGCACACCACCGTCTACATGACCAACCTGGCCGCGGCGGACCTGGTGCTGGTGCTGGCGCTGCCGGTGAGGATGTATAATATCTGACATTTTGCACTGGTTCTGTTTTGTCCTCTTTATTATAGGCTCTATGCACAGCAGCCATATTGTGAAGACATTCACAGGTGTTACCAATGACACTAATGAAGGCTCTGTTCCATTCTGGTCAAACAGAGTCAGGGTGCTGATGTTGTGCATGGTGACTCACTGGAAACACTCTGCTACACCTGTGGGTCTAACATTTGGGTACAGGGACCCTCACGGTTCCTTAAGGGGTTTCCAAATGGCCCCTTACGGGTGTGTAACTCTGAGTGTACACTCTCAGAGTTATGGGGTCGTGTTATGAAATATCCGAGAACCGCTGTGCTACACTAAATGGAACAGAGCCTTCATTAGTATCATTGGTAACACCTGTGAAGGAAGTGATAATATGGCTGCTGTGCATAGAGCCTATTATGAACTTTTTTGCATTGCATTTGCTGCACCCATACTCTGTTAGTGGTCGTTACTTTTTAGGCGTTTTTATCATAGAGGTACTTTTAATTTTCATGTGTCCATTTGAGCTGTGAATGGCAATGTATATTGCACATGAACTTTTTAGTGTTGGCCCTTTAACCTGTCCACCCTGAATGCCCTTATTTGGATATATGTTTTCCCTTTTTTTTTGTGATTGCATCACCCAGTGGCGTTTGGTGGATTCTAACATTGACCGGGCCAGAACCGGGCCAGGGGGGGGGGGGACCGGTTTGACGGCTAAACTGGTGTCCTAATGGCCACTCATTAACAATTCGGCCGAATGCAAATGAACCCCATTTGAAAACAAATGTGGTCGGCTACAACAGAATAGGGTGAGGGGCTGCTAATGTTGATTTTTAGCCCCTACACAGGGGCAAGCTGGGTCTACAGACCGGGCCATGGCCTCGTTGGCCCCAATGGCGATACTCGCCTGGCGTCACCGCCCCCTTTTGCTCTTCCCTAGATCTACAAGCTCTCTATATGGCATCACTGTACTCAGCCTGAGCCTGTAGATTTGGTGGGTGTGTCAGTAGGTTAATCACTACCACAGCTGCCTTTGATTGTATGTGCCTCTCCTTCCTTTATTTAAACATGCCTTGACATGCAATGTATCAAGACCTGATGAAGACCGGTTACGGTCGAAACGTTGCCTAACAATAAATAAAACTCTTCTACTGGGAGCTTAAAGAGGTGGTGCCATGGTTTTGCACTGTTTCTGTTTTTCATGTGTCTATGAGGTTGATAGAACTTCATTAAGCCCCCTGGAGGTGTTTTATGGTGTTTTATGTCTTCTCTGATTATTTTGAGTTTCTACCTGGAGGCTGAAACCTTGAGGGTCAAACGTGCCAATAGAGAAACAGCCCTTTAGTGACATAGTAAAAATATACCCTCCCCCTCATTATCATAACACAACAGGAGTGGGCATGAGGAGGAGGAGAGACTAGGACAGGTGGGTGGTGCTAAGGTGGTGGAGGAGGTGCTAAGGTGAGAACCAGGTATACTTAATGAACTGGAGGCGTGTCCACATAAAAACATAATTTGAACAATTTCTGTACACTTTTTTGAAAAAAATCTTCCTCCTAGTATAACCATAATACCTGATGATTATGTTTTAAGGGGGGAAACTGAAAATCACGGCACCCCGTCTTTAAACGGTGTGCGGACTTCCCCTCCTTTTCCTGATGTACGTATTGTTGTCCAGCACCCGATTCATTGTTTTAGGATGTGCGCGCTTACCCCTCGTTCCTAGGTGAGGATATACTACCACCTGGGCTTCCATCCCCACCAGAGGCTGTGCGAGTGGGCCGGCCTGGTGCTGCTGGTCAACATGTACGGCAGCATATTCCTCCTGATGTGCATCTGCCTGGACCGCTGCATGGCCGTCACCTTCCCCATGTCGGTTCGCGTGCGGGACGCCCGGAAGAAGTCTCCTCTGGTCTGCCTGGGGATCTGGGTTTTCACCTTCGGCGCCAGCCTGCCCAGCTATCTTTTGCAGGACGTATGTATATAAGCTATATACCATCTGTGTACATAATCAACCCGATCTCACACAACGCGGTGAAAGAGCACGGATTGACATTCCGTACATAGACGACTAGAAAGTCCGTGAATCCCCTCCATTGACTTAGTTACGTTTTGGACCATGTTGCCCATGTTATTTCACCACGGGATCTGTGAGATCAGGCGGACATAATACAACAAGTGCAATAGTTTTTTAAAATTTCTTATTAGTGTACCCATATCCATATAGCCTGGTAAACCACCCGGTCGCGGAATTCAATTAAATTTTCATTTGATGAAAATGTAATAGGCTCTATGCACAGCAGCCATTTTGGAGAAAAACTGGGCGACTTCTTACTTCCTTCACAGGTGTTACCAATGATACTAATGAAGGCTCTGTTCCATTCTGGTCAAACAGAGTCAGGGTGCTGATATTGTGCATGTTGGCTCACTAGAAACACTAGTGGGTCTCAAAGTGTGGTCCAGGGACCCTCATGGTTCCTTGAGAGGGTGTAACTCTGAGAGTGTACAAATGGAACCAAATGGACCCGTAAGGGTCCATTTGGTTCCATTTGTACACTCTCAGAGTTATGGGAGTCCTTGAAATAAAAAAGTCTGAGAACCACTGTGCTACACTAAATGGAACAGAGCCTTCATTAGTGTCATTGGTAACACCTGTGAAGGAAGCAAGGATTCCACAACCGGATGGTTTACCAGGCTAACCATAATCTTTATCATTATTTTGTTGATCTAATCGTTTACTTACTTGTACATATTTTGTATTACTGCCATTATGGAGTGTAAACACCCATTTATACTCAAAAATTAAATATGCATAATGTATACTTTCTGCACGTTGTCAGAAAGCTTACAGATGAAGGAAGCGAGATGGAGAAAAAACATGCAGCTTTTTCTCTTTTTGTCTAAATATTGTAGATACATCCACAAAACGTCCTAGCTTTTATCTCAAATAATTGTGATCAGGCGATTATGTTATAACTGTGACAGGCCTTAGTGTCCACACATACCTGGCAAATTAAATAACATGATTCTCATCCTGGATCCGATTCTCAAACAGCGCACGGTCTCCTCCAAGCTGGACTGCTTTGGTAGCCTGCCCGTCTACACCTACACGCATCCGGGCATCGTCTTCTCGACGCTGACCATAGGGTTCGGCATCCCGCTCAGCGTGATGCTGGCCTGCTCCTGGGGTCTGTTCAGGGCCATCCGGCGCAGCGCCGTGGCCCAGACGGACCTGGTCAACAGCCGGAAGATCAACCGGATGATCGGCGTCAGCCTCTTCATCTTCCTCCTGAGCTTCCTGCCATACCACGCGGTCCTCGGCCTGCTCTACCTCTACAGGGCGGACGTGCCCTGCCCCCTGCTGGGCGCGTACCGCTACAGCCTGATGCTGGCGTGCCTCAACGCCATGTTGGACCCCGTGGCGTACTATTTCACCACGGAGACGTTCAGGAAGAGGATGGACTTGGACGCCGTGAGGACGAAGTTCCAGTTGAACAGTCACAGCTCTGTGCAGGGACACAACAAAACGGAGGCGCCTATCAATACTTAAAGACTGAATGAAGTTATTTAATTTCCGTATTCTTATGTATTTCCTGGTGACACGGGAGCTGGCAGGGTCTCAGACAATCACAGCGATGGGGGCGGAGTTGGAACCCACCAAGCTAAGCAGTGATTCTTGGCATTGTGTGACCACATGATGCAATGTCAGTCCATATAGTAAAGAAAATATCAAACAAAGGCAATGCTGAATCAAGTTTCTGTTACTGTATTGCCTATTTCTCACCTCGTTTTCAGAAACATATTTCAGTGTACTCTTTAATTTTAAAAATAGCTTGTTTAAATTGTGACGCGCCTACCATGTTTGTTGACGTTCAACAGAGTAGCACTCTCTATGTTGGGATCTCGCTGTCTCTCCTATAGTGTCTAGCATGGTGGTATATAATAACTGGAGGTGGTGTCCAAGCATGGCCAGCATTGGCCACCCATTAATTTCAATGAAACTGGTGTGTCGAGCACAATGAATTATAGCTCTATTTGAAAGATTGACTGATGTGTTTGTCATGATATTATTACTAGTTTAAATTGTTTAGTACACTGCTGATGTAATGACACATTATGTTTTTGTTTGACAGGAAGTAATTAAGATTGGACTTTTGCATCTATCATCAACTATGTCCCCATTAGGAACGCAGATATGCTCTAAAAGAGCTGGGTGTAGCCCCATGTGTCAGCCCCATGTGTCAGCGAGAGGGAACTGTTTTGGTATTCTCAAACCTAATAATGCTCTTTTTTTCCCCAGACACTTTTGCTTTTAAATAGGCTCTATTCACAGCAGCCATATTATGAAGACATTCACAGGTGTTACCAATGATACTAATGAAGGCTCTGTTCCATTCTGGTCAAACAGAGTCAGGGTGCTGGTATTGAGCATGTTGGCTCACTGGAAACACTCTGTTACACCAGTGGGTCTACAGTTGGAGTCCAGGGACCCTCATGGGCTTCCAAATGGCCCCTTACAGGTGTGTAACTCTGAGAGTGTACAAATGGAACGGTTCCATTTGTACACTCTCAGAGTTATGATGCTCGTGGAAACCACTGTGCTAGACTAAATGGAACAGAGCCTTCATTAGTATCATTGGTAACACCTGTGAAGGAAGTGATAATATGGCTGCTGTGAATAGAGCCTATTACTGTTTTACATCAACAACAGTTGATTAGTGAGCCATTGCTGTCTAGATTTACGATGTACAGCAGGAGTGATAACCTCGAGTGCTTATGCATCGAGAAAAGATACAAATGATCTCAGTTTCAAACTTGCACGCTGGACTAAATTTGGACTGCGGCCCACTTTAAACGGCCCTACTCCTTATACCTGTACTAACACACATAGAGGAAGGAAACTGACACGTTTCAGCCATGGGCCTTCCTCAGCCTTTCTCAACTACTGTGTTTCTGAGAAATGCTGAGGAAGGCCCTATATATACAGGACTGAAATGCATCCATTTCTTTCCACTGATGTATACTATTAAACTGTGACACACTTATTTGCGAGTGCTGATAACCTCATTTGTCATGTTATATGGACTGTCACCAAAACCGGTGTCAACGTTTACAAGCAGTAGCGTAAAAGTACAATATTTGCCTCTGAGATGTAAAGGAGTAGTTCAGTAAAAGTATAGACAATTGGAAATACTCCAGTAAAGTAAAAGTATCTCAAGCTTGTACTTAAGTACAGCACTTGAGTAAATGTACTTAGTTACTTTACACCACTGGAGGCACATTGATCTACAGTATGCACGCATTGTTGCTCTCGGTTTCCTGTTTGCAGCCACAGGTTTCATTCAGTTAACGGCCATCCCCGCCCAACTATATTATTCGCCGCAGTTGTCTTCATAGTTGTGGTGTAGACTCTGCCATCCACTAGACTTTGAACGATTTGTAAAACTAAATTTATAATTACTGTGTGGATGACACTTAAGCCATATATACTAGATAAGCACCTTTTCAAATTCTCCAGTTAATTTGCCTTGGTGTAACTCTTCGTTACATGTCAATACATCTGCTTAAAGTGGTTTTGTCTTCCCGTCATTGCATTTGATTGCTTCCTCCACTAGTCTACGATGATTCTCACAGTGGTTTGCAGACAGGCATGCAGGCAGGCAGGCAGGCAGACAGACAGATGCCAGCCACCAGAGGCAAGTCAAATTGGGCCATCATGTGATAAAGAGGAAGTGTGTGTGTGTGTGTGTGCGTGTGTGCGTGCGTGCGTGTGTGCGTGCCTGCGCGCGTGCCTGCGCGCGTGTGTGTGTGAGAGATCAGTCTGGCACATGGTTTAGCAACTCAGCGTCTAGCCTGTGTGTGTGTGTGTGTGTGTGTGTGTGTGTGTGTGTGTGTGTGTGTGTGTGTGTGTGTGTGTGGTAGAGAGAGATTGTTTACACATTTCTCCATTCCCTTTTAATAGTACATGCATTTCTTAGTTTCTGATTGTTTTTATTTGACACTTGCTTTCGCAATGTAAATGTATGTTATGTTTTGTCACAAAGCTCATTTGAATTGAATTGAATTGAATTGAAGTGATTCTGACAGACATTCAGGCTCAAGCCTGTGATCTGCTTTCATAATTATGCAAAAAGAAGGTGTTGGAGGTTGAAGTGTTTAACCACTTAACCCCCAGCATCCGTATTGTGGGGAAAGCCATGAGCTGGTCTATTATCAGCGAAAGCTTTTCCCCACAATAACAGAAAACAGAAAAGATACTAGTATAGAGCCCTGTGGGACTCTGCTCAACCATATGGGGTTTGACCCATTCAATCTGGGAAAGCATCTGTGTCATTTTAGATTTCTTTTGCTATTCACACTCGAGGGGGGGGGGGGGGGCTGGAAAAAACATTTTGAGATGGAGGGGGTCTGCGGCCAAACTGCAAAGATTTGAGTAACAAATGTTTGCTTCCAAAAATATATATTCAAATATATATGTATATATAAAAAATATAAAAAAAAATAGCTGATCTACAAGAGAGTGCCGCGCTACGAGCTTGTAGATCTGCTATTTTTGAATAGCCAAAGGATTCTAAAATGACACACAGACGATTTCCCATGTGTCGTGTGTGCATCATTCTTTCCAGTGCGAAGACGTGTGTGTTCTGTTTACATGAGAAAGCCTGAATTATATCAGTTATGCTCTGTCATGCGCCGAAAATAGACGATCTACAAACTCACAACACGTTGCGTTGTTGTGAGACATGTCGACGTTACAAAATTGTCGTACGAATTGTCGTTTAAATCAGACTTCAGAACGTGGCGGCATAGCTGAAAAAATAATTTCACCCCACTTCTTTCTAGATTTCTAGAAGTAGATTCTGACTCTAATTCACCTTTACCTGTAATGTTCGGTGTGCAGCAGACAGTGAAATGAGATGTACAAACAGCAGTTCCACTAGCAAAAGTGGAAGTACCTGATTTATTATTAGCTAACTACACAGTTCATGAACCCGGCCAGTGTCTGAGGACTGGAGATGATACAGTCATGTAGTGCCGGTAATCACAGGGCCAGGGACCAGGGTAGACCTTCATATTTAGGCCAGTGGGTGCACAGATTTTTGGGAGAAACACACGCACGCACGCACGCACACAGTGCTGCAGTCTAGGTTTTTTTCAGACGGTATACCCAGCATGATCTAATATGAGAGTGACGACACTAGCATTGACTCCCATCATAAGATTGGAATGCGGAAATGCTCATTCTCAATGAGATAGTTCCAATGTTTGGAACTAATAGCCCAAAGCGGGCTTTGCGGCGAGTTCAAAACGTGTCATAACTCTCTCTCTCTATGGGTCTGGGTATAGCACAATTATTCCCTTGCGCACGGCACGTGCACATATACGTGCGCGGTCACAGAATTAATTATTGTGGTTACAGAGGGTGTAGGGGAGAGTGAGGTAATGTGAGACACAGGGTAAAGTGAGACACCCCCCTTATCACCTGACCACAACACCTGTGTGGTCATATGACCATTAGATTTTGAAGCCCCTCCCATTTCCCACTTACCATGGAGGAGAGGACCTCATTGTGCTGTAGTAAGCATGTTTTTTTCACTAAAATATGTTTTTTGCATGTAAAAGTAATTTTTTGGCCTGTCAACATAATCAGCTGTTGTGTCAAAGAAAATTGATTCAGGTAGAAAAACGTATGTCATGCATGTTGATGAACTACAAACCTATACATCCATGTGATTAATGCTAATTGAAGATTAGCCAAAATTGCTAAAAGTGGTCCTTTTCACCAAAATGTGGCTGTGGGGTAAAGTGAGACAAATGGCTTGGGGTACAGTGGGAAACTGTCTCAAAGTTAAGTTTAGTACTTAAACATAGTTTAATCTAATATTGGTTTGATAATCCAATTGGTTTGATAATCTAATATTGGTTTGATTGGTTAAAACTGGTTTGCCTCGGTTGGGGTAAAGTGAGACACCTTCCAATTGTGTAGAGCAAAATGTGCTTAATGACCAATTGCCATGATTCTGTTACTAGTCTGACATTAGTTCTGGAATGTGTGGTTGTCAAGCTAGCTGTCGGTATTCTAACTGTTAGAACATGTGTTTTTATGGTAGTTTTAAACTGAAAAAAGTAAGTGGATCAGTTTACCCCATTGATTTTTCTGGTTTGTCTCGGTTTACCCCAGACCTGGGGTAAAGTGAGACACCAAAAAACTTTTTTTTAAACAATCATATTTTCACTGCCCTTTGTCTTGAATACATTCTGATAATTTCCATTGTTAGGAAACATCCCAAATGTATGGGAAATGTGAACATTTTACTGATATATCATTTTAGCTCACCTAGAGGGGAGAAAATGTAAAAAATGTCTCACATTACCCCAC
This sequence comes from Gymnoscopelus microlampas, assembly GCF_963454915.1. NCBI lineage: Eukaryota > Metazoa > Chordata > Actinopteri > Myctophiformes > Myctophidae > Gymnoscopelus > Gymnoscopelus microlampas. The sequence goes on along the minus strand of NC_139956.1, from coordinate 44,586,548 downwards.
TCTCCCCTACTATTTTTTCCCCCAAAGTTTGGTTTGAGTATACTGCGTATATAGCAGTGGTTCTCAAACTTTTTCATGTCAAGGACCCCCAAATTGACACTTATTAGCCCGCGGACCCCCATTTGAAAAGATATGCCAGGGACCCCCATAAGAGAAGATTTGTACGGCTCTAGCAGTGATTCTCAACCATTTTAATTTCAAGGACCCCCGGTTTGACATACATTAGGCTACGGACCCCCATTTATTGGCATTTCTATCTCTGGGACCTCAATTTGTAAAATCAATGTTAATTTAACTCTGAGAGTGTACAAATGGAACCAAATGGACCCTAACGGGTCCATTTGTACACTCTCAGAGTTACAGACCCATACGGGTCCATTTGGTTCCTATCCATCATTTAGCTGGGGACCCCCTGGAACCCCCTCAAGTACCCCTGGGGGTCCCCGGACCCCACTTTGAGAACCAATGGTATATAACTGGTAGAACACACCACTCACTGCACGAACATAATCTGTGGTGCGACTTCATACTAATGAAACGTAGCAGAAAAGGTCCAGTAGATGGCGGTGTTGGCTCATTAACTGGACAGTAGCCGTAACAGTAAAGGAACACATGAGCTGAATGAATGAGTCCAGAAATACTCTTTTGATGATGATGATGATGATGATGATGATGATGATGATGATGATGATGATTGCTCAGGGGATAAATTGAATCTTGAATTGATTGATTGATTGATTGAATGAACAGATCCTGTGTCTAGGTGAGACATGACCTTTGACCTAAATGTCTCAATAGAAGAGCAGGGAGACAAAATACAACCACCCCAATTGTATAAGTTATATTGTATTAACATACTCTACCATACAGAGTGTATAAGTTATATTGTAGCCTATACTCTACGATACAGAGTGTATAAGTTATATTGTATTAACATACTCTACCATACAGATTGTATAAGTTAGGTTGTATTATCATACTCTACTATACAGATTGGACACAATTATATTTTATTCATTAAAAGAAAGTTACATAGTGCCACTTGTACCCATCAGCACATACAGTCATTAAAACAATATCTACCTTTAACAGCTGCATCATTAAAGTGATTAACATTGAACCCATTAGTTATCGATAACTATAGTCCAATAACATTACGGTACAGTATATGATTATGCATAATGCTAATACTTTTGTACTTTGACATTTTGAATGAAGGACTTTTACTTTTAACACAGTATTTTTACACTGTGTTGTTTTTACTTTTACTTAAGGATTACTTCATCCAACAGTGGCAAAACCTTTACTGAGCCAGTAAGGAAAGTAAACTCTTCAAGAGGTGGGTGGAGCCAGGCAGGAAGGGGAAGTCCTGTATTCTGATCCACCAATCTTCACTCACACAATGCTCACCCGGTTACCCAACATGCATTTGTGCATTACTTACTTTTTGTATTTTCTTTCTTTTTTATTATCAAATGCTGTTTTCTCACTTAAGAAACAATACAATAATGTGGAAAATCAGCGTGGAATTACACCACATCCTTTTCACATTTTGTTTTCCGAGTTGACACCATGACCTACAGTACTGTCCAGATAGAGACCCATAAATAACTGTTTTTGCATATTTATAGTTGTGAAGTTGTTTGGTTCCCCATCCGCAGGGATGGGGAACCAGATACTCCACAATCAAAATCACATCAAAAAAGTAAGGAGCTTGAGTATGCACTAAGTGCAAGTCATTCAGCTGCCACTGAATGTCATGGATGTCAGTGCATGCTTAATCTTCTTCTTTTGACAATTTACCAGACTACCATTGTATTCAGTTGTTCCCAGTTCCAGAAACCCTAATCCAGGGGTGGGCAACTTTGATGATGGAGAGGGCCGCTATATTTCCACACTCACTCCAGAGGGCCACATTGCATATACCGTCGGGCAGACACCTCTTATCTCTGTATTTTAACTTTTTTCGTAAATTAATGCCTTACTTCAAGTCACACAAAAGTAGCAAAAATAGCTCAAAAAGCTCAAAACACGTTGCAGTGTGACGTGCTTTGAGCTTGTAGATCTGCTATTTTTGAATAGGAATCCTGATTTATTTGTGGCTATTTTCTAATTGGAATCCTGAAAAGTAAAAATTGTATTTAATTTCAAATGCATTTAGTTATACTTATGTTAACTTTATGAACTTAAATACAAATACATTGGACATAAAAAAGACAATAGAATTGTAATACTAGTCATCAAGCTACTAATATAGACTGAAGTAATTAAAGCGGGTCATGTTTGCATGTTTTAATTGTAACAGCTGAAATCAATAATATATCAGTATTCCGATGTTAACCTGCAGGCCGCTTTAAGTGAAGGTGGGGGCCGTATGTGGCCCCCTGGCCGCCAGTTGGTTCAAATACAGAAAAGCTTAAAAAATAGCCAAAATAACAGATGAGGTCATGTGTTTCGAAGTGATGTGTTGTGAGCTTGTAGATCAGCTATTTTTGAAAAGCCAAAGTATATATTTTCTTTTTTTTGCTGGGGACCCCCTGGAAACCCTTCTAGGACCCCTGAGGGCCCCAAACCCCACTTTAAAAACAAGTAATGTTATGCCTTAACTGTATTTTACTGTAGGGCCTATGCCCTATAATTGCCTCGATACTTCTCATCCACTTTATAACCAACTTTATTATGAGCTCTGTCTTTTAAATCATTTTACATGAATAGCTACATTCAACATCACAATATTATCTAAAGAAAAGAATCACACAGGGTTATCCAAATGTAGGTTTGTTTTTATGTAGGCTATATGTCATGTTTTGAGTTACTTTGTACGAATAACTTAAAGCAGCACTATTTCTTTAATTGAATAAATTGTAATATTGTCCAATTTGTATGGTAGACTATGTTAATACAATATAACTTGTCCAATTGGGGTGGTTGTATTTTGTCCCCCTGCTCTTCAATTGAGACATTTAGATCGTGACCTGATGGTCAAGATTCAATTTATCCCCTGAGCAAGCAGGCAGGCTCTATTAGCTCAATGGTGCGCTTGCGCAGGACACCGGGTTCAAATCTTTGGTAGAAGAGGAAAGTTACATAGGGAAGCTTTAAAAGCAACAAAAAACAGTCAAGACCCGGTTTAACATGTCCCACAAAAACATAGCCTAGTCCTGAGTCAGAGAAATTCACTTTGTTGATGTTCAGAATGATAGGAGACATACAGCCCTTCATGCATGATTTCAATCTATGACTAGTTTAACTCATTAAGACCGAGAACGCATCTGTGTCATTTTAAGATTTCTTAAATCTATTCAAAAGTAGCAGATATACAAGCTCATTGCGCAATAGTGCTTATAGTGCCGCACTATAAGCTTGTAGATCTGAAAAAATAAAAATAAAATCCTGGATAATTTGTGCAAATCTTTCAATATATATCTATGTAAATTTTTTTAACTCGATCTGTGCTTCTGGGGGTCCCTGGAACAACATGTTTTGAGATGGGGGTCTGCGGCCAAATACATATCATTTTGGGGGTCCTTGACCGCCGAAGTTGGAGCACCACTGATATAGCATCATACTGTTAGGATTTAGAAAACATTTTTAGATATGTATTTGGCCGCAGACCATCCCATCTCAAAATGTTTTGTTCCGGGGACCCCTAGAACAAAAGATTTGAGTAACAAATGTTGGCTTTAAAAAATATATATCCAAAGTTTTTCGATTTTTCAAAAAAATAGCAGATCTACAAGCTCATAGCGCGGCACTCGGTGCCGAGCTATGAGCTTGTATATCTGCTATTTTTGAATAGCCAAAGAAATCTAAAATGACACAGATGCTTTCCTGGTCTTAATGCATTAAAGTGTACTACTTTCACTTCTGAGTAGGCTACTGCTGAACCATTATCAATGAAAGAGAAAGCAAACTCTTCTAAAAGAGGCCGGGTGCCAGGCAGGAAGAGGGAGGGGCTGTTCAAACGTATCCACCAATCCTTCGAAAACAGCAGATCTACAAGCTCACAACGCGTTGTGGACGCAACGCGTCATGAGCTTGTAGATCTGTCATTGTCAGCACGCAGATCCATGACTCACACAGCTGCTGCCTCCCCCGGGTTACCCAGCATGCCTTTGTGTATTAGTTAGGTTTTCTTTTAATTTTCTTTCTTTTGTTTATGATCAAATGTCGTTTTCTCACTTAAGAAACAATATAAAAATGTGGAAAATCAGCCTGGATTTACTTTAAATCCTTTTCACATTTTGTTTTCCGAGTTGACACCATGACCTACAGTACTGTCCACATAGAGACTCATATATAGCTGTTTCTGCAGCCTTGTAGATGTGAAGTCGTGAATGGCAACTCAGCTGTAGTTGAGGCTGCAGATGGGCAACCAGACTTGACTCCATAAACAAACAAACAAACAAACAAAACTGTACACAATAAACCTTGGCAGAGGTTGTTTGTGTCGTTTTTTTTATTTATTTATTTATTTAAATTACCAGTTGTTCTCAGTTCCAGGAACCCTAGTCACTGCTATTTTTTTGTATTCATTTAAATTATTATTAGGCCTATTCTACAGGTGAACTGTAATCATTCGATGTTTCTGATCTTAATTAGGTTTGAAATGATGTATTTTTTAAATAGTTATTTCAAGTAGATTGTGTTATGGTATGAGGCCTTGTCTGTTTGAAGTTAGTCCAACATTTTGTTGCACAAAACTATAACTTGTAATTTGAAAAATCAGATTTTTCGAGAATTCGAGAGAAATCTTTTTTACACAATTGTAGATCTATAAAGTAAACTCATGTGTCGTGATGTGACGTGTTGTTAGTTTGCAGATCAGCTATTTTTGAATAGCCATGACCTACAGCGCTGTCCAGACAGAGACCCTTCTATAACTCTTCATGCATAGTGTTAGACGTGGAGTTAAGCTGTGTAAGTCGTTCAGAGGAGGCTGAATGGCTGAATGAATGAAGTTATTCTGTCTCCCTTTTGACAACTTTGATTTACCAGACTACCAATATTTTCATTGTAGCTATTCAGTGGTTCTACATTCCAGGAACACTAATCTCTCTCGGCGCTACTGCCTTAAACATGTAATAATGTTGATAGTGGGAATATACACAGGAATACCTGGAGGGAGAGGCCTTTTACGGATGGGTTCCCACATTGCAAGAACCCTGACTACTGGTAGTTTTCTTTTTTTCCCTTCTTTTTCTTTTTAGCCGCATGCGCTAGCGAGCGGCTCTGTAAACAGCAGTAGTCTTAGTCGACACCCGAGTGAAAAGTGTCGTCACCTGAGTGTCATTGGCTGTCCTGGCTGTCCATCACACTTCCCCCATTTAAAGCCCCCCTTTTAAGCCAATGGGGAGACGAAAATGTAATGGACACGTTAGTCAACGAATTAGACGAGACAAAAATGTTAGGGCGGGACGAATGGAGAAGAGATCCAATCAGAACTACTCTTTTTGAGGGACTAGATGGGAAGGGATCCAATCAGAACGATCCTCATTGTTAGGTTAGGTTGAACCACCCGGAAGCAGACCATATTAGGGGCCAGCAGCATGGACGAACACACATCACAACAAGGCAACGCACGGAGTTAAACAGCAGAGAGAGAGAGAAAGGGAGACAGCTTCAGCCAGCAGGGTTAGCCTAAATGCTAGCGTGCTTCATTAGACCTAGTTTGGCTATTAAGTTATTATTTGCCCATGTTCACACTGACTTCAATCTCAGCTATTGTTGGGAAGACCCGTGTGGTGTCACAAAATGTTGCCACCACTTATATAAAAAACATTCGAGACGCTAAGGCTAATGTTGCCAGGTTTGGCGAGAGAAACAAGCAATCCAAAAAACAAGTAATCAGGTCTATGAAAAGATTGGGGCCAAAAAAGCCTGCCCCATGCGGCTTTATTATGACTTAGGTCATTCTTGTTTTTATAATTTTATTTGCCAGGTCTCAATTAGGTCACATTGGGCCCTATTCCATGGCACCTCCGCCAGCCTAAACCCTACCCTAAACCTGTATACGGATAATGGAGCTGCGCTGCCCCAATATGTTATTCTAGCACCTGCGCTACCCGTCCCCCATTATGCCGACTCCGTTATTTGCGCGTGGGGGCGTGCCCGTGGGCGTGTTGTTGCTATATCCCCCACGTTGCCATTCTGCTAGTCTGGGAGGGTTAGCGTCGGAGCTTGGACAGCAGGGGCGCGGCCACTGCGTTGTGATTCAAATCAACAGCCAATGAAGAAAAGGGGGCGGGATCCACATGCAGTGGGTGATGCATCTAAATAGGATCGACGGGAAGCAATTTCCCCTTGAGAAATTTCGGCCGCCATTGTTGTGCACTGCTGTTTGCCTCTCGTCGGACTTTTTAGACGAGTTGCACAGCTCTCAGACCGGTAAGAGGCGTGTCCGCTCAGATTCAGAGCGTGACGTACATCCCGCCCACAAATACCAGGGCTGTGGCCCAGAAGTTCCTCGCCAGAGCTGGCGAAAACTTCTGGGAACTCAGATTACCATTCTGCAGACACACATGGGTACGGCTTTGGGAGGGGGGATAGTGGATTCTAAAAGCACCCGCCGACACTGCAATGGCTTTGTGCGTTGGACCATGAGCCGTGTTGCCAGCCTTGGCTAGAAATAAGCAACCACAGGTCTATGAAAACAAAAAGAAGCGACTATAATATATAGGCCACATGAGCACTTCAAACTAGCTTGCATAGCCCCTAAATATTTCAGCCTGGCTCGACTAATAATTGGCAAATTAGGGCCAGACCAGCCCGTCAGTCAATTTTCTAAAGAAGGCTTTTTTCTCATTAAATCTTGGTAATTCGTTAACAGGAGTCATTCTACCCTATTTCCAACAGTCTACATTTTATTTAAAAAACAGCACGGAGCAAATAGGCTATATAAATAAATACACTGGCCCTATAACCATTTTTAAAAAAAATATTCGGTTATTCTATGAAATATATTTTAAATTGAGATATTTTCGTTTTTTCCATATTGTTGTCATGTCTTAATAAAATTATGCTTTTAACAAGCAAAATAAGCAGTACAAAATATGGTTAAGTAAGATAAGTTTGGATTACTTTGTTTGATGGGAAAGAGTTGCATGCATGGAGAAATCACATCCAATGTTAATTCGTACTGCCCGCTGCCTGCTCTTGTCATTTGAAGAAATAATCCAATTTGTCTGAAGAGCCATTCTATATGTCATGTTGGTTTAAACTTTAAAGAGTACTGCGCAGTGACAGAAAACAGCTGGCTGATTGATTGATTTGGCCTACTTTTGCGCTATGGTGATTATTAGCTGCTTAGCAGCTGTGTAAGAATAGTATTAAATATTTTAAATGGCTTTCATATACTCTTGGGGATCTGAATATGACAGGTTGCTTATTGTGAACACAATACGCTACAAATGAATTAATATATGAATTTATTTGGATTAAAAAAAAACGTCGACCCGGCCCAGCTGGTGCCGACGGGCCGGGTCGGGTCCCGTTGGGTTTGGGCTAAAATCTTAAGCACTTACATTTTTTGTAAGATGATCGGATCATCTAGTGTGATTTTCACTTTGGCTGCTGTCTCGTTAAACCCATGCTGGGGGTGAATATTATATTATATATTATATATATTATATTATTATTATATCTGCACGTAAACGCTACGTTCATGTTTACTGCATTAAAGGTTCTCAATCTTTTCAGGACATCGACCCCCCAAAATAACCATATTTGAACTGGGGACCCCCCCCCCCCATTTTGTTTGACTCGGTTCCACAGATACATATTGTGAAAATAGCAGATCTACAAGCTCGCCAGGCGTTGGGAGCTCCATTGTGGTCTCGACCCCCCCCACCCCCCCCGCCCATCAGCGACTCCAGACCCCCCCACCCACCCACTCCTCCCCCACCCACCTTTGAAGCTACAGGGAAAAAACAGCTCAAGGAACCCGATTTTTTCCAGACTGAACAGATGGACACGATTTTCTCCAAAAAAGGTCTACACATCATTCACCTAAATGTGAATAGCCTCAAAAACTCCTGAAAGATGTCTGAACTAAGGGGTGCATTTCTCCATTCCGACATGTCGCCTTTCCGACGTTGACGAACCCTATACCTAACCCTAACCCTAACCCTAACCGCACGCGGAAGCCACTAGTCGGAGTGGTGAGATGTCGGAATGGAGAGTGAACACCTGAACGAAGATCCATGTTTGGAAATGGCAAGGTAGGGGTTCTCTCTTTTTCAGAGACAAAACTGGATGACTCAGTAGAAGACTCTGAAATTGAGATAATAGGCTACAATGTCATTAGGAAAGACAGAACTCTTTGTGGAGGGGGGGGTATGCATTTATGTGAGATCTGACATCATTTTCGATGTGTACCCAAAATTGGAGAACAACTCTACGGAATCGGTCTGGATAGAAATCATCTATCCTCACGCTAAACCCCTGATAATTGGCGCAATCTACAGGCCCCCAGATCGAAATGATTTTTATGATTTAATAGAAGAGCACATGGCAATCATTGGAAATTCGGAATTGATTTTAATTGGCGACTACAATACTGATGTACTTCGGAAAGACGCCGCCATATTTAAATATTTCAGAAAATTCTGTGACATGCATAGCCTCACCCAAATGATAAAAAATATCACGAGGGTAGGCCCCACTTCTCAGACCATCATTGACCTCATTTTGACATCAGACCAGTCGAGGATTCCTTTAAGTGGAGTCATTGAGTGCAGTCTAAGCGACCATAACATCATTTTCTGCACGCGTAAGATTCACAGATCTGTAGTTGACTGTCATAGCACGGTCAGCTGCAGGGCTATGAAAACTTACTCATCAGAAGCTCTCACAACAGCTCTTGAGAAAATGGATTGGTCAAATGTACTCGGTGGCTCCCCGGCTGAGGAGTCCTGGACTGGTTTCAAAACTGCTTTTGTGTCTGTTATTGATAGCCTAGCGCCCAAGAAGGTGGTGAGAGTCAGAGCCCGTACACAACCCTGGATGAAGGGAGACATCCTAAATGCCATCAAACTCAGAAACAAATTGTACTCTGAGTTTAGGAAATGCAAAAATTTGCAACTACTTGAAAGATGCAGAAATCAACGAAATGTAGTAAACAAATTGGTCAAAACTGACAAAAAGAATTTCTTAAATGAAAGCATTGAGGCAAACAAAAGCCACCCACAAAAGCTGTGGGAAGCGCTACAGAAATTGGGCTGCAACAACAAAATTCAAACCAAAACTACAAACATCTGCATTATTTCAAGTGGCATGCTCATACCGACAAGCAAGCGGTAGCGAACTGTTTTAACAGCTTTTTTACCACCATTGCAACCCAGTTGGTAAGCAAACTTCCTCAGCATTCAGGTTTGTACGGCTCTGACCACATCCATGCTTACTATGACAAACTAGGGGCTAAAAAAGACTCCTTCTCATTCAAACCAGTAAATGCTGATGATGTGCAGAAAAAACTTTTAGCCCTCCAGCCGAACAAGGCCACCGGCCTTGACAATATCCCCACCAGATTCCTCAGAGATGCAGCTACTGCTATTGCCCCCATAGTAGCCCAAATCACAAACCTATCCATCAGCCAGTGTCACGTCCCACAGGATTTCAAATTGGCAAGAGTAATCCCTCTGCATAAAAAAGGAAGCAAATTAGAACCTGGCAACTATAGGCCTGTTTCCATCCTTTGTTCCATCTCAAAGGTTGTAGAGCGATTAATTCAAGAACAAATCAACGAACGTACTGCACCCCAAATCAACAGCTACCTCAGCGAGCATAAACTGTTGTTTGAATTCCAATCGGGCTTCAGAACCTCCCATTCCACTGACACATGCCTGCTGTATTTGACCGACTACATCAAACGTGAGGTAGACGCGGGCAAATACTGCGCCATGGTTATGTTGGACCTCCAAAAAGCGTTCGACACTGTAAACCATTCAATTTTACTTGATAAACTGAGGGCGATTGGTTTTGACTGCACATCACTAAACTGGATGAGATCCTACCTGGAGGGAAGAGAACAAGTGGTTGACATCAACGGAACCATGTCCTCTTCCCTCCCGGTGAGCTGTGGGGTTCCTCAGGGCAGCATTCTAGGGCCGTTACTGTTCCTTTTATACATTAACGACATGAATGCTGCCTGTAACTGCAAATTGTTCCTGTTCGCTGATGACTCAGCACTCCTGATCTCGGGAGAGGACAAGTTGCAAGTTGAGGAGGCGCTCAGCTCCGAACTCTCAAAAATCCGTACTTGGCTTACCGATAACAAACTGTCACTACACCTTGGGAAAACTGAATCCATTCTCTTTGGGACCAAACATTCCCTCAGACAGATGGAGGTAAATGATTTCAAGGTCAAAGTCGATGACACAATTATCTCTAGCAAAGAAGAGATTACCTATTTGGGTTGTATTCTCGACAAATACCTGTCAGGTGAAAGCATGGGGACAAAGGTGGTCAAAATAGTAAACCAGAGAACCAAATTTATGGGCAGAGTTTCCTCTTTTGTCAACCCTCAGGCCCTCAGGACCCTCTCAGGGGCCCTGATTCAACCACATTTTGATTATGCTAGCACCTCCTGGTACTCCAACACCTCAGTGTCACTGAAGACTAAGCTTCAAACCTCCCAAAACAAACTGATTCGACTACTCCTCGGATTGGGGCCCATGACCCACGTTTCTCCCACCCATTTTGCCAGCCTAGGCTGGCTCAGGGTGGAAGACAGGGTTAAACAACTAAAAATGGGACTGGCCTTCAAAATTGTAAATGAAAATTTGCCCGATATGCCCCCTATTCCCGCATATCTGAGTAAATACCTCCAAAAGGTTAGTGACACCCACAGTCACAATACCAGAGGGAGCGTTAACAACAATTTGGTACCACCCACCCATAAAACAAACATGGGCAAATTCTCCTTCTACAGCACTGCCACCCAGGATTGGAATGGTCTAACCCCATCCCTCAAAAAATGCAGTTCGCTGGGCTCATTTAAAAGAGCTTTAAAAAAATCACCTTTCAGGAGGCCAAAAGAGGAGGTAGTACCATTTTCCCGTTAGACAGCCGACCCCCCCCCCTGTTCTTATATATATATATATATATATATATATATATATATATATATATATATATATATATATATAATTTTTTTGCTGTTTTATTTTTATTTTCTTTGTGTAATGATATTCAAACTGTGGTGCCACTATATATGTCTATGAATTGAATACCAAGGCCCTCATTGGAAACAAGTCCGCAAGGACTTTTATGAACGGACCTGTTAGACAAAGTATTTTAAATGTAAATGTGTTGTTTTACATTCTTTTGCCTAATAAAATATTCAATCAATCAATCAAAACCCACAGGTTGAGAACCACTGCATTAAAAGCTCCAAGCAAGTTACATCTAGTATGTTGTTGACCACGTAATGTAATGTTTTTGGTTTAGTGTTTCATTCATGCGCTGCTCGTTCGCGCCTCATTGTTTATGCTGCCCAAAATAACAGATCTGTAAGCTGTCGACACGACATGACGCAGCGCGTTGATATCTTGTCTGTTATTTTGGGTAGGTAGGCGACGCACATACGCATCGCAGCAATGTATCTGGGTTTGAGAGGCTATGATTGATGTAAACTTAAATAAAGTGTAGCTCTGTACCACAGAATACCAAATTTTGCGGGGCAACGCCTCTTGCCTAGTCCGCAATCCGTAATTAGCGGTTTGTTCAAATTTCAGGCAGAATAGAGCCCATTATGTTTTCCGAGTTGACACCGTGACCTACATGACTGTCCACATAGAGACTCATATATAACTCTTAACGCAGAGATTCAACTGTGAAGTTGTTAAGTTGTGGTCCTTGATGGCTACTCGCCCGTGGCGTATCAACGTGATAGGAGTCAAACGCAACTTTACGTCAAAAACCTCACTAAAAAGAGCTCAGAGTAAGTTTGAAAGAATATGTAAGTCATTCAGTGGAGGCTGAATGGCTTGCATATGAAAGCAAGTTCTGTGCCTTTTGACAAGTTACCAGACTACCAATATTTTCATTGTAGCTATCTATAAAGTGGTTCTAATCTCTCTCAGAGTCGGAGCTACTGCCTTGTTGTTAGCAGGAATGTACACAGGTCCAGGAGTGGAGAGTACTTTTACTGAATGGGTTCCCACATTGCAAGAACCCCGACTACCGGTAGTTTTTCATTTTTTATTCTACAGGTGAACTGTAATCATTAATGATGATGTTCCAGGTCTCAATTAGGGCTGAAATGACGTTACCCTCACACACATTTATGTTTTACCTTCAGGCAACAGTCTTACCTGGAGAAATGTACACTTCAATCCAACATAATGAAATACAACATAGCCTACGGTATTTACTCCAAGTTCGAGTGAAATATTTATTTGAACATTTATTTTATTATAATCTTTTGATTGAGCAATGAGCAATTGGCACTTAATCTGGTGTGACTTCATACTAATGAAACAGCAGCAGAAAAGGTCCAGTAGATGGCAGTGTTGGCTCATTAACTGGACAGTAGCTGTAACAGTGAAGGAACACATGAGCTGAATGAATAAGTCCAGAAATGCTCTTTTGATGATGATGATGAATAAGCCATTGGCTTTTTTTCCCCCATGTTGGTGTCCATGTGGTGTCTCCCCAGGAGCCTATTTAAACAAATGCTTACTTACTTACAAGGCAGCAACAAAGGATTAATCTCCTCTGTTGCTGTTTCTGTAACAAAGTATTTTACGGTAGTGGGTTGTTGTTGTTATTAGTTACTTCACAGATTTAGGTTATTAAAAATATATAGATCAAATAATAAATGATATATTTTATAGGATAATATACCCAGCAGCACATACAAATGTTCTCTAACAGCTGCAACATTAAAGTGATTAACATTGAACCCATTAGTTATCCCTAATTATAGTCCAATAACATTACAGTACAGTATATGATTCTGCATAATATTAATACTTTTGTACTTTTGAATGCAGGACTTATTGCAGAACGTATTTTTACACTGTGTTATTGCTACTTCATCCAACAGTGGCAAAACCTTTACTGAGGCAAAAACGAAAGTCAACTCTTCAAGAGGTGGTTGGAGCCAGGCAGGAATAGAAGGGGAAGTCCTGTAATCTTATCCACCAATCCTCACACACAATGCCTACCCGGTTACCCAACATGCATCTGTGCATTACTTACTTTTTGTATTTTCTTTCTTTTTTTTCATTATGAAATGCTGCTCTCTCACTTAAGAAACAATACAATAATGTGGAAAATCTGCCTCGAATTACACTCCATTCTTTTCAGTTTTTTCCCCCCAAGTTGGCACCATGACCTACAGTACTGTCCAGATAGAGACCTATAAATATCTGTTTCTGCAGAGTTATAGTTGTGTAGTTGTGTAGTTGTGAATGGGGACCTAGCCGTGGCAAAAGCTTTGTTGCCTAGGCTGTTGAAGGGGAACCAGATGCTCTACACATTCTCTTCAAAAAAGGGGTGCATAGTATGTTTGTGTGAATACGAAAGTCATTCAGCGGAAGCTGGATGGCTTGGATATGAGTTCAAGCTTACTGTGTATTCTTTTTGACAACATAGGCCTACTAGTTTATAATGATCTGTATTTATTGATATAGCACCCTGTCATACATAGCATTTTCATACAACTAAAAGTGCTTTGCACAAAAAAAAATAAGATTTTAGAAACACGTAGGCCTACATAAAAATACGAAAATATATTTTAAAAAAAAAGTAAGCATAAAACCAATAAAATTAGCAGGAAAAAAAGAGCAAGGGGACACATAAAAAGCTATCAAATTAGTCATAAGCAAGGCATAACAAATATTGTGTCTTGAGCTCTCTCTTAAAACATATCTACTGATTCAGCCATTCGGAAATTCACCTGCGGAGAGTTTTGCATATCAATCAAAATCAATCATAAATATGTTCATTGTATTCAGATTTATTTATAATTCCACACGTGATGTTCCAGGTGTCAATTAGGTCTGAAATTACTTTTGTTTCTTTTTTAAATTGTAAATTCAAGTAGATTTTGTTGAATTTCGGTAAAATGTGTTGTCGGATACTGATCAAGGCCAAGACACAGAAGGCAGGCTACAAACCCAATGAAGGGCATTTATTTGCAGCCTCGCTCAGAGAGCATTGTTTATACGTTTTTAAATGATAACAATAACAGGGTTCAACATAAATTCTTCCCGGGTTCGGGGGGGTCCATGCATCATAATATCAGCATTATTTTACATCTCTCCACAGGTTGACTATGAGGTAAAAAAAGAAACAGTCTTTTAGTTCTACATTTCACGAGCAATTAACATTGTGAGGGAAATAGTGGAGTATTCGCTTATCGCCTGCGCACCCGTCTGTTCACCAGGAGAGACAGTTCTAGACTGAGACAGAGTGGCTGCTTTGGTGCCACACCTAGCCGGTCTTTGCAGGTGCGCTCAGTTTGGGCTGATTCATGAGGGTGATTGGTAGGTAACGCCCCTCTATGACGCAGCCCAGGCTGCAACAGCCTGGGCTGCGTCATAGAGGGGCGTTACCTACCAATGACTGCTGACTGTAGGGCCTCTCTCTGTCTGTTTCTCCATGGTGCGGTGCCTACCTGTCAGGCGGTCTCCTAGCGATACTCCACAGTGTATAATGTACTAACACATTTATATTGTAACTTCAGCAACATTCTTATCTGGAGCAATTTACACTGCAACATAATGAAATATAAAACATAGTGCTTTTACTCAAGTGGTCAGCTAAGTTCAAGTTTACTTCTTCCACCACATTTCAGAGAGATTCCGATGTATTATTATTCTACTCCCCTATTTGTTACTTTACAGATTTAGGTTATTCCTACAAATGGGTGAATTTTAATTAATATATCCAGTAACACTGTGTGTGTCAAAATGATCTCTATCTTTACCAGCTGCACAATAATAAAGTCCAATAACATGATAGTATATGATTCTGAAATGGGCATTCTGCATAATGACAATACTTTTGTACTTTTGAATGCAGAACTTTTACTTGTAAACGTCAAAATTGCTTTATTGAAATGAAGACATTTCCTCCCTTAAAATAAGAAATGTTCACAATGTTCGCAACTCACCTGTAGTTGAGGCTGCAGATGGGAAACCAGACTTGACTCCATAAACAAACAAACAAACAAAACTGTACACAATAAACCTTGGCGGAGGTTGTTTGTGTCGTTTTGTTTTATTTAAAAAAAAAAACGTACCAGTTGTTCTCAGTTCCAGGAACCCTAGTCACTGCTAGTTTTTGTTGTATTCATTTATTTATTTAAATTATTATTAGGCCTATTCTACAGGTGAACTGTGATCATTCTATGTTTCTGACCTCAATTAGGCATGAACTTATATATGTTTTAAATAGTTCTTTCAAGTAGGTTTTGTTATGGTATGAGGCCTTGTCTGTTTGAAGGTAGTCCAACATTTTTGTTGCACAAAACTATAACTTGTACTTGAGAATTCGAGAGAAATCTTTTTTACACAATTGTAGATCTATAAAGTAAACTCATGTGTCGTGATGTGACGTGTTGTTAGTTTGCAGATCAGCTATTTTTGAATAGCCATGACCTACAGCGCTGTCCAGACAGAGACCCTTCTATAACTCTTCATGCATAGTGTTAGACGTGGAGTTAAGCTGTGTAAGTCGTTCAGAGGAGGCTGAATGGCTGAATGAATGAAGTTCTTCTGTGTCCCTTTTGACAAATTTGATTTACCAGACTACCAATATTTTCATTGTAGCTATTCAGTAGTTCTACATTCCAGGAACACTAATCTCTCTTGGCGCTACTGCCTTAAACATGTAATAATGTTGATAGTGGGAATATACACAGGAACACCTGGAGGGAGAGGCCTTTTACGGATGGGTTCCCACATTGCAAGAACCCTGACTACTGGTAGTTTTTTTTTCCCCCTTCTTTTTTATGT
This sequence comes from Gymnoscopelus microlampas, assembly GCF_963454915.1. Taxonomy (NCBI): domain Eukaryota; kingdom Metazoa; phylum Chordata; class Actinopteri; order Myctophiformes; family Myctophidae; genus Gymnoscopelus; species Gymnoscopelus microlampas. The sequence continues at coordinate 44,570,583 of NC_139956.1, read as the reverse complement.
TTTCCGAGTTGACACCATGACATACATGACCGTCCACATAGAGACTCATATATAACTCTTAACGCAGAGTTTCAACTGTGAAGTGGTTAAGTTGTGGTCCTTGATGGCTACTCGCCCGTGGCGTATCAGTCTGATAGGAGTCAAACGCAACTCTACGTCAAAAACCTCACTATAAAGAGCTCAGAGTAAGTTTGAAAGAATATGTAAGTCATTCAGTGGAGGCTGAATGGCTTGCATATGAAAGCAAGTTCTGTGCCTTTTGACCACTTACCAGACTACCACTATTTTCATTGTAGCTATCTATTAAGTGGTTCTAAATTTCAGGAACACCAATCTCTCTCGGAGTCGGAGCTACTGCCTTGTTGTTAGTAGGAATACACAGGTCCAGGAGCGGAGAGTACTTATACTGAATGGGTTCCCACATTGCAAGAACCCTGACTACCGGTAGTTTTACATGTTTTATTCTACAGGTGAACTGTAATCATTTGATGTTCCAGGTCTCAATTAGGGCTGAAATAACGTTACCCTCACACACTAGTTTGTATTTCAGTTTTTTCACATTTATATTTTACCTTCAGGCAACAGTCTTGGAGAAATGTACACTACAATCCAACATAATGAAATACAACATAGCCTACGGTATTTACTCCAAGTTCAAGTTAAATATTTATTTGAACATTTATTTTATTATAATCTTTTGATTGAGCAATTGGCACATAATCTGGTGTGACTTCATACTAATGAAACAGCAGCAGTGTTGGCTCATTAACTGGACAGTAGCTGTAACAGTGAAGGAACACATAAGCTGAATGAATGAGTCCAGAAATGCTCTTTTGATGATGATGATGATGATGATGATGATGAATAAGCCATTGGCTTTTTTTTACCATGTTGGTGTCCATGTGGTGTCTCCCCAGGAGTCTATTTAAACAAATGCTTACTTACTTACAAGGCAGCAACAAAGGATTAATCTCCTCTGTTGCTGTTTCTGTAACAAAGTATTTTACGGTAGTGGGTTGTTGTTATTAGTTACTTCACAGATTTAGGTTATTAAAAATATATAGATCAAATAATAAATGATATATTTTATAGGATAATATACCCAGCAGCACATACAAATGTTCTCTATCTAACAGCTGCAACATTAAAGTGATTAACATTGAAGCCATTAGTTATCCCTAATTATAGTCCAATAACATTACAGTACAGTATGATTCTGCATAATATTAATACTTTTGTACTTTTGAATGCAGGACTTATTGCAGAACGTATTTTTACACTGTGTTATTGCTACTTCATCCAACAGTGGCAAAACCTTTGCTGAGGCAAAAACGAAAGTCAACTCTTCAAGAGGTGGTTGGAGCCAGGCAGGAATAGAAGGGGAAGTCCTGTAATCTGATCCACCAATCCTCACACACAATGCCTACCCAACATGCATTTGTGTATTGCTTATTTTTTGTATTTTCTTTCTTTTTTTCATTATGAAATGCTGCTCTCTCTCACTTTAGAAACAATATAATAATGTGGAGAATCAGCCTGGATTTACACTACATCCTTTTCACGTTTTGTTTTCCGAGTTGACACCATGACCTACAGTACTGTCCAAATAGAGACCCATATATAGCTGTTGTTTCAGACTTTCAGTTGTGAAGATGTGAATGGTCACTCAGCTGTAGCTGAAGCTGCAGATGGGAAGCTAGACACAACTCCACTAACCTAACAAAAGTGCACACAACCTTGGGGGGATTGTCTGTGTCCTTTTTTTTCTCTTTTCTTTGTTTTTTACAACTTGGTTCCCAGTTCCAGGAACCCTAATCACTGCTAAAGTTTCTTTCTTTGAAAAAAAAAAAAGTTATTTCATGTAGGTTTTGTTGAATTATGGCATGAGGCCTTGTCTTTTTGGAGGTAGTCCAAAATTATTTTTGCACAAAACCATAACGTATTTTTGAGTCATTATTTCAAAAATCTGATTTTTCGAGAACTAGAGCGAAAAAACAAACAAAACATAAAGCATATCTATAAACTTATGTGCCACGATGAGATGTGTTTTGAGTTTGCAGATCAGCTATTTTGAATAGCCATGACCTACAGCACTGTCCAGATAGAGACCTTTATATAACTTTTCTCACTTAAGAAACGATATATTGATGTGGAAAATCTGCTTGGATTTACACTAAATCCTTTTCACATTTTGTTTTTGTCCAATTGACACCATGACCTACGGTACTGTCCACATAGAGATCCATTTATACCTGTTTCTGCAGACTTGTATTTGTGAAGATGTGAATGGCAACCCAGCTGTAGTTGAGGCTGCAGATGGGAAGCCAGACTTGACTCCATAAACAAACAAACAACACAACACAACAAAATGCACACAGCAAACCTTAAGGAAGGTTGTTTGTGTCATTTTTCATTTTTTCTTTCTTATTATATATATTTTTTTACAACTTACTAGTTTATCAATATTTTCATTGTATGCAGTGGTTCTCAGTTTTTTGTATTTATTTATTAAAATGACTATTAGACCTACTCTCCTGATGTTCCTGATATCAATTAGGTAGTTTTTTTTAAATTGTTATTTCAAGTAGGTTTTGTTGAATTATGGTATGAGGCCTGTCTGTTTGGCGGTAGTCCAACATGTTGTTGCACAAAACCCTAACTTGCATTTTTGAGTCATTATTTCAAAAATCAGTTTTTTCGAGAATTACAGAAAAAAAACATGAATAGCTACATTCAATGGGCCCGATTCATGAACCGTACTTACGAACAAATTTGTTCTTAGACCGACTTAAGAAGTTTTTTAAGAGATTTTGGCATTCACAAATGTGTTCTTAGCTGTGATTTGTTCTTAAGTTAAGAAGAAATCTACGCATACTAGAGAGCACTCTTAGGGTGGCCTTTAAGTTCTTAAGTGTGACATGTTTGTGCAAAAATAATGAATTCTCGAAGTTTCTTCAATTCTACAGTTGTATAATATTGGATTTAAATTACAATAATATTTTTATCATATCTTTAGAGCAAAAAAGGTTCTCAAAAGTGTGGTCTGGGGACCCCCAGGGGTCCTTGAGGGAGTTCCAGGGGGTCCACAGCAAACGAGGAACCCGGTTGAGTTGAAGCCCAAGCCCCATACCCACCCCATAACCCCCCACCCAACCCACCCTCATCCCCCCCCCCCCCACACACACACCCTCATCACCCCCCCATACCCCCACCCCCATATCCCCGACATTCGCCACACCCCCATTTTCCCGTCCCCTTCTTACCCGAAAGCCCCCCTATACCCACCCGTCACACCCATCCCCATACCCCCCACCCCCCACACAGCCCCCTACACCCCTCCTTGCACCACCATATCACCCACCACACCCCTCCTTGCACCACCATATCACCCACCACACCCCTATTTCCACCCCATTACATACCAAGCAGCTGCTACCTTAAAGACCCTCCATATCCACCCACACAGCTTTCAGTAATACAATTATTTTTATATCCACTACTAACGCTACTACTCAACATGAAATATGGATAACATGGTCATTTCAGCAAATTTACATTGATCTAGTGGTGATATGTTGATTAATGTGAGAGAAATAATAAAATACATTAATTAATTAAATTAAATAATTTGCTGTTCACTTCAGAAGTACCTCCACAGAACTATTGATTTTTTTATGTTTATGTTTGGAGTCTGGTGTTCAACCATCTTTAGACTTTAGTTTAGGTATTCTTTACTTCATTCTCTCAACTTTATTTCTGTGTGATTTCCTGTGATGTCTGTGAGCAGCAATCACACACAGGTGTGACTGCAGGCCTTATATGGGGATTAGTGGGGCGGCTACCTATGGTAATTTGGATTAACTGGCACACCCCTTCAAGTTACGAGGACTGGGATTCATCATCATAAGAACATAAGTTACGAACAATTCTGCCATTTAAGAACGCTTCATGAATCTGACTCGACTTCTCTTAGGAATTCACTTAGGAAGAAATGTAAGAGGAAACATTAGGAACTTATTGCTGAATGAGGCCCAATATCACAATATTATCTAAAGTAAAAAATCACACCCAGTGTGAAGTGGGCGGTGTGGTCACAGTGGTCATCACAGTGATGGAAGTGATTCACTTCACACACATGAAAGTGTTTTTTTTAAAGTCCATACCGCTATTCATAGGGCTGCACATGTGTCATGTGTTTCGCTAGCCAATCACAGTCCTGAATTTGCAAAGTCAGCCAATCACATTACAGCTAGTGGTGATGACACTAGCTGTAATGTGATTGGCTGACTTTGCAAAAGTATGGATTTGCATTGACTGTATAGATTTGCACAGATTGTGACCTGATGGTCAAGATTCAATTTATCCCCTGAGCAAGCAGGCACGCTCTATTAGCTAGATATTAGAAGTGGAAGTAGAAATGGAAAGTTACATAGTGCAGCTTCAAAAAGCAACAAAAAACAGTCAAGACCCGGTTTAACATGTCCCACAAAAACATAGCCTAGTCCTGAGTCAGAGAAATTCACTTTGTTGATGTTCATAATGATAGGAGACATACAGTACAGCCCTTCATGCATGATTTCAATCTATGACTAGTTTAACTCATTAAGACCGAGAACGCATCTGTGTCATTTTAAGATTTCTTAAATCTATTCAAAAATAGCAGATATACAAGCTCATTGCGCGACATCGAGTGCCGCACTATGAGCTTGTAGATCTGGGAAAAAAAGAAAAAACGTGGAACATTTGTGCAAATCTTTCAATATATATATATATATATATATATATATATATATATATATGTAATATGTATATATATATATGTAAAAAAAGATTTACTCGATCTGCATGAGCTTCTGGGGGTCACGCATTTGTAGATATGTATTTGGCCACAGACCCCCCCATCTCAAAATGTTTCGTTCCGGGGACCCTCAGAAGCAAATATTTGAGTTACAAAAAATGTTTAAAAATATATATATTCAAATATTTGCAAAAATGTTCACGATAAAACAAAATAGCATATCTACATGCTCATAGCACGGCACCGAGTGCCGCGCAGTGAGCTTGTATATCTGTTATATCTGAATAGCCAAAGAAATCTAAAATGACACAGATGTTCCTTCTGAGTAGGCTACTGCTGAACCATTACCAATGAAAGAGAAAGCAAACTCTTCTAAAAGAGGCCGAGTGCCAGGCAGGAAGAGGGAGGGGCTGTGCAAACGTAGTTTTTTTTATTTTTATGATCAAATGTTGTTTTCTCACTTAAGAAACAATATAAAGATGTGGAAAATCAGCCTGGATTTACTTTAGATCCTTTTCACATTTTGTTTTCCAAGTTGACACGATGACCTACAGTACTGTTCACATAGAGACTAATATAAAGCTGTTTCTGCAGGCTTATAAATGTGAAGTCGTGAATGGCAACTCAGCTGTAGTTGAGGCTGCAGATGGGAAACCAGACTTGACTCCATAAACAAACAAACAAAACTGTACACAATAAACCTTGGCGGAGGTTGTTTGTGTCGTTTTTTTTTTTTTTTTTTTAAACGTACCAGTTGTTCTCAGTTCCAGGAACCCTAGTCACTGCTAGTTTTTGTTGTATTCATTTATTTATTTAAATTATTATTAGGCCTATTCTACAGGTGAACTGTAATCATTCGATGTTCCTGATCTCAATTAGGTTTGAAATTATATATTTTTAAATAGTTCTTTCAAGTAGGTTTTGTTATGGTATGAGGCCTTGTCTGTTTGAAGGTAGTCCAACATTTTGTTGCACAAAACTATAACTTGTATTTTGAAAAATCCGATTTTTTGAGAATTCGAGAAAAAAAAAATGTACACAATTGTAGATCTATAAAGTAAACTCATGTGTCGTGATGTAACGTGTTGTTTGTAGATCAGCTATTTTTGAATAGCCATGACCTACAGTGCTGTCCAGGCAGAGACCCTTCTGTAACTCTTCATGGATAGTGTTAGATGTGGAGTTGTTAAGTTGTGTAAGTCGTTCAGTGGAGGCTGAATGGCTTGCAAGCAAGTTCTTCTGTGTCCCTTTTGACAACTTATCAGACTACCAATATTTTCATTGTAGCTATTCAGTGGTTCTACATTCCAGGAACACTAATCTCTCTCGGCGCTACTGCCTTAAACATGTAATAATGTTGATAGTGGGAATATACACAGGAACACCTGGAGGGAGAGGCCTTTTACGGATGGGTTCCCACATTGCAAGAACCCTGACTACTGGTAGTTTTCTTTTATGTTTTACAGGTGAACTGTTATATATATATATATATATATATATATATATATATATATATATATATATAGAGAGAGAGAGAGAGAGAGAGAGAGAGAGAGAGAGAGAGAGAGAGAGAGAGAGAGAGAGATATGATTTTCCAGGTCACAATTTCGGTTTATTTTTTAATTTAAGTAGATTTAGTAGGGATGTCCGATATTATCGGCCGATATTAGCATAAAAATTGATATCGGGAAAATATCGGTATCGGTTTTTGGATTTTTTTTTTTTTTTTTTTTTTTGCTTTATAAATAAGTTACAGGAGTTCTTACTGTATATGGTGTGTGTGATATGAAATTTGAGCTTACCCTAATCACAATAATCCCCGCATATATCGGTATCGGTTGATATCGGTATCGGTAATTAAGAGTTGGACAATATCGGTATATCGGTTATCGGTAAAAAAGCCAATATCGGACAACCCTAAGATTTAGCATTTTTTATAGTTCCATGAACCCTCACACACTAGTTTATATTTCAGTTGTTTCACATTTACATTTGATGTTCTAGGTCTCAAATAGTTTCTTTCTTTCTTTCTTTTTTTCTTTCTTTAAAAAAAAAAAATAGTAATTTCAAGTGGGTTTTGTTGAATTTCGGTAAAAATACAATTTTCACGGTTCTATGAACAATAATAATCGTCGCGCACTCGCGCTATTTCATAATCGCATTTATATTTAGCGTTATCTGGAACAATTTACACTGCAACATAATGAAATACAACATACTGTATTTACTCAGGTGGTCAGCCAAGTTCTAATTAAATATTTATTTAAAACATGTATTTTATTATTTATATAGGCTATATTGATTGAGCAATGAGCAATTTGAAGTTGAACATAATCTGGTGTGACTTCATACTAATGAAACTTAGCAGAAAAGATCCAGTAGATGGCAGTGTTGGCTCATTAACTGGACAGTAGCTGTAACAGTGAAGGAACACATGAGCTGAATGAATGAGTCCAGAAATGCTCTTTTGATGATGATGATGATGATGATGATGATGATGATGATGATGAATAAGCCATTGGCATTTTTTCCTTGTTGGTGTCCATTTGGTGTCTCCCTGGGAGCCTATTTACAGAAATGTATTATGAATTAATCACTTCAGCCCTATTTTGAAAAGAGTGTGCAACGCCTTGTGAACTTGTAGATCTGCTATTTTCGGAAAATAGATATTTTTGATTAATCATCTAATATCTATAGTGACTAAAGCTTCCAAATAAATGTAGTGGAGAAAAAAGTACAATATTTGCTTCTGAAATGTAGTGGAGTAGAAGTATAAAGTATCAAGGAAGGGAAATATTCAAGTAAAGTAAAATAACCCTGGACCTTTAGCTACTTGCCATATCTGGGTTAACCACAAGAACCCTAGCTTCCCTGTTCTGGAACATGCGTCATAACAGGCGAACACTAGGCGAAAACAACAGATCTACAAGCTCACATGATGCTGTTTCCACCTGCCTATTAGACTGTTGAACATGGCCTATACACACACACACACACACACACACACACACACACACACACACACACACACACACACACACACACACACACACACACACACACACACACACACACACACACACACACACACACACACACACACACACACACACACACACACACTGTTGTGTTTGATAATGTATCACACAATCATAAGACAAAGCATAAATTAATCATAGTGTCAATATCCAGTGGTAGGAATGTAACTGTGTACATTTATTCAAGTAGGTCACCAGTCAATCAATTACCCACCCCATGAAGCCTTGAATTCATGGAGACTTTTTATTTTTTGTCGAATTCCTGAGCCAATAATTTGATGACCGATGGAGTCTCCGGTAAAGAGTGTCCTACCGAGTCTCCCGATGACCTGGTCATCAAATTATTGGCTCAGGAATGTGACAAAAAAAAAAAAACATGAATTCAAGGCTTCATGGGGTGTTTAATTGATAGAAAATAAGTCATTTTTTTGGTGAACTACTCCTTTAAGTAGCTAGAATTTAGAACTTGTACATATCTTGCTAAATTATATTTCTCCACTATATTTCACAGAGAAATATTGTTATTTCCTTTTTTTTTACTCGCCTATTAGTTACGTTACAGGTAATACAAATATATATAAATCAACTAATTTTATATATTTTATATGATAATATACCCATCAGCTCATACAGTCATTCAAATTATCTCTACCTTTGACAACTGCAATATTAAAGTGATAAACGTTGAACCCATTAGTTATCCATAATTATAGTCCAATACTATTCAGTATATGATTTCGCATAATGCTAATACTTTTGTACTTTGACATTTTGAATGCAGGACTTTTACTTTTAACGAAGTATTTTTACACTGTGTTACTTTTACTTAAGGATTACTTCATCCAGCAGTGGCAAAACCTTTACTGAGCCAGTAACGAAAGCAAACTCTTCAAGAGGTGGGTGGAGCCAGGCAGGAAGGGGAAGTCCTGTAATCTGATCCACCAATCCTCACTCACTCAATGCCTACCCGGTTACCCAACATATGCATTTGTGCATTACTTACTTTTTGTATTTGCTTTCTTTTTTCATTATCAAATGCTGTTTTCTCACTTAAGAAACAATACAATAATGTGGAAAATCAGCGTGGAATTACACTACATCCTTTTCACATTTTGTTTTCCGAGTTGACACCATGACCTACATGACTGTCCACATAGAGACTCATATATAACTCCAAACACAAAAACAAAACTGTGATGTTGTTAAGTTGTGGTCCTTGATGGCTACTCGCCCGTGGCGTATCAGCCTGATAGGAATTAAAGCAACTCTATGTCAAAACCTCACAAAAGAGCTCAGAGTAAGTTTGAAAGACTACGTGAGTCATTCAGTGGAGACTGAATGGCTTGCATACGAAAGCAAGCTCACTCTCTGTCCCTTTTGATAACTTACTAGACTACCACTATGTTCATTGTAGCTATCTATTAAGTGGTTCTAAATGTCAGGAACACCACCTCAGAGTCAGAGCTACTACCTTGTTGTTAGTAGGAATACACAGGTCCAGCGAGCGGAGAGGACTTTTACTGAATGGGTTCCCACATTGCAAGAACCCTGACTACCGGTTGTCTTTCATTTTTTATTCTACAGGTGAACTGTAATCATTTGATGTTCCAGGTCTCAATTAGGTCTTAAATAACTTTACCCTCACACACTAGTTTATATTTCAGTTATTTCACATTTATATTTTACCTTCAGGCAACAGTCTTACCTGGAAAAATTAGACTACAATCCAACATAATGAAATACAACATAGCCTACGGTATTTACTCCAAGTTCGAGATAAATGTATTTGAATATTTATTTTATTATAATCTTTTGATTGAGCAATGAGCAATTTGCACATACTCTGGTGTGTCTTCATACTAATGAAACATAGCAGAAAAGATCCAGTAGATGGCAGTGTTGGCTCATTAACTGGACAGTAGCTGTATGTAGATGTAGTGGCGTAGAAGTATAAAGTATCAAGAAAAGGAAATATTCAAGTAAAGTAAAAGCACTCTATATTTGAGTACTGTACTTACTTTCCACCAGTGGTCTTTCTTGACCTTTAGCTACTTGACATATCTGGGTTAACCACATGAACCCTAGCGTCCCTGTTCTGGAACATGTCATAACAGGCCAACACTAGAAGAAAACAGCAAATCTACAAGCTCACAATGCTGTTTCCACCAGGCTACCATTAGACTGTTGAACGAGGTCCGAACGCACAAAAACATGTTTTGTTTGATAATGTATCACACACACCATCAGGCAGGAAGGGGAAGTCCTGTAATCTGATCCACCAATCCTCACTCGCATAAGAGGGACAATGCCTACCCGGTTACCCAACATGCATTTGTGCATTACTTATTTTTTGTATTTTCTTTTTTTTTCTTCATTATCATATGCTGCTCTCTCACTTAAGAAACAATACAATAATGTGGAAAATCAGCCTGGAATTACACTAAATCCTTTTCATGTTTTTTTCCCCCCCAAGTTGGCACCATGACCTACAGTACTATCCAGACAGATACCTATAAATAACTGTTGCTGCAGGCTTACAGTTGTGTAGTTGTGAATGGTGACTCAGCCGTGGCTGAGGCTGTGTTGCTGAGGCCGCATGGTGGAGGCTGCGGAAGGGGAATCAGGCACAGCTGCACAACCACATCAAAAAAGGTGTGCATAGTAAGTTTGTGTGAGTACGAAAGTCATTCAGCAGAAGCTGGATGGCTTGGATATGAGTTCAAGCTTACTGTGTATTCTTTTTGACAACTTACTAGTTTATAATGATCTGTATTTATGTATATAGCACCCATTCATACATAGCATTTTCATACAACTAAAAGTGCTTTAGCTACACAAACATAATTAAGATTTTAAAAACAAGTAGGCCTACATAAAAATAATAAGAACATATATTGTAAAAAAAGGAAGCATAATAACTAATACAATTAGCAGAAAAAAAACAGCAGGGGAACACATAAAAAGCTATCAAATTAGTCATAAGCAAGGCATAACAAATATTATGCAGCTCTCTCTTAAAAATATCTACTGATTCAGTCATTCTGAAATTCACTGCATGGCAGAGCGTTTTTCGTATTAATCAAAATCAAATGTTCATTGTATTCAGTGGTTCCCTGTTCCAAGAACCCTGGCCACTGCTAGTTTAAATAATCAATTAATTGATTTATTCCACATTTGATGTTCCATGTCTCAATTAGATCTGAAATTACTTTTTTTCCTTTTTTCCTTTTTTTCCTTTTTTTCCTTTTTTCTTTTTTTCTTTTTTTGATTGTAAATTCAAGTAGGTTTTGTTGAACTTCAGTAGCATTACATTTTCATTCTTCTATATGAACAATAATTCCAGAGCTAACATATTTATATTGTAACTTCAGCAACACTCTTATCTGGAGCAATTTACATAATGAAATATAACATATTTACATACTGTATTTACTCAACTGGTCAGCTAAGTTCAAGTTTACTTCTTCCTCCACATTTCAGAGATATTCCGATTGCATTATTATTTTACTGCAGTAAAACCTGCAAGGAGGGTTTAAAAATCCATCAAGGCAGAACGAGACGTTTTTGCCTCGCAGCAATGATGACGACGCAACGCACAGAAGAATGCCCACTTCTTGTCAGACGAAGGAGGAGCCAGGCCCGGAGTCAACCCACAGTGCCTAGAGCCTCCTAGTGTCACCAAAACTTGCTGTTAACATCTCACCTGCCACCCTAAACCCTAACCCCCATTAGCACTGTCTCTTACTCACCTCAAGAGACAGTGGGGGCTGTAGTATGCCACTTGGACACAGACCGGGGTCTGATCAGCCTCGGTCAGGTCGCCTGGAGAGGGTGTCTGTTGCGAGACCCGAAACACCCAGTGACTCCAGTAAACAACACTGATGATGTGTCCAAGTTTGTGCATCAGTAGATGTATTTATTTACTACTCCCCTAATAGTTACTTTACAGATTTAGGTTATTCCTAAAAAAATATGTGCATGTTATATGTTAATATATCCAGTAACACAAGGAGTTGTCAAAAGTATCTCTATCTTTAATAGGCTGCATGATAATAAAGTCCAATAACATGATAGTATATGATTCTGAAATGGGCATTCTGCATAATGCCAATATTTTTGTACTTTTGAATGCAGAATTACGGGGCCAGAGCTCAGCTCTGGACCTGTTTTGTTATTGGCAGTATTCTGTCACTTCTTCTTCTGCCACTTTTCGCAGTTCTGGCTGAACCGTGCAGTCGCTTTTTAAGAAACTTGGCCATATGGTTTCGTCCAAAGGTGGCGCTATAGCACTCAATTGAAAATGGCAAATTTGAACAGGTACAACTCATGCCCTGTTTGACCTACAGCCATGAAACTTGGATACACATATGCGTCTCCTCATGCTGAACAACTTTCACCCTCTGACTTTTGACCTCTGACCTTTAGATCTCCCACCATTTTGAATTATATGAAAAACAGTCATTGGCTCCTAACTTCTGCATTTTTTCACTTATGGAAAATCCGTTGGAAATTTTTGTAGGCAGAGGTCCAAAGTTGAAGTGTTAAACGTTTCATGCAGATTGCTCAAAAATCCCAGGAGGAGATAGATTTTAACTATTACAGTTTTATGAAAATTATTCATCTGCACCTAAAACATACATGCAGACTCACATTTCTTTGAAACTTTGCAGAAATGTACAGGGTCATTCCAAATATCACTGAAACCAATCTTACTCCAATTGGCCAAAGGGGGGCGCTATAGCAATTCTTTGAAAATGCAAACTTTAAACAGGCATAAGTCATGCCTCGTTTGGCCGAAAGTCGTGAAACTTGGTTACACTTGTGCCTCGACTCATGAGGAACACATGTATCGCTTTGACCAGTAAGCTCCGCCCTTAGATTGTCCGCAATTTTGAGCAGTTTGAAAAATACTTGTTTTTGGCAATTCTGGCTTAACCGTGCATACGCTTTTTACGAAACTCGGCCATATGGTAGATGCACATGAAAAACTATCAAGAAATAATTCTCACACTCATTCGTCAAAGGGTGGCGCTATAGCACTCAATTGAAAGTGCCAACTTTGAACAGGTACAACTCATGCCCTGTTTGACCTACAACCATGAAACTTTGATACACACATGCGTCTCTTCATGCCCGACAACTTTCGTGGTCTGATTTTTGTCCTCTGACCTTTAGATCGCCCACCATTTTGAATTATATGAAAAACAGCCATTGGCTCATAACTTCTGCATTTTTTCACTTATGGAAAATCCGCCGCTTTTGTTTTGTCGGCAAAGGTCCTAAGTTCATGTGTAAAATGTTTCGTGCAGATTACTCAAAAAATCCAGGAGGAAATAGATTTTAACTATTGCAGTTTTATGAAAATTATTCATCTGCCCCTAACACATACATGCAAGACTCACATTTCTTTGAAACGTTGCAGTAATGTAGAGAGTCATTCCAAATATCACTGAAACCAATCTCACTCCAATTGGCCAAAGGGGGGCGCTATAGCAATTTTTTGAAAATGCAAACTTTAAACAGGCAAAAGTCATGCCTCGTTTGGCCGAAAGTCGTGAAACTTGCTTACACTTGTGCTATTCAGCTATTTGCGTGAAACTGTATCATCTGTGTGGTCTCCTTTTTCACAGTTCCTTGTCTGTTGGTCCAATGGCGTCTCCCTTAAATGAGTGCCTCACAATCTCAAGGTCGCCAGTTCAAGCCTCACTTGATGCAGACTTCATTTAAGTTGAATTGCAAACAACATGACTGTATCAATGAATACATGTGAAAATGGTAAAGATAACCTGAAATGCTTATTTGAGAGTACGCTTTTTCAATGTATGACATACTTCATTCTGAAAATAGCCGATCTACAATCTCAAAACTTTTCAGATAGCAACGTGTTTCTGAGCTTGTAGATCAGCTGCTTTCACTGTTTTCGGTTGCGAGGAGACATATAATTTCTCTATTGGTAAATGGTTTGTGAACGAGTGATCTTAGTGTTGGCTTGGTTCATGACAGAAGGCAAGAGTTTATGATCTTCAACAGACAACATCAGCCTGGACAAAGCTATAGCACTATAGGTAATGTTGAAGCCTATTAGTCCGAAGGTTGAGAATTCGATTCCTGTCAATGGCAATAGGTTGAGATGTCCAATCAATCCATTCTGTTTCCATCTCTCTCTCTCTCATCAATCTATTCCGTTTCCATGTCTCTTTTCAATCTATTCCGTTTCCATCTCTCTCTCTCTCTCTCTCTCTCTCTCTCTCTCTCTCTCTCTCTCTCTCTCTCTCTCTCTCTCTCTCTCTCTCCAGTTTCCATCTCTCTCTCTCTCTCTCTCTCTCTCTCTCTCTCTCTCTCTCTCTCTCTCTCTCTCTCTCTCTCTCTCTCTCTCTCTCTCTCTCTCCCAGTTTCCATTACTCTCTCTCTCTCTCTCCAGTTTCCATGTCTGTCTGTCTCTCTCTCACTGGCCCCGTATTATCGCTGCTTGCAGCTATATTTTTACTTGTAACCGTCAAAATTGCTTCATTGAAATGAAAACATTTCCCCCTTAAAATAAGAAATGTTCACACAATATCAATATTAGTGAAAATAGCAGATCTGCATTTTCACTATATTTGAAATACACTTAAGTGGTGAATTCATGATGTACTTTTTTCCTTCGGAGAAATGTAGTGGATTCAAAAGTACAATATTTGTCTTTGAAATAGTGGAGTCAAAGTCAAAGTCTCCCAGCATACAAATACTCAAGTAAAGTACAGACACTACATTTTTTTTAGGAGGCTATAAGTACATGTATTGTTCATTACTGTCCACCCCAGCTTGTAAATAAGTATTTTACACTATGTTATTACAAATTTGACTAGTAAAATAGTAGTAATGCTCAACATTGGCAAAACAAAACCTTTACTGAGCCAATGGTGAAAGTAAAATCTTCTAGAAGTGGGCAGGGAACCAGGCAAGAAGGGGAAGTGTGCAGAAACAAATAACGCAGTGTTGTAATCTGATCTGCCTATCCTAACTCACTCAACCTGCTTACCCAGCATGCATTTGTGATTTTCTTATTTATATTTATTTATGAATGCTGTTTTCTCACTTAACAAATAATATAATGTATAGAAAATCTGCCTGGATTACCCCATGCACTAAATCCTTTCCACAGTTCATATTTTGTTTCCCCAATTGATACCGTCACTTACAGTGCTGTCCAAACAGAGACCTATATATAGCTCTTTCAACATTCTATTGTGCGTGTGGCTACGGATGGGCAACAGCGGATGTGGGCCGCAGACCGTAGCTGCACGCGTGGAGCTGGGCACAAACAACACCATGTACACCACAATTACCACGTTGGGAAAGGGGCCCTGTTGAGTTTGCATGACGATGCAAGTCCTACGGCGGAGGCTGGAAATACTTAATTCATCATGCAAACTCACCAGGCCTCTTTTGTTTTTTCCCATTAAAGGCCAATCTGGGAACCCATCGCCAAATAAAAAGGAAAAACAGCGCCCTCTGCTGTTTTTTACTCTTTCACTTGGTTCTGGGGGGGGGGGGGGGGGGGGGGGGGGGGGGGCTATACGGCGCTCCACATCCGGTGGTGCGACTATGTTTTCATAATCATTCCCACTAACAATATTTCTCCACGGAACACTAACACCAATTCTCCCAAAGAACATGGATCGTTTTGGTTATAAGCCCACTTGTTTCTATGATGAAAGAGCAATTTAAAATGTTACTAACTTTCCGTGGTCTTGTCGGCTTCGAGGGCACTATTGTTAAATGAGTTTCGGCTTGTTTCTAGTGGGGAACGGCACACACGTAAATCCCGGCCACTACATTTGATTGGGTAAAGCGCGGCCTGCTTCCTGATCCCTCTCTGACAGGTATCAAAGTGATTGCTGTCTTTGATGCATTCATTGATTAGAGAGAGCACTAACGAGTTTGACACTTTTATGGCCCAATCAATCAACTCAATGCACAACCCCTTTGAAGTTCAAAGGGATCAATTAAGCCCCCCCTCTCCCCCCACAGACTTGTCAGTCCCTGCAAAGGGACGAATGTCTATATAAACAGTGGAATGTCAACATAAACAGTGGAACAAAACCAAAATACAGCCAGAGGAATGTCTTTCTGCAGGAAAACACACCAGCATAATTACTCCTACCTCTGCACGGGAAGGGATGTTGTTGCTGTTGATCAGAACTTTTTTGTTTTTCATATTTCCATTGGTATTTAAAGAGTTCTTTACTGTAACTGACCTGGACTCACTTTTTATGTTAGGCTTCACAGAGACTTAGCTTAGAGCATGGGTCTTCAACAGGGGGTCCGGGACCCCTAGGGGTCCTCAGAGTTACTACAAGGGGGCCACCAGAATGTGTGAATCTTTGTGATAGGGACTTTTCTTTTTACATTCATCACTTGAACCCTAGCATCACTATTCTGGGGGAACATTCGCTGAAAATAGCTGATCTACAAGCTCACAACAGTGAGTATGAGGGGTTGACAGAAGGCTATCTAATATAATGGTGGTGTTATACTGTAAACACTGAGAACTGAAGCTGAACTTACAAAGAATTAACTTGCGGGATGGTAGCCTTCTGTAGCTCAAATCGGTGTCTGAAATGAATCCACCCCGGCATTCAATCCAATTTATGGTTTTAAATAAATGAATAGTGTGACCAACTAGTCAAAACCCAGGGCAAAGGATCAAGGGGCACAGCACAGGGGCAGCTTCAGTGAGCAAGTAGTTTTTAATCCACTCCAAATCCAGGGAGAAAGATCACTACACAAACGGTCACAGAGTGACATCAACAGGAGCAGAAACAGCAGAAGTAACCAGTCACGGAGTGATTAACTCATTAACTCATTTAGACCAGGAAAGAATCTGTGTCATTTTTAGATTTCTTTGGCTATTCAAAAATAGCAGATATACAAGCTCATAGCGCGGCACCGAGTGCCGCGCTATGAGCTTGTAGATCTGCTAATTTCTTGAAAATTCTTGACAATTTGTGCAAATCTTTAAATATGTTTAAAGCAAACATTTGTAAAATGTTTCGTTCCAAGGACCTCCAGAAGCAAGGATTTGAGTAACAAATATTCAAAGACTTGAATCAAAAACAGCAGATCTACAAACTCATAGCGTGGCACTCGGTGCCGCGCTATGAGCTTGTATATCTGCTATTTTTGTAATAGCCAAAGAAATCTAAAATGACCCCAGATTGAATGGGTTGACGGAAGTCCAATAATACGAAAATAAGCAGTCGCAGAGTGGCAGTGATAAACATACACCACGTTGATGTAAAAAGCCAGAGTGTGTGGTCTTGTGTGTGGCTCTGGACTCTGGAAACCAGCCTCAACAGAAAGAACAAACCCATTAGGTTTCTTATCAACAGCACCTGTACAGTATACTTCTACTTAAAGGAGACACACCATGAATTTCACTTTTTATTTTTATTTTTATTTTTTTTTGGGCTCCCCAGTGTCTCTTGTACCCCAAAAAATATTTTTTTTTAACATTCAGTCATTCATTCTCATTTCAGAGATTTTCAGAATGGGCGTGTCTAAACAGGCCATCTCAGAATGGCAAGTTTGCTTACCTCACGAAACTTTCTGCCCATGTATTTTGACAGACAGAATTGCTCAGTACGGCAGTACAGCGCCCCTCTGCCCAACAGGACGTTTTGGTATTGCAGCTGAAAGTGCTTTATAAGCCTGAGAGAATTGACTTGGGATGAGTATATCTGAGTGTTGATTTAGGCTCAAACCTTTTGAAAATGGTTTGAGGGACATACACCATATGATATTAAATATCAAATATTTTTTTTAAATTCATGGTGTGTCTCCTTTAAAGGGATATTTCACTTTCAAACAGGTTTGGGGTCATTTTAACGTCTACTCAGGCTTTTGTGTATGCACCAAACAGTTTTTAAGTTGCTTGAGTATTTAGATATTTGATATTCATTTTATCAGACTCGCCCCCTTCCTATACAAACCCATAGTAACACCAAACTCCATTTTAACCATGTTAGATTCATTGAAAACACCCGTCTTGATAGAATGAATATCAAATATCTAAATACTGAATCAAGCAACTTAAAAAACTGCCTGGGTTTGCTCACAAAAGCCTGAATAGACGTTAAAATGACCACAAACATGTTTGAAAGTGAAATATCCCTTTAAAGGGAGATTTCACTTAAAAAAAAAAAATTGGGTCATTTTATCGTCTACTCAGGCTTTTGGGAGCAAACCAGAAACACCCGTCCCTGGTTCTGGTGACTGATATTGTCCTTCTAATACGTGAGGAGACTGTGTTTTTTCAATTATTTTTTTCATTTATTTGTAATATTTTTGGGGGAAAACGAAAAAAAAAAAAAAAATGAAAAAAGTAATCGAAAAAACACGGCCCCCTCACGTATTAGGAGGGCAGGATGAGTCACCAGAACCAAGGACTGGTGTTTTTGATGAATCTAACATGTTAAAAATGGAGTTTGAAGTTATAGTGGGTTTATATAGACCAATTATTTGTTTACAAACATTGAGACTGGATGCACAGGTGATTGTTTCACGCAATCAATTCTCAACCCGTTGTTTTGGGGTGCTCTGGTTTCAGCACACCTGAACCCCCTCTTGTGTGTTGGCTAGTGAGGCGTGTCCTAGCGAGACGTGACAGAATGGGTTTCATTGAGCGCATACTGGTTGCACGCATACTGGTTCTTATCAGTGTGACGTCGTCTGTTAAGGGGTCTAGGGGCGTGTCTGATAAAATTAATATCAAATGTATACATTCTGAATCAAGCAACTTACGACAAAATAATTACCCTTTTTTTTCAAGTGAAATATCCCTTTAATTAACACAATGTGCTGCAGGTGCGTGGTGTGCGTCTGTGAGCTGGCAGCCACACAAAATAGATTTTCTGAAACCATTCAGCCCCTGAAATGTGCACAGCTTCTTAAAAGAAGAACATATTTCACACTGAAATACACCCCACACACTGCGTCTTCACTTACAAAAGTTGTTTAATTGAATAAAGAACAACATTTTGGTCCAACTGACCCTTCATCAGGTTATCAGATAACTTACCCATGCTTTTTGTTTTCCCTACGCACCTGTCCTTGTAAGTAGTTGTGCAAACTGACTCTATTAACACTGAAGTAAGCAAAAATTTCAACTCAATGTCATTCATATTTTTAAAAGATATATATTGTTGCAGTATGTCTTAACCGACGGTTAATTTACATCAACAAACAGCGACTTCATGGCGAAGAGAAGCAATTTGAATACCAACGTTAACCAAACACACCAAGTGACCCACTGCCCTGCTATAAAGGTGTTAAGTAACTAAGTACATTTACCCAAGGACTGTACTCACTCAAGGACTCAAGTACTTTTACTTTAGTTTGTCCATTTTTCAATATCATATGCTTCTACTCCACTACATCTCAGAGGCACTTGTTGCACTTTTTACTGCACTGCAATTATTTAGTTTACATAGTTACAAGCTGCTTTGTAGATTTAGATTATTATTACCACGTTGTAATTATAGCTGCCAAAGTACCTTATATGAACAGCACCACAGTACCATCTATATACACATAGTCAAAGAGGTAGAGATACAGAAAGAAGAGAGAGGAGGAGGGAGATATCATTTAATAAAAAAGAGAGGCTAACTTGGACAACTCTACTGTAGACCATCATACGGTAGTGCTGGAGGTTTGTAGTATCAAGGATCATGATGGGGAAACTGTTGTCCTTGCTGACGTGCATGCTGTTGCTGGGTAAGTACAGCAGCGATCAAGACAACTTGAGCCCGATTCATACAGTGCTGTACGAAAATAGCGGATTTAGAAGATCAAAACTGTCGCATCCACGACGCGGTGTGGTCTTGTAAATCTGCTATTTTAGGCATATAAATTAGGCATAACATACTTCATTAGCCGTACATTAAAACTTTAATACTACTGAAAAGGATCCCTGGCTAATAAGCCTTAATACATTATAAACAGCTTAAATATATTATTTATTTTAGAAATAGTTCATCTTTAACTCAAGGGGGACAACTCCTTTCACAATTAAGTTGATGATGTAATTTGTCCATGTGTGGTACAGGCCTATGGAATGTATGCATACGCTAACTAAAAACGTATTTAAAATATTGTTTTGACATATTAACCTTAGGAAGTATTAAGTTGTTTTTTAGTTAGCACATGCATTCCATACATTGTACATCGTTTCTGTTTGGTATTTTACCACCCATTCTCCTTGGTTGATGTGTTACCAGTGGGGCAAAGTAACTAACTACATTTACTCAAACTGTACTAAATAAAAAAATATTGTACTTCTAGTCCACTACAATTATTTGAAAACGTTAGTTACTAGTTACTTTGCAGATATAAATTATGACATTATAAAACACACATTAACCACTTTAGCTCTGTTTTATACCTAGACTATCTGAAAATAGCCGATCTACAGGCTCACAACGCGTCGCGATGCGACGCGTTGTGAGCTTGTAGATCTGCTATTTTCAAACATTTTAGCACTTTTACTTTTGGTATTTCAAGTACATTTTGATACCAATACTTCTGTACTTTTACCCAAGCTAATTTTGAATTCCGGACTTTCACTCGTAACAGAGTACTTCTACATTGCAGTATCGATACTTTTACTTAAGTAAAACCATTCGAGTACTTTTTTCCACCACTGTGTTTACAGGCCTTGGCGTTCTCACCTCCGGTACTGTGGGTGCGTACCACACCGTTAACACAGAGAGGAGCTGGTATGAAGCCCAGAGCTACTGTCGGGAGAGACATACTGACCTGGTCACCATAAACGCTATGGAGGACCTGAGTAGAATACTCGTGAAGGCAGAAGACAGCAGGCCATACTGGATCGGCCTAACGAGGGGAGACGCCATGCAGTGGCACTGGTCTCTGTCAGATCCTGGTTTCTATGGGCCAGGTCAGCAGTGGTGTAAAGTAACTAAGTACATTTACTCAAGTACTGCACTTAGGTACAATTTTGAGGTATTTTTTTAACTTTAGCGGCGTATTTCCAATTTTCAGTACTTTTACTTCTACTCCACTACATCTCAGAGGCAAATGTTGTACTTTTACTCCACTACAATTATATGAAAACTTCAGTTACTAGTTACTTTGTGGATTTTGATTATTATTACAAAACATACATTAACCACTTCATGTCAAGGCAGACAGTGAACCCAGATGCAGACAAAGACCAAGGAAACGTAGAATGCCACTTAAAGAGGAATTTAATTAAGTAAAAAAGAACAGGCTTCAAAAACATTCAAGCCTCAGGAGGCATCAAAGGTATAACTTAAACAAGTCCAAAAATTAACTGAGGTCCAAAGCTTCTCAAGCTGAATAATACCAATGTCCTCCTGGTAGTCAGACTTCAGGCCTTGTCTTCAAAGGTTGGAGCTGCGTGGCGGGGGAGGCAGTCAGGCTGGCTGAGGGAAGAGACCAAGAATTAGCGAAAGCCACAAAAGGAACAGGTTCTTCTCAAACCAAAAAACTGCAGAGCCGGGGGAACTGAGAACACAGACGTGTGCACTAGCTGAAGTAAAGTCTATCACAGAGCACAGCGTGCTGCCACAGCCAGGTATTTGTAGCCAGCCAGGTGATTGCCGGATAGAGAAAAGCCAGGTAACTGCCAGGACACACCTCCCCACTTGTGGAATGCAGCTCCAACCTAATAGAACAGTGGTTCTCAAACTTTTTCATGTCAGGACCCCCAAATTGACACTTATTAGCCCGCGGACCCCCATTTGAAAAGATAAGCCAGGGACCCCCGTAAGAGAAGATACGGCTGTAGCAGCGATTCTCAATCATTGTAATTTAAGGACTCCCAGTTTGACGTGCATTAGGCTACAGAGTACAGACCCCCATTTAATGGCATTTCTATCTCTGGGACCCCAATTCATATTGTAACATCAATGTTAATTTAACTCTGAGAGTTAGAGTCCAGTTAGGGTCCATTTGGTTCCATTTGTACACTCAAAGTCAAACTGCCATGATACTTCAGCCCTATACATTTCGGCCATTAGAAAACAGCAGATCTATAAGCTCACATTGCACCGTCGCACCGCGGTGCATTGTGAGCTTGTAGATCTGCTATTTTCAAAAGATTTTTATACATTTTATCATTTGAAAACTTGTGAAATGGGACATTATGCATAATGAGTACTTTCTACTTTTTTACTTTAAGTATATTTTAATTATTCCAGACTTACTTGCAACAGAGTATTTCTACAATGCAGTATTGATACTTTTACTTAAGTAAAACATGTGAGTACTTTTTCCACCACTGCAGGTCAGACTGAGTACCGGAACTGGTCTACAGGAGAACCTGCGGACCACGACAGTGATGCTGGTAATGACTGTGTCCATGTGAGTGGAGGTCACTGGTCCTCCACCACATGTACACATAGAATGGCCTTCATCTGCTATGGTGAGTGACTCACTTTTCATTAAGATACTGTATGTCATGTTTAACCAGTGGTGTAAGTACATTTACTCAAGCACTGTACTTTAAGTACACTTTTGAGGAATGTTTGCTTTACTGGAGTATTTCCAATTTTGGGTACTTTTACTTTTACTGCACTACATCTCGGAAGGCAAATATTGTGCTTTTACTCCACTACAATTATTTGAAAACTTAGTTACTAGTTACTTTGTAGATTTGCATTATTAATACAAAACATGCATTAACCACTTCAGCCCTATTTAAACTTTGGCTATTATTTGAAAATAGCACAATGTGTCACATTGTGACCTTGTAGATCGGCTATTTTCCAAATGATTTTAATACATTGTATACATAATATGATACCTTGTGAAATGGGACATTCTGCACAATGAGTACTTTCTACTTTTCGTACTTTAAAGGTAGGGTAGGCCTATAGTGATTTGCTTTGGTTAAAATACGTGTTAAATAGCTCTATATTGTGATAGTACTCATTGCTATAGAGTGTTTGTTCAGTATTAGGAGTCTCCTTGTCTCTCCAGCTCTTTATTAAACAGAAAATGCATTTTCGTTTCAGTTTCAGTTTCATTTCCATTTTTTTCCAACCAGGACAGAGAACTTAATCAGGATACAGATTAAACAAGTGAAATTGGAAGTGATGACACTAAGAAATGAGCAGACAAAATTGGAACTGGAACACTATACAAATTCAGCTTAAAAATTGGTACTTTCTCCTGATTGGCTGAGATTTTGACACCTACCGAAAAATGTATTCTCTGTTTATTAAAGAGCTGGAGAGACAGGGAGACATCTGTTACTGAAAAAAACACTCTATAGCAATGATTACTATCAGAATATAGTATTTTAACCTTTTAACAAAATTCTTTTTGTTTAAACCAAAAAATATCACTTACCCTACCTTTAAGTACATTTTGATACTAATACTTTTGTAAACTTCTCAGATTTTTGGTGTTTGCAAAAAGACTGCTTTCCATAAGCTTGTAAAAGTTGACCCTCCCTCGGTCTAGGGTGGTCATAGCTGAATGGGTAGAGAGTCCCCCTGGGAAACTTAAAGGAGGAGTTCACCCAAAAAAAATATTTTCTATCAATTGCACACCCCATGAAGCCTTGAATACATGGATATATTTTGTTTTTTGTCGCAATAATTTGGGGCGGCCATAGCTGAGTGGTTAGTGATCCCGCCTACGGAGCCAGAGGCCCTGGTTGCCGCAGGTTCGATTCCCGGCCAGGACAGCATATGCGTCGATGAAATGAAATTTGTCCCTGAGCAAGACTCTTAACCCCTAATTGCTCACAGGTTCTCATTGGAAACAAGACCGCAAGGACTTTCATGAACGACCTGTTAAAAGGAATTATCCTTATGCCCGGGCGTATTTCCGGTAGGAGACACAAAGATTCTACTTTGTGTCTCCTACCGGATACATTAGCCGGTAGGTAGTGATAACTGCCATTAAGCTACAAGATTGGAAGGGTTATCATACCAAAATATAAACTAGAGACATGTAGGAAGACAAAAATACAAAAACTTTACGGTCACCTTAGGTGGTACCAAAATATGTCTTGGCCCCTGGACTAATCTGCTATTTTTGAAAAATCGTGATTTTTTTTCTTTTTTTCCCCAAAACCTTTTTTTTTTTTAGTGAAACATTTGAATACTTTCTTCCACCACTGTTTGTATATGTGACAGACATGGTAGAGGGCAAAGGTTGCTACTCCCTGATAACTGAGCCCGAGACGTGGACGGATGCTCAGCTCTACTGCAGGAGGAACCACACAGACCTGGCCAGTGTGAGGAACCAGGCGGAGAACCGGGAGATCCACGCGCTCACCAACGGAACCGCCGTCTGGATCGGCCTGTTCAGAGACCCCTGGAAATGGTCTGACGGCAGCAACTCGTCATTCAGAAACTGGGAGCCGGGGCAGCCAGTGGCAAACGTGAGATTCAACCGTGTGTATGTGTGGGATGGACATTTTGTGACAGAAGCGCACGAGCATGCGTCTACGTACTTCATCTGCTACAGCGGTGAGTTGACGTTTACAGTTCGCTTTTTTGAATCCGCACCCAATTGAGCTCGATGTAAATTATCAGTGGTGTAAAGTAAATAAGTACATGTACTCAAGGACTGTACTTTTTTTTAAAGGTATTTTTGACTTTGTTCAATATTTACAATTTTCAATGCTTTTACTTCTACCCCACTACATCTCAGAGGAAAATATTGTACTTTTACTCCAGTACAATTATGTCAAAACTTTATTTAGTTTACTTTGCAGATTTTGCTAATTATTACAAAACACACTGACCACTTCAGCCGTGTATATATATATCTGCGATTTGAAAAAAGCAGATCTACAAGCTCACAATGCGTCGCAACGCATTGTGAGCTTGTAGATGCTTGTAAATATTTTTAATACATTTTGAACTTGTGAAATGGGACATTCTGACCAATGAGCTCTTTTCCTTTTGGCACTTTAAAGGGATAGTTCACCCCCAAAATGTCTTTTTTTTCTATCAATTAGTCACCCCATGGAGTATTGAATTCATGGATATTTTTTCAGTTTTTGTCGCATTCCTAAGCCAATAATTTGATGACAGGCAGCTGGTCATGAAATTAGTGACCAGATATATTCTGATGCCGGTACTTTTGTACTTTTAGATTTTAAATACAGGACTTCTACTTGTAACAGAGTATTATTTACATACTTTTACCTAATTAAAACATGTGAGTACCTCCATCACTGTAAATGATTTAATATGCATATTTAAACTGGGAATACTCTGTTTTGCTCATGTCCACAGAGACTCGCTCTGTCCCCACTGTCTTCGCGGACTCCTTCGTCCCCACAGTCTCCATAGAGTCCCCCATCATCGTCCCCACGGCCGCCACGGATTCCTTCGTGCCCACAGTGTCCACAGAGTGCCCCTTCGTCCACAGAAAGACAAAGCAGGTTTTGAGGCTGAAGCTGAAGGTGACTCCAGGCGACCCCGCTGCCCTGACAGACCCTACTGTGAGGGAGGCCTTCTTGAAGCAGGTGAGAGAGTCGCTTGACTGTAGAGGTTCAAGTCCAAGTAGAACATCACAGCTGGTCCAGAGAGGTCATGTCTGATGAGGATAAGACATAAAAAGGTACCAGAGAGGCAATTTGTCTGTGGAAGAAAATAGAGTGCAACAGTCGCTGCACAAATCCCATTCACAGATATTTCAGAAAATCCTTATATTAAGAGTTTTAAGCCTGGAACAAAACCAACCACTCTCCTGATTAATCATGAAAATCATAAAACATCTTATTCTGTTCATCAGAATATTTGGAAAATGCAAAAGAAATAATGGCAGAGACTATGTTTTGCACCCAGTCCGTCCGTCCGTGTGTGTGTCCGTGTGTGTCCGTCTGTCTGTGAGCAGCTAATCTCCAACACCGTTGGCCCGGTCGCTGCGAAACTGTCATAGCGCCATCAGGAGGCCCAGTTTTTTCAATTATAATATGTCCAACTGTTGTATTCTGTTTGCCTATATCCAATACCTCATTATGATAGGCTAATTACTCATGTTTAACATGCCTTATAGTCTGGTATTTGTTTGTCTTATTGTTGTCTCGTCGATGTCATGTCTTATAAAAAAAAACAATACAAATTAATATATTAAAAAAAAGGAGGCAGAGTTTTTGCAAAACACATTTTTTTATATTACTCCTACAGACATTGTCCAAACATCACTCAAATTGGTTCACAGTCATGTGATCAACACGGATCTGTCCGATTTTCCATATTCCATCCTGAATGGCTAAGATTAGCTTCCAAAGTTTGCAGGATTGGTTTGTTTAGAACAAAATTTCTCAAATCATGAACGCAGCATGCGATTTCCGTGAAATTTTGCACGCACATTCTCACTAGAAATGCCACTTGAATAATTTCAAATCAGGGCGCTATAACAGGCCGATTCGCGTTTTTACTTATAACTGCACCGATCTGCGTGAAACTTTTCACGCACACTCCCTAGACGCCAAGAAGAAAACCTTTGCCCTCACACACAGTATCCCTATAGTCATACGATCAACATGGATTTGTCCGATATTTCATATTCCATCCTAATTGGCTAACATTGGCTTCCAAAGTTTGCAGGATAGGTCCGTTTTGAACAAACACACATGTTTTTCTTAAAACTGCATACAGACATTTGACTACTACATGTATCATTGTTTTACAACCAGGAGTCTACATTGACTTGCTACAACGTTATAGCAAGTCAATGTAGAAAATTCCATATGGATTAAAGGGAATTGTTTATTTTTGTTTATTTTTTACTTACGGAAACTCACTTTTGAGCTCTATAACAAGGAGGTCATATCTGATTAAGACAATAACAAGGTAGTGTCTCTCTCAGGTGAAACAACAGCTGAAGGACAAAGGGGTGAGTGGAGATGATGTCAAGCTGTCATGGAGGACACAGCCTGATGGAACGGTCTTCTACAAGGAGAGGAAGAGGAAGACAGAGCTCTAAATCACACACACACACACACACGCACACACACACACACACACACACACACGCGCGCGCGCGCACACACACACACACACACACACACACACACACACACACACACACACACACACACACACACACACACACACACACACACACACACACACACAAATATGCCAAATTCAAGCTGGAGTCAATCCAAAAACACAAGAAAACATAATCTATTTGGTTATGATTGGGTTTGATTTTATCTTATATTTATATCATTGTGTTTATTTTTGTTGTATTGTATTCTAATGTCATTTTATAATTGCGTTTTCTTTGCTTGGATGTTTTGTGCAAAGCACATTGAATTACTTTGTTGTTGAAATTGCTATACAAACTTATAAATATGAATAATAAAACAAAACTAACAATAGCATTGCACTTGCATCTATTGTGAAACTGTGTAGTATTAAGTTATCATTTTCCATGATAGCAACATTGGTCATTTGATGATGATGATGATGATGATGATGATGATGATGCCATTGTTGTTTCCTCTGTTGTTTTTTTTCACATTATTATAACTAGTTTATTCCTGACACAGTGATGTGAATGTAAATCAGGTGATGTCATCTTTTACTGTACCTCTGCATGGAATGTGACATTAGTCCATTTACCACTGGTATCTGCATAGTCAAATCATGTACCTGTAAAGTACCTAATGTGATCCTTCTCAACAGGGAGGGTAGAGGGAAAGTGGCATTGACAGGAGAGAAAGAAAGAAGGAGGGGAAAGGAAGAGGCAGAGAGAGAAAGAAGCGAGAGAAGGAGGAGGGAGAAAGATGGAAGGAGATGAAATGAAATAAAAAGACAAGGTCACCCAACATGGACATGTGTCATAACTCTATGGCAGGGGTCTTCAACAAGGGGTCCGGGACCCCTAGGGGGTCCTCATAGTTACTATAGGGGGTCCGCCAAATCTTTGTGTGGTAGGATTTAGTTTTTTTTACATTAACCACTTTAACCCTAGAATTCCTTTTCTGAGGGGAACATCAGCCAAAAATAGCAGATACGAGCTTGTAGATCTGCTATTTTTTGGCAAAGAGGTATAGGTGTAGAGGGAAAAAAGAGCAGACAAAGTAAACCAAAAAGTTTAATCTGAAACACAATTTTATACAATATAGAGGGGGTCCCTGCTTCATCTCTCTCTCAGCTAGGGGGTACTTGGCCAGAAAACGTTGAAGACCCCTGCTCTATGGTATGAGGACAACTCTCCTACCGGATAATACCGCCAGGAGAAGGCGTGCTCTACTCAGGGTCTTGAAGAATAGTCTCTTGTAATTTTACTGGGTATGTCGGCCTTCCTCAGCGTTTCAAACAAATGATTAAGCATATGTTTGAACCGCTAAGGAAGGCCGACGTGCCGAAACGCGTCCGTTTCTCTAGATAGAATGCTGCTGCTGTGAATCTAATCTAAGAAAAAGAAATTAAGATATTGAACTGAAGAGAGTACGGATAATCCTTTCGTTGTATATAACTCCATGGTAGACAACCATTACATCACTGTAGAACCCAAAGCTACAATAAATAAACACACAGAGGTGAAGACAAGTTCACATGCAACAGGTAGTTCTAACTTCATCCTGCTGCTTGTACATCTGCTATTTTTGAACATTTTTTTTCAAAATCTTCAAAGTGAGAGAACTTCTGATTTAGAAGGCCTTTGTAGAATCGGCCTCAGGTTTTAATGGGTTAAAGCACCATGTAACTTGCCTCTTCTACCCCGGATTTGAACCCAGTTTCCTGCACAAGTGCAGAATTGTTGTACCATTGAGCTAATAGAGCCGGCCTGCTTGCTCAGGGGATAAATTGGATCTAGACCATCAGGTCAAAATTTGTGTCAGATCCTGTGTTTGGGTGAGACATGACCTTTGACACGATCTAAATGTCTCAACAGAAGAGAAGGGAGACAAAATACAACCACCCCAATTGTATAAGTTATATTGTATTAACATGCTCTACCATACGGAAAAGAGGTGAAGAAACGAGTGCAAGCTGGTTGGAACGGGTGGTGGAGAAAAGTGTCAGGTGCGATGTGTGATAGGAAAGTATCAGCAAGAATGAAAGGCACGGTGTACACTAGGGGTGGGACGATGTGGGTATCTCACAATACGATATCTGTGGCGATTTTAGGCCCTCGATAACAATAATATCACGATATTAGATATATTGCAATATCACGATAAATTGCATGAAATTTCAGTCCTTGTATTCAATTCATAAACACATAAAATAGCACCAAACAGTTCTAAATCATCATCACACAAATACAAACACATAAAATAGCACCAAACAGTTCTAAATCATCATCACACAAATACAGAGTCGGGGAAAAAAACGTATAAAAAAAAAAAAGTTTGTATTTTTATTTTTTTAATATCGATATTTTTCGGCAGTATATTGATTATTTATCGCGGGAGGAGGTATCGCGATATATCGCGATATCGATATATCGTCCCACCCCTAGTGTACACGGCGGTAATGAGACCAGCTATGCTGTGTGGTTTAGAGTCGCACTGAGGAAAAGACAGGAAGCATGAGAGCTGGAAGTAGCGGAGACTAAAATGTTGAGGTTCTCTCTGGGAGTAACAAGGATAGGATCAGAAACGAGTACATCAGAGGGACAGCAGCCGCATGTGAGATGTTTTGAAGATAAAGCCAGAGAGGTGGGACTGAGATGGTTTGGGACATTATTATAGAAATATTGTATTCCAGTCAGGTGAAGTTTAGACCATTTATTAGAAAGTTTTCAGCAGAGCAGCAGCTTAAACAGATCAGTATAGCCAGGCCTACCTGGCCTGACCAACAGCCCCTCGGGGCAAAAGACAGTTCTTTATAGTCCACATTGTACCAAAGATGCTATTCTAAATGGTCATATAAGGTACGTATTAAAGATAAGAGCGACACAAACCATAGGTACACAAATACAAATAGCAATGACCATGTATAGTATCACCGGACAAATTATATGCTGTCACAGAGAATAGCATGGAGGATTCAGCTCAGCTGTTAGATCGACAGCTGTAGCTGAGTTAGAATTAGCACATTCATGTGAAGAGTGGTTGACTAGACATTCAATGACATTGAATTGGAAGGCCAACAAATGCACAATACTATCTATAAATTCCTGCCACCATAACATGTACAGAGGAGTGATAGTGAGTAGTAGAAGGATGCTGCGGTTGCAACTGTCAGGCAGGAGGCCTATAGGAAGACCAAAGAGGAGATGTATGGATGTAGTGAAAGAGGACATGAAGTTAGTTGGTGTGAAAGAAGAGGAGGCAGAGGACTGGGTGAGATGGAGGCAGACGTTTCGCTGTAGCGACCCCTGAAGGGAACAGCCGAACGGAAAAGAAGATACTCTACCATACATATTGGATACAATTTTATTCATTTAAAAAAAGTGACATATTGGCACTGGGTGTAAAAAAATGGGTTACAGAATCGTGGGATAAAAAAATAATAATAATAATAATAATGACATAGTGCCGCTTTAAGGGCTGATTATAAAAACTAGATGTCAGGGTAGGCCCGATCCGAGGTTGGTCCAGACAGAGTCCAAGACTCATCATATGTCAGGGCCGCGTCAAACTCTCCAACATTTCCTCCTTCTAAATAGTCAAATTCCTCCTCATGCTTTAGCGGTGTGTGTAACAGATTCACATCCTCATCGTTCCTAAACATTTCGACTGTTATCCCTCCTAAATAGTCAATTTCCTCTGTAAGAGATATTTCTGAACCATGACGGCGACCTGGCCTAATTATAGGCCATGTGATAAAGGTATATAGGTCATGTGATAAAGAGGTCAGACTTCCTGTATCTGGTTGCTTAAACCTGCCAGATCAGGCTGAGGGTCTGATAGGCAAATCAGAGAATCAATCAAACCGAGAGTCCGATCACTGATCGAGGTGGGGTAAGATGCCTAAAACATAGCCATAGCTCTGATCAACAGTCTGTGGCAAGTTTCGGGGCAAATGGAGTGATCCTGTGCTTGCTTACCCCGCACAAACTTTCGGAGCTTTTGTTAATTATATAGTATAGTAAGATGTGAAATCTCTTCATATGTGCTATTTTTCCTCTCTGTTTTAGGCCATTCAGAATTTCCTCTAAAAATAGCCGATCTACAAGCTCACAATGCGTCGCAATGCGACGCATTGTGAGCTGGTAGATCTGCTATTTTAAATATATTTGTATACATTAGAAAACTTGAAATGGGACAAAGTACATTTTCCACCACTGTCAGTAATTGGGTCTTGTGATCAAAATAAGATTCAGGGTTCCTTGAGGGGGTTCCAAATGGACCCTTACAGGTCTGTAACTCTGAGAGTGTACAAATGGAACCAAATGGACCCTTACAGGTCTGTAACTCTGAGAGTGTACAAATGGACAAAGGCATCAAAGCATTGATTGGCTATTTTCAAAAGATTTTTATACATTTGAAAACTTCTGAAATGGGACATTCTGCATATTGAGTAGGCCTACTTTCTACTTATTTTTTAAGTACATTTTGATACCAATACCTTTTTACTTTTACTCAAATGTTTAATTCTGGACTTTTATAATATTAATTGTAGTAGAGTATTTCTACATGGTAGTATTGATACTTTTACTTAAGTAAAAAAGTGTTTTCCACCACTGGACCCACATTCCCTATCCTTTCAGTGATAGGGAAATTTGAATTTGAATTATTATACGCATCGCTGCTATTCCTTGATTTTTTATGTTGTTACTTCCTGATTCAAATGTAAATGTGTGACACAACAATTGTTTCATTACAGAAGGGAAAGATTTACAATCCCCCCACCCCCATATTTGCTTTATAAATATATATATTCAAAGATTTGCACAAATTGTCACGATTTTAAAAAAAAATCACAGATCTACAAGCTCATAGCGCGGCACTTTGTGCCAGTATATCTGCTATTTTTGAATAGCCATAGCATAAAACATGGCTGAAATCTAAAATGCTTTCCCGACCTGGCATTCTGCAGAATAACAGTTTTGCATCGCTTCCCGCTTCATGGATACAATTACAACATCCCACACTTCCCTGGAAAGTTGTTCTACCAGTGCAGCTAGACAAAGGCTTTTTATATCGACATCTGATAACATGAAAAAGAAGGTTGCTGTGGTGGTTTGATCAAAAACAAGCAATGTATTTAGCCCTGTCTCCAGTAAGGTTCAACAGGGCTGTCAGAGATTGGCACTATAACCTTATGTACTGTATATCAGTGGTTCTCAACCTGTGGGGGTCCCCACGTGATTTTTTTGGGGGTCCCCAGACGAGAGTTAAAGGGATATTTCACTTTCAAAAAAACTTTTGGTCATTTTATCGTCTACTCAGGCCGTTGTGAACTCCCCAGACAGTTTTTAAGTTGCTCGATTCAGTATATAGATATTTGACATTCATTGAATCAGACACGCCCCCTTCCTATACAAACCCATTGTAACTTCAAACTCCATTTTAACCATGTTAGATTCATCAAAAACACCCGTCCTTGTTCTGGTGACTCATACCGCCCCCCTAATACGCGAGGGGGCCGTGTTTTTTCAATTATGTTTTTCATTTATTTTTCATATTTTTTTTGTAAAATGAAAAAAAGAAAATACAATAAAAAAATAAATTAAAATAAATGAAAAAAATGATCGGAAAAACACGCCCCCCTCACGCATTAGGAAGGCAGGGTGAGTCAATAGAACCAAGGACGGGTGTTTCTGATGAATCTAATATGGTTAAAATGAAGTTTGAAGTTACAATGGGTTTGTATAGGAAGGGGGCGTGTCTGTTAAAATGAATATCAAATATCTAAATACTGAATCAAGCAACTTAAAAAAAACTGTCTGGGGGGTTCACACTAACCCGAGTACTGATCCGATACCACTGCGTAACAATTTAAAAAAAAGGAATAATCTAGGACAGTGGTTCTCAAAGTGTGGTCCAGGGACCCTCAGGGTTCCTTGAAGGGGCTCTAAATGGACCCTTACAGGTCCGTAACTCTGAGAGTGTACAAATGGAACCAAATGGACCCTTACAGGTCTGTAACTCTGAGAGTGCACACATGGAACCAAATGGACCCTTACAGGTCTGTAACTCTGAGAGTGTACAAATGGACAAAGGGATCAAAGCATTGATCGGCTATTTTATACATTTGAAAACTTCTGAAATGGGACATTCTGCATAATGAGTAGGCCTACTTTCTATTTAATTTTAGTACCAATACTTTTGTACTTTTACGCATTACATTACATACATAATGTAATGCATGTTTAATTCTGGACTTTTACTTGTAATAGAGTATTTCTACATGGTAGTATTGATACTTTTACTTAAGTAAAAGAGTTTTTCCCACCACTGGACCCATTTCCCTATCCTTTCAGTGATAGGGAAATTTGAATTTGAATTATTATACGCATTGCTGCTATTCCTTGATTTTTTATGTTTTGTTACTTCCTGATTCAAATGTAAATTTGTGACGACAGTTGTGTCATTACGGGAAGGGAAAGATGTACAACCCCCCCCCCCCCCCATATTTGCTTTACAAATATATATATTCAAAGATTTGCACAATTTGTCACAATTTAAAAAAAAAACACAGATCTACAAGCTCATAGCGCGGCACATTGTGCCAGTATATCTGCTATTTTTGAATAGCCATAGCATAAAACATGGCTAAAATCTAAAATGCTTTCCCGACCTGGCAGGTCTGCAGAATAACAGTTTTGCATCGCTTTACCGCTCCATGGATACAATTACAACATCCCACACTTCCCTGGAAAGTTGTTCTACCAGTGCAGCTAGACAAAGGCTTTTTATATCGACATCTGATAACATGAAAAAGAAGGTTGCTGTGGTGGTTTGATCAAAAACAAGCAATGTATTTAGCCCTGTCTCCAGTAAGGTTCAACAGGGCTGTCAGAGATTGGCTCTATTCACAGCAGCCATATTATCACTTCCTTCACAGGTGTTACCAACGATACTAATGAAGGCTCTGTTGCATTTAGTGTAGCACAGTGGTTTCCACGACCCCCATAACTCTGAAAGTGTACAAATGGAACCAAATGGACCCTTACGGGTCCATTTGGTTCCATTTGTACACTCTCAGAGTTACACACCTGTAAGGGGCCATTTGGAAGGTTTCCAGTGAGCCAACATGATACAATATCAGCACCCTGACTCTGTTTGACCAGAATGGAACAGAGCCTTCATTAGTATCATTGGTAACACCTGTGAATGTCTTCATAATATGGCTGCTGTGAATAGAGCCTATTGGCACTATAACCTTATGTATATCAGTGGTTCTCAACCTGTGGGGGTCCCCACATGATTTTTTGGGGGTCCCCAGACGACAGTTAAGTGAAAAATTAAGGACTTTTTGATACTTAAAGAAGAAAGAAAGAACCATTACCACTACTGCATCAAAAGTAATCAGCAAACTATACTATAAAAAAAAACATTATTTGACAACAAATTGTCAAA
Organism: Gymnoscopelus microlampas; assembly: GCF_963454915.1. Lineage (NCBI taxonomy): Eukaryota > Metazoa > Chordata > Actinopteri > Myctophiformes > Myctophidae > Gymnoscopelus > Gymnoscopelus microlampas. The sequence goes on along the minus strand of NC_139956.1, from coordinate 44,536,262 downwards.
TAATATAAGAAAGAGGCAAAACGAAAAAGAAAAGATTGCGGATCTATGAGCTCTCAACGCCTCGTTGTGAGCTCATTCACTGTCATTGATGTCAAACATCATAATAATATTGGCAGCTACACATATTAGAAATATTATAATGAATTAAGATTCAAATTAATTAATAATTCATTGAAAGATTAGAAGGTCTTCTCAATAACTGAGCAACTTTGAACTGCAGTGTCATAATTTTAGACCTGGAGTAGGCCTATCTATACTTTGACACAAGTAATCATTTCTATGTTTCCATACAGTATATGGTCAAATCATATACCTGTAAATGACCATAGCCTGGCGCAAACATTTGGCAAAAATAGCAGCTCTAATAATAATAATAATAATAAACTTTATTTATATAGCACCTTTCATGACACGAATGCAGCTCAAAGTGCTTTACAGAGCAAGAAAAACAAAAAGTATAAAACACAGAAGTAAAAAATAGAGCAAAAACACACAAAAAGTATAGAACAGTAATAGCAAGGAACAGTGGTAACCAGAGCAAAAATCAAAAAAATAAAGAATATAAAACAATGGCAGAGAACAGTGGCAGAAAGGCCATGGCTAAAACTAGGAGGCAGTGAGTCGAGCAAACAGTACAGGCATAAATAACAACACAGACAATTAGAAGTAACAAAATCAACTAAAAGCAAGTGTGAAAAAATGAGTCTTGAGCTGTGCTTTAAAAATGTCTACAGAGGGTGCCTGTCTTAGAAGCAATGGGAGCTTATTCCACGCTGTTGGCCCATAGAAGCAGAATGCTGCTTCACCATATTTTTTATAAGACATTTCAGGCACATCAAGTAGGCCAGCACTAGAGGACCTGAGGGGGCGGTTTGGAACATATTTAGGGAGGAGGTCATAGAGGTAGGAGGGTGCCAGACCATTAAGAGCCTTGTACACAAGTAAAATAATTTTAAAATCAATCCTAAAAACGACCGGGAGCCAATGAAGCGATGCTAAAACGGGGGTAATGTGTTCTCTCATTTTAGTTTTAGTTAAAACTCTGGCTGCCGCATTTTGAACGTGTTGTAGTCTGTCGGTTGTTTTCTTTGGCAGGCCAGAAAAAAGTGCGTTGCAGTAATCTATGCGAGAGAAAACAAACGCGTGGATCAATGTTTTTGCATCGTCTAACGATAGATAGGCTCTGATTCGCGCAATATTTCTCAGATGGAAGAAGGCAGTCTTGGTGACATGGCTAATATGTGTGTTAAAATTCAGTTCAGAGTCAATAATAACCCCCAAGTTTTTGACTATAGAGTCACTTCCCACAGTTATGGTACTGAGCCTACTTGTTATCGATTCTTTCTGCTCACTAGAGCCAATTATCAGAACTTCTGTCTTATCCTCATTTAGCTTGAGAAAGTTTTCACTCATCCAGCACTTGATGCTGGACAGACAAGACACCAACGGTAGCTCTAGAAGCTACACAGCTGTTTTCGGCAAGAAAAAGATTAGGTGTAACCCTAACCCTGAAATACAAGTGGCTTTACTAGCTCTATATGATAAATAAATGTATTTAAATAAATACAACTGAGTGACTTCATTGCTTAGAAATAAAGAGATATAGAGATAAAGATTTATAAATTATACAATAGAAAGATTGGGACAGGGAGGGTAAAGGGAAAGTGAGATTGGCAGGAGAGAAAGAGAGGGGGCGAGAGAGAGAGAGAGAGAGAGAGAGAGAGAGAGAGAGAGAGAGAAAGAGAGAGAGAGAGAGAGAGAGAGAGAGAGAGAGAGAGAGAGAGAGAGAGAGAGAGAGAGAGAGGTGGAGGAGGAGGGAGAAAGGGAGGGAGAGAAAATGAGATAAAAAGACAAGGTAACTTGGACATGTGTCATAATTCATAACTCTACTGAGATCATCATCACATCACCAAAGAACCCAAAGCTGCAAGAAACACACAGTGGGTGAAGTTCACATTCACAACAGGTACAGTAATATTTTAACCAAACAGTAAATGTAGCCTTTAAAGGACAACTTTGTTTTTTTTACAACTAAGGTTTATATTTTAGCTTGTAATTAAAGTAAATAAAAGATGAGTGTTATTTTGTTTTCATTTACTGCTTTCTATAGTTTTAGCAATTTTTGCGATATTTTTTACAGTGGGCGGGGGCATTCTGTCCGGTGGCTAAATATGCTTTATGCCAGATGTGAGTTATTGGGGTCTAGAAGAGCTACTGTAAATAATAATAAAGAAAACACGGGTTATTGTGTAAAAAAAGACATATTTAGCGACGGGACAGAATGCCCCCGCCCACTGTAAAAAAGGTTGCGGAAATTGCTAAAACTATAGAAAGCAGTACATTTTAAAATGTTAACACTCATCTTTTATTTACTTTAATTACAATCTAAAACATAAACCTTGGTTGTAAAAAAAACAAAGTTGTCCTTTAATACAAACTAAATTGAATATTATGTCTGCTTAGTAACTTTTTAACAATGCAAATTGGCTAATGCTGCATACAGTAACTCTAGCAATTGGCCAACATAGAAAGAAATTGGCCATGAAAAATCACACACATTAATGGGAGATTTCACAAAAATTGGTTGTTTTATCATTTACTCAGGCTCTTGTGAGCGCCCCAGACAGTTTTAAGGTGCTTGATTCAGTATTTAGATATTTGGTATTAATTGTATTAGTTACTTTGTAGATTTTGAAAATAGCCGATCTACAAGCTCACAATGCGTTGCGATGCAACACATTGTAAGCTTGTAGATCTGCTATTTTCAAAATACTTTTTATTTGTATTTTATACATTTGAAACTCTGCACAATGAGTACTTTCTACTTTTGGTACTTAAAGTACATTTTGATACCAATACTTTCGTATTGGTAATGTACTCAAGTACATTTAGAATTCCAGACTTTTACTTAGTACTTTTTCCACCACTGCCATGTTTTCTCTTTTACATTGTTTCTGCTCGCTAAGGGGGCAGTAATTAAAACATTACATCTATACTGTGCTATTTTTCCTGTGTTTTACAGGCCATTCAGAATTTCCTCCTGTTTCAACCTTGATAAGGATCCATACCAATGGTCTGGGACCCTGCTGCAATCATCTGTAAGTAAATGTTAAATACAGTGTAATTATTTGTTAATATTAGACTAAATGTGTTTGTAGGTGTAGCTAATAGGCTCTATGCATAGCAGCCATATTGGAAAGAAATTGGCCTCTTCTTACTTCCTTCACAGGTGTTACCAATGATACTAATGAAGGCTCTGTTCCATTCTGGTCAGGGTGCTGATATCGTGCATGTTGGCTCACTAGAAACACTCCATTTTGGTTCCCAAATGGCCCCTTATGGTGGGTGTGTAACTCTCAGAGTTATGGGGGTCCTTGAAAATAAGACAACCACTATGCCACACTAAATGGAACAGAGCCTTAATTGATATTATTGGTAACACCTATAAAGGAAGTAAGGCAGGGGCCCAATTCATTCCCAATATGGCTGCTGTGCATAGAGCCTACTGTTGCTAAACTTTTTTTTTTGCTAAAGAGGAGCTTGTATGAGTGAGGGAGAGAGAGTACTGTTTTGTTTTTTAACATTGTGGATTTTTTTTTTTTCCATAAATGGTCTAAAAACAAAATGAGACATTTTCAGTGTGAATAGTACAGGTTTTATTGGATACTTAGGAATGAATCAGAAATGACATCTTATCTAACAGTTTTAGATACTGAGAGGCTGTGTGTCCACCAAAACATTATTACAGTTTTTCTTTTCTTAGCTGAAAACGCAAGTCGCACTTCTGCAATGCTCATCCAAATGGTAACCGGAAGGCTCACCCCGAAACACACTCGCCTCCATTTTTTTCCGCGGACCGCTCGCCCGCATGCAGCGGTTCTTGTAGCCTATTCTTGTATTTGTTTTACTGAGGTTAAGATTAGGAATAAGGTTAGGTTTAGGCATAGTTTTACTCAGTTTACGTTTAGGAATAAGGTCAAGTTTAGGCATAGTCAGGGCCGGACTGGGACCAAAATTCAGCCCTGGCTTTTTGGTCCGAACCGCCCCCCCCCCCCCCCCCCCCCCCCATGAAATCTGCAGCCGCACTGAGGCCCCTGCTGGAAAGCATCCCAGTCCAAACATTAACGTAACTAATAATTGGGCCGCGCGACCTGGAAATTAGCGTAATAATCCTAAAACGGGAGCAAAAATATTTTTCTTATATCTTATATTTTTTTATATATATTTTTTTTTGGGGGGCCCAGTGGCCCACTGGCCCAGCGGCCCACCGGGCATTTGCCCGGTACGCCAAATGGCCAGTCCGCCGCTGGGCATAGTTTTACTCGGGTTCATTTTAGGAATAAGATCAGGTTTAGGCATGGTTTTACTAAGGTTACGTTTAGGAATACCTGGTGGCGACCGTTCCGCGGCGACCGTGTTTTGGGGGGGGGGGGCGTTCTTGTATTCAAAACATATGCTGTGCTCAGGGAAAAAAAACACACAGCTCCTTATGCATGCTTGCATGACTAGCAGATTTGAATACTGCAATAATTTGTATTAAATTTACCTTGTGGGATCGGGGAATGGTCGTCGGTTTGTCTGTCTGTCTGTCTGTCTGTCTGTCTGTCTATCTGTCTGTCTGTCTGTCTGTCTGTCTGTCTGTCTGTCTGTCACTTTTTAAATAGATTTTAAATTCAGTGTACTGTTGTTCCTATCCCCTACTAACACCAGACTTGCTTGTGAGACACGAACGCATGCAACCACGCACGCACGCACACTCACACGCACGCACGCATGCACGCAACCACGCACGCATTAGTTAGTAGTCGCTCACAGCCAGTGGTGTAAAGTAACTTTTAAGTGCATTTACTCAAGTACTGTACTTAAGTACAATTTGTAGGTACTTTTTTACTTTACTTGAGTATTTCCAATTTGTAGTACTTTTACTTCTACTTCACTCCAGTACAATTATTTGAAAACTTTAGTTAATAGTTACTCTGTAGATTATGATTATTATTACAAAACATACATTAACCACTTCAGCCCTATACACATTTCGGCCATTTGAAAATAGCCGATCTTGTACATTTGAAAACTTGTGAAATGGGACATTGTAATGAGTACTTTCTACTTTTGGTACTTTTAGTACATTTTGATACCAAAACTTTTGTACTTTGATTGATTGATTGATTGATTGATTGATTTATTCATTTATTCATTGATTGATACCTAGTTGACGTCTCTCGTGGAGGTTTGTGGTATCAATTGGATCACGATGGGGAAACTGTTGCAGATCCTGCTAACTTGCATGGCTGGTAAGTACAGTCAGCCATCATGATGATTTAGTCCCAATGTATCGTATATAACATCGTACGTCAGCGTACTGTGCTGAGAATAGCAGATTAACAAGCTCACAACGTCATTTGGTCCGCTAAGCATTGTGCTTTTTAAAATGTGCTATTTTTGGGACGTGACACCATTGTTATGACAGAGTATAAATTGGGCATAACTCTCTGCACAGACACATGCACAGACATGAACACAATGTATTTATGAATACTTTTAACGTGTAATTGCACCTGCACACTGTGGTATTTGATGTTTTCCTTTCAAATATCTTTATTGTGAAGCACAGGATAAAGACATACAGTTACGATTCAAACAGTGCTTCCCTATTTTCCTTTATTCAAAAACAAACAGATACACACAAAGTAAACAAGTACAAGGAAATACATATTTTAACACCCCACTCCTTGGTTCATATGTTACAGGCCTTTGTGTTCTCACCTCGAGTGCTTCGCGTGAATACCACACTAGTTATTCACGAATGACCTGGTCTGAAGCTCAGAGCTACTGTAGAAAGCACTATACTGACCTGGTCACCATAAACAGTGTGGAGGAATATATTAAAGTAGGTAGTATAATACGCAACTACTACTCCTGCTGGATCGGCCTAACGAGGGGAGACAGCATGCAGTGGCACTGGTCTCTGTCAGATCCTGGTTTCTATGGACCAGGTCAGACTGGTTACAGGAACTGGTCTACAGGAGAACCTGCAGACCATGACAGTGACGCTGGTAATGACTGTGTCCATGTGAGTGGAGGTCACTGGTCCTCCACCACATGTACACATAGAATGCCCTTCATCTGCTATGGTGAGTGACTCACTTCTCATTAAAGGGGAAATCCACCCATTTTCAATATTTAACTATGTCATTAATATAGCATAAAGGAGTTGTGTGGAAATAAGAAAAAAGTTCCCCCCTTTTCTTTTTGCCTTGAACTGGAGGATTGATTGTGAGTTTAACATTGCAAATTACAACGTGATGACTCATCATGTTGTAATTTGCAATGTTAAACCCACAATCAATCCTCCAGTTCAAGGCAACACAGAAAGGGGGGAACTTTTTTCTTATTTCCACACAACTCCTTTATGCTATATTAATGACATAGTTAAATATTGAAAATGGGTGGATTTCCCCTTTAAGATAAGATAAAAGCCATGATGATAATTCATGTGACAATCAAGGGCCCAGCATCCGGCTTTGAAATTGAGTCTATATAGGAAGTAAAAGCTCATATGAATGGCCTGTAGGTTCGCTGTTTTACCCCTGCTGGTGTCAGAAGAATTAACTCTCAATGCAAGTGAACGGGTGTTTGGCGAACTTTAGACTTGATTTTATTACCTTAATAAACACTTTCATAAATACTTTATGCTTCCAGTCGCTAGTTTAACATCTTTCAATCACCATGATATGATATATTTTGGTAAATTATGGTCCCATTTATTCTAAAATTGATGAAAAAGTAGGTTATGCTCTAAGAGGGGCAGGATGATTTGATTGACAAGCTACACAACCAGTAGCACTCATTCCCCGCCCCCGCTCTTGAGTGACAAGCTACCCAACCAATAGCATTCATTTCCGGTGTCATAGGATATGACGTGATATGCCGCGATATAGAAAGATGGCGGATTTGAAATCGTTGAAAAATAGGCTTCATTTTTACTGTCTATGGTTACAATACATTTTCACTGTCATAATGAATTGGTCAGGCAAATATAATACACAACGTACCTTTGTTTTGACTAGTACTGCCTGTTTTTCCATTTGGAAGTTCTCTCATAGTAGATTTTTGTTTGTATTTCATATTTGTATTTGACAGACATGGCTGGGGGCAAAGGGGTCCCTACTACTCTACTCTACTACTCCCTGATAACTAAGCCTGAGACATGGAGGGATGCTCAGCTCTACTGCAGGAGGAACCACACAGACCTGGCCAGTGTGAGGAACCAGGCGGAGAACCGGGAGATCCACACACTCACCAACGGAACCGCTGTCTGGATCGGCCTGTTCAGAGACGACTGGAAATGGTCGGATGGGAGCAACTCCTCACTCAGAAACTGGGAGCCGCGGCAGCCACACTACCACTGTGTAGTGGTTGATGACATTACAACGCCAATGTACGAATTACCCTGCTATTCTAGACGACTGTCCATCTGTTATATTGGTAAGATGCAATAAATATTAATTTAATTTCACTTCAAATTCACTTCATTAGCCTGGGCCGCAGCGTGGCGGTCCAGGCACCCTAGGCTGCAATGCCAGCCTGACAGCGTGTCGTGGGTTCGACTCCCGATCCCGACGATCTTTGCTGCGTGTCACCCCCCATCTCTCTCCCCATTTCCTGTCAGTCTACTGTCATCTATCAATAAAAAGGCAAAAAGCCCCAAAAATATCTTAAAAAAATAAAAATAAAAAATTCACTTCATTTGATATAAATGAATTAATATTCATATTTGAACTGCAACGATTCTGTTTTTCTCATGTAAAATCCCTCTCCACAGAGTCCCCTGTCATTGTCCCCACAGTCTCCACTGAGTCCCCTGTCGTCGTCCCCACAGCCGCCACAGAGTCCCCCTGTCGTCCCCACAGTCTCCACAGAGTCCCCTGTCGTCCCCACAATCTCCACAGAGTCCCCTGTCGTCCCCACAGTCTCCACAGAGTCCCCTGTCGTCCCCACATCTCCACAGAGTCCCTGTCGTCCCCACAGCCGCCACAGAGTCCCCCTGTCGTCCCCACAGTCTCCACAGAGTCCCCTGTCGTCCCCACAGTCTCCACAGAGTCCCCTGTCGTCCCCACAGTCTCCACAGAGTGTGTTGAGGGCAATAGGCTCTATGCACAGCAGCCATATTATCACTTCCTTCACAGGTGTTACCAATGATACTAATGAAGGCTCTGTTCCATTTAGTGTAGCACAGTGGTTCTCAAACGTTTTAATTTCAAGGACCCCCATAACTCTGAGAGTGTACAAATGGAACCAAATGGACCCTTACGGATCCATTTGGTTCCATTTGTACACTCTCAGAGTTACACACCCGTAAAGGGCCATTTGGGAGTGTTTCCAGACAGCCAACATGCACAATATCAGCACCCTGACTCTGTGTGACCAGAATGGAACATAGCCTTCATTAGTATCATTGGTAACACCTGTAATGTCTTACACTATGGCTGCTGTGCATAGAGCCTATAGCAAGGCAGTGGCCACGGTTACATGGACACTTGTATTCGGAATGAATACACTTCTATTCGGAATGGATGAATGGATGAATTCATTCCGAATAGATTTGCTCATGTAAACACCCCAATTGGAATAGAATATTCCATTCCAGTCTGACCCGAATGCATTTTCATTCGGAATAGGAGGGGTGGTATAGACCGTTTGAATCGGGTTAAATCAATCGGAATTGACCATGTAAACACTTTATTCCAAACGCTCCTGTCTGTTTGGAATACATGCATTCCTTTGCGCATGTCCGTGCTTAGTAGGGCTGTCAGAATTGTCCAAAAATGACCTATCAAATCTCTAATTCGGCCACGGTTGGTGCTGAGAAGCGCTCGCTCCTGCGGGATAAAATTAATGATTCTAATAGCGTCATGTAATAAGCCTGTAATGGTTAAGCCCAGACTTGTCCAGGAGAACGGACGCTCCGAGGATTGCTGGCCTAGGCTACACTTATATGGATCTTTTTCTAAACAGATATTTTAGTCCTCAGTTTTTAAAAAGAATCCCTGGCCACATGGCAAAGATTTTTTTTTGTAATCCCTGTCCACACGTAAACGCAGAAACGCATTGATCAGCATGCAAGTTTCAATTTTAAATCAGATTTAATTTTATTATTTGTATTTATTTTATATATGAGGGGCCAAATACATATACATTTTTAATCGCATGTTAAGGCCCAATACTGCAATAGCTGCATTATTTTAATAGCATACATTGAACAAAAATAAATGAAAACAACATTATAAGGGCTCATCAATTCATTACATGGGCAGCCGGAACGGTCGCCCCAAAACACCCCGCCCCACGCACCTTTTGAGCGGGCCATCCACTGCTGCTCCATGGTGGCTGGATTTTGACCCGGGGCGATTGTGTTTTAGGGCGACAGACCCGTTATATTATACCTCTATGGACAGAACCGTGTGCGCACCGCGCGCTACTCGGCGCAGAAAGAGGATTTTCGTCACAGTGAATGAGTTACAGCATGTTTCAAAGCTTTTTCATAATAATACAATAAAACGTGACACTCGGCATAATGAGTAGCTTATACTTTCTACTTAAGTGTATATTTTGATGCCAATACTTTTGTATTTTTGCCATAAATGAGCGTGCCTTGTTTCATAGACTGTAGTGTCGCGCGCTCTCTCTCTCTCTCTCTCTCTCTCTCTTTCTCTCTCTCTCTCTCTCTCTCTCTCTCTCCATTTATTATTATAATGACCATGTGCGAATGCGCGATGACATCATCGTACGGTACCTACCTGAGAAATGTGACAAATACTATAGGCTAGCCTACGTTTTACCGTGTCTGGTACCAATACAAAAAAAGAAACTGGTCTGAACTTGTAGATCTGCTACTTTTGCATTAAAACGGCGATGACAAAGGAACACAGGCTTGCACCGCATACAACGCTGCCTGGTGCGTTGCTTCCGGGCCTGCCTACGACCGATAGACCTCCGCCGCGGAGGCACAAGGGGGCTATTGCCTCCTCCCATGCCCACCAGGGGAAGCTCTGCTCCGGGTAGTGGCCCCTGGTCCATGCCCGGGCGTAGGCGGGAACCACTTTGCGCATGTCAAAAGTTATATTCTGAATGAATGCTTTGGTCATGTAAACGAGGAATACTTTTATTCAGGTCCCATGTAAACAGGTGAGTGGATCAGATTCCTCTATTCAGAATGAGTTCATTCGGAATGAATTCATTCTGAATGAATACATGAGTGTCCATGTAACCGTGGCCAGTGTGTGTGTCTCTCAGGTGAAACAGCGGCTGAAGGACAAAGGGGTGAGTGGAGATGATGTCAAGCTGTCATGGAAGACACAGCCTGATGGAACGGTCTTCCACAAGGAGAGGGAGAGGAAGACAGAGCTCTAAATCACGCACGCACGCTCACACACACACACACACACACACACACACACACACACACACACACGCACACACAGGCCTAATCATTGTTGATCAGTGTAATTTTAGATTTATATCTATATCTATCTATATATCTTTGCTGTCCGACAGAAACCAGCTAATTCCAAAATGTTAATTTTTTAGGAAATGAAAAAAAAAAGTTAGGAGGTTTTGTTCATCATTGATAAGAACAGCTGAATGGACCTCCAAGCTCACAATGAGGTTGGAGGTCAAAAGGGGGTGGAGCCTGGAGTCAGCAAAACTTGCTAACTCCGGTGGAGTTAGCTGGTTTAGCAGAAGGTCTGAGGAGCCAATGGAGTTAGCTGGGTCAATATTTATAAGATATCTATAATATCTCTCTCTCTCTCTCTCTCTCTCTCTCTCTCTCTCTCTCTCTCTCTCTCTATATATATATATATATATATATATATATAGCAAAATACCTTTGCCAGAAAACTCTTAGGATTTAGAACAGTGGTTCTGAAAAATAGCAGATGTACAAGCTCACAGCGCATCACTTCGCGCTGCACTGCTTGTAGATCAGCTTTTTTTTTTTTTTTAAACATTTTTGACAAATCTTGAAAGTGTTTTTGAATAATTTTGAATATTTTAACACAAATCTTCTGGGGGACCCTGGCACAAAACATTTTCAGATGGGGGGGTCCGTGGCCAAAATACATAATCATTTTGGGGGTCCTTGGCACTCAGGTCTTAATGGGTTAATGCTATGATTAGCTTTATTCCCTTTTCCTTACAACATGCTCATTGCATAGCTGTTTAATAGTGTTTGAACATTAGAATAGATACTGTTGTTTCCTGTTGGTGTCATTATCCTTAAAATACAACTTGTTTTCTACAAGAAGACCAGTTTTTATATGATCATTTATTTTACATATTGTGATTACATGATTACAAATGTCATCTAATACTAGGCCTTCATCCAAACAATATTACATTCTATGTTGTAGATTAATATGCCATTTTTCCCGTTTGATTGAATACTTTATTAACAGTTTGCAAAAAGTACAGTTCCATGCAAAAGGATGCTAAAAGGATTAAAACCCAAGAAAGCATTATGGCTTGTTTCCATTGGGGTCCTGTGTATTCAATTCATCAAAACAAAGACAAACAATAATATACAATAACATGCAAAAACATCATATAAATGATTAGTAATAACAAATAAAAAATATGTACAGTGAAATGTGAATGCAGTTGCACACATTTTAACTTTTTCTAGCATTTAATGAAAAACAATCATGAATAATTATTATGCTAATTGAATGAAATATGGTTCTCTCTTTTGCTGAATTTTTGAGATATTGTAGAAATAAAAAGATGAAAATAACATGTTTTTTTGGTCCTTATTGCAAAGAACTAGACACAATGACAGATAAAACATCTTGACAAAACAAGAAAAACATTAAATCATTTTATACAGTGTATCATCAAACCCATGATAATCCACAAGGGCGTGCCGAAGTCTCTGAGTATTGAATAAACCCAGAGCTGATACAGTTTTAAAAAGAAAGCCATGGCCCTGTTTTTGACCTTCACAGGTTCAGGGCTACTTTATCAAAGATTCTTAAAACTGAAGCTTGGTCAATGATGAGGCCATTTCTTTTTAAACGTAAATCACTGAATAAAAAAACAGAAAACACTGGCAATCGTGTTTCCTTCAGTATGGGAATCTACCAGCAACAGCCAACATCCTGTGACATTTGTATAAACCTTTTGCATATTATCTGACTACATTATGCTTGTTACTTTCTTTTTTACATTTCTTTTGTAAATTAATTTCTTTTTTTAATGAAATGCTAATTGTTTCATTTTTATCAGAGAGTCATCCTCCAATTGGTTTTATTTCTATTGGACAACACTTACCGTTTTATGTTTTAGACATTTCAAATCTACAAGCTCACAACACGTCATATTGTGTGACACGTTGTGCGCTTTTAGCTCTGCTATATTTGAAGAGGCAGCCCTTGACCTTCAGTATAGTGGATTCCACCAAAATGCACCTGAAGCACATTATTCAATTAAAAAAGTTAAATAAAAAGTCTAAGAAGTAGTTCAAATAGCAGATATACAAGCTCATAGCGCACCACTTTGTGAGCTTGTAGATCTGCTATTTTTGAATAGCTAAAATAATTTAAAAAATAATGGTTAAAGTATAGATGCTTTCCTGGTCTTAAAGGGACTTGAGCCTAAAGTTTGAGCCTAAATCAAGCCTCAGATATACTCATTCCAACTAACTTCTCTCTGGCTTATAAAGCACTTTCACCTGCAATATTAGTATTTTTGGGGATAGAAGAGAGGTAGGGGAGACCAAAAACACACAAAAAATAAGAAAAAGTTAAAATTCATGGTGTAGTCCCTTTAATGGGTCATTCTCCATGATACTGTAGCAACATTTGTCATTTGATGTTGATGATGATGATGATGATGATGATGATGAAGCCATTCTTGTTTCCTCTGTTGTTTTTTTCACATTATTATTTATGTTCCTGACACAGTGATGTGAATCTAAATCAGGTGATGTCATCTTTTACTGTACCTGCATGGAATATGGCATTAATCCATTTACAACTGGTAAATGGACCCTACAGTCTTATGTGAAACCTGTTGTCTCCAACCTTGGAGTCAAATTTGACAATGTGCTCAAATTAGACAAACAGGTAAATGCTGTGGTCAGCTATCATCTGAGACTGCTTGCCCAAATTAAGCCATTTCTGTCTTTCTATGATTTTGAGCGCGTCATTCACGCCTTTATTTCCACACGTCTGCACTACTGTAACGCACTGTATGTCGGGCCAAATCAAGCCTCCTTGGCACGCCTGCAGCTATAGTCCAAAATTCTGAGGCACGCCTCCTGACAGGAACCAGTAGGCGTGAGCACATTACGCCCGTGCTGGCCTCACTCCACTGGCTACCTGTTCGTTTCAGAATTGATTTTAAAATTGTATTGTTTGTTTTTAAATCCCTGAATGGCTTGGCACCCCAGTACCTCTCTGACCTCATAAAGGTCTATACCCCCCCATGGTCACTGCGATCTGCCGGCCAGCTAAATCTCGAGGTCACAGTAAAGACCAACTTAAAGACCAGAGGCGACCGAGCCTTTGCTGCCATAGCCCCCTCACTATGGAATGCGCCCCCCCCCCAAAAAAAAATTGTTTTGTTAAATTAGACCTGCTGGTGGCGCTATAACAGGCAAATGTTAAAAGGGTAGCATTTGTTCCTCAACATAGTGTGAATGTGTGTGCAAAGTTTGACCGCAATCGCACGTTGCGTTCATGATTTGCGGCATTTTGTTCAAAACGGGCCACTCCTGCAAACTTTGGATGTAAATTTTAGCCAATCGGGATGGAATATGAAAAATTAAACAGATCCGTCTTGATCACATGACTATAGAGATCATGTGTACCGATTTGCATGAAATTTGAATAAAATCGGAAGGAGTAATGTAAAGAAATATGTTTTACATATGTCGGCCTCCTGGTGGCGATATAAAAGGCAGATGTGAAAAATGCTAAGTTTTACACAGATTGGTGCAGTTATAGGTAAAAACACGAATCGGGCTGTTATAGCGCCACCATGAGGCTGATTAGAAAAATCTCAAGTGGTATTTCTTCCTCGGCATAGTGGGAATGTGCGTGCAAAGTTTCACGGAAATTACATGCTGTGTTCATGATTTGAGGCATTTTGTTCAAAACGGAGCAGTCCTGCAAACTTTGGAATCCATTTTTAGCCAATCAGGATGGAATATGAAAAATCTGAAAGACCCGTTTCGTTTAATGACTATTCAGATACTGTGTACCGATTTGCGTGATGCAAAAAGCGATTTGCAAAAAGCGGCCTCCTGGTGGCGCTATAACAGGGCCATGTGAAAAATTGGGCCAGAGGTTCTGAATTGGCATCCAGGGAGTGTGTGTGCACAGTTTCGCCGCGATCAAGCCAACGGACGGACGGACGGACAGGGGGTAAAACACAGGGGGTTACAGTACATTTCGGCCATTTGAAAATAGCCGATCAATGTGTCGCATCGCGACGCTTTCTAGATCTGCTATTTTCAAAAGATTTGTATACATTTGAACACTTGTGAAATGGGACGTTCTGCATAATGAGTATGCCTACTTTCTACTTTTTTTAAAGTACATTTTGATACCAATACTTTTTTACTTTTACTCAAGTAAATGTTTAATTCTGGACTTTTACTTGTAATAGATACTGTATTGATATGTATTGATACTTTTACTTAAGTAAAAAAGTTAATCATTTTTTACACCACTGGACCCACTTCCCTATCCCGTCAGTGATAGGGAAATTTGAATTTGAATTAGTATACGCATCGCTGCTTGAAGTGGCAATCTTCTCTCTTCCCTGTTAGATTGCCCTTCTGTGTAACAGTTCTTAGCAATCAGCTTGACGCACAAAATAAGTCCTCAAAGACAGTAAAAAATCAACAAAGGTGCTTTACTTGAAATTATACAGTACAACTTATGTCTCTTAAGTGTGGTCAAAAAACTGTGTTGCTCCCCACACTGCTTCACTCTACTGAACAAACATAAAATCCACCAGACTATGTGAGTGACTAATCAAATAACAAGGGAGCAACCTATAGGCTGAGGCTTAATTACTCAGTGCAATCAAAGAGCCTATACTACTTGCAGGCTGTGTATGACCCAGTACAGGTCATACCAATAACACTTCAGGTCATACCAATAATGCTTCAGGTCATACCAATAATGGCTCTTACATTTCCAGCCCCTAATTGTTTTACCATTAACTCAAACAATTACAAATGTACAAATAAACATAAAGAGCCATAACATATTCATCATGCATCACAACAAATTAAGTAATCTTCATGTCTTTGATCCACATTTCTTGACATCTTCACATGATTACACTGCTTGCTTCAACAGGCAGAGTTTGGTTATGGGTCTGTCCAATATGTTAGTTTTGGTCTGCACTCTAACTCGTCTCACTGTACCGCTGGAGTCTGGTAATGTTTTTATTACTCTGCCCATGATCCAAGAGTTTCGAGGGGCAGCTTCATCCATTATCAAGACAATATCTCCTGACAGGAAGTTCCTCTTTGGCGTGAGCCACTTTTGTCGCTCCTGAAGGAGTGGCAAATATTCCCTGGTCCATCTAGTCCAGAACAGATCTGCAATGTACTGTATCTGCTTCCATCGTCGTCGTGCGTACTGATCATCTTTGCTGAAGACTCCAGGTGGAATGCTGGGTTTGGTTTTCAGTAGCAACAAATGGTTAGGCGTTAAGGCCTCCAAGTCGTTGGGGTCATCTGAAGATTGTGTAATTGGTCTGTTATTGATTATTGCTTCGACTTCGCACATGATAGTCAGAAGACCTTCGTCATCAAGCGACTGCTGTTTGAGCACAGAGTTTAGGACCTTTCTTACAGTACGGATCTGTCTTTCCCATACGCCGCCCTGATGAGAAGCTGCTGGCGTGTTGAATATCCACTTGATACCTTTTTGTCCCATGCTGTTCTGTATTTTTGTGTGATCTAAGTTTTTCACGGACTCACGTAGTTCTCTTTCAGCAGCGACAAAATTTGTTCCATTGTCTGAACGTATAATTGTCACTTGTCCTCTTCTGCATATAAACCGGCGTATGGCATTAATGCAGGAGTCTGTGTCTAAACTGTGGGCTATTTCAATGTGAACAGCTCTCATGGTGAGACAAGTGAAAATCACACCGTAGCGTTTGACATTGCTTCGTCCACGTTTGACCTCAAAGGGTCCAAAAAAGTCAACCCCTACGTTGGTAAAGGGTGGCTCATCAGGTAGTAACCTGTCTTCAGGCAGATCTGCCATCTTTTGCCTTCCAGCTTTGCTGTTGAACCTTCTGCACACCGTGCACCTTGAAATGGTTTTCCTGACAGCTGAATTAGCTTGGGGAATCCAGTATTTTTGACGCAGTACTGCAAGCATGTAATTGCGTCCACAATGTCCGATTTCTTGATGGATATGTTGCAGTATGAGGTTCGCTAAGGGTGAGGCCTTTGATAGGATGGCTGGATGCTTAGCCTCCTGTGGCATTGCAGCTTTGTTAAGCCTGCCTCCGACTCTCAATATCCCATCCTGCATAACAGGGTCAAGTTTGTAAATCGGACTCCTTCTCTTCAAATGAAGGTTTTCTTGCAGAGCACTGATTTCTTCTGGATACTCTTGTAGCTGACTTAGCCGTATGAGCTCCGTTTCCGCTTTAATCAGGTCTTCCAGTGTTAATGAAGTTGGTTTCATTGTTGACTTGAATTTCTTCATGTGCTGTTCAATTAGCTTATTCTGCTTTTCTGGGTTGCTCTCAGACTGGCAGATTGTAGCTTGGAGGTCTTTCCTCTTGGTTTTCAGCTGCATCAGTGTCTCTTTTAGTCTGTTAAACCAGCCAACTGCTCTTTTTAATCGCAGCCACGTAGAGTAGTAAGCGATAAGTCTGTTAACTGGATCCAGACCATCTACTGTGTTGAACACGATGGCGGTAGCACATTTCTTGATTTCAGGGTCTCCTTCTGTCATTGAAAGCTTTTGATCCAGTTGTTTTGGCCACTCGCTTTCTGGCTTCAGCAAGAAGTCTGGACCTTGACTCCAGGTTTTGCTTCGGATGAAGTTCTCAGCTGTCAACCCTCGAGAAGCCTGGTCCGCAGGATTCAATGCCGAGTTGACATAGCGCCATTGGGTGGGCTGAGAGTGCTCTCTTATTGTGGTAACCCTGTTGGCCACGAAGGTTTTAAAGCGAGTGCTTTCATTTGAAAGGTATCTAAGCACCGTAGTGCTGTCGGTCCAATAGACAGAGTCCTGTAATGGGACCTGAAGCTCCTGTCTGATCATTCTGTCCATTCTGACAGCAACAACAGCTGCTGTTAGTTCCAGTCGTGGTATTGTAACATGCTTCAGAGGTGTCACTCTAGATTTTCCCATCAGAAAAGAACAATGTTTTTTGTTCTCCTGGTTGGTTAGCACAAGATAGGAAACAGTGGCATAGCCGTCCTCACTGGCATCAGCAAAATGGTGCAGCTCTGCTGACTGTATGGGTCCAAATCCATCTGGCCTCATACATCTGGGAATGCTAAATCCTGCTAGGATCTCCAGTTTTGACAGCCATTCATGCCATCTTTTTGCCTGTTCATTGTCTATCTCTTCGTCCCAGCCTAACTTGTTCTTGCACAGATCTCGCAAGATCAACTTCACTGGCAAAATAAGCTGCGCCAAAAATCCAAAAGGGTCGTAAATGGAACTGACCGTGGACAGGATTCCACGTCTAGTTACAGGCTTGTCTTGCACATTTACATGAAACCTAAACTTGTCAGTCTCGGTGCACCATTGAACACCAAGGGCACGTTCCATAGGAAGAGTGCCGTGACTTAAGTCTAAGTCTTTGACTTCTGGAGCTCGTTCTTTGTCGGGGATAGTCAACAAGACCGCCTTGCTATTGCTCACCCACTTAGTCAGGTGGAAACCACCTCTGGCACACAAGGTTTGGAGGTCTTGTACTAAACTGACTGCCAGGTCCTCTGTAGGGACGGACTTTAAACAGTCATCAACATAAAAGTTTTTTAGCACTGTTTCTACTGCTTCTGTGCTCATTACATCCTTTGCATCTTCTGCAGTTTTTCGCAAAGCATAGGACGCACAGCTAGGTGAAGATGTGGCACCAAAAAGGTGAACTTTCATCCTAAACTCTTCCACGTTGTTATGTAGATCGCCGTCTGGCCACCACAGGAACCGCAGCAGATCTGCATCTTCTTCCGGCACCTTCACCTGGTAAAACATAGATTCTATATCCGCCATTAGTGCCACTGGGTGCTCTCTGAATCTTAATAGCACTCCAATCAGTGAGTTGGTGAGATCTGGTCCTTGAAGTAACTGCTCATTTAGCGAGGTTCCCTGATATGTAGCAGTGCAATCAAACACTACTCTTATCTTCTTTTTCTTTGGGTGGTACACCCCGTGGTGAAGGATGTACCACACCCTGCCATCATTGCGATTGAGCTGCTCCACAGGTATTTTTTCGGCATAGCCTTTTTCAATTACACTTTTCATGAAAGTTTTGTAATCTTCGTGGAATTCTGGATTTCTCTTGAATTTTCTCTTGAGAGTATCAGCACGTTGCAAAGCAATACGGCGGTTATTTGGCATTCCGATGTTTTCATTTCTCAGAGGCAAACTCGTGCAATAATGTCCATCAACCAGTTTCGCTGACCTTGTGGTTAGGCGCATGAATTGACGATCCTCTTGAGACATCTCGTCCTTCTCTTCACAGCTTCGCTCCGGGAAATCTGTGTTATACTGCTTAACTAGCAGTTCTTCTATGTCTGTAACTGAGATGCGATTGACGGTGAAGCTCTGCAATTTATCACTGGCAGACTTGATGCCATCTCCTTTTCTAAGGGGTCCATTTATCACCCATCCCAGGGCAGTCTTGACGGCGTAAGGCCCCTCGCCTTCACTATTGATGACCTGCCATGGCTCAATGGCTTTAGGGATGTTGGCACCTATGAGTAAACCCACCTCTGCTTCAATTCGTGGCAGACGCACCTCATTCAGGTAAGGCCATTGTAAAATATCCTCCTGTTGTGGGATATTTTCTTTCTTTACAGGTATGTGGGGGTGTGTAAACACCTTCGGCAGTTCAATGTAAGTATTTCCATCCATTCCACACACCTCCAGGTCTGAAAGAACACAACTCTTCATCAACTTGTGACTGTCTTGACTCATTGTGTCAAGAAGATACCGGGTGTTCTTTCCTTTAAGGTTTAGTGTTCTCTGCAGACCTTCAGTGCAAAAAGTTGCCGTACTTCCTGGGTCTATGAAGGCATATGTTTCCACATATCTTTCACTCTTTTGGGATTTCACTTTTACTGGTACCACGGCTAGGACACATTCTCCTCCAGCCCCAGTGCTTCCACAAGCCTCATGACCCAGTGACACATAGGCACTGGAAACTACATCACTCTCAGTGGTGCTTTCTTCAACCTTTCTGGGTGCACTGCTATCTTCCTTCATGACATGGAGTATGTCTGGATGCAATTGAGAACAGGTCTGGCACTTAATTCTCTTTTTGCAACTTTTGCTGAGGTGCCCTAATGTAAGGCATCCAAAGCACAGGCCTTTAGACTTAAGGAAGTCTATCCGTTCTTTGTTCGTCAGATCTTTAATCTTATTGCAGACAGCAAGAGCATGATTCTTCTGACAGTATAAACATGGTTTGTGGAAAGCTACAGCCACATCCTTAGCTGGACTGCTTCTCTTGGATGTTTCTGTTGTATCTTGTACACCTGTTGCTTCTGTGGTTGTGTCCTGAACACCAGCAGCAAAACTTTTCTCTCTCCTACCAAACCTCTCGCTGGTTCTCTCCTTTGTAACTTTCTCCTTTCCTTTTGTGGCTTGATAATTCTCTACCACGTCTCCAAAAAGAGGATCCAGGGCTACTTTGGCCTGGCGGTCAATAAAATCGACTAGGTTAGAAAACCTTGCTCGTCCTCTTCCTCTCTCATGGATCTCAAATGCAGTTGTTCTCCACCTTTCCTTAAGTTTATAAGGTAGCTTTGAAACGACCACTCGCATGTTTGTAGGATTATCCATTTCGTCCATGAATTCTATGTCATCCATGGTGTTCCTACAGCCAATCAGCGTCAGCGCTGATTAATGCTTTGCCGTCCTCTGATTTGATTTGAGGCCATTTCAATGCCTTATCCAGGTATGCGTTGGCTATCTGAAGCTCATCTCCATAATGCCTTTGGAGTAACCTAGTGGCCTCGATGTAGGCTCTATCTGCTGACATATGCTCACAGCTTCGAACGAGCTCCTGTGGCTCCCCACTTGTATATTGCTCCAAGTAGTAAAGCTTGTCCTTCAAACTGTCAGTTTTGCTATCCACAGCATGCTCAAAAGCCCTGATGAAGGATTTGTAAGTGAGAGGGTCACCTGTAAATATTGGAATGTCCTTGCAAGGTAGGGTAGACATAGCCTGCTGTTTGACAAGCATTTCAGTAATCACATTCTGCCTCTGCATGACTTGACACAGCTCACTTTCGTTATTTCTTGATTGAACATGACTATTATCCTGAAATTGATCATGTGCATGCTGCACCAGTCTGCTTGGAGCATGTCTCAGACTGTATCCATTATCCTGAGCTTGGTCAGGTTGTGTGTTTTGTGCAAACTGCACCGGTCTGCTTGCTGCATGTCTCTGACTGTAACCATTATCATGGGATTGATCATGCTGCGTTCTTTGGGCAGACTGCACCGGTCTGCTTGTAGCATGTCTCTGACTGTAACCATTGTCATGGGATTGATCATGCACAGACTGCACCGGTCTGCTTGTAACTTGTCTTCCTGCAGCAATACTCAAAGTTGGCTTAGCATCACTTCTTTTTTGTGAATGCTTTCTTGATGCGCCACTGACGTTGTCATATTCTTGAAGCACCCTGAGCTTTGCGCTGGATGCAGCAATAGCAGTATCAACATCCAGTTGTTCCTTTTTAGCTTTTAATTGTGCTTCCTCAATTTCAAGTGCTTGTTTTACTTTTAATGCAGTTGAACGTTCAATCAGTGCAGCACGCTCTGCTTCTTCCATAATACGTGCTGAGGACACTTTGGTCCCTGTGGACCGTGAAGACTTTGAGGATGAAGATGAAGATGACTTATGGCCGGCAGATGAGTCAGATTTACTCGTACTGCTTTTCTGTACTGTCTTAACTTGAGACACGCTGTCCTCTACTCTTACATCATCTTCATGAGGTGTGCCTGCTGGACTTTCACTTGCACTAGCATTTTCTTCTCTTGTTTTAATCCACATTGCAATACACCAGTTCTCTGTATTGTCCACAAAGTCATTTATGGGCGCTGATTTGGGTCCAAACCAGTTTTGTTGATCAGCTTGTCTTTCATCTTCATCTAGTAAGGCTATCACCTCAGCATTAATGTCTTCAAATTCTTTCTTCGCTTTGCAAAAGTTATGTCTAAGCATCTCCTCCACTACATTCACATTTGAGCCATCAAGTTTTAAGTTTTCCATATTTCTCATCATGGTAGACAGTTGAGACAATTTACCTCTTCTTGTTCCAATAAACCTGCTGACTCTGTCTTCCATTGCTCTTTCAGTGAGCTTCGATGCCCTCCTTTGGTCAGAACCATCCATATTCTCTCCTTCTTTCATCTTGAGCAAAGTTTTTTGACTTTGAATGAAGTGGCAATCTTCTCTCTTCCCTGTTAGATTGCCCTTC
This sequence comes from Gymnoscopelus microlampas, assembly GCF_963454915.1. Taxonomy (NCBI): domain Eukaryota; kingdom Metazoa; phylum Chordata; class Actinopteri; order Myctophiformes; family Myctophidae; genus Gymnoscopelus; species Gymnoscopelus microlampas. The sequence continues at coordinate 44,514,562 of NC_139956.1, read as the reverse complement.
TGTGTAACAGTTCTTAGCAATCAGCTTGACGCACAAAATAAGTCCTCAAAGACAGTAAAAAATCAACAAAGGTGCTTTACTTGAAATTATACAGTACAGCTTATGTCTCTTAAGTGTGGTCAAAAAACTGTGTTGCTCCCCACACTGCTTCACTCTACTGAACAAACATAAAATCCACCAGACTATGTGAGTGACTAATCAAATAACAAGGGAGCAACCTATAGGCTGAGGCTTAATTACTCAGTGCAATCAAAGAGCCTATACTACTTGCAGGCTGTGTATGACCCAGTACAGGTCATACCAATAACACTTCAGGTCATACCAATAATGCTTCAGGTCATACCAATAATGGCTCTTACACTGCTATTCCTTGAATTTTTATGTTTCGTTACTTCCTGATTCAAATGTAAGTTTGTGAACAGTCAACAGTTGTTTTATTACAGAAGGAAAATATTTACAAATGTGGAACATTAAAAAGATGGGGACTCAGAATAGCTATAACCTGTGTAGTTAAAGTATCCATATCGCAACGTATATAAATACTCTTGTTACAAGTGAAAGTTTGGTATTAAAAATGTACTTGAATATAAATACAAAAGTATACTGGCATAAAACTATGCTTAAAGTACCTAAAGTAAAAAAAGTATACTTAAGTACAGTACTTGAGTACATGTACCACCACACTGGCTATAACCTGTCACTCTCCTCCAAATTGTCACAGTTTGTTATATTTCCACCTTTCTGTTATTCAAGACTAATATTAACCCATTAAGCTTCTGAAAGACTTCGTATGTTACTATATCAGTGGTGCTTAAACTTTTTCATGTCAAGGACCACCAAAATTGTATTTGGCGGCGGACCCCCATCTAAAAATATTGTGTTCCCCCATAGCAAAGATTTGAGTTAAAATATGTATTCAAAGATTTGCACGAATTGTCACGATTTTTCAAAAATCGCAGATCTACAAGCTCATAGCGCAGCACGAATTCACGTGCTATATATGAGCTTGTAGATCTGTGATTTTTGAACAGCAAAAGTACATGGCTAAAATGTAAAATGCTTTCCCGACCTGGCAGTCTGCAGAATAATAGTTTTGCATCGCTTCACGGCTCGATGGATACAAACATCCCACTCTTCCCTGGAAAGTTGTTCTACCAGTGAAACTAGACAAAGGCTTTTTATATAGACATCTGATAACATGAAAAAGAAGGTTGCTGTGGTGGTTTGATAACAACAACAACAATGTCTCCAGGAAGGTTTAACAGGGCTGTCAGAGATTGGCACTATAACCTTATAGGCTACTGCATGTCTATCAGTGGTTCTCAACCTGTGGGGGTCCCCATGTGATTTTTTGGCGGGTCCCCAGACGATAGTTACTGTAAGTTACAATTTAAGGACTTTTTAACACTTAAAGAAGAAAGAAAGAACCATTGCCATTACTGCATCAAAAGTAATCAACAAGTCAGCACAGACCAGCCACGCTGGGCCACATGTTTTGGTCGTGCAACTCCTTAGTCAGGTTATGGGAGGGGATTTTTGAAGCAATTTCTTATATACAGTAGGTGGTGGAGTGGTGGATCCCTGCCCGGTGATTGCCGTCTTTGGGGTGTCGCCAATTGGGGAACGGCTCACGGGTCTCCAAGCAAATGCTGTAGCATTCACTACGCTGATGGCTCGCAGATTGATACTTAGACAATGGAAATCAAAGAAACCCCCCGCATTCCAACAATGGGTCAAAGAGGTACTCTCTATGATACCCTTGGAGAAATTGAGATATAATTGTGGCGGCTCCAAAGATAGATACATTAAAACCTGGACCCCTTTTATAGAATTTATTGAAAACATACCTTTCACTTAAATACATACTCCCTTATACAATTGACAACGCCCAACAAGATCTGACTACATCGGCCCCTGGCCGGAGGCCCACAAAATAGAGACGGCTGGATACGGAATATTTTTCTCATTGTATTTTTTTATTCATTGATTTTAATAATAGAACTGTCTACCTCGACTTAAAAAGTACAACATATTTTTTGACAAAAAGTTGAACTGTTTGGTATGTCTGTCCGTTTGTTTGTCTGTCTTGTCTTTTCTTTTTGGTAAGTGATTAGTATTATTTATTTTTTCTCTATTTTTTAGTGTCCTGTCATTGTCTCCGCCAGGCCGAAAGGCATGGCGAGAGAGTATGTTTTACCCTCCGTCCGTGTGTCCGTGTGTCCGTGTGTCCATGTGTCCGTGTGTTACCAGCTAATCTCTGGCACCGTTGGCCCGGTCGCTGCGAAACTGTGCACACACACTCCCTGGATGCCAATTCAGAACCTCTGCCTCAAATTTTTCACATGGGCCTGTTATAGCGCCACCTGGAGGCCGATTTGTGCAAAACCCATTTTTTTACATTACTCCTACAGATTTTATCCAAACGTCATGCAAATCGGTACACAGTATCTCTATAGTCATGTGATCAACACTGATCTGTCCGATTTCCCATATTCCATCCTCATTGGCTAAGGTTTGCTTCCAAAGTTTGCAGGATTGGTCCGTTTTGAACAAAATGCCTCAAATCATGAACGCAGCTTGCGATTTCCGTGAAATTTCACAGGCACATTCCCACTAGGCCAAGGAAGAAATGCCACCCTTTTTCACATTGGCCTGTTATAGCGCCACCAGCAGGTCTAATTTAGCAAAACACATTTTTGTAACAAAATGCCTCAAATCATGAATGCAGTGTCCGATTGAAGAATAAATGGCACCCTTTTCACATTGGCCTATTATAGCGCCACCAGGAGGCCACAATATCGTACCTGACCTGGCGGAGACCATGTGCTCCGAGGAGCACTTTCTCTAGTTTGTCCTGCTATGACCTTGGGGGGAGGGCTGGGGATTGGGGGAATACGTTGTCATTATACAATTATATGCTTGTATCTTGTATGTAAAATGGAAAAATAAAAACAAAGTGTTAAAAAAAAAAAAGTAATCAACAAACTATACTATGAAAAAAACAGTATTGTCTCCGCCAGGCCGAAAGGCATGACGAGAGAATATGTTTTACCCCTTGTTCCTCCGTCCGTTTGTCCGTCCGTGTGTCCATCTGTCTGTGACCACCTAATCTCCGGCACTGTTGGCCCGGTCGCTGCGAAACTGTGCACACACACTCCCTGGATGCCAATTCAGAACCTCTGCCCCAATTTTTTTTACATGGCCCTGTTATAGCGCCACCAGGAGGCCGATTTGTGCAAAATCCATTTTTTTTATTACTCCTACAGATTTTATCCAAACATCACGCAAATCAATACACAGTATCTCTATAGTCATGTGATCAACACGGATCTGTCTGATTTTCCATATTCCATCCTGATTGGCTAAGGTTGGCTTCCAAAGTTTGCAGGATTGGTCCGTTTTGAACTAAATGCCTCAAATCATGAACGCAGCGTCCGATTGCGGTGGAACTTTGCACGCACATTTGCACTACGTTGAAGAACAAACGCCACCCTTTAAACTTTGCCCTATTATAGCGCCACCAGGAGGTCGATTTTTCTATTTTATATTACTCCTATACATTTTGTCCAAACATCATGCAAATCAGAACACATTATCTCTATGGTCAAGTGATCAAGATAGTTCCGTCCGATTTTTTATATTCCATCCTGATTGGCGAATTCCGAACATTGCTGGCGCACAACAACCTACCTGACCTGGCGGAGACCTGTGCTCCGAGGAGCACTTTTTCTAGTTTCCTCCTGTTTCAACGACACATTTTGTCCATGTATACGGACATATTGATGACCCCTGGTGATAAGTAACACACAGCTTCTCTACCAGCGTGAAGAACCAGTACTACCGCAGGTCAGAAACTAGAGATGGCACCTATACCATTTTTGTCCCTCCGGATACCGATTCAGATACCCATAACTTGCCGGTGGATACCGAGTACTGATCCAATACCACTACGTAATCATTTAAAGAAGTAATAATCTAGGACAGTGGTTCTCAAAGTGTGGTCCAGGGACCCTCAGGGACCCTTACAGGTCTGTAACTCTGAGAGTGTACAAATGGAACCAAATGGACCCTTACAGGTCTGTAACTCTGAGAGTGTACAAATGGAACCAAATGGACCCTTACAGGTCTGTAACTCTGAGAGTGTACAAATGGAACCAAATGGACCCTTACAGGTCTGTAACTCTGAGAGTGTACAAATGGAACCAAATGGACCCTTACAGGTCTGTAACTCTGAGAGTGTACAAATGGAACCATATGGACCCTTACAGATCTGTAACTCTGAGAGTGTACACATGGACAAAGGGACACTTCAGCCCTATATACAGTACATTTCGGCCATTTGAAAATAGCCGATCAACGTGTTGCATCGCGACGCATTGTAGATCTGCTATTTTCAAAAGATGTGTATACATTTGAAAACTTGTGAAATGGGACATTTTTCATAATGATTAGGCCTACTTTCTACAGTTTGATACCAATACTTTTGTACCTTTACTCAAGTAAATGTTTAATTCTGGACTTTTACTTGTAACAGAGTATTTCTACATGGCGGTATTGATACTTTTGCTTAAGTAAACAATTTGAATACTTTTCCCAACACTGGACCCACTTCCCTATCCTGTCAGTGTCAATATATCAGTGGTGCATAAACCTCCCCCCCCCCCCCCCCAGAAGAAAATATTTGAGTTAAAAATCTTAATAAATATATACATTCAAAGATTTGTACACATTTTCACGCTTTTTCAAAAATAGCAGATCTACAAGCTCGTGTCGCGCTATGATTTTTGAATAGCCAAAGTATAAAACTGTATTGAGCTCTGTCTCCAGTAAGGTTCAACAGGGCTGTCAGAGATTGGCACTATAACCAGATGTACTGTACTGTATATCAGTGGTTCATAACCTGTCCCCACATGATTTTTCGGGGGGTCCCCAGACGACAGTTAAGTGACAATGAGGACTTTTTAATACTTAAAGAAGAAAGAAAGAACCATTACCACTACTGCATCAAAAGTAATCAACAAACTATACTATAAAAAAAACATTATTTGACAACAAATTGTCAAATAATTTAAGAAAGAGGCAAAAAAAGAGAAGATTGCTGATCTATGAACTCTCAACGCCTCGTTGTGAGCTCATTCACTGTCATTGATGTCAAACATAATAATAATATTGGCAGCTACACATATTGGAAATATTATAATGAATTAAGATTCAAATGTATTAATAATTCATTGAAAGATTGGAAGGTCTTCTCAATAAATGAGCAACTTTTAACTGCAGTGTCATCATTTTAGACCTGGAGTATCTATACTTTGACACAAGTTATTATTTCTATGTTTCCACTATATGGTCAAATCATATACCTGTAAATGACCATAGCCTGGCGCAAACATTTGGCGAAAATAGCAGCTCTAAAAGCTACACAGCTGTTTTCGGCAAGAAAAAGATTAGGTGTAACCCTAACACTGAAATACAAGTGGCTTTACTAGCTCTATGATAAATAAATGTATTTAAATAAATACAACTGAGTGACTTCATTGCTTAGAAATAAAGAGATATAGAGATAAAGATTTATAAATTATACAATAGAAAGATTTATAAACTAGAAAAAGTGCTCCTCGGAGCACAGGTCTCCGCCAGGTGAGGTATGTTGTTGTGGGCCAGCAATGTTCGGAATTTGCCAATCAGGATGGAATAAGAACAATCGGACAGAACCATCTTGATCACTTGACTACAGAGATAATTTGTACTGATTTACATGATGTTTGGACAACATTTTAGGAGTAATATAAAAAAGAAAAGTGTTGCAAAAATCTGCCTCCTGGTGGCGCTATAATAGGGCAATGTTAAAATTGGCATTGGGTGGCATTTGTTCCTCAACGTAGTGCGAATGTTCGTGCAAATTTTCACCGCAATTGTGTTCATGATTTGTGGCATTTTGTTCAAAACGGGCCACTCCTGCAAACTTTAGATGTCAATCTTAGTCAATCAGGATGGAATATGAAAAATCAAACAGGTCGGTCTTGATCACATGACTATAGAGATCATGTGTACCAATTTGCGTGAAATTTTGATAAAATCTGAAAGCTTAATATCCAAAAATGTGTTTTACAGAAGTCGGCCTCCTGGTGGCGCTATAAAAGGCAGATGCCAAAAATGCAGGGCAAAGGTTTTTCCTTGGCCTCTATGGAGTGTACATACAAAGTTTTACACAGATCGGTGCAGTTATAGGTAAAAACACAAATCGGCCTATTATAGCGCCACCATGAGGCTGATTTAAACATTTTCTTCATTTCATTTCTTCCTCGGCCTAGTGGGAATGTGCGTGCAAAATTGCACGGAAATTGCATGCTGTGTTCATGATTTAAGGCATTTTGTTCAAAACGGGCCACTCCTGCAAACTTTAGATGTCAATCTTAGTCAATCAGGATGGAATATGAAAAATCAAACAGGTCGGTCTTGATCACATGACTATAGAGATCATGTGTACCAATTTGCGTGAAATTTTGATAAAATCTGAAAGCTTAATATCCAAAAATGTGTTTTACAGAAGTCGGCCTCCTGGTGGCGCTATAAAAGGCAGATGCCAAAAATGCAGGGCAAAGGTTTTTCCTTGGCCTCTATGGAGTGTACATACAAAGTTTTACACAGATCGGTGCAGTTATAGGTAAAAACACAAATCGGCCTATTATAGCGCCACCATGAGGCTGATTTAAACATTTTCTTCATTTCATTTCTTCCTCGGCCTAGTGGGAATGTGCGTGCAAAATTGCACGGAAATTGCATGCTGTGTTCATGATTTAAGGCATTTTGTTCAAAACTGAGCACTCCTGCAAACTTTGGAAGCCAATTTTAGCCAATCAGGATGGAATATGAAAAATCTGAAAGACGTATTTTTGTTTAATGACTATAGCGATACTGTGTACCTATTTTCAGGATTTTTGGACTAAATCTGTAGGAGTACTGTCCAAAAATGTGTTTTGCACAAATCGGCCTCCTGGTGGCGCTATAAAAGGCCCATGTGAAAAAATTGGGTCAGAGGTTTTGCTCTGGCATCCAGGGAGTGTGTGTGCACAGTTTCGCTGCGATCAAGCCAACGGTGCCAGAGATAAGCTGTTCACAGACACACACACACACACACACACACACACACACACACACACACACACACACACACACACACACACACACACACACACACACGGACGGACGGACGGACGCATAGACGGATTAGAGTGAAAATGGGCCATGTGCACAAAATCGCAACGGACCCCCCCCCCCCCCCCCGGGACACATGCACGCGCGCGCAGCGCGCGTGCATGTGCTTGTGAACCTACTACCTGCAGTCCCGCTTCTTTTGCGGTTATTGCGGTTATATTGGGCGTTTTTGGGTTAATTTATTTCGGTTTTAGGGTTAGGGTTAGTGTATATAATATATATATTTTTTAAAAGCCTATTAAATCCTGCACGTGCACACTGTGCAAAAGCCATAATCCGTCCCTGAAGCACACACAATAGCGCAAGAGCGCAGACTGGCTGCGCACATACACAAAACAGCATGGACATTATTTATCTCTTTGTTCCATTCTTCTATAAAGCACAATAATGTAGTGCATGCTGTGTCAAAACCTAAATATTTGAAAATAACTCAGGCCCAGACAGAAATGAATTGCAGTTGCTGTTTTTAATCTCTAGCAGCCTAGACTTAACAGTCTAACGGAGGCATTAAGCCTAATAGGAGGAGACAGATCAATTGCTTTAAATAAGTGTGATGAAAAGCACAAAAATATAAAACAAAATAAAAGAGGCTAAAACAATTTAACTTAAAATATCGTCACACCTGACCTCACTACAACAAACAGTCTAACGGAGGCATTAAGCCGAATAGGAGGAGACAGATCAATTGCTTTCAATAATTGTGATGAAAAGCACAAAAATAAAATACAAAATAAAATAGGCTAAAACAATTTAACTTAAAATATCGTCACACCTCACTACAACAAAAAACAAGATTTACAGAAATGAATTCCCGTTGTTGTTTTAAACAGTTTTTTAAACTTAAATATCGTCACACACCTCACTACAACAAAACAGTTTTACAGAAAGGACATAGTATTATTGCTTGCGTTTTACAGGAACGAAATCCTATGCCTAAATCAGCCTACAAGCTTTTTTCTGACTTTCTTTGAAGAAAAGTCATGGATGATATCATCAAAATTCAACCCCCGCACAAGTTCTGACTCAATTGCCATGACTGACAGGCTGTTTAAGCGCCTCTGTGTCAGCCTTGTCCTTAATTCACTTTTAATTCTCGCCATCTGGGAAAAGGACCGTTCGCCCTCACAGTTACTGACAGGAAGTGTCAGATACAGTCGCAATGCAATGTATACATTAGGAAATGAAGACTGCATTCCAGAACCTATTATTGTTTTCAGGAGTTTTGATGGAGGCATGACGATACCTTTAGCTTCAGGTCGAATGAAAGATCTGAATTGAATCATTTCATCAGCAAAATCTGATGCTTTTAAATCAGATGGATAGGCAGAAGAAAGCATGTTTGCTTTATCAATTACATCAGTGTCATGTGCTGTCTCTGGAATGAACAGAACCCCAAACAGATCACAAATGTGTTTATATGCCTCAAGTCTGTGGTTAAGACAGCTAACTAACTTATCAATAACCACATTAAATGTTTCTATTTGGAATTTGCTTTTCCCATCAAAAACAACATAATTTGCTCCTCCAGTGTCATCAAAATGTTTCTTTCGCTTTTTGATTCGCTGGGTATCTTGTGCGTACATCTGGCTCACACCTGGAACAGCTAATGCAGCCTGTTCATACTCTGCAAAACGATTTCTTTGCGCCGAAACAAAATCACGGAGAGACCTGAGGAGGCCCACTGCAGTCATGATGTCTATGTCTGATTTTTGAAGACTCAAACTTGTGTAATGGAATCGAGTGAGAATAGAATTCCAGAAATTAGACATAAATGCAGTTTCTAGTTTATCCAATTTTGCACCGAGTGCCCTGGCTTCATCACGGGTTTCTCTATTTTCATCTTCATGATCTGCAGATATGCTCTTGAAAGCTTCTCTAATTTTTGAGTAATTATTCCAAAGAGCTTTTGTGGAATCAGCTCTGCTGCTCCACCGAGTGTTTGATAGAGACTTCAAAGTTAAATCTATACTGATATTTGCGTTCCGAAAAACTCGATCCCACCGATGTGTAGATACAGAGCAGAAAGCGTACATCTTTTGCAGTAAATCAAAATAACTTCCCACCTCTGGACTGCTTGCATCTATGCTGTTTACACCTACTAAATTAAGTGAATGGGCAGCACAAGGCACATAATGTATTAACGGGTTTTTTTGTTTCAAGTGCGCCTGTAGGCCATTGTATCGCCCCGACATATTGCTGGCGTTATCATACGATTGTCCTCGGCAATTAGATAAATCCAACCCAAGCCTGTGCACCATTGCAACCACACAATCAGCCAAACTTCGTCCTGTGTGACTGTGAATTGGCTCAAATGCCAGAAACCTCTCCACTGTATTGCCTTTATTGCTAACGAATCTAAATATAAAGGTTAACTGGTCTACATGGGAGAGATCTGGAGTGGAATCAACAATAATAGAAAAATATTTCGCTTCACGGAGCTCCTCTGCAATAACTTGCCTTGTTCTTTCACCCATTAATTCAATGAACTCCTCACAGATTGTTGATGATAAATACGAGGTACTACCTCTGCCCCTCTGGCCGTGTGTGCTGATGTGTTGGGCCAGAAACGGGTCAAATTGGGCTATCACCTCTAAAAAGCCTAAATAATTTCCATTGTGGGGCGATTCCAGGAGCTCATCATTTCCTCTAAATGCCAGTCCCCTCTCTCCTAAAAACCTAATCACTGCCACAACCCGTTTGAGAACATCCCTCCAATAATTCTTTAAGTCCAAAGCCTGCTTTATTATGGCAGAATCCACTGCCCCAGTGCCCCGCACTCTTTGCATCAATGTTAACATGCAAGCCCTGTGTTTTTGGCCACTTTCGTGTGAATCCAGGCGTGTTGCATGTCGCCAGTCACAGAACCCCTCTGTGAATTGTGTTTTATTCTTCGCAAACAGTTTGCAGGCAAAGCAAAATATATTTCCAGTAGATGGGGAATATAGCAGCCAATCTCGTTCAACTGTTTGTCCATTCGGCATTTTAGTGCACAACATATCATGTGTCAATGAACGGACACGACCACCTAATCCACAGTCTCTTGCCGAGGCAGGGTATTTGGCTCGTCTGTTATGAAATGAAGATGCTCCTCTATCAATGAGAATCGTTTTCACCTATAAAATAAGATGAGATAAGATAAGAAGGAGACCTTAGTTAACCTAATTGATTCTGCAATGAAAATTATTTCGCCAACAAGGAGTACACCCTACAGCAGACAGTTTAAGATTATATTAGCCTACCTTGTCGCTGCTGGTTACATTATTTCTCCAAAGCGCAGGATCCTTCTCATTTTCACACCAGGAGAAATCATCTTCTTCATCCAAGCGGGGCTGGGGACTGGGAGGGGGGAGAGGGTTCTCTCTGTTCTCGCCGGGCTGGTGCTTGCACTGGGCAGTACTGGTGGTCCACCACCACATATTTCAATGCCCCCGCAGTCTCTCTGTGAGCTTGGGCCCGCTGAAACATCCAGATCCATGTCAATTCGAGGCCGCTCCAGGCTGTCAATTTCTGGTCCACCACCACTACTGTCACCGTCTCTAAGTGAACTTGGGCCCCCCGCTGAAGCATCATCCAGATCCAGGTCAATGAGTTCGTCTCCCCGCTCCGACGTAACCTCAGCAGCACCGCTGTTGCTAACGCTAATGTCCCCACCTGAGACTGATGCACCTCCTTCCTCATTATCCTCACACTTTTTATGGAAAAAAGATGAAATGGATGGTGTTTGTTGTACCATAGCAGCATATGCAGCTTCTCTTTGTTTTTTTAATTTGCGTTTTGCAGAACCACTCAGCATTCGTTTCTCCATTGTAAACAATGATTTGATTTCAAATGTCGGTCACCTGTCTATGACGCGTCACGCTCTCATCACGCTTAGCGCAGTACGTGGTTACGTCATCAACGTCATTGCTTATTTTAATCGGATTCGGTTGAAAACATTAAAACATGTCATAATCACACACTACATTTTATAAACTACATTTACTCCAAATATATAAGCTATTTATTTATTTATTGTGATGATAATATACGATAATAATAAAAAAATATATATATATGATATAAAACATTTTAAAAAGCCTATTAAATCCCAGGGCCCCCATTGGCTCAGGGCCCTGTGCACGTGCACACTTTGCCCAAGCCATAATCCGTCCCTGGACGGACGGACGGACGGACGGACGGACAGGGGGTAAAACATACTCTCTCGCCATGCCTTTCGGCCTGGCGGAGACAATTATACAATAGAAAGATTGGGACAGGGAGGGTAAAGGGAGAGTGAGATTGGTAAAGGGACAGAGAGAGAGAGAGAGAGAGAGAGAGAGAGAGAGAGAGAGAGAGAGAGAGAGAGAGAGAGAGAGATAGGAGGAGGAGGGAGAAAGAGGGAGGGAGAGTAAATGAGCTAAAAAGACAAGGTAACTTGGACATGTGTCATAACTCATAACTCTACTGCGATCATCATCACATCACCAAAGAACCCAAAGCTGCAAGAAACTCACAGTGGGTGAAGTTCACATTCACAACAGGTACAGTAATATTTTAACCAAACAGTAAATGTAGCCTTTAATACAAACTAAATAGAATATTATGTCTGCTTAGTAACTTTTTAACAATGCAAATTGGCTAATGCTGCATACAGTAACTCTAACAATTGGCCAACCATAGAAAGAAATTGGCCATGAAAAATACATCACACACATTAATGGGAGATTTCACAAAAATGGGTTGTTTTATCGTTTACTCAGGCTTTTGTGAGCCCCCCAGACAGTTTTAAGTTGCTTGATTCAGTATTTAGATATTTGATATTAATTTTATTAGTTACTTTGTAGATTTGGATTATTATTACACAACATATACCACTTAAGCCCTATATACATTTTGGCCATTTGAAAATAGCCGATCTACAAGCTTACAATGCATTGCGATGCGACGCATTGTAAGCTTGTAGTCTGCTATTTTCAAAAAGATTTTTTATTTTATTTTTATTTTATACATTTGGTATACTTTAAGTACATTTTGATAACAATACTTTCATACTTTTACTCAAGTACATTTAAAATTCCTGACTTTTACTTAGTACTTTTTCTCTTTTACATTGTTTCTGCTCGCAAAGGGGCCAGTAATTAAAACATTACATCTCTACTGTGCTGTTTTTCCTGTGTTTTTCAGGCCATTCCGAATTTCCTCCTGTTTCAACCTTGATAAGGATCCATAACAACGGTCTGGGACCCTGCTGCAATCAGCTGTAAGTAACTGTTAAATACAGTGTAATTATTTGTTAATGTTAGACTAAATGTGTTTCTTAGCTAATTGTTGCTAAACTTCTTTTGGCTAAAGAGGAGCTTTTGTGAGTGAGGGAGAGAGATCAGTGTTTTGTTTTGTTTATATTTTTTTCACATTGTGGACATTATTTTTTCATAAATGGTCTAAAGACGTTTTCAGTGTCAATATCAGTACAGGTGTTTGTAATGGATACTCAGGAATTAATCAGAAATGACATCTTATATCTAACAGTTTTTCTTCCATACAGATAGATACTGAGTCCACCAAAACATTATAATTATTTTATTTTTTTCTGAGCTGAAAATGCAAGTCACACTTCTGCAATGCTCATCCAAATGATAACCGGAAGACTCACCCCAAAACACAACCGCCCCCATTTTTTTCCACTGACCGCTCGCCCCCAACGGTTCTTGTATTCTTGTATTTGTTTTACTGATGTTAAGATTAGGAATAAGGTTAGGTTTAGGCATAGTTTTACTGATGTTAAGATTAGGAATAAGGTTAGGTTTAGGCATAGTTTTACTGAGGTTATGTTTAGGAATAAGGTTAGGTTTAGGCATAGTTTTACTGAGGTTACGTTTAGGAATAAGGCTAGGTTTAGGCATAGTTTTACTGAGGTTATGTTTAGGAATAAGGTTAGGTTTAGGCATAGTTTTACTGATGTTAAGATTAGGAATAAGGTTAGGTTTAGGCATAGTTTTACTGATGTTAAGATTAGGAATAAGGTTAGGTTTAGGCATAGTTTTACTGAGGTTACGTTTAGGAATAAGGCTAGGTTTAGGCATAGTTTTACTGAGGTTATGTTTAGGAATAAGGTTAGGTTTAGGCATAGTTTTACTTTTACGTTTAGGAATACCTGATGGCGACCGTTCCGCGGCGAGCGTGTTTTGGGGCGAGCGTTCTTGTATTCAAAAGACATGCTGTGCTCAGGGGGAAAAAAAACACAGCTCCTTATGCATGCTTGCGTGACTAGCAGATTTGAATACTGCAATAATTTTGACTACATTTCCCTTGTGGGATTGGGGAACGGTCGTCTGTCGGTTAGTCTGTCTGTCTGTCTGCCACTTTTTGAATAGATTTTAAATTCAGTGTACTGGTGTTCCTCAAGTTTACTCAAGTAAAAGTAAAATTACTTAAATGTTCAGTACTTTTACTTCTACTTCACTCCACTACAATTATTTGAAAACTTTAGTTACTAGTTACTCTGTAGATTATGATTATTATTGTTATTTTCAAAGGATTTTCTATATACATTTGAAAACTTGTGAAATGGGACATTCTGCATAATGAATACTTTCCACTTTTGGTACATTTTGACACCAATACTTTTGTACTTTTACTCAAGCAAATTTTTAATTCGGGACTTTTATTTTTTATGGCAGTATTGATACTTTTACTTGAATAAAAAATGTGAGCACTTTTTCCACTGCTCACATCACAACCACTGTGGGGACCTTGAAGGGGAACGGTTTTCTTGTTGAAGGTTAAAATTAAAGGACGACTTCACCCATTTTCAACCTATCTTCATATAATAGGTCCTCACTAATGCTCATGATATAATGGTACAATTCTTTTCTAATCAGTCTGTGTCTCAGAGGAGGGCTGTAGACAGTTCAGAAACCCATCTACCAGTGACATCATCAATGGGGAATCCAAGCTAATAGAAACTGCAGGCTTAGTATTCCTGGAAAGTGGCAATGCAATAATAGATCCCATTGTTTTCGCCTTAATACAAATCTGAATAAAAAAAATGTAATCTTTTTGGGAAAAAAATCCTGCCTAATGATGATGTCACTGGTAGACAGGTTTCTGGACTGTCCACAGCCCTCCTATGAGACAGACCAAGTCGATTTTTTTTTTATCATGAGCATTGATTGATTGATTGATTGATTCATTCATTCATTCATTTATTCATTTATTGATACCTAGTTGACGTCTCTCGTGGAGGTTTGTGGTGTCAAGGATCACGATGGGGAAACTGTTGCAGATCCTGCTAACTTGCATGGCTGGTAAGTACAGTCAGCCATCATGATGATTTAGTCCCAATGTATCGTATATGTAACATCGTACGTCAGCGTACCGTGCTGAGAATAGCAGATTAACAAGCTCACAACGTCATTTGGTCCGCTAAGCATTGTGCTTTTTAAAATGTGCTATTTTTGGGACGTAAATTGGACATAACTCTCTGCACAGACACATGCACAGACATGAACAAAATGTATTTATAAATACTTTTAGCGTGTAATTACACCTGCACACTGTGGTATTTGATAATGTGTTCTTTCAAATATCTTTATTGTGAAGCACAGGATAAAGACATACAGTTATGATTCAAACAATTATGAAGTGCTTCCCTATTTAACTTTTTTCAAAAACAGAGACGTACACACAAAATAAACAGGTACAATGAAATACATATTTTAACACCCCACTCCTTGGTTCATATGTTACAGGCCTTTGTGTTCTCACCTCGAGTGCTTTGCGTGAGTACCACATTAGGGCTGGAGAAATGACCTGTTCTGAAGCTGTGAAGCATGTCAAATCTTTATTATGACACTCCTGCATGTAGGTAAGCTTTCTTTCAGGATGATCATTGTCATGTTTTTATGTTTTTCTTCTTATTCAGTGAGGCTGGTCAATGGTTCAAACTCCTGTTCAGGCAGAGTGGAGGTGTACTACCGTGACAGCTGGGGGACAGTGTGTGATGATGAGTGGGATCTGGATGATGCCCAGGTTGTGTGTAGACAGTTAGGCTGTGGAGAGGCTGTGTCAGCACCAGGGGAAGCCCACTTCGGACAGGGTGTTGGAAACATCTTGTTGGATGATGCCAGGTGTTCAGGCAATGAGTCACAGCTTTCTCAGTGCAGCAGGGGGATTGGAATCCACAACTGTCATCACTATGAAGATGCTGGTGTTGTTTGTTCAGCAGGTAAATATGAATTTTATTGCAATTAATAATTATGTTTATATGCGTGTTGGTGTCAAATGTCAAATTGACTAAAGGTGTCTGGCCGGCGGGCGGACCTCTGACGTCCCACTCATGTCACCATGACTCCATATAAGGAGTTCCCAATGCAGCTACGCCCAATGTTGAGCTCATAGGACTAGATAGTACAATCCCTTAGATTAATCAGCACTAGCCATGGTTCACATGACGCTCGCCTGCCACAAGCGTCATGGAAAACCGAGTTCCTGGTTTTCGATTTACATTAAATGAGTTACATTTACAACACATGTACTCACATGTACATAAAGATTATAAAGATTTCAAATATAAAGTGCTTACCCGCCTGCCATGGATGTTACAAGGCGATCCATAACGTGATAAGTACCCGTATCTCCCGTATTGTTCAATAAAAAGCATTTTAATCTGATCGCCGGCCATTTTCTCCAAATTTTCTCCGATGCTTTCAACTATGCGATACTAATGGTTGGAAGGTGTATTGCACTCTGATACATTACAAAAAATAAAAAAATAAAAAAATATGGCCGGCGATCGGAGTAAAATGCTTTTTATTGAACAATACGGGAGATACGGGTACTTATCGTGGTACGGATCGCCTTGTAACATCCGTGGCACATGGGTAAGCACTATATTTGAAACCTGAACGTTTATGTACATGTGAGAGACAGGTAAAAAAATCGAAAACCAGGAACTCTGGGCTCCATGACTGTCATGGTATGACAGTCATGTTTCAGGGCTAAATCAGCACTTTGTATTGAGTGGGGTAGGGGTAAACGCTTCACTGGGGTCTTCAGGTGAGCACCCTCCTTCATTGGTGTTTTGTTGATAGGCCCACGACACCTCCACAGGGCTCAACGGTGACACTTTTTATCATCATCATCATCATCATCATCATCATCATCATCATCAGCCATTGCTGGAATCAAGTCAATTTGTCTTTTTTGGCTTCAGTTCAAATGTGGTCACTGCCTGTCCACCAGATATACATGCCTCTTGGCATAATAGAAAGATGAATGCATATTGTTCAGTCCATTGCCTATTTTCAGTGTCCACCTTTCTTTTACTGACAAACTTTGAACATTGTATTTTCGAATTACCCTGCTATTCTATACGACTGTCCATCTGTTATATTGGTAAGATGCAATAAATATTAATTTCACTTCAAATTCACTTCATTTGATATAAATGAATTAATATTCATATTTGAACTGCAACGATTCTGTTTTTCTCATGTAAAATCCCTCTCCACAGAGTCCCCTGTCGTCGTCCCCACAGTCTCCACAGAGTCCCTGTCGTCCCCACAGCCGCCACAGAGTCCCCCTGTCGTCCCCACAGTCTCCACAGAGTCCCCTGTCGTCCCCACAGTTTCCACAGAGTCCCCTGTCGTCCCCACAGTCTCCACAGAGTCCCTGACGTCCCCACAGCCGCCACAGAGTCCCCCTGTCGTCCCCACAGTTTCCACAGAGTCCCCTGTCGTCCCCACAGTCTCCACAGAGTCCCCTGTCGTCCCCACAGTCTCCACAGAGTCCCCTGTCGTCCCCACAGCCGCCACAGTGTTGGCCACAGACTCCTTCGTCCCCACAGTCTCCACAGAGTCCCCTGTCGTCCCCACAGTCTCCACAGAGTCCCTGTCGTCCCCACAGCCGCCACATAGTCCCCCTGTCGTCCCCACAGTCTCCACAGAGTCCCCTGTCGTCCCCACAGTCTCCACAGAGTCCCCTGTCGTCCCCACAGTCTCCACAGAGTCCCCTGTCGTCCCCACAGCCACCACAGTGTTGGCCACAGACTCCTTCGTCCCCACAGTCTCCTTAGCGTCCACCATCATCATTCCAACGGCCACCACGGATTCCTTCGTGCCCACAGACCACACAGGGACATCCTTCGTTCCCAGAAAGACTAAGCAGCAGGTGTTGAGACTGAAGCTGAAGGTGACTCGAGGCGCCCCCGCCCCGAGTGAGGCCATCTTGAAGCAGGTGAGAGTCACTGTAGGTTCAAGTCCAAGTAGAACATCACTAGCTGGACCAGAGAGGTCTGTTGAGAAGAATAACAAGGTACCAGCAGTGGTGGAAAGTAACTAGGTACACACACTCAAGTACTGTACTTAAGTACAATTTTCAGGTACTTTTACTTTGCTGGGGTATTTCCGATTTTCCATACTTTTACTTCTACTCCACTACATTTCAGAGGCAAATGTTGTACTTTTTACCCCACTACATTTATTTGAAAACTTAAAGGAGTAGTTCATCCCAAAAATTACTTATTTTCTATCAATTGCACACCCCATGAAGCCTTGAATTCATGGAGATTTTGATGTTTTTGTCGCATTCCAGAGACAAAAAATTGATGACCGGCAGAGTCTCCAGCCAGGAGCCAGTAGGAGGCTCAAATGACCTGCATTTGAGTCTCCTACTGGAGAATCCACCGCTCATCAAATTATTGGCTTAGGAATGCGACAAAACATCTCCATGAATTCAAGGCTTCATGCAGTGTGTAATTAATAGAAACTAAGTATTTTTTGGGGTGAACTACTCCTTTAAGTTACTAGTTGCTTTGTAGATTTGGATTATTATGACAAAACCACTTCATCCCTATACTTCGGCTTTTTGAAAATAGCAGATCTACAAGCTCACAACACGCTGCATCTGAATATATATATATATACATAGCAAAATACCTTTGCCAGAAAACTCTTAGGATTTAGAACAGTGGTTCTGAAAAATAGCAGATGTACAAGCTCACAGCGCGTTTTACATTTTTTTTAAATCGTGAAAGTGTTTTTGAATAATTTTGAATGTTTTAACACAAATCTTCTCTTCTGGGGGACCCTGGCACAAAACATTTTCAGATGGGGGGGTCCGTGGCCAAAATACATAATCATTTTGGGGGTCCTTGGCACTCAGGTCTTAATGGGTTAATGCTGTGATTAGCGTATTCCCTTTTCCTTACAACATGCTCATTGCATAGCTGTTTAATAGTGTTTGAACATTAGAATAGATACTGTTGTTTCTTGTTGGTGTCATTATCCTTAAAATGCAACTTGTTTTCTACAAGAAGACCAGTTTTTATATGATCATTTATTTTACATATTGTGATTACATGATTACAAATGTCATCTAATACTAGGCCTTCATCCAAACAATATTACATTCTATGTTGTAGATTAATATGCCATTTTTTCCGTTTGATTGAATACTTTATTAACAGTTTGCAAAAAGTACAGTTCCATGCAAAAGGATGCTAAAAGGATTAAAACCCAAGAAAGCATTATGGCTTGTTTCCATTGGGGTCCTGTGTATTCAATTCATCAAAACAAAGACAAACAATAATATACAATAACATGCAAAAACATCATATAAATGATTAGTAATAACAAATAAAAAATATGTACAGTGAAATGTGAATGCAGTTGCACAACTTTTTCTAGCATTTAATGGAAAACAATCATGAATAATTATTATGCTAATTGAATGAAATATGGTTGTCTCTTTTAGAGAATTTTTGAGATATTGTAGGAATAAAAAGATGAAAATAACATGTTTTTTTGGTCCTTATTGCAAAGAACTAGACACAATGACAGATAAAATATCTTGACAAAACAAGAAAAACATTAAATCATTTTATACAGTGTATCATCAAACCCATGATAATCCACAAGGGGGTGCCGAAGAATCCGTGTACGTAGCGTTCAATTGATATCCGTTCTCAAATCCCAAAATCGAAAATCGGAAATTGTCCGTTCAGTTTATATCCGTTCTTAAGTCCCAAAATCGAAAATAAGAAATTGGCTTCATCTCATGAATGGAAAACGGAAATTGACCCGTTTTTTAATTTAATTTTTTTGTTAAACACAATTTTTGCCAAGATATCAAGTATTACTTTACAAGCCCGTATCTTGCGTTCAGTCTATTATTCAATGTGAAATCAAAAATCAAAAATCGAAAATTGGCTTGATTTTCAATTTTAGCCTTTCATCTACATGAATGGAAAACGGAAAATTACCTGTTTTTTAATTATCGATCATTCATATGCATTATTATACAAAGTTACGGATAGGGAGGGGGCGGAGCCGAGACTCCACCCCCTCCCTACGCGCCATCTTGGTGAGGTCCGGTTCGGTCCAGCAGCACCGTGTTAGCTCCTATGGTTAGCTCCAGCTAAGTGTAACACTGTAAACAAACACATAGCAGCTACTTTAGCTAGTCACTGCTAGAACATTTTACGCAGATTAAGAGGAAACAATACGAGGAGAAGATTACATTTATCGGTATCGATCCGTATAAGCTTGTTACGAGTGAGTTTAGTGTCAATAAGGATCTTTATCCGCCGGGCCATACATTATCCGGATATTGTATGATTATTATTTAGTGTTTACACGCAGTGCCTACTACACTATGGACCAGTTGATGGCCTACAACAGCCTTGAGGCTCAATCTTATTTGTGCAAGGGTAAGTAAGTTTGTTTTTATTATTTTGTTTTATCGTTTGACAGGTAATGTTGGTGAACTGTAGAAGTGCTGTGCAAGTCTGTGTGTTAGCGTGGCTACTGTTAGCCTTGGATCAAGACTATCGTAGATTTATTTTATCTGAGTCAGACTTGATCAAATACAACTAATATATAGTCTTGATCCAAGGCTAAGCTTTTTTAGCCCTGGCGTTAGTGAGTTCTCTCTAACTTAGAGAGAACTCTAACGCTGGACTAAGCTACTGTGTGCCCAAAAGAAGTCAGACGTAAACAAAGCCCAAATATGGGCCTTATTAATGACCCAAAATAATTCATGAAAGTCGAGTCTGTCCATTGTGGCTGGCATGCAGATAGTCAAGCTTTGTTCTTTGAGAGTTTCATAGGGGGAAAAACACAAGTAAAAAGTACTAGCCTGGTTACCCAGCACTTTTCATACAGTCAGTGGCTGGTCTTACAAGCAGGGTCTTACAAGACTGGGTCAAAATGTACCACAACCAGGGTCGGTAACACCACAGCATTCTAACTAGATATAATTACAATTACGATCAGGGGTCTTCAACGTTTTCAGGCCAAGGACCCCTTGGCTGAGAGCGAGATAAAGCAGGGACCCCCATTATATTGTATAGAATATTTCTTTTTTCATAGATTTCATAGGCAGCTTCATAGACTTGTTCCACAGCACTATCATGTTGGATTCATGTTAATGTGTATTTCCAAACATTTAATCATGCACTTAAACAACACTTATACCTGACCTTTCACTCTGTACTTAGCCTGCTCTTTTCCCCCGCTATACTAAACCACTTTGCCGAAGATAGCAGATCTACAAACGCACAACGCCTTTGGCTAAAGTTCCTCTCAGAATAGGGATACTTGGTTGAAGTGGTTTATGTAAAAATCACACAAAGATTTGGCGGACCCCCTGTAGTAACTCTGAGGACCCCCTAGGGGTCCCGGACCCCCTGTTGAAGACCTCTGCTTTAGATATTATTTGATTTTTTTGTTGCACGCATGCAGTGTTGTCCTATGTAAGCTGAAGACAATAATACCCTAGCGGTCTGTTCTATCACAGTAATATCACTGTTTACTCTATTCTCAGGTGCTGCACTCAGCAACCGAGGGAGAAGCCAACCTCTCCCTGGATCATGGCCCCAGAGCACAGCACACTGGGGCGGTGCTTGACGCACACTGTGACTGCAAGTCTGGACTGTGTGAGGTCTGGTCCCGTGTAGGTGCTGCGCTGCAAGAGTCCAGAGGAAAGACACAGTAGAACCTTACTCTAGGTGCTTGTGGCCCACTTCAGCGACTGAGTCAAAGCGTGGTAACGTGAGTTGTGTATTTTAAATTGAGCATATTGTTCTAATTCATTAGAACCAGGGTCAGTGAAACCACAGCATTTTAACTAGATAATGACAATGCTTTATGTATTATTTGATTGAAGCATGCAGTGTTCTCTTATTTAAGCAGAAGAAAATGATCTAAAAGTTAAATGATATCCTACCGGTCTGTACTATCACAGTAATATTCCCTGTTTATTTTATTCTCAGGTGTTTTTGACCCATCTGCAAGTAATAACCTGAAACACCTCCAAGGAGTCTAATTAAGACCATCTGCACTCCAGGCAGCTCCCAACACAGCGTGTAGCAGCAGGACCTTCGCTACAAGAAGAGTCACTCCAGGCAAGGCAGCATGACGCTGGCCACCAACAGAGCCGTGCCTACTGCTCAAAAGCCCAGCAGTTTGATCAGCGTCACCACCAGCGTCCATCAGATTTTCCTGGAGACTGTGTACTGTACTGGTTGGCAGAGGATTCAACATTGCAGATAGTGTAGGATCTGTCATGGCATGATTAGTCACACTAGCCTTTACAAAAGGGGGAAAAACAGCTATATTAATCTAAACTAATATTATACTTTACTATATGCTATATTATACTACTATATTGTGAACTCTCTATACATACATACTGTATATCTCTACATATCTACTATTTTAATGTGCTTCACCAAAACGAAAAATGTACTAATCTTTGTGCAGTAGTAGCCTCGTGAAGAGGATTCAAGCTCTTAAAAGAGATGACTTCAAGAGCTTGCACTTAAATTGTGAATAAAATGTTTTATTGAATGCCATTATTTGCCTTGCATATTCTGTAATCTGTAGCCTACTATTGATAAATGTCCTACTTGGCTTAAATTAAGCAGTTGTTTTTATGAGTGATGTTTAGATTAGATTTAGTTTCAACTTTATTGTCACTGCACAGAGTACAAGCACTACTGAGACAACAAAATGCAGTTTCGCATCTACAGCTGAGTTACAGTGTGTCATGTCCAAGGAGGAAGAAACTGCAGGAGATTCTTCTTACTGAGAAAGTGGCTGAGAACAAGAGAATCATGTGTTATCACTATAATCAATGCAATGGTTCTCATACTTTTCCATGTCAAGGACCCCCAAATTAATATGTATTAGCCCCATCTGAAAATATTTTGTCCCAGGGACCCCCATACTATGTTTGTGTTGTAAAATGTTTCAAAAACATTCAAATTCTTCTGAAAATAGCCGATCTACAAGCTCACAACACATCACATTGAGACGACTCAGACGAGGAGCATGGAGTTTGGTTATATTTCAAATAGCCAATGTACAGGGAGGTGCTTAAAACAGATGTTGATGCTACGTATATATTAAGGACCCCTGGGGGGTCCCTGAACCCCACGTTGAGAACAATTAGTGTATGTATAATACAGGGCTCTTCAACAGGGGGTCAGGGACCCCTAGGGATCCTCAGAGTTACAGGGGGCCGCCTAATCTTTGTGTATTCTGGAGGGAACTTTAGGGAAAATAGCCGATCTACAAGCTTGTAGATCTGCTATTTATAGGCAATGAGGTTTGGTGTAGATGGGGGGGGGGGGGCAGACCAAGTGAAAGGTCAAGTTTATGGTTTAAGTGATTAAATGTCTGAAAATACAAATGAACATGGATCCAATATAGTGCTGTCAAACCTATGAAGCTAACTATGAAATCTATGAAAAGTTTGAATCTGCCACACAATTGTATACAATATGTAGTGGGGATCTCTGATCATCTCTCAGCTATGGGGTCCTTCGTCTGAAACACCTTGAAGACCCCTGGTATAATATATAAATAGAATGAACTGTAAGTGTAGGTATGAATGTGACATATACAGAACAGTATGAACACTAAACTGGTGTACTGTAAATGTTATGTATTGTACAGTCGGAGGTATACAGTGTGTACATATACCTACAGCTGTTAATCTGTAACATTCACTTTGTGTGTTTGGGATATTTCACCCCCAAAATGACCTTTTCTATGGATTAGTCACCCCATGGAGACTTGAATTGATGGAAAGTAACTAAGTACATGTACTCAAGTACTGTAATTAAGTGCACTTTTGAGGTATTTGTACTTTACTTGAGTATTTCCAATTTCCAATACTTTTACTTCTACTCCACTACATCTCAGAGGTAAATAGTGTACTTTTACTCCACTACAATTATTTGAAAACTTTAGTTACTAGTACTTTGTAGATTTTGATTATTATTACTGAACATACATTAACCACTTCAGCCCTATATACATTTTGGCCATTTGAAAATAGCCGATCTACAAGCTTACAATGCTTCCGATGTGACGCATTGTGAGCTTGTAGATCTGCTATTTTCAAAAGATGTTTATACATTTGAAAACTTGAAATGGGACATTCCAGTACTTTTACTTTTGGTATTTTAAGTACATTTTGATGCCAATACTTTTATACTTTTGAATTGCGGACCTTTACTTGTAACAGAGTATTTCTACATTGCAGTATTGATACTTTTACTTAAGTAAAACATTTGAGTACTTTTTCCACCACTGGGTATATGTTGTACAAACAAAGACATTAACACTATAGATATTGCTGTCTAGAATGTGTACATTATTAATATTGTACCTTCAGGCGTCCTAGCCTACTGTATGTCTTGGCATTTATATTTCACTATGGCACCATCCATACTAGTCCAAACAGTATAGGCCTACAATACATATTAACACATTTCTACCAGTTTATACTGTTCATAATACTGTATCTTAGCTCTTTAATTCCAACCCTTTATTTGTTCGTTATATAATTTAGAATACATCATGTACTATTATACTGTAATACTCATGGCATGACACATAAATCATGATTATCGCATTCTCAACCATTTAAACCCAGTTGGTGTGAATATCCTGTACCCTTCCTATACCCGATTCCTCTTCCAGCGATCCAGAAACAGATGTGTGCCTAGCTACTGTGTACTTGTTACGACCTTATAAGGTGTCTAGAGGCTAAGGAGTAACACATACACAGGTAACGAAAAAGTGTACATTAATATTAGGATCAACCTTAAGTTTACAATGGATAATTAAGCAGATCAGGGAAAGCAACAAACTTCAGGGTGGCCAAAGCCAAAATACCCCAACCCTACCTGAAAAGAAAACAACCTAAACTCCACCAAAACAAAGTTACAGTATAGGCTCCCTAACTAAACAAAACAGGGTCAAAAGGGGGAACAAAATAAATGGCGGCACATCCCTACAAGCTTCCCTTCTCTATTATACTCAGGAAAAAGGTTTGGAATATGATTACGTTTCCTATCTAAGAATAGTCTATACTTTAAACACTAAGTAAATAAAGTTACCTACTTACGCACTAAGCAGGAAAAAGGTATGGCACACAGCCTATAGACTTACAGTAGCAAACACCAGCTAACTAACAGAAAGGGTTCAGCACATGGAGGTGACGGATGGTAAAAAGGCTGATGAGGAGCTTCTCCCAGGCTTTTATGCTGTCTGGGCTGATTGAGGAAGCTGCAGCTTGCTTTTAATGCTCTTCAGGTTGCCCTGGTTGAGCTTAGACTGGTTTTAAATGCAAGCAAAACTAAATTCATGCTGTTCACTAGGGCTAAAACCACCAACCTTAGTAATATAGTCATAACCTCTTCAAGTGGTGCTACAATAGAAAGGGCCACGGAATACAATTACCTTGGCATCTGGCTAGATGAGAAATTGTGTTTTAAATTTCACATTGAAAACCTTGTCTCTATAGAAATAAATCTTGCTTTCCTGCATCCAGTAGGAAAACAATTAGTATGGAGACATTATCTATAGAACTGCTACTCCATCAATTTTAAAGCGCCTCGACACTGTGTACCATTCTGCCCTAAGATGGGTCACTGGTGACAGCTATGGTACCCATCATTGTACACTCTATGGGAACGCAGGCTTATCCTCTCTATCTGAGAGGCGTGATAAGCACTGGTACAGTATGTATTTATTTCTAAAGCCATCTCAGGAATGCTGCCCCCTTATATTTGTTCTATGTTGGATCAGAACCCTATTACATACCAGACCCGCTCAACTGATCTCCTGACACTCAAGGTTCTTTTTGCACAGACAGAGTTAGGCAAGACAGCATTTTCTGTCAGTGCTCCATCTGCCTGGAATGAGCTCCAGAGGCCCTTGAAAATCAAATCACTTCCATCTTTAGGTCATTTCAGGGAAATGACTTCCAACAATTTTGTTCAGGATTGTAACTGCTTTATTTAATTTAATTTTGGTAGATCTGTTCTAGTTCTTTGAGTATTTTAGTTTTTTTTGAGTGATTTCTGTATTCTGATTCATGCATCTTATGTTGCTGTATGTGAATGTCTATTCCTGTTGTTGATTACTGTGTTCTGTTTCTCGGCTACATTGAAAATGAGGGCCTGCCCCTCAACTGTACTCCGAGCTGAAATAAAGGTTATGATGATGATGAGGAATGAGGCCCAGGTGTGTCTCCAGACACCACGCCACTCCTCCAATCTCTACTCCACCCTCCATTACCAAGTAGGGCACTGAAAACACTCAGAGGGTTAAAAACACAATATGAGGCCACATAGGGCCGTAACAGTACTCAATGTATAACTATACATATATATATTACACTGTACTGAAAAATGACACCATTATCGCATTCTCTCAGCCACTGTTCGCTGTGGACACGCCACCTGCTGACTCCTGAAGATCTGATCAGTAAACCCAAACGGAATCTGCAGTTTTTTTTCTGTTTTTCAGTGGTGATTCAGGACGAAAATCTGTGGGATTCTGCGGGGTGACTTTTTAAGGTTTTAGACAGTTATCCAGTACTATAATCAATGTGTTTGGAGCAAGAATAACAACCCTAAACATGCTAAATAAATCTTAAAGTACCACAAAGTAAGATCCATTAGTCAAACCTTTGATTTTGTCATTTTTTATTCAATACTAATTCACTCCTTCATGAACATTCTTTAGTACATATTCAATTCAAATAACAAATGTGCAATAAAATGTAAATTTGCCACTGAAATGCATTGGGAACAGGTAGATTAAACATTAATCTAAGAAAACAATAATTTACCAATGGGTCCAACATGAACATACATAAATTCATTCTCTAAATAATGTAATAAATACATAAATAAGTATAGTGCAAATGCGAGAACTGATATTTTTTTAGAACAATTTAAATAAAAAGAATTTATAATTAAACCACAGATGTTTGTTTTTTCTGTATGTATGCAAGTCTGTACATTGGAAAGGAACAGTTTACTTTAACTACTTACACTCTCTATTCTAAGACAAATAGACCTGAGTTGCAACTGTACTTTCCTTTACACGAATTCTCTCTCATAAAAATAGCCGATCTACAAGCTCACATCGCGCCGCATTGTGACACGTTGTGAGCTTGTAGATCTGCTATTTTTGGCTAATGTTATCCCCAGAATATGGATGCTGGATTTTCTTTTTTTTAATTAAAAGGAGGGGAAAAAAGAACATTTTACATAATCGTTAAACATACATTAATTAATTCGTTCAATAAATAAATTTGGAACAAATACATACAACAGATATAGTGCTTGTTCAAGAGAGGATACAAAGCACTTCCGGAACATTAAATAATCATTGAAAAACAGATGATTGTTTTTTTCTGCAAGTCTATGCATTTGAAAAGAACAACTTTAACATTCTATACAAGACAAGGCAACATTTAACAACCATTAAAGCGTGAGTGAGTCAGTCAGTCAGTCAGTCAGTCAGTCAGTCAGTCAGTCAGTCAGCCTGAGGCTTTCAGCCAGGCATTCTGAGTCAGTCAGTCAGTCAGTCTGTGGCTTTCAGTCAGGCAGTCAGTCAGCCAGCCAGCCAGATAGCCAGCCTCTGGCTTTCAGTCAGTCAGTGGGGGTTATTCTGCCGACAGTTGAATTTGGCAATAAGCATCATTGTAATGTTGTGTTCAGTCAGGCTCCGTCGGTACTGTGTAAGCAGCATAGTGTAATGTGAGAAAAGACTCAACATCCACTGAGGTAGCGGGGTGATGGAGGTACAATGATGCTAGTGGGGCAAGAGTGGGCATTCTGTCCTCCCTGGCAGCCCACCACTCCACAGGACTGACATACTCAGCATCACTCTAGTCCATGTGGACGTAACGATGTCATTCCTCAGCTGACACAGGGGTAAGGGCAGGGGCCACCTGGACATAGTCCTGAATGTTCTTTCTTAGACCAGCCAATTGCTTGGTAAAACACTGGGAGGGCTTTGAAGAGATCCATGCTGGGGTGTCTCTCCATCACAGCCTGCAGCTTTGCAGAGCAGTTAGCCATGGTCTTCTGGAAGAGCTGAGAGTAGGCATCATGCTCATTCTCATCCAGCTCCCCCAGCTGCTCTTTGGTCCCAGGATGCCAGTCTTCAGCCCCTGCACTGCAGCCGTATTCAAACATGTAGAGGTTGTCAAGTTGACCATGGATAGTGGCAGCAGAAGGGTTGGATGTCTCCTGTTGAGGAGATGTGCCAGACATGTGATGTGTCTGGAGTTGGGGAACAGGCCATGAAGAATGATGTTGAAGGCTTTCTTCATGTAGCTTGCTGAGTCTGTGACAAAAGCCCACACGTCACTGAGGTTGATGTTGTAGCTGTTGAGGCAAGAGATGACTGCCTGTGACACAGTGTTGAAGTTGACTCTCTCAAGGAACACAATATCTGATGTCAGAGATGGCTCGCCAACGGGTTGCAGAAGAATTCCGAGGACACAGCGACCACAGGCATCTGTTGTCTCATCTAATAAAACATAGATGGCCTTTCACTCCACCGCACTCTTGATATCCTCCACATACTGAGGTAACAGCTCTAGCAGGTAGTCTGAGCGGAAGTGGGACAGAGCTGGAAGGGATCCTCCCTGCTTTGCAGCCAGTGTGGGAGCTTTCTCAAGGGGAATATCTGCCTCAACCAGTCTTAGTAAAACTCCAGCACAAACTCCTTCCTCTCAGCAGTAGATGGGGTCTTGGAGAGGCAGGCAGCCAGAGTTTGAGTCCTCGATCGTACTGGAAAACAAAGAAAGGTTCGATAATGTAAAATAAACACAGTATCATTGTACAGAAAATCAAATAATAATGCAAACCTACTGTAAGCTCACATATACAAGCCCCTCACAAATATCTGCCTTTCAGGTGTGTATTGTTGAGTGCTGGTCACAATGAAGCGCCTCTACCTCACTAATAACATAATACAGCTTTATTTTCTTTACAATTATCATACTAAACACATTACTGTCAATAGTAAGAACTGCAGTAGTGCACACATGAACCAAACTTCTCTGTCTTCATATTTGATTAAATGTTCTCACTACTCACAAAAATGTACATTACAGGTTGAGCATAATCATCCTGGCTGCTAGACTAGGTATATGTAACAAAACAAAGCAAACTGAAAACGAGTATTTTTGTAACCATCACTGGTTACAAAAAACATTCTCAATAGTCTTAGACTATTGAGAAGCAGTTGCAGTTGGGGAACAGGCCATGACCAGGGGTCTTCAAGAGGGGGTCCGGGATCCCTAGGGGATCCTCAGTGTTACTACAGAGGGGCCCAAATCTTTGCGTTACATTAACCACTTCAACCCTAGCATCCCTATTCTGAGGGGAACATTAGCAGAAAATAGCAGATCTACAAGCTCACAATGCACAACTTAACATGAATCCAACACATTAGTGCTGTCAAACAAGTCTAT
Organism: Gymnoscopelus microlampas; assembly: GCF_963454915.1. NCBI lineage: Eukaryota > Metazoa > Chordata > Actinopteri > Myctophiformes > Myctophidae > Gymnoscopelus > Gymnoscopelus microlampas. The sequence continues at coordinate 44,485,573 of NC_139956.1, read as the reverse complement.
GAAGCTGTCTATGAAATATATGAAGATGTTTAACGTGCAACACAATTTTATACAATATGCAGTGAGGGGGTCCCTGCTTCATCTCTTAAGAGGTCCTTGGCCTGGAAAACATTGAAGACCCCTGGTCTACTATTCTCCTCTATGGGCTATATTTCTTAAGATAAGCACTAAAGCCGATTTACATAAAATAAAACTATTGTTTCTCTTTATAACGCTGCAGCTGTCGTCCCTCTGCCTTGCCTGGCCAGTGTTGCAAAAAATAAATAAAGTAATTTCATCAACTTACCAGTGAGCGTGGGTCTGAACACCGAGATAATATGAATGGAGCTGGACGGAGCAGCAGAGTGATTGGAAGATTGCTTTGCGGCGATATCAAAGCGTGACGTTACGACCTCACCAAGATGGCGCGTAGCGAGGGGGTGGAGACTCGGCTCCGCCCCCTCCCTATCCGTAACTTTGTATAATAATGCATATGAATGATCGATAATTAAAAAACAGGTAATTTTCCGTTTTCCATTCATGTAGATGAAAGGCTAGAATTGAAAATCAAGCCAATTTTCGATTTTTGATTCTGGATTTCACATTGAATAATAGACTGAACGCAAGATACGGGCTTATAAAGTAATACTTGATATCTTGGCAAAAATTGTGTTTAACAAAAAAATAAAGTTAAAAAACGGGTCAATTTCCGTTTTCCATTCATGAGATGAAGCCAATTTCTTATTGTCGATTTTGGGACTTAAGAACGGATATAAACTGAACGGACAATTTCCGATTTTTGATTTTGGGATTTTATTTTGAAAATCAACTGAACGCTACGTACACGGATTCCGAAGTATCTGAGTATTGAATATACCCAGAGCTGATACAGTTTTAAAAAGAAAGCCATGGCCCTGTTTTTGACCTTCACAGGTTCAGGGCTACTTTATCAAAGATTCTTAAAACTGAAGCTTGGTCAATGATGAGGCCATTTCTTTTTAAACGTAAATCACTGAATAAAAAAACAGAAAACACTGGCAATCGTGTTTCCTTCAGTATGGGAATCTACCAGCAACAGCCAACATCCTGTGACATTTGTATAAACCTTTTGCATATTATCTGACTACATTATGCTTGTTACTTTTATTTTATTTTTTTTACATTTCTTTTGTAAATGAATTTATTTTTTTAATGAAATGCTAATTGTTTCATTTTATCAGAGGGACATCATCCAATTGGTTTTAAGCTCACAACACGTCATATTGTGTGACACGTTGTGCGCTTTTAGTTCTGCTATATTTGAAGAGGCAGCCCTTGATCTTCAGTATAGTGGATGCCACCAAAATGCACCTGAGGCACATTATTCAATTAAAACAATAACCCCAAAGACATGAACTGTCATCACAACTTCATTGCCAACATTATATATGATGTTGGGAGTATAAAAGTTAAATATTTCAATAGGGTATACATGTTATGTGGGGGTGGGCTTGGTGGAGGTACCTCTGTGGCCTGCTGACAGTGTGCACAAGAAACATGTTTCTAATCGTGGCCCAGACAGATTTACCCTCTTATAGAAGGTTAGAGTAAGGATAAGGATAATTCCTTTTAACAGGTCGTTCATGAAAGTCCTTGCGGTCTTGTTTCCAATGAGAACCTGTGAGCAATTAGGGGTTAAGAGTCTTGCTCAGGGACAAATTTCATTTCATCGACACATATGCTGGCCTGGCCTGGAATCGGACCTGGGGCAACCAGGGCCTCTGGCTCCCTAGGCGGGCTCACTGTCAGGCAGAGCCACACTGTAAAAAAAGAAATAGTCTGATAACTGGTACTGACTGATGTTGTTTAAACCAGTGGTTCTCACACAATTTCATGTCAAGGACCCCCAAAATTGAAATATATTTGTCCCTATCTAAAAATATTTTGTGCCAGGGACCCCCTCACCAGATTTGTGTAGTTAAAATGTTTAAAAAAATAGAAAAAATCTGTCACTTAAAAAAAAAAACACTTAAGAAAAATTGCAGATCTAAAAATATGGCTCAATGATGGAGCAGCTTCGTTTCGGCAAACGGAATTCACAAGATATATTCCCGAAAAGCCATTTCTGTCATTGCTCGACAAGACCTGAATGCAATCTAGATCACTGTTGTATGTGGGTCGCAGACCAATTTTTATGGGTCGCGAGTAAACACTCCATTGCTTTTTTATTTCCTACATTTTGCTTTTAATTATTTGTATTTCAAAAGATTATCAAAAAATCCCCAAAAATGCACAACTTTTTAAAGTTAAAAACACATTCAAAGGTTTAAAAAATAAAATAAAATAAAAAATCCATTAATTAGACAACAAATACTTTTAAGTAGTGAAAATAGCCGATCTACAAGCTCACAACACGTCGCATTGCAACGTGTTGTCAGGGGTCTCCCGGGACCCAAACTAGTGAAAATAGCCGATCTGCAAGCTCACAACACGTCGCCGAGGTGTTGTGAGCTTGCAGATCGGCTATTTTCACTAGTTTGGGTCCCGGGGAGACCCCTGATGTAGATGTTCTGCTGCTGCTGGATCTTTTCACCCATTCCACTTCTCTCGCATACTGATTGATGGTCACTATGGCTCGTTCCCACCCAAAATGTTTTATTTTATTATTCATATTATTGGATATTTGGTGCTGTTTCTGTGATTTTGTCAGAATAAAATACAGAAATAAAAAAAAAGATCACAGGGAACGGAGTGGCTCCCATGTGGATGTAGGTCAGAGTCTGTCTGTCTCCTCCTCCTCTGGTTTGAGGCCTTCACTTTCTGGCCCAGAGGTCAAGAAAGAACACTTGAATAGGCTCTATGCACAGCAGCCATATTGGGAATGAATTGGGGCCCTTCCTTACTTCCTTCACAGGTGTTACCAATGATACTAATAATTAAGGCTCTGTTCCATTTAGTGTGGCATAGTGGTTGTCTTATTTTCAAGGACCCCCATAACTCTGAGAGGGTACAAATGGAACCAAATGGACCCGTAAGGGTCCATTTGGTTTCATTTGTACCCTCTCAGAGTTAAACACCCACCATAAGGGGCCATTTGGGAACCAAAATGGAGTGTTTCTAGTGAGCCAACATGCATGATATCAGCACCCTGACCAGAATGGAACAAAGCCTTCATTAGTATGATTGGTAACACCTGTGAAGGAAGTAAGAAGCCCAATTTCTTTCCAATATGGCTGCTGTGCATAGAGCCTATTGAATCAGCAGGCGGTTCGATGGCTTTGGGTTTTGTCCAGTACCTGATAAGATTGTGTGGCTGCCTCTGAACTTCATCTCCTCCTCCTGCAGCTCCTGCCTACACCTCCTCTCTCTGGCTTTGACCTGTTCGTTCTTTCTTTTCTTGCCTCAATGTTTTGACGATGACAAGCCGTTGAGCAAGATAAGCGATAGGGCCATAGGGGTCCTCCTTGGGCAGCTCGGCAAGTCCCTCAGCAACACATGTTCCGAGATACTTTTTGTAAAGTACTCTTTCGAGTTCCTGACAATTTAACCTTTGAGAGACGACAATCCGGCTCTCATGATCTCATCCACTAGCAAGATGTTGGTAGCGATTACGGTGCACGAGTGGAGGAGCTGTCTCTTGACGTTGTAGTTGTCCCACACGCCCGCCTCCCCCGAAACCATGGGCTCGCCCGTGTCAAGGTCGACCCCCACCAGCTGCCCCGACTCTTTGTGCTCGATCTGCAGCTTGACCAGGGTCTCCTGCGGGTCGTAGCCTGCGTTCTGGGCCAGCACCTTAGGGATGACCAGGAGAGCTTCGGCGAAGGCTTGGACACCGAGCTGGGCCCTGCCCTTCACCTTGGGCTTGTGAGCCACCAGAGCATCTGCCACTGCCACCTCGAACGCACCTGCCCCCGGCACCACACTGCCGTCTTCCATGGCGTTCTTGACCGCCCGCAGGCCGTCCCGGACGGCGTCTTTGATCTGCGTGAGGGTGTGTGTGTCGGGTCCCTTCACCAGCAGCGTCACAGAGCGAGGGTTCCTGCAATCCTCGAGGAATGTGTACTTCTCCTCTCCCAGCGTTTGCTCGTACACCAGCCCGGCGTGTCCCAAGCAGTCCGGCGACAGGTCATCCAAAGAGTTCATAGGAAGGCCACCACAAGCCAGAGTGAGACGTTCCATGTTCCTCCTCTTGGCCCTGCGCAGAGCCACGATGCCTGCCTTAGAGAGGGTGTCCAGGGAGTTTGGGTCGATGCCCTTCTGGTTGATGACGACAAAGCCCTTGTCCCCGTCAGGACAGACGGCGTTCTTCAGGGCGATGATCTTCTGCACGCGGTCGTCGATGAACCTCCTCTCGGCGGCCACCAGCTTCTCCCTCTCCACTGCGCTGTTGTAGAAGAAGCCGGAGTTAACCTCCGTCTTCTCGTACTCCAGGGAGACGTTGCAGGTCAGTATGTAGGCGTCCTCCACCCTCTTCTTCATGTTCGGGTGCCTGGCGCCGTGGTCCAAGACCAGACCCCTGACCAGCTGTGTGTCGTTGTCCGTCTTGTGCTTCATGTCCACGATCTCCACCATAAACAGGTCGATGGGCTCGTTGGGTTTGGTGATGGCCAGCACGGCGTCTACGACAGCCTCGGTAAGGAGATCTGCCAGCTCTGCGTGGACCTTGGTTCTCAGGGAGGTGCGCGCCACAGTGATGAGGGTCTCCCTGTCCATTTCCTTGGTCACCTTCAGCTCCTCCAGGACCGCGAGGGCCTTTTCCTTCGCGGCCTCGAAGCCCTCGGCGATGATCCTGGGATGGAGGCCCTCCGACACGAACACGTCGGCCTGTTTCAGGAGCTCGCCGATGAGGAGAACGGTAGAGGTGGTCCCGTCACCCGTGACGTCGTCCTGCGCCGTGGCCACTTTGGCGATGAGCGACGCCGTGGGATGCTTGATCTGCATCTCTTGCAACAAGACGTTGCCGTCTTTGGTTAACTTTATGTCTCCAGAACCTGACACAAGCATCTTCAAGGTTCCTTTGGGTCCCAGGTTACTTTTCAGCACATCCTGAAGTCCACGGGCAGCGCTGATGTTCACAGCCAGGGCATCCTGCGCCCTGGCCACCTCCGCCTTTGGGTTTAGAGCTTTTACTGCAGTCATGGTGTCACAAAAGTGTTATGTCAATCCTATGTATTGTCCTTTTGTCTCTGACTGCTTCTTTCCTGTCTTTCTCTTTAACTTGTCATAAAAATGCATTTTTACAACACCTTAAATAGACCAAATGAGCTCTTGTCTGACATCACACAACACAAACAAAGAATTCAGATTTGCGCATGTGTGTCCTGAAACCGCCGTTATATGCCAATGACAATTCCGACGCTGCTTTCAAGGTTAAACAGTTCCAAGGCTAACTCCAGACTAGCACCTAACACTGATAGTGGTTCATCACTTCCAACGGTTCCCTGCCAACCTGGAGCAATTTCTCTGCTGTTCTTTTTTGCACTGAATGAAAAAATCTGTTTGGATTCATTAATCCAAACTTAAGTGGGCCAGAGTGTGTGCAGAGTGGCCCTCATTTATCAACGCGGTGCAGACCAAATAATGGGCGTACGGCGAGATCACCGCAACTTTCGGTCGAGACCAGTTGTTGACGTTGGCTGTGCCCGTTTATTGCATTCTAGACCTGCGGAGCAGCATTGTCTGACTGTCTGACGGGTGCAATACGTTAGTCCGACAGCGCATTCCTCCGACAGCGCATGCCTCCGACGTTTCCAATACTAACCCTATACCAAACCCGAACCCTAACCCTAACCGCACGCGGATGCCACATAGTCGGAGAAATGGGATGTCGGATTATCGTATGCCTCCCCTGTCTGACAGGCATCTGGACGGGAGGCATGCGATAATCCGACAGACCTTTTCAGACCGTGCGGTTAGGGTTAGGGTGCGGGTTTGGTTCGGGTTTAGTATTGAAACGTCGGAGCGCTGCGCTGTCGGAGGAATGCGCTGTCGGACTAACGTACTGCACCCCATCTGGACACATATATCCAGGGGTGCACATAACTGGTGCGCAGGTGCGCATGCGCACCTACGCATGCATGCTGCGCTGCACATCAGACGAAGGGAAGCGCTTTTGCGCACCAACAGCGAGGACCGCTGGGACAGGAATTTACTTCCTGAAGCCACGCTCACACAATCACGCTAAAGCAGTCGTCGGCCCCATACACAGCCATTAGTCGGAGGGGGAGGGGACGCATGCTTCACGTGATTGTGTGAGTGTGTCCTCGAATCCTGACACAGTCAGTCGCCTGTGTTACAGGCACTCATCACCGATGATGAACGAACCGTGATGGTGCGAAATATGCCGTGAACGTCCCAATCTGGCTGATAAAATCAGCGCAGCACAGGGCACCAACCTTTGGGGGGCACCAAACGGCGTGAAGAAAAAAGAAACAGCGAAAAACGGCGGAATTTAGAAGCAGGGTGCTACGACATTGAAACCGTTCCCCCCAAAGAGTTTTATTCACATGAATGGAGTGAAAGACTTTAGATTTTGATTATAAGAAACATGAAACATGTGAAACATGACTTACAGAGATAGAGTGGTGCTCCAATGCTGATGAGAGCTAGAACAGCAGACAAGATCTCCTGAATATTGTAAAAGGAAAAAATGTAAGAAAGAATTATGGTATTAATATATGATATGTATTGGTTATTCTTTTGTTTTTTTTTATATATATATATATACATTTTCTTTTGAGTACAAGGTACAACATGCTTCATGGCAATTCAAAACCATAGACAAACAAATCAAGGAGGGACAAGGGATTGGTTTCTAAATACAAGCTCATGTTAACTTATTAATCAAAGTAATCGACAGACCACGACACGTTTTCAATTAAGATGAGATTGTTTATTACTCAGCCATGCAAAGCATTTAAACAGAACAGAAGTTCCCTCCGCAGGTTAGCTAAGGATCATAACACAATTTCAGGTTGTATTTATACAGAAAAGTAAAGGTCAATCACATGATAATTAAATACACCCCCTTATTGTAAACAGAGAAGAGGGAACACATCTGAGAGGTTTGACCTATTAAACCATCGTTACTGTCCTATTACAAGATGAGAAGATGTCAGAAGGAGTAATAGCTAGTCAGGGAAACACTAACACATAGTGCCAGTTCTTTCTAACGGTAGCCCATTCTTTTGGCTGGCTTTTACTTGTTGTCCTGGCATTGATCTGCTATCTGCTGACTGACTCTATGTTCCAATATAGATTCTGCTGTGTCACAGCACACAAGTCATGCACATAACTAGTCAGGCTAGTTACTCTGGCCCTTGCTCTTACTATCCTGTATATTGTTGTAAAATATCAGATAATGCATATATAATTAATATCTATTAACACTCACAATGTGTGAGCTTGTTTATTAGCTACTATGTATATAAGTTTAAAGTGCTCATGTAGCATATTCCCTTCTTTTGGGCTTGTTTTGGTAGACCCTGCTTATTTCTCTCACAAAATCTGGCAACAGTGCTTGACACACTGTTTGGGGACTAACCACTGGTTTACATACGCTACTTTATATAGTGTGTAAAGTAACGTACATCCTCACTTGGTCTCTTTATTGGTTTTAATAACAGTTTTAGGAAATGCAGATAAACATTATATTACTGCTCATTGGTGGGAAATGTAAACAATAGATATATTTTATAATCAAATAGCCGATCTACAAACTCACAACGCCTAGCACTGGGGCACGTTGTGAGCTTGTAGATCTGTTACTTTTGCTATTAAAAAAATGTACCTCCCTCCATACCCCAAGTGATTATTTTTTTTATTAAAATAAATTAGGTTATTAGTATTATTGATTAAATCGATTCACCCCTAAACAATGCCCAGGCAGGTAAGATGTGAGAGGGTTATCCCATCGTTGATGTTCTATATCTATAGTTTTAGTAATGTTTCTTACCAGACCGCAGTATCTGCTGTGGATCTTTCTGCTGAACTATAGGCCTCATGGTCACATAGACATCATGGTCACCGACCCGCTCTTGGAGCTCAATGTTTTCACATAGTCCAGCCACAGCCATTTCTACATTTATGATTTTAATTCTTCTTGCAGGTATCTGACATGTTCCACCTCTTCACAACACACTGAACGATTGAGAAGTGTGGTCTTTCTTTTATTTCTGTTCTGCTCTTCCTCTTTTGTTTTTGGTACGTTCTGCCATCACATTTAAAATAACCTGTGACGTAAAGGAGCAGCATCCTGTGTTAAACGTTCTCAGAAACAATGACATGACATTCTGAGTGCTGCTGAAAATGATCCTATTTACAGGCCAACTGAAATGGATGGTGTACTCAAAATGATATACGTGTATGGTCTAATAGTGTATGCAAAGTCCTTTTACTTCTACTGCAGGCTAAATGTTTGTTTCAAGTCTCCCATACTTAAGGGACAGTGGAATGATTATTGTCTCTGCCAGGCCGAAAGGCACCCTGTCCGTGTGTCCGTCCCTCTGTCTGTGAGCAGCTAATCTCCGGTCGTGTGCACACAGAGGTGTGCTGTAGATTTTTGAGCTAGTGGAGCTGTTTTGTAATGACGTCACGTGCACATGCACCCACACGTCACCTTGCTAAACTAATGGCCTAAGTCATATTAAAATAATCAGACAACTTTGTCTTTACTTGAATGACATGGATAACCTCGTTAGAGTGTCTGGTGCAACTCTCGTTCTTGGGTCCTCAGCTAAGCCAGTGGTTCTCAACCTGGGGGTCGCGACGCCAGATTTTTTGGTGAATTTGATTTTTTTTTTTTTTTAACAAAATATTTTTTTATGTTATCATTAATTCATGTTTTATCAGTTAATTTACTAAATTTACCCCACTTTTTGCAAAAATGTTTTGATAATAAACAATTATCAAACAACCTATTACAATTAAATAACCTTTGCGCGCGCGAACGGGACCGCGCGCATGCACGCGGGGGGTCGCGAGAAATAATATCATTATTTTGGGGGTCACGGCCTGAAAAGGTTGAGAACCCTTGAGCTAAGCGATGGGATCTCAGCCAAGTTATCACATAATCTGTAGGGTCCCAGTCATAGGTGGCCCATGTAACTTGATGAACATCACAGCTGATACCTGTTGTAACTTGATGAACATCACAGCTGATACCTGTTGTAACTTGATGAACATCAAAGCTGATACCTGTCTAACGTTTTTACGGATTGGGGTGATGATTAAATTCATCTGGCTGAATCCCCATTCGCACTCTGCTGTGCAGAGACCAATTGTCTCTCATTGTGAGAGGAATGTAACACATTAAATTCCATGGCTTCTCTCCAGTAGCCTAATGTTATGCAAAGCGGCCAGGTAGAGGGCTATAGACGGGTTTCCTGTTTGTAAACATGAGAGGATGCTGCGCACGCAAGAGAGGGATTTGCATGCAATTTCTAAAGTGAGCCTATAGAGGGCGCTATTACCCGCAGCAGCTCTGGTCAAATGTCCATTCATAAAAGAAATGGTCTTCACCGGGTTTAATGAAAGTAGATTAAATTATGCAGTTTGTAATATCTTGTTTACTCAATAAAAGTGATTTGTCGGAAGTTGGATCTGTTTGTCCTTTATTTATTATGCCTATAATAGCAGCATTATGCCTATCTAACTCCCGAACACAACATCAGAGTGAACGACGCTTCCGGGTTCGTTCTACCCCAAGCATGCGCAGATTGCGCATTCTGCTCTGTGTTGACGTCGCGCGGAAACCCGTCTATTGTTCTAGGCATTGGCGGCGAGTTGATGGCTCTCTCGCGGGCCCGCACGTGCAGCTTCAGAGCTATGGACCTGCGCACCACTATGCTCCACCGGCAGCACCCCCCTTCAAACACACACACACACACACACACACACACGCGCGCGCACGCACACGCACACGCACACGCACACGCACACACACACAGGGTGACAGGGATTTTCCTGGGGTGACAGGGCTTTCTCTGTGGCTGCCCCCTCGGGAATGCACTCCCCAAACATATCCGAGACGCCCCCTCCCTCCCTACCTTCAAAACCGCTTTGCAGAGTTGACTTTGATTTCAACTCTTGTTTTTAGTGTTTTATTGCTTTTAGTACTGATCTTATTTGCATATCTCAGTATGTTTCCCCTAATAAAGTTCTCCCCCCCTGGCCCCCTCACACACAGTAAAGTGACTTTGAGTTCTTAAAAAAGCACTGTAAATTCCAGATATTATTATCGAATTCGACTGGCCATTAACCATTTGTCTACAATATAAACCCGTATATTCTATGACCTGTATAATGTTCACTGTATAGCAGGTGCACTTTGAAAGCAGTGCAGGGGAACCTAATGCTTAAATTGTCACTTGCCCAATAGCTGATCTACAAGCTCATAACGCATATGAGATGCATTGTGAGCTTATAGATAGTAATAACATTACAATAGGTATGTCTGACTGATATAGTCTATATCAGTGGTTCTCAAAGTGGGGTCCGGGGACACCCAGGGGTCCTTGAGAAAGTTCCAGGGGTCCCCAACAAAATGAGTGAATATAGCATCACAATCGGTGTAACCACTTAAACCCTATATTGTACATCGGCTATTTGAATATAGCCAATCTACAAGCTCACAATGCACCATGAGCTTATAGATCAAACATTTTAACACAAATCTTTTATGGGGGTCCCTGGCACAAAATATTTTCAGATGGGGGTCTTGAGAACCACTGGTCTTAAAATAAACTGTTTCCTTGAGGTATTCAAAACAGTGTGTGGGATCATTTATTTTCTATAAACCTGTTCCTTTTCAAAAGGTAATCTAATCCAGGTGATCAAACCAGGGGTAGGGCCCATGATTCTCTCTATCCCTTTTTCAGGCTCTTGGACAATGTTGCAGTAGTACCATGTAAATAGCTGGCAATTGACCAAATGTTGTACACTTTAAATGTTATGTTAATAAAAATGAACTGAACTGATCGCTTCAAATGTGACTTATTTCCAAACAGTACTCATGCTTCTTTCTGTGAATTTCTGTCAAGTCAAATCATGTTACAGAGAGATGGAAAGAGGAAGAACAATCCTTTGACAGAATTCTTCACAAATGACTGGCTTACATTTGGCTATCTGCCGTGCCAACAAAAGACTATTGATATTGCACTGTAGTTAAATCAAGTGTAGTAACCTTCTTCTTCTCTTCTTCTTCTTTCGTGTATCGTCATCAAATGTCCAGCTTTGTGTCGTGTAGCCATGCCCTTGTCTCAGGTCCCACTCGGAAGAGGCCCTCCTGCCAATCGTGTTCCTGGGCTTTCCTTGCTAGGGCGAGGGTGGCAGCCTCTCGCCGTAGGCTGGCTGGCACAATTCCTGCTAGGACTGGCAGGTAGAACACAGGGGTGGGTTTCAGGCAGCCAGTTATGATCCTAAGGGCGTTGTTAATGGCCGCATCCACCTTCTTGGTGTGTGGGCTTCTGCTCCATGTTGGGGCACAGTACTCGGCAGCAGAAAAGACGAGGGCTTGTGTGGAGATACGTAATACCTTTGCGGAGGCACCCCAGGTCGTACCAGCGAGGCGACGGATGAGTGAGACCCTTGAGGTTACTTTGGCCCTCACTTCCTCGAGGTGTTGTTTATATGACAAGGTCCTGTCCAGGCGTACGCCAAGGTACTTTGGGGCCTGTTGGAACTCCAGGGGTTTGCTGTTCACGGAAATCTCCAAATCCCTTGTCGCTTCCTTGTTGCAGAGGTGGAATACTGCGGACACCGTCTTCCCAATGCTGAGCTGCAGGCGCCAGCTGCGAAGGTAGGCAGCCAAGATGCCCATGTCCTGGTTTAGGCCCTCTTCCACCGCCTTCCATGTTGGTTGTTGCAGCATGATGGCTAGGTCGTCTGCGTACCCGTACCTTCTGGATGTTGTTGCAGGTAGGTCAAGGATTTATATATTGAAGAGCATTGGTGAAAGAACAGACCCTTGTGGCACCCCGTTTCTCAGCCTCCTGAGCCTGCAACGCTGGCCGTCACTGTTCTGGAGGATGAAGCTGCGGTTTGACAGCATCTCCATGATGAAATTGACCATATGACGGTCCTGGATGCTTCTCAGCAGCTTCAAGTGGAGTCCGCTGTGCCACACGGTGTCATAGGCGGCGGTCAGGTCCAGTAGTACAACCCCTGCTTTTGCTTTGGCCTGGAAGCTGTCCTCAAGGTCTTGCGTGAGCAAGGTTACTTGGTCCACCGTTGACCTGCCCCGACGGAAACCAGCCTGTTCCCTTGGAAGTTGTGAGTCTACTACAGGTTCAATGCGGCTGTGTATCATCCTCTCCAAGATTTTAAAAGGGACGCAGAGCAGCAAGATTGGCCTGTAGGCCTTGGGGTCATCCGGGGGTTTGTTGGGTTTCAACCATAGACTGTCAAAAATGAATGGACAAAGCCACTCCCCTGCTTTCTACAGACCGAAAATGAAGCCGATAGTTCAGGAACGTGTATCCTCCCATCTTTAATATATACAGTTGGCCACGCCGGAACTCAAACGCTATTGGTTGAGACCAGACATGTGACCAGGGAACCGGAAAACAACCCCCAAAGAATGCTATTGGTTGGGTAGCTTGTCAATCAAGAGCGGGGCGGGGAATGAATGCTATTGGTTGTGTAGGTTGTCAATCAAATCATCCCGCCCCTCCTGGAGCATAGCCTACTTTATCGTCAATTTTAGAATAAATGGGACCATAATTTAGTAAAACGCATATCCTGATGATTGAAAGGAGAATTTAAACTAGCGACTGGAAGCATATAGAATTTATGACAATTTTTATTACGGTAAGAAAATCTAGTCTAAAGTTTGTCAAAAAACCCATTCACTTGGGTTAAAATAAATTCTTTCTGACACCGCAGCCGCGCTGCGGTGCCGCCCGTCTCCATGTCCTTGGGAGTTTGGACTTTCGGAGGCACGCCGAGAGGAATGCGCACAGCCAGGCGGATGTTGTTTCGCTCTGGTGGATCACAAACTCTGGATGGATGTTGTCGGGGCCTGGTGCCTTGCCTTGTTTGAGTTTGGATATGGCATTCTTGAGCTCGGTTGATGTAAATTTGCCTGACAGGTTGGCATTGACACTAGCCGCCCTGGAGAGAGCAGATACCTCGTGTGATGTTTGGCGGGCAAAGTCTTTATCTGCATCTGGGAAGCGGCCATTTCTTAGGAGTTGGGCTGCGATGGCGTTTGCTGTCACCGGGCACTTGGGGGGTGTTGTGCTTCTACCTGAGAGCTGATTGATGGTCTGCCACGCCTTACGGCTGGAGTGGGTGAAGTCAATCGACTCAACGACCTCCGTCCATCTGGCCCTGCGGGTGGCATCCAGCTTCTCAAGAAGTGCCGTTGCCGTTGCATCCACTTCAGCTCTTGATCCAGCCTGCTGGTGGGCTCGCAGGAGGTGGTTACACTCTTCGTCCCAACCTGGGATGTAGTTTTTGTTGTAGCCTCGTGGGATAGATTTTTTCGCTGCCCCTATCAGCAATTCGCAGTAGGCCGCGTATGCGGCATCTACGTCAGGAGTGTCTGGGTCCGGAAGGCTGGTGGTTGTTCTCTTAGTCTCTGCAGCAAATGCATGCCAGTTGGCCTTCCGGAAGTTCCACCTCCGGACAGGTTTCCCCGAGATCGGCTGCACCAGTGATGGGATTCCGATGACAGATGGTCGGTGGTGTGATCGGGGGAACCTGTTGATGACCCTTCTTTCTGGCATCGGGTCATTGCTGTGGAACACAGCAAAGGCGAGGTCTGGGTTGGTGAAGGTGTTCCATCTGGAGGAGTAGAAGGTTGGTGGTTCTTTGGGGTCAAACAGGAGCCGGGCATTGGCGGTGGAGGCCCACTCACTCAGTGTCTCACCGTCTGGTGTTGTATGGTTCTAACCCCAATCGGTGTTCTGGCAGTTGAAATCCCCGGCGTAGATGGCAGGTGCCGGAGCAATCGGGAGGTCTGATGTGGACAGTACTGATGGTGGGGGCTTGTACACATTCACAACCGTTGTTGTCTGTATCCTCGTGGACATCCACTCAAGACTGGAGCCTGGTGGGGATTGGCCTGTGGCTGTCCAGCTGAGGTCAGACCTAACAAAGGTGGCCATCCCATGCTGCCTGCTGATGATGGAGCCGGCGAGGTGGAACCCGGGCAGCCTGAGGAAGTCTGCTTTTTCACAGTGTGTCTCCTGAAGGAGGACGGCTGCGACTTCGTGGGAGTCGGCGAGGTGGCGTACGATGTCCAGTTTGGCGGTGGTGAGGCCCTCGACATTCAGCTGAAGCACTGACAGATCCTGACGCTTGATGGTCGGTATGGCCGTCCGCCCTGACGTGAGCTTGCGCCCCCCCGACCTCTTGCGCCCTGGTCTGGCAGCGTGACGATTTGGTGGCGACATTCGTTTCATGAGCTGGTCTTTCACCATTTCTCATTACTTGCAGGGGAGGCCGCGTGGAGGCTGTCGTCTTCTCCCTCCACTGTAGACCCTAATGAATGTTCACCCTAAATAAACATCAAAACATCTACCCTGTAAATCCACTCACGCACACGCACACGCACATGTACACGCACACGCACACAGGCACAGATGCACGCATGCACGCACAGACGCACGCACACACACACACACACACACACACACACACACACACACACACACACACACACACACACACACACACACACACACACAGGGTGACAGGGATTCTCCTGGGGTGACCGTGACAGGCTTCCTCTGTGGCTGCCCCCTCCCTCTGGAATGCACTCCCCAAACATATCCGAGCCGCCCCCTCTCTCCTTACCTTCAAAACCGCTTTTCAGAGTTGACTTTGATTTCAACTCTTGTTTTTAGTGTTTTATTGCTTTTAGTACTGATCTTTAGGGATGTCCGATATTATCGGCCGATATTAGCATAAAAATTGATATCGGGAAAATATCGGTATCGGTTTTTGAAAAAAAAAAAAAAAAAAATGTTTTGCTTTATAAATAAGTTACAGGAGTTCTTACTGTATGGTGTGTGTGATATGAAATTTGAGCTTACCCTAATCACAATAATCCCCGCATATATCGGTATCGGTTGATATCGGTATCGGTAATTAAGAGTTGGACAATATCGGTATATCGGTTATCGGTAAAAAAGCCAATATCGGACAACCCTACTGATCTTATTTGCTTATCTCAGTATATTTCCCCTAATAAAGTTCTCTCCCCCCTGGCCCCCTCACACACATTAAAGTGACTTTGAGTTCTTAAAAAAGCATTATAAATTCCAGGTATTATTATCTAGTTCGACCGGCCATTAACCATTTGTCTATAATATAAACCAGTATACAGCGAGCATACTATGAACTGTATACTGTTCACCTTATAGCAGGTGCACTTTGAAAGCAGTGCAGGGGAACCTAATGCAGACGAACGCACAGCAGCAAATTCGCCAACGAGAAGTTCTGGAATATTATCGGTGAGCCCTGTCTTGTTTTGATTGTTTGTTTGTTTTTGGCAGACAATATTTAGTAAATATGTATTGTGCATCTCTTTCAAACAGAGACATGTGATGTGGCATGACCCTTGACCCCCCTCCTTATTGGAATGATGAGGTATGTGTAAGTAACCACATCTTTTGATTTTGAGAAAGAAATAATGAAATTGTAAATACAACAATTGTGTACTTTAAATATTCACAATCTAATATGTGCTGAATTTGTTTGAATTCATTTGGCAAAGCACACCTGTCAATTGTGTGCCACTGAGCCCCATACAGTATGTGCTCACTGGAGGAAGTGAATAGAATGTGATCCGTGAGATATTCTGCCATACATTTTATTAGGATAATCACTGTACAGATTATTGATTTTTTTTATATTATACTGATGATTTCTATGCATTTGATGTATTACCTTGTGTTTACCTTGCTTACTGTAAATCACTCTGGATTAAGAGTGTCTGCTAAATGCCTAAATTGTAAATTGTATTGTATTGTTATTGTATAGATATTCACCATAACAGTAACTTCTACCTGAAATATGTGACGAAAATAGTTTATGGATGGTGTGTCTCTATATCACATTATAGATCTTTTGATTGGAGTAATATACAGTAGTTTTTGTCTCCGCCAGGCCGAAAGGCATGACGAGAGAGTATGTTTTACCCCCTGTCCGTCTGTCCGTCTGTGTATCCGTCCGTGTGTCCATCCGTTCGTGTGTCCATCTGTCTGTGAACAGCTAATCTCCGGCATCGTTGGCCCGATCGCTGCGAAACTGTGCACACACACTCCCTGGATGCCAATTCAGGACCTCTGTCAGTTTTTTTCTACATGGCCCTGTTATAGCGCCACCAGGAGGCCAATGTGTGCAAAACCCATTTCTTTATATTACTCCTACAGATTTTATCCAAACATCACGCAAATAAGTACACAGTATCTCTATAGTCATGTGATCAACACGGATCTGTCTGATTTTCCATATTCCATCCTGATTGGCTAAGGTTGGCTTCCAAAGTTTGCAGGATTGGTCCGTTTTGAACTAAATGCCTCAAAATCATGAATGCAGCATGCGATTTCCGTGAAATTCCACACGCACATTCCCACTAGGCAGAGGAAGAAATGCCACTTGAAAATGTTCAAATCAGCCTCATGGTGGCGCTATAAAAGGCTGATTTGCGTTTTTAACTAAAACTGCACCGATCTGCGTGAAACTTTGCACGCATACTCCCTAGAGGCCAAGGAAAAACATCTGCTCTGCATTTTTCACATTAGCCTTTTATAGCGCCACCAGGAGGCCTACTTACGTAGAACACATTTTTTGAGATTAAGCCTTCAGATTTTATCCAAATTTCACGCAAATCGGTACACATGATCTCTATAGTCATGTGATCAAGATGGATCTGTTTGATTTTTCATATTCCATCCTGATTGGCTAACATTGACATCTAAAGTTTGCAGTAGTGGCCCGTTTTAAACAAAATTCCGCAAATCATGAACGCAGCGTCCGATTACGGTGGAACTTTGCACGCACATTCGCACTACGTTGAAGAACACACGCCACCCTTTTAACATTGCCCTATTATAGCGCCACCAGGAGGCCGATCATTCTTTTTTATATTACTCATACAAATTTGGTCCAAACATCATGCAATTCAGTACACATTATCTCTATAGTCAAGTGATCAAGATGGTTCCGTCCGATTTTTTATATTCCATCCTGATTGGCGAATTCCAAGCATTGCTGGCCCACAATAACCTACCTGACCTGGCGGAGACCTGTGCTCCGAGGAGCACTTTTTCTAGTTATACCTCGCATTGCGTTGTATAAAAATCAGATCTACCTTGTGGGTAGATCTGCAGCGGATGCGATCTCCCCCCCATCCAAGCTCTGTACGACGAACGCTGTGTCAGCAAAGCACGAGGAATCGTCAAAGATCTGAACCATCTCAACCACAGACTGTTTGAGATGTTGCCGCATGGAAAACGTCTACGCAGTCTCAAAGCTACTAGCAATATACTGTAAAAAAGCTTCTTTCCACGTACTATCAGGTACATAAACCATCTGACAAGAACCAGAACAAACCAGGGCAAAAGGAAGTGCTAAGCACCCCCCCCACTGTCCCTTTCTTGCACCATTATGCTTGAACTGCACCTACTGAACCTAATCTGCTGTATATAGAATATACTGTACCTAATCTGCTGTATATAGAATATAGAATATACTGTGAAGTTGTTTACACAAAGTTAGCTGTCAGCTACTGAAGAAAACAAATGTTGGTGGTGTATTTACAACCTACCAAGTGTTTTCTTTATTTTTATGCACATGTACATTTGATTTGATGATGCTCTCTTTATTCTCTTTTTGCTCTTTTTGCACTCTCTTTCTTGAAATCTTTTTACGTTTTCTATCATTATTCTATTGTTGTTATTACCTATGCTGCTGCATTGTCTGAAGGAAGCCAAACCGACAGTTTTACTCTTATGTACCTGTATAGTGGAGGTGCTAAGCAACATTTGACTTCAAGTCATGATGCAAAGGTCCCCTTTGGTATGGAAGTACCTTAGGGCCATAGGAAAATAATTATCCAAAGAGACGAGTTAGATCACCCTTCTTTTTTTTTTTATAGGCGTTTTTAAAAATGGCCGCCGACAATTAACCACTATTACACCAGACCCCATATCTTTGCTTCTGTTAGAGCTATAATAATAATAT
The DNA here is from genome assembly GCF_963454915.1 of Gymnoscopelus microlampas. Lineage (NCBI taxonomy): Eukaryota > Metazoa > Chordata > Actinopteri > Myctophiformes > Myctophidae > Gymnoscopelus > Gymnoscopelus microlampas. The sequence goes on along the minus strand of NC_139956.1, from coordinate 44,467,423 downwards.
TGGTGTCAAAGAGTACATTTTTGGGGTCAAGGAATTCAATTAAATAGGTTTCAATGCAAAAAAACGAATACTTCATTAATTGCCATGACAGCGGGGGGTAAAATATGCAAATTTCATTAAAAAAATATGTTTTAACAGGGTAACTTAACCCCTCCCCCTCTAAAACTTGTATTTACTTGTCCCTTTGTCATGGAAGTACCTTAGGGCCATAGGAAAAACAATATCCAAAGAGACAAGTTAGATCACCCTTCTTTTTTTTTTATATAGGCGTTTTTAAAAATGGCCGCCGACAATTAACCACTATTACACCAGACCCCATATCTTTGCTTCTGTTAGAGCTATAATAATAATATTGGTGTGAAAGTGTACATTTTTCGGGTCAAGGAATTCAATTAAATAGGTTTCAATGCAAAAAAACGAATACTTCATTAATTGCCATGACAGCGGGGGGTAAAATATGCAAACTTCATTAAAAAAATACGTTTTAACAGGGTAACTTAACCCCTCCCCCTTTAAAACTTGTATTTACTTTTCCCTTTGTCATGGAAGTACCTTAGGGCCATAGGAAAAAAAATATCCAAAGAGACAAGTTTGATCACCCTTCATTTTCTTTATATAGGCGTTTTAAAAAAAAGGCTGACGACAATTAACCACTATTATACCATACCCCATAGCGTTGCTTCTGTTAGAGCTATAGTAATAATATTGGTGTCAAATTGTACATTTTTGGGGTTGAGGAATTCAATTAAATAGGTTTCAATGTAAAATACCCAATGCTTTACTAATTGCCATGACAGCGGGGGGTAAAATATGTAAATTTAATTTGAAGAATACGTTTTAACAGGGTAACTTACCCCCCCTCCTCTAAAACTTTGATTTACTTTTCCCTTTGGTATAGAAGTACCTTAGAGCACTAAGAAAGAAATGATCCAAAGAGACAAATAAGATCACTCTTCATTTCTGAAATATATGCGTTTTTAAAAATGGCCGCCACCATTTGAAGTGATACAGCAGAACCCATATTTACTTATGTTAAAGCTATAATGGTAAACATTTTTAGGGTCAAGGAATCCAATTAATTAGGTTTCAAGGCAAAACAAATCCCCAATAATTTTCTTACTGCCATGACAATGGGGTTGTTGTGGTAATTTGAGTCTTGCACTTGCAAATAACCAGTTCTGGCAAGTCCCTTGAAATAATTGAAATTGAAGCCATTCATCAAAGGGCAAAAGGAAGAGGGGGCTCGACTCATCATTTACAGCCTTTTCCAAATATCGCTCATTAGCCTTCATCACAAGTACAGAGCAGCTACAGACACCTGATGCATGTACAGTACCAGGTTCTGCAGATGTGGTCAACACCAATGAAAGACTGAGCTTTGCCACTAGTTGAATTACCACTATTGGTGAGAGCTGTAGTCCATCCACTGCCATTCATCCAGCCAGTCTCCAGACACACTCCAGATCATCGTTTTTGGCAAGTGTGAATAGGGGTTTATCAGCTAACATGACTGGTGTCTGACCTGGATTTAGGTAGTTGATTGCTTGAAGGAGGACATTCATTGCATGCCAAGCCAAGCCATAGTGGGACTGGTAGGAGACTCTGTGAACAGTGGCAGTATGTGTGATCTGGATGGGGGGGCTGAACAAGGCTCTGCAATGCTTGCATACTATGCACCCCATGAGATCCATTCTTCATCCTCAAGGTTGTCTTTCCCCACAAGGTGTCGGTGACTCTCTCCAACCACTGGGAGCCTTCTTCAAGTATGTTGCTGAGAGGACAAGAGGCTGGCTGAGGATGACTGTATGTATTAAGGGCAGGAACATCAGTTTGGAGTGAAACATCCAGATCCATTGTTGTGTAGAAAGCTGGAAAGGATTGTACATGCTTCTTCCCCATCTTAGCTGGAACTAGGATGTTAGTGAGATTGGCTGTTTGTTGGTCATCTGACGGGAAGTGCTGCTGAATGCTTATGCATGTCTCGTGGAGGGCTGATTTTGCTGTTGTTGACGATGGGTTGAGGTCAATGTTGTCAAAACCACCATTAGTGAAGACACCCTTAACTGCCTGAGGTGGGACCACCACACCAATCTGCTCCCACTGATTGATCACTGTACTCAATGTTTTCAAGCGATCACATACACCATACCTCGCTTATGCATGGTATCCACCTGGTGTTTACTGCCAGTATGCAGGTGCAGATTCATTGCCAGATACAGTGAAGCTGTGGTTCCCTTTCTCTTATGTGACAACTAACACTACGGACATTTCTTGGATCTGCATTTCACAGAGTTGTAAATGATTTGCTGCCCAATTGATGTAGCAACCTGGCACTTCTCTGGTTCAGGGGCTGGCTGGTCAATACCTTATCCATCCAGAAGCATCTTTAGGAACAATTGCAGCAGGGGAGGGATTGAATCAGGAGGCTGTGAAGGAACCTGTAAATTATTGTTTCATTGGAAGATATTCTTCCCGGAGGATTTTAGCTGCTCTGAAGATGATGGGAGACATCAGTAAATGTGTTGCTTTTCATGCCAACAACAGCTGTCAGGTCATCATCAAACAACATAACAGGGACCAGCCACGATCTAGTCGCACAGATCTGATATCAATCAATATCCTCTCGAAGGCGCGTGGTGTTACATTTAATAATAATTGATTGACTCAAACAATTCATTGAGGACATGTGCTCTGATGACCTGTGTTGCCTTATTTTCTGTCGTGTCACAACGGCGGTTTCTGCTTTTCTATAGAGCCTAGTCAGGCATGCACGATGATGCACTGCCTCCATAGCTACCATGTCACCAGCAGCTTGTTTAGCTAACAGACACTTGTCACCCAGCACCTGAGCACATTATTTCACTTTTCGATCCAATCCCAGGGTGGAAGCCGTCCTTAGTTCCTTTCTGTTGCCAACTTCACCACAGAAGAAACACGGTGTGGTTTATTCACATGAGGATGATGATGAGCATGAGAGTATAGCCTGTGCAGTGAACTTGCCACCACCATTCATGCACTGTGTTTTTACTGGGCTCACAGACTCTTCATGTCTTCTTCTTGCTCTGTCCACTTTTTGATCAATAATGGCACAGTTAACATAAAAAACATTCTGTATTCAATGAGAAAGTAATACAAACCTCAAATTGAACCTCAAAGTGTCTCAGATTTTCTGTCACCTCGGATTTAATCAAATTGTCGCAGTCCCTTGTGCAGAATTTATGTTTTGTGGCAGCAACAGGTGTAACTCTCAGGTGATAGCAGTCAGACATATACACTTACAGTCAGACAGACACTAATCTCTCAAGACAGATTCAGAGCTCTGCAGCTGAATCTGTCGGGAGCTCCTGATACAACGTGTATAGTTAGGAATGTTGTGTATAGTTAGAAAAAGTGGAGGGCTGAGGGCGGACCTAATGGCCACCATCCTGTTATCCACATTCTATTGGGAGGTCCCCCCCAGAGTCAAATCTTTAGGAAAAAATTTGCAGAGGGTGCTGTTTTTTCCTTTTTTTGACTGGGTTCCTAGATTGGACAGACACACATAGAGCATATGGCATGTGCATAAGAGGTTGTACTTCTTAAAGTTTTTTTTTATAGGGGGAACATTTTAATTACGGGGCCAGAGCTCTGCTCTGGAACCGTATTGTTATTGGCAGTATTCTGTCACTTCTTCTTCTTCTTCTGCCACTTTTCGCAGTTCTGGCTGAACCGTGCAGTCGCTTTTTACGAAACTCGGCCATATGGTAGATGGTCATGAAAAACCATCAAGAAATAATTCTCACAATCTTTCGTCCAAAGGTGGCGCTATAGCACTCAATTGAAAATGGCAACTTTGAACAGGTACAACTCATGCCCTGTTTGACCTACAGCCATGAAACTTGGATACACATATGCGTCTCCTCATGCTGAACAACTTTCACCCTCTGACTTTTGACCTCTGACCTTTAGATCTCCCACCATTTTGAATTATATGAAAAACAGTCATTGGCTCCTAACTTCTGCATTTTTTCACTTATGGAAAATCCGTTGGAATTTTTTGTAGGCAGAGGTCCAAAGTTCAAGTGTGAAACGTTTCGTGCAGATTGCTCAAAAATCCCAGGAGGATATAGATTTTAACTATTACAGTTTTATGAAAATTATTCATCTGTGCCTAAAACATACATGCAGACTCACATTTCTTTGAAACTTTGCAGAAATGTACAGGGTCATTCCAAATATCACTGAAACCAATCTTACTCCAATTGGCCAAAAGGGGGCGCTATAGCAATTTTTTGAAAAGGCAGACTTTAAACAGGCACAAGTCATGCCTCGTTTGGCCGAAAGTCGTGAAACTTGCTTACACGTGTGCCTTGACTCATGAGGAACACACGTATCGATTTGACCATTAAGCTCCGCCCTTAGATTTTCCGCAATTTTGAGCAGTTTGAAAAATACTTGTTTTTGCCAGTTCTGGCTTAACCGTGCATACGCTTTTTACGAAACTCGGCCATATGGTAGATGCTCATGAAAAACTACCAAGAAATAATTCTCACACTCATTCGTCAAAGGGTGGCGCTATAGCACTCAATTGAAAGTGCCAACTTTGAACAGGTACAACTCATGCCCTGTTTGACCTACAACCATGAAACTTCGATACACACATGCGTCTCTTCATGCCCGACAACTTTCGTGGTCTGACTTTTGACCTCTGACCTTTAGATCGCCCACCATTTTGAATTATATGAAAAACAGCCATTGGCTCATAACTTCTGCATTTTTTCACTTATGGAAAATCTGTTGGAAATTTTTGTAGGCAGAGGTCCAAAGTTCAAGTGTTAAACGTTTCGTGCAGATTGCTCAAAAATCCCAGGAGGAGATAGATTTTAACTATTACAGTTTTATGAAAATTATTCATCTGTGCCTAAAACATACATGCAGACTCACATTTCTTTGAAACTTTGCAGAAATGTACAGGGTCATTCCAAATATCACTGAAACCAATCTTACTCCAATTGGCCAAAAGGGGGCGCTATAGCAATTTTTTGAAAAGGCAGACTTTAAACAGGCATAAGTCATGCCTCGTTTGGCCGAAAGTCGTGAAACTTGCTTACACATGTGCCTTGACTCATGAGGAACACATCTATCGCTTTGACCAGTAAGCTCCGCCCGTAGATTGTCCGCAATTTTGAGCAGTTTGAAAAACACTTAAACCCAGGATTTTTCAGCTATTTGCGTGAAACTGTATCATCTGTGTAATCTCCTTTTTCATAGTTCCTTGTCTGTTGGTCCAATGGCGTCTCCCTTAAATGAGTGCCTCACAGTCTCAAGGTCGCCAGTTCAAGCCTCACTTGATGCAGACTTAATTTAAGTTGAATTGCAAACAACATGACTGTATCAATGAATACATGTGCAAATGGTAAAGATAACCTGAAATGCTTATTTGAGAGTACGATTTCTCAATGTATGACATACTTCATTCTGAAAATAGCCGATCTACAATCTCAAAACATTTCAGATAGCAACGTGTTTCTGAGCTTGTAGATCGGCTGCTTTCACTGTTTTCGGTAGCAAGGAGACATACAATTTCTCTATTGGTAAATGGTTTGTGAACGAGTGATCTTAGTGTTGGCTTGGTTCATGACAGAAGGCAAGAGTTTATGATCTTCAACAGACAACATCAGCCTGGACAAAGCTATAGCACTATAGGTAGTGTTGCAGCCTATTAGCCTATCATGGGGCGGCCATAGCTGGGTGGTTAGTGAGCACGCCTAGGGAACCAGAGGCCCTGGTTGCCCCAGGTTCGATTCCAGGCCATCCCAGCATATGCGTCGATGAAATGAAATTTGTCCCTGAGCAAGACTCTTAACCCCTAATTGCTCACAGGTTCTCATTGTAAACAAGACCACAAGGACTTTCATGAACGACCTGTTAAAAGGAATGATCCTTATCCTAGTCCGAAGGTTGAGAGTTCGATTCCTGTTAATGGCAATAGGTTGAGATGTCCAATCTATCCATTCTGTTTCCATCTCTCTCTCTCTCATCAATCTATTCCGTTTCCATGTCTCTCTTCAATCTATTCCGTTTCCATGGCTCTCTCTCTCTCTCTCTCTCTCTCTCTCTCTCTCTCTCTCTCTCTCTCTCCAGTTTCCATCTCTCTCTCTCTCTCTCTCTCTCTCTCTCCAGTTTCCATGTCTGTCTGTCTCTCTCTCACTGGCCCCGTATTATCGCTGCTTGCAGCTATATTATTATTTGTATTTGTCCAGATCCATATCAGGATGCACCTGTTAATGTGTACTGTAGACCATCAGACAGTTTATTATCTCTTATAAAGTTGCTTTTTATTGACTGAAGTCGCTAGATAAGGACCGTGTTGAGCAGAGCTAATATCTACCCTGTTTGTTTCATTTTGTTTGTACAGGAGGGGACATGTGTATGATTGTATTGCCAGGTATGTTCTTGTATTTTATCTTATTTCATAAAAGAAACTAGAATTTTAGAGCACAGGAGTGAAATAACTAAAGACTTCAGGAACCCAGTTGCTGTTCATTTTGCAGAAGCCAAACATTGAATTTCTTCATTAAAGTAAATGGGCATTAGTCATTGCCCCTCAGAAGAGGTGACATTAACAAACTACTAATCAGGGGAGAAGCATTTTGGATCTCTACATTAGACACTGTTAATAAGGGCCTAAATGAAGCCCTTGATATCAGACAGTTCCTGTAACCTGTCATTGTGTGCTCTCTTATTAAATGGTCTCCCTTTGCAGTGGGGTAAAGTAACTAAGTACATTTACTCAAGGATTGTACTTAAGTACAATTTTGAGGTATTTTTTACTTACTGGATTATATCCAATTTTCAGTACTTTTACTTCTACTCCACTACATCTCAGAGACAAATTACTATATTATATTGTACTTTTACTCCACTACAATTATTTAAAAACTTTAGTCATTAGTTTGATTATTATTACAAAACATACACTAACAACTTCCGCCCTATATACATTTCGGCCATTTGAAAATAGCCGATCTACAAGCTCTCAAACTTGTAGATCTGCTATTTTCAAAAGATGTGTATACATTTGAAAAGTTGCGAAACGGGACATTCTGCATAATGAGTGTTTTCTACTTTTGGTACTTTAAGTACATTTTGATACCAATACTTTTGTACTTTTACTCAAGTACATTTTTAAATACAGACTTTTACTTGTATTTCTACATTGCAGTATTGCAACTTTTACTTAAGTATAACATTTGAGTAGTTTTTATGCCTTTATTGATAGGACTGTAGGCTGACAGGAAATGGGGAGAGATGGGGGCCCATTTCCACCGGTGCCTTACCCATTATACCTAAACTTCTTTGCCATTTTGTACTATTTTTAAAAACATTTTAAAATAGTTCAAATAGCCAATCTACAAGCTCACAACGTGTCGATGTAGATCGGCTAGTTGAACCATTTGAAAAGTGTTTTTAAAATTAGTAAAAAGAAAATCTAAAGTCCATAGGGATAATGGGTAAGGCACCGGCGAAAATAGGGCCCGGGGAGTGACATGCAGCAAAGGTCGTCGGGCTCGGAACTCGAACCAGGCACCTACTTTACATTGAGCCTAGGTGCCTGGACTGCTACGCCAGCCGTCTCCACCCACCACTGTCTCTTTTGCCTGTGTTTCAGATTGGTTGTCTCCACCTGACCTGACCAGGGCTGCCAACCCTCCTGGATCCTGCAGGAGTCTCCTGGATTTAGACCTATATCTCCTTCTGGACTCCTGGGATTGTCATTTCTCCTTCTTTTCTCCTTCATTTGGTATCAAACTCCCCAAATTCACCAGAACATGGGAACTTACATCTACTATGTTAAAACTAGTTTCTGGGTGTGCTCCAGAAACTAGTTTCTGGGTGTGGACCCCCACACCCCCCTAGCGGGGGGTGTGGGCGTTAATGATGGGTCTTACATTGCTTCAGTCATCAAATCAATTTCTGTAGGCCTACTTTTAGCTTTTTAATGGATGAAATTGGACCCATCCTTATCCCATGCTAGTAAAGCAAGCCTGATAAAAGTATCAAACTCACAAAATGCATCAAAACACAGGAAATAACATCCATAACCTACATACAATAAATCCAACTCCTGGATTCTCACAGTCGAATGTTAGCAGCCCTGGACCTCACACCCTGTGTGAACAGGGGTCATCAACATGTCCGTGCGCGGATAAACATGTCCGTGGTAAGACATGTCTATGTCCGTGGCACATCTTTTATATTGAAAAAAAATCTAGATCTAGCCTATATATTTTCTTCATTATAATGTAGAAACATATAAAAATGAGTTTGAACAAATTTGGTGACTCGTAAAGTACTCATTACATGAGTTGCAGGAGATTTTTAGTAGGCCTATTGCACATGGTACCATGTACACACAACTGACAACAAGACAGCTAAAAGCAATGATTTAAATTCTGTGAAAATAGCTAAATGTGCTCTTTAAAAAAAGGTAATATTGCCAGAATCACATAGGCCTAGCCCTAAATATATAATAATGGACTCCTGATGTGCCCTATTGTCTACTCTATTCCACAGCGCTACACACTTTAAAACAAGCCACTTATCAAATAAATAAAAAACATATTATTTGGGGGGGGAAGCCGATCTACAGGCTCACAACACATCACAGCATGTTGTGAGCTTGTAGATCAGTAACTTATCTTTTTTACCTATAATGACATGCTCAAAATTGGGAGGTCAGGGTTAAAGTGGTAGCTATACTTTCGAAAACCTGGAGACTGGGAAGTTATCCACTGTAGGCAGGTGGCAGTCCTGAGACAAGCATCAAATGTGGCATGGTCCAAGTATATTCCATGTTTGGGATTTCAATAATTGGGTCTTATCAGTAGAGACAGTGCTTCCATCTTACATTGCAGGAGCAAAAGGGCCATACTTGAGGACAGGAAGAGATTAAGTTCTACCAGCTAAACTATTTTTTTGTGTGTCAACTTAGTTGTGGAATTCCTTTAAGGTGAACAGGTACTAGCTACAGTATGTTGATGAGCAAGTCTAAGGTATGCCAAACTGCAGACTCACTCCCAATCTTCCGCCGTAATCTGAAGACTCACCTCTTCAGACTCCACCTCAGCCCGTAGCACTTGCCCTAACCTTGACGACCTTGCAGGATTATGCAAAGGCTAAAATGTAACTTAGATAGCATGTAATGTAGACAGATGCCAGGTCATTGTTGACCTGGCATCCTATAGTGTGTATAGTTTCAATGACGATAGGTTCTTGGTTTTCGTATTATTAGTTATTATTAGATTATTGGTTAACTTATGTATTACTTTATTATTAGATTACTATCTTTATGCATTTGATGTATTATGATGTATTATCTTGTGTCCTTGCTTACTGTAAATCGCTCGGGATTAAGAACGTCTGCTAAATGCCTACACTGTAAACTGTAAACTGTATGAGGAGGAGGTCTGATTGTGAGACTGTGGATCAAGGGTTTCCATGGATTATGATTGTGGAGTGTTATTATGGTTATTATAATAACCACATTTAATGCCTGTCTCAGATGTTCAAAAGTGTCCAATAATGACAATAACAACTATTATAACACTCCACGATCATAATCCATGGAAACCCTCCATCCACAGCCTAGGACCTCCTGCAACCTAAAAGTTAGCTCACCTCTGATCAAGGTTAGGTGCCTTCACATCAAACTATTGTAACACTGCATTCAATTAGAATCCTGGCATCATGCCCTTCATTAATCACTCATCATGTACATGATGAGTTTCCTTGTTCCAGTGTTCCTTTGGCATTTTATCCTTGACGTTTTCGTGAGAGGCATTTAACATGTAATCATTGTATCAAATAAATCAAAACAAATCAAGTGTAGCTTGTAGAGTGTGTCTTTTTCAATTGTCACATGTGCATGCCTTGGACTTTCTCATCAACAGAGAATACCTGATCACCTTAATGGAATCCACAAGCTACCGTACCTTGCCAAACCAACTGGTTTAGCTGGTAGAACTTGATCTCCTTCTGTCCTCAAGTAACACTGTCTTTTGAAAAGCCAGCAATCTCTATATTAGCCATATGTTGTATCAGGGGCGCCGTTGTTTGTGCGCGACCCTGGGGGCTGAGCTTGACCTAGATGGCTGGGTGGGGGTGTTACATTCCTGCCTATTGTTCTATAGGTGTTAACGGCCGGCTCGTTGAATGCGTCGCGGCCGTCGCGGGCACCATTTAAACCTTCAGAGAGCTGCTTTGCCTATAGTCATGGAAATTAGATTGGGCCCCGATCTGAGGGTCTCATCAGTTGAGCGTGGGGGCTGTGGACCCGGCGCCCCCACGTGATCGGCGCCCTTGTGTTGTATAATACGCACCCACTCACCTTTGCAGCTAAGTGGTCCTTTTGAGGTTGAAGCCCTGTCTGTACTGATGAGACTCAATTATTATTATCCAAAATAAGCTTGAATGTACTTGAATGTGTTGGTGGTTAAGTGGCTCAGTAGTTAATGCAGACATACTATTGTTTTAAAATGTGCAGCACATTGGAATAGACCCTATGACACATTAAGAGTCCATTAGTATACATTCAGGGCTAGGCCACTGTTTTAGGTTTTTAGTTTTTGGTATGATGATTATTTTGCATGTCCGTGACAGACAGACAGACAGAGAGACAGACAGACAGACAGACAGACAGACAGACAGACAGACAGACAGGTGTGGAGGGGTGTGTGGGATGACAGACAAGAGACTATTATTGAGGGTTGTAACAGTTAATCAAACTAATCTGTTTAATTGATTATTATAAATATATATATATATATATATATATATATATATATATATATATATATATATATATATATATATACATAAAAAAAGGAAAAAAAACAAACTTTAAATGTGACACATTGAAAGCTTATATATTGGCTATTTTTTAATGTCAATAGGGCTCATGTTTATGCAACAAGCCCCGCCCAATGTGCCTGACACCAGAGCTCTGAGGACACACCCTCCTCTGATAAATACCAGCAGAAAGTGGCAGTCAGAGTGACATTTGTTGCATCTCAGTCCGGTATGGCAGCAGACTCGAGCGCCATGGGCCCGTTGACAGAATTGGTAAAGAAACCTGTAGTGTCACACACAACTTTTGGCCTCATTCTCATCGGACTAGAGAAGATTTTTTCGATGAAATTCGAGTGTCCTTGTGATGGAACATGGAACAAAACATGTGTAAATTTCATCTTCATCGTTCCAGGCTACTCGGCCTACCGCATTCTAGGGATATTGCTAAACCCAGACGGAAAAGACAATAGAAAGATGACACGCAAAATGATATGCAAAAGCTGGTTGATTGACTTTTTGACCAGTTTGGTCCCTGTCTACATTTGGTGTATGTTACTATTCTTAAACGGCCAGTACGTTGCTTGTCACAGGACGGACTGGGAAGGTAGATATGTGATTCTTGACAATGCAGAACCACGAAGATGGTGTGAGCCACTTGATCCAACCTTTATCTGCCTCGACAACAAGAACCTCACAAGTCGTCAAGGCTGTATGCTAAAAACACATCAGTTGTTTGTGGAGTCTCAGGTAAGTTCAATATTCTCCTACTGTATACTGTACAGTACATTTCAGTATTAAGGACCTCTATCCCATTAGAAAACGCAGTATGAAAAATCCTCATTGCCATGCTGATGTCATTTGCCTACTACTAACTTGCCATTTTCTTAATTCAAATAATTTCAAACAGTTTTCAAACAGTTTTCTTAATTCAAATAGTTTTTCCTGTTAATATTTACTATGTACTACCACTGCTTAACTGTCTATTTTGTTCTCCAGTGGAATGGGATTGGCTGTCTGACAATGTTATGTGGGGGACTCATAGTATATGGAGCCACACGCCGTTTCTACATAAAAAAGAACCGCAACGACGAAAATAAAAAAAGAGTAAGTAACATTGTTCTATGCAAAGCCAGCAATGTCTATGATAATATAACATTTAATCCCATCGTTCACTTGCCCTGCTTGCAGTGCCATGTTGTACCTTGAAATTCTGGGGAATTGGGAAAAGTAAAACTCTCTCTTCAAGAAGGGGAGACATTATTAACAAACGTCTAAAGAGGAAACCTTATTGGATACACACCACACATTCTGTGGAGCCTTTTGGATTAAATGACAAACTGTCACTATCGTTATCTGTAACCTAAAATTAGATGTCATTTGGAAATGAATGGCTCTGAATGAATCTATTGTTGTTGTCGGGCAGAAACCTCCATATTCTAACCATCTCCATATTCTAACTTTTTGTGTTTTTTTTGCAAATTAAGGAACCCAACGAAGAGACAGTTCTTCAGGCAGAAGAAATAGTCTGACACTGAACACGATGGTGGGTACCAGTAAAACTTTGTATTTATTCATATATTTGGGAGAACTGGGCCTTTCCTTTACAGCTTAATTACACTAAGTATGTTATTACCTAACTGATCATGTCTCCAGAACAGTGGTGTAGTGGGACCAGTGGCAAAGGGGGGGCGGCCTTTATTGATAGGACAGTAGGCTGACAGGAAATGGGGAGAGAGATGGGGGGCCCTATTTTCGCCGGTGCCTTACCCATTATCCCTAAACTTCTTTGTCATTTTGTACAATTTTTAAAAACATTTTCAAATAGTTTATCTAGCCGATCTACATCGACACGTTGTGAGCTTGTAGATCGGCTATTTGAACTATTTGAAAATGTTTTTAAAAATAGTACAAAATGACTAAGAAGTTTAGGAATAATGGGTAAGGCACTGGCGAAAATAGGGCCCGGGGAGTGACATGCAGCAAAAGTCATTAATTTTGGGACTCGAACTCGCGACACGCTGTCAGGCTCACATTAAGCTTAGGTGCCTGGACCGCTACGCCAGCCGTCTCCACCCACTACTCTCCCTTTTGCCTGTGTTTCAGATTGGTTGTCTCCACCTGACCTGACCAGGGCTGCCAACACTCCTGGATCCTGCAGGAGTCTCCTGGATTTAGACCTACATCTCCGTCTGGACTCCTGGATTGTCATTTCTCCTGGATTTCTCCTTCATTTGGTATCAAACTCCCCAAATTCACCAGAACACAGGAACTTACATCTACTATGTTAAAGAGGTGGTGCCATGGTTTTGCACTTTTTCTGTTTTGCATGTGTCTATGAGGTTGATAGAACTTCATTAAGCCCCCTGGTGGTGTTTTTATGGTGTTTTATGTCTTCTCTGACTATTTTGAGTTTCTACCTGGAGGCTGAAACCTTAAGGGTCAAACGTGCCAATAGAAAAACAGCCCTTTAGTGACATAGTAAAAATATACCCTCCCCCTCATTATCATAACACAACAGGTGTGGGCATGAGGAGGAGGAGGGACTAGGACAGATGGGCGGTGCTAAGGTGGTGGAGAAGGAGAGAACTAGGTATACTTAATAAAGTGGAGGCGTGTCCACATAAAAACATAATTTTAACAATTTCTGTACACTTTTTTGAAAACAATCTTCCTCCTAGTATAACCATAATACCTGATGATTATGTTTTAGGGGGGAAAAATCACTGAAAATCACGGCACGTCTTTAAAAAAAAGTTTCTGGGGTTGGACCCCCAGACCCCCCGCTCGGGGGGTGTGGTCAGTGCATGCAGTGCATCCATTTTTCACATCAAACTCACAAAATTCATCAAATCACAGGAAATAACATCCATACAGTACTTCCAATAAATCCAACTCACAGTCAAATTTGGCAGACCTGGACCTCACTGCATCATATCCCGTGTGAGCAAGGGTCATCAACATGTCCGTGCACGGACAGACATGTCCGTGGCAAGACATGTCTATGTCCGTGGCACATTTTTTATTTTGAAAAAAAAATTCTAGATATAGCCTATGTATTTTCTTCGTTGTAATGTAGAAACATAAAATGTGTTTGAATAACTTTGGTGACTCGTAAAGTACTCATTACATGAGTTGCCTTATTACATGACTTATCAAATAAATTAAAAACATATTATTTGGGGGGGAAGGCCGGTCTACAAGCTCACAACACATCACAGCATGTTGTGAGCTTGTAGATCAGTAACATTCTTATATTTTTAACCTATAATGACATGCTCAAAATTGGGAGGTCAGGGTTAAAGTGGTAGCTATACTTTCGAAAACCTGGAGACTGGGAAGTTATCCACTGTATACTGGCAGGTGGCAGTCCTGAGACAAGCATCAAATGTGGCATGGTCCAAGTATATATATGTTTGGGATTTCAATAATTAGGTCTTATCAGTAGAGACAGTGCTTCCATCTTACATTGCAGGAGCAAAAGGGCCATACAGTACTTGAGGACAGGAAGAGATTAAGTTCTACCAGCTAAACTATTTTTTTGTGTGTCAACTTAGTTGTGGAATTCCTTTAAGGTGAACAGGTACTAGCTACAGTATGTTGATGAGCAAGTCTAAGGTATGCCAAACTGCAGACTCACTCCCAATCTTACGCCGTAATCTGAAGACTCACCTCTTCAGACTCCACCTCAGCCCGTAGCACTTGCCCTAACCTTGACGACCTTGTAGGATTATGCAACGGCTAAAATGTAACTTAGATAGCATGTAATGTAGACAGATGCCAGGTCATTGTTGACCTGGCATCCTATAGTGTGTATAGTTTCAATGACGATAGGTTCTTGGTTTTCGTATTATTAGTTATTATTAGATTATTGGTTAACTTATGTATTACTTTATTATTAGATTACTATCTTTATGCATTTGATGTATTATGATGTATTAACTTGTGTCCTTGCTTACTGTAAATCGCTCTGGATTAAGAGCGTCTGCTAAATGCCTACACTGTAAACTGTAAACTGTATGAGGAGGCATCCACCTCTATAGGCTCTGTTTCTAGATTCCCCATGGGGGTCTTAATGCATTCCCTGTAATTCTATTTGGCATGTAACAATTATTAAAATATATATATATCTATGCTCAATTATGCTCTATAAAAATATATTCTAAAATCAATCTAAGAGTTGTCTGACTGAAATACGTCTGCTGCTATGCTCACGCACCTTTATATCTTATCTCAGGAACTTATCTCAGGTTATGTAGATAACCTGTTTGGTTTGTTTGTTTTCTTGTTTGATCTCCTTTCCCACTCCCCCCCCCCCCCCCCCTATTATTAAGGAAATAACGATACGATGGGAACTATGCACGAGTTTGTGTAAGCGTGCATGCGTGTGTGTGGGTGGTGTATGTGTGTAGGGGTGTGGGAGTGCCAAATGCCCAAAGGGCAGAAAAGGGACACATATAGGATTATCTGAGAGGTAGGCAAGTGTACACTGCAAATGTTTAAAAAATTATAATAATGATTTTAATCAAACATAAAGGCTACAAATAAGGTAGCATTTAAATGTACACACATTCAATAAAAATATGATTATATTTATAATATGAGCAATAATATGAATATAATTGCTCACAGGTTCTCATTGGAAACAAGACCGCAAGGACTATCATGAACGACCTGTTAAAAGGAATTATCCTTATCCTTATGAAACATGTTTAAATTAATGTGTAGTGCATTTTGGTATTCAAGGTAATCCAGATTTTTTTTGGACCAAACTGATCCTAATCCTCTGTTTTTATTTTGAATAACCACTTTTGAAGATTTGATCTAGATTGCAGCTTGCATTTCCTGATCCGATCGGATTTCAGACTTATCCCAATCCTGATGTTTGGTTCCGAACTGCCCAAAATCCTAATCTGATCTGATAGGGATTAAAACTCATGGGCCCAGTCACCAGGTCATTGAGTGAACTGTTTCTCAACTAGTCCATGACATGGTTACGGGTGGTCCATGTTTGTCTCTTCTTTTCTATAGTAGAGTCTCATGTCTCACGTCATTTTCTGGCTAGAACCTTGCCCTGTACATATTCTTCAAGTATGCCAGCATGAAAATACTACTGTAAAAGAGATACGTAGTTACAAAAGGTAAAATACATACCACATAAAATGCTTTTACCGCAAGCTCTGGGAATTCTGCCTGACAACACAACTCATCCAGAACTTCACATGGGACTGTGTTTCATACATGTGCCTCTTGACAAAGTCTGTGGACATGTCTACGAGCTGATCCTCTTTTGTAGTTGTTAAAGGAGTAGTTCGCCCAAACAATGACTTATTTTGTATTAAATACACACCCCATGAAGCATGAAGTAGTTTAGGAATTTAAGCCTAAGCCTCCTCAAAGGACCACTGTTAATGATGGGCGGGGGGAGTAGGATGACGGCTCTACGTCCGGTGGAGGCTCCTCAGTAGGATACAACAACAGTGACGACAACACACAGCAATGTGTGTGGGGAGGAATTCATTGGCATAACGACTACTTTGTGGAAAAGAAGGGGTAGAAAGCTGACAAAAAGAGTACCTGGTGTACCTGTCTGTCTGTCTGTCCCTTGTATGCCTATATGGATATCTCTGTATCTGTCTGTCCTTGTCCCTATTATGCCCATATGAAGATCCCCGATGTCATCAGCACAGTGTATGCCCATATATGAGCATAATGATCGGATCGGCCCATATTTTCTGAAGTGTTTCGGCTATAACAACATGCCCTAACTAGGGCCAATTCGGCCCTAGTTAGAGCATGTTGATATAGCCGAAACACTTCAGAAAATATGAATAATCGGTTATAGACTCATAAAGTAGCATGTTGTCTCTGTCGGGTCCAAAACTGTTAATTTTCAGGATTCAAATTCAAAAACAGCAAAAGTAGCAGATCTACAAGCTCGAGACGCGTCGCTTCGCACCACGTTTCGAGCTTGTAGATCTGCTACTTTTGATGCTTTTGTGTGACGCTGTTGTATGATCCAGTGGGGCGTTAATTTACAAAAAAAAAAAAAAAGTTAGAATAATGAGATAAGAGGTTTCTGACAGCAACGGTACATCTCACAGGACACACACATATCCTATGAGAGCTGATTTTTGACATGGTCAGAGTTTAATTAATTTCGACGAGCATCATGTGGATCACTGCTGCAATGTATGGATGACTGATATAGGCTACAGGCATGGAGGCATGTTTCTACCTCTGTATGAAGGGCAGAGAGAGAAAGAAAGAAAAACAGTGAGTGAGTGAGTGAGTGAGTGAGTGAGTGAGTGAGTGAGTGAGTGAGTGAGTGTGAGAGAGAGAGAGAGAGAGAGAGAGAGAGAGAGAGAGAGAGAGAGAGAGAGAGAGAGAGAGAGAGAGAGAGAGAGAGAGAGAGAGAGAGAGAGAGAGAGAATACCAAGTGTTAACAAAAGGCTATGGATAGGTAGAGTCACAGTGACACCTTGTGGCTTGTACGGGTACTTTTTGGAATTGATGGCTGCGTTTGCTGAAATAGCAAACTCACACAATAGGATCATTGAAGTGACCAAGAGCCACATGTACTGTTCTCCCAACTCACTGCCTTCAACGGCACACACAACACAACACAACACAACCAATGTAGATTCACCTCAGCCTTCAAATCCAGAGCCACAAACAATTCCAGAGCCAGTCATTGGCTCTCAAAATGACAGCATTAGTGCAACATCTTCAATCACCTCAGTAAACACACAGCATACAACACAACAGCTTCAATCACATCAGTAAACACACAGCATACAAACACAACAGCTTCAATCACATCAGTAAACACACAACATACAACACAACAGCTTCAATCACATCAGTAAACACACAACATGCAACACAACAGCTTCAATCACATCAGTAAACACACAACATACACAAGTAAGACGCGCGAACGCTGGAAGCGAACGCAGCTAGAAAATATTGTGTATTTACGGACTTGACTACTCGTCATCAAATGATTAGCTTAGGAATACAACAAAATCAAGAAAATATCCATGAATTCAAGTCTCCATGGGTTGAGTAATCGATAGAAAACAAGTTATTTTTTTGGGTGAACTATCCCTTTGAGTTCAAATAGCCTATAGCAAGACTGAAACTATTTATATAGTGTGTGTGTGTGTGTGTGAGCGTGTGTGTGTGTGTGTGTGTGTGTGTGTGTGTGTGTGTGTGTGTGTGTGTGTGTGTGTGTGTGTGTGTGTGTGTGTGTGTGTGTGTGTGTGTGTGTGTGTGTGTGTGTGTGTGTGTGTGTGTGTGTGTGTTTTGACTGTAGCTGCACTCTGGCGCACTCTGTCGGCCGCACCCAGGCAGTGCACTGCACACAGACACACACACACACAAGCCGAGCAGAGTTTCATAGTAGGCTCCACTTGGGCGGAGGCGCCTCCTTCCGCGTTCGCAAACACAACAGCTTCAATCACATCAGTAAACACACAGCATACAACACAAGCAGCAGCAGCAAAGAAGAAGAAGGAAAACAAGGTTCCTACCTTGAGCCGTCTTCTACTTGACTTCATCAGTTGTGTAAATCATTGGTTCTCAAAGTGGGGTCCGGGTACCCCAAGGGGTCCTTGAGGGAGTTCCAGGGGGTCCCCAGCTAAATGATGGATAGTTAGAAACCAAATGGACCCTTATGGGTCTGTAATTTGGTTCCATGTGTACAGTACACTCTCAGAGTTACGGTGCCATTGCCCTTTCCTTCTGCTTCATTCAAAATCTGTCCACTTCCTCCCTGGTAGGCTGCAGGTGTAATGCAGGTAATCAGTGTGTTGCCAGAAACAAGCGGCCAGGTCTATGAAAAGAAGCCCCCCACTTTACATCAGCTAGTTGAAAATAACAGATCTACAAGCTAACAACGCGTCATGTTGTGAGCTTGTAGATCTGCTATTTTCAAAAACATATTGGGGGGAAGAAGTGAGATTTTTTGAATATTTTTGGCACAAAATATTTTCAGATGGGGGTCTGTGGACAAATACATATTAATCTGGGGGGTCCTTGACATGAAAAAAAAACTTGGGAACCACAGGTTTAAAAGACATTAGGAAGCAAGCCAAAATAAGCAACTATACTTAAGAATCAGCTTCAGGCAACCAGTTATGATCCAGAGAGCATTGTTAAAGGACGACTTCACCCATTTTCAACCTATCTTCATATAATTGATAATGCTCATGATAGAATGGTAAAAAAAAAAATCTACTCGGTCTGTGTCTCAGAGGAGGGCTGTGGACAGTTCTGAAACCCGCCTACCAGTGACATCATCGATGGGGAATCCAAACTAATAGAAACGGCAGGCTTTCTATTCCTGGAAAGTTGCAATGCAATAGGCCTAATGGAAGGATGAAGAAAAATGACTTATTTTCTATAAATTGCACACCCCATGAAGCCTTGAATCCATGTTTTTAAGGTTTCGAGGCCAATAGGCTCGAAGCCTTATTACATCTGTAAGAGTTCATTATTCTTCCGCCGGTTTTGCCAGTTCTGGCCTAACCGCGTGGTCACTTTTTATGAAATTCGGCAATATGGTAGAGGGCTATGCCAAACGGCGAAAACCCGAAACTCACAAACATTGGCCAAAGGGTGGCGCTGTAGCACTCAATTGAAATATGCCAACTTTGAACAGGTACAACTCATGCCCTGTTTGACCCACAGCCATGAAACTTCGATGCACACATGCGTCTCCTCATGCCTAACAACTTTCACACTCTGACTTTTGACCTCTGACCTTTAGATCTCCCACCATTTCGAATTCTATGAAAAGCAGTAAAAAAGACTCTTCCTTCGTACAGATTGAGCAATCTGTACGAAACTGTATACACATGAACTTTGGACCAATGCCGACAGACGTGAGCAAGCGGATTTTCCATAAGTGAAAACGTTAAGCTTTTATAAGCCAATGAAAATTGCAGTTTTATGACAATTATTCATCTGCCCCTAAAACATTCATGCAGACTGGCATTTGTTTGACACTTTGCAATATTGTAGAAGGTCATTCCAAGTATCACTGAAACCAATCTTACTCCAATTGGTCAAAGGGGGGCGCTATAGCAATTTTTTGAAAATGCAAACTTTAAACAGGCAAAAGTCATGCCTCGTTTGGCCGACAGCCGTTAAACCTGCTTACACATGTGCCTTGACTCATGAGGAACACATGTATCACTTTGACCAGTAAGCTCTGCCCTTAGATTGTCTGCAATTTTGAGCAGTTTGAAAAACATTTAAATCCAGGCTTTCTGAGCAATTTGCGTGAAAGTGTGTCATGTGTGTGAACTCCCTTTTCACTAGTTCAGGTGTGTAGGTTCAATAGCTTGATAGCTTAATCATCTGCCTTGAAACCACAGGGTTGCTGGTTCGAATCCCACCTCAGGTAGACTTCATTATAATTGCATTGCACACAACATGACTGTATCAATGAGGAACATATCTATCACTTTGACCAGTAAGCTCCGCCCTTAGATTGTCTGCAATTTTGAGCACTTTGAAAAACATTTAAATCCAGCATTTCTGAGCAATTTGCGTGAAAGTGTGTCATGTGTGTGAACTCTCTTTTCATCAGTTCGGGTCTGTTGGCCCAATGGCTTAATCATCTGCCTCGATACCACAGGGTCGCCGGTTCAAATCTCACCTCATGCAGACCTCAACTCAATTGCATTGCACACAACATGACTGTATCAATGAATAAACATGCAATTGTTAAATGAAACGCTTATTGAGAGTAGTTGTTTTCAATGTATGATGTACTTCATTCCCTCTTTTGTTTTGTTTTGTTTTGTTGGATTCTCCCTTCTCACTGACCAAGGCTGTGGATTGAATAGCTTGATCAATACAGTGTTAGTCTCATGTGCCAAAGGTCCACGGTATATTTCTAGTTCAATAAGAAGAGAGGCAGCCTGTGAATCCATAGGTCGCTGGTTTGATCCCTGTCCCCAACAATGCATTGAGGTGATCATTATTTGGAATTCTTACTTTGTTACAAACATACTCCTGGTAGCCTGTCTGTCTGTCTGTCTGTCTGTCTGTCTGCCTCTCTCTCACTCTGTCACTGTCTGTCTGCCAATCTGCCACTCTGTCACTGTCTGCCAGTCTGCCACTCTGTCACTGTCTGTCTGTCTGCCAGTCTGCCAGTCTGCCACTCTGTCACTGTCTGTCTGTCTGCCAGTCTGCCACTCTGTCACTGTCTGTCTGTCTGTCTGTCTGCCAGTCTGCCAGTCTGCCACTCTGTCACTGTCTGTCTGTCTGCCAGTCTGCCAGTCTGCCACTCTGTCACTGTCTGTCTGTCTGCCAGTCTGCCACTCTGTCACTGTCTGTCTGTCTGCCAGTCTGCCACTCTGTCACTCTGTCACAGTCTGTCTGTCTGCCAGTCTGCCACTCTGTCACTGTCTGTCTGTCTGTCTGCCAGTCTGCCAGTCTGCCAGTCTGCCACAGTCTGTCTGTCTGCCAGTCTGCCACTCTGTCACAGTCTGCCAGTCTGCCAGTCTGCCACTCTGTCACTGTCTGTCTGTCTGTCTGTCTGTCTGTCTGCCAGTCTGCCACTCTGCCACTCTGTCACAGTCTGTCTGTCTGTCTGTCTGTCTGTCTGTCTGTCTGTCTGTCTGTCTGTCTGTCTGTCTGCCACTCTGTCACAGTCTGCCAGTGTGCCAGTCTGCCAGTCTGCCACTCTGTCACAGTCTGCCAGTCTGCCAGTCTGCCACTCTGTCACAGTCTGCCAGTCTGCCACTCTGTCACAGTCTGCCAGTCTGCCACTCTGTCACTGTCTGTCTGTCTGCCAGTCTGCCACAGTCTGTCTGTCTGCCAGTCTGCCACTCTGTCACAGTCTGCCAGTCTGCCAGTCTGCCACTCTGTCACTGTCTATCTGTCTGCCAGTCTGCCAGTCTGCCAGTCTGCCACTCTGTCACAGTCTGTCTGTCTGTCTGTCTGCCAGTCTGCCACTCTGTCACAGTCTGCCAGTCTGCCACTCTGTCACAGTCTGCCAGTCTGCCAGTCTGCCACTCTGTCACAGTCTGCCACTCTGTCACAGTCTGCCAGTCTGTCACAGTCTGCCAGTCTGCCAGTCTGCCACTCTGTCACTGTCTGTCTGTCTGTCTGTCTGTCTGTCTGCCAGTCTGCCAGTCTGCCACAGTCTGTCTGTCTGCCAGTCTGCCAGTCTGTCACAGTCTGTCACAGTCTGCCAGTCTGCCAGTCTGCCACTCTCTCACAGTCTTCCAGTCTGCCAGTCTGCCACTCTGTCACAGTCTGCCAGTCTGCCACTCTGTCACAGTCTGCCAGTCTGCCACTCTGCCAGTTTTCTCGAAACCGCTCATTGCTGCTTGCAGCTATATTTTTTGTTTGTTTTTGTCGCATTCCTAAGCCAATAATTTGATTCCCGTCTCCTACCGGCTAATGTATCCGGTAGGAGACACAAAGTAGATTATTTGTGTCTCCTACCCGGTCATCAAATTATTAGTTTAGGAATGCCACAAAAACTCAAATGAGTACATGAATTCAAGTCTTCATGGGGTGTGCAATTGATTTTTTGGGTGAACTCCTCCTTTAATACAAATCTAAATAAAAAATAAATCCTGCAGTGCCTGACTTATTTCTGGCAGTTTGGCTCTGAGTGCCAGAGCCAAAATTCATTGTAAAAAAAAGTGCTTAGGAGCCGAGATACAGCCTTTTTCAGTAAGAAGTTAAACAAGAAGTGAATGGAGCGGAACATTTTCAAATCATCATTATCTTGGGTTCTGAAAAAAAAATGTGGACGTCTTAGACGTCCAGTGGCACAGGGCTTATGATACAACGGACGTCTTAGAGGTCCAGTGGCATTGAATGAGTTAACGATGATGTCACTGGTAGACGGGTTTCTGGACTGTCCACAGCCCTCCTACTGTACGAGACACAGACCGAGACCAAACAAAAATGCTACCATTTTATCATGAGTATTAGTGAGGACCAATTATATGAAGATACTGTAGGTTGAAAATGGGTGAAGTCGTCCTTTAATGGCAGTGTCAACCTTTTTGTCATGTGGGCCTCTACACATACACACATACACGTATACACATACACATACACACACACACACACACACACACACACACACACACACACACACACACACACACACACACACACACACACACACACACACACATATATATAAATATATATATACGTATATATATATATATATATATATATATATATATATATACACACACACACATATATAAATATATAAACGCTTCACTGTAACACTAGTTACCCCAGTACTTGAGTAAGAGCACAGAGTGCTCCTGGTTAAATTTACTTCACTACAAGTAAAAGTAGCTCAGTCAAAATGTTACTCAAGTAAGAGTAAAAAAGTACATGCTTTTAAATGTAGTTAAGTTTTCAAAATCCTGAAAAGTAAAATTTGTATTTAAATAACTGTGCCTGCCATGTAATGGCAGTGGCACACTTATTGAGATCCGCCATACTTAATAATCCAGCTTTATATGCCGCCACAAAAGTTCGATCAACCATATATATATATATATATATATATATATATATATATATATATATATATATATATATATATATATATATATATATATATATATACATATATATACACACACACCTGCCGAATGTGCCTGACACCAGAGCTCTGAGGACACACCCTCCTCTGATAAATACCAGCAGACAGTGGCAGAGAGCCATTTGTTGCATCTCATCCAGTATGGAACACTTTGTGGGCTCGTTGACACAAGACTTCGTAAAGAAACCTGTAGCGTCACACGCTACTTTTGGCCTCATCCTCTTCGGACTAGAGAAGGTTATTTCGATGCAATTCGAGTGTCCTTGTAATGGAATAGGGATAAACATGATATCAGTATTAATCATCTTCCTGATTCCAGGCAATACAGCCTACTACGTTTTGCAGACGATGCTATATACTGACAGAACGGTAGATAGAAGAGGTAGACCTATACGTTATATACTTTCACGTTTGACAAGCACATCCTCGTGGAAGACGTATTTTTACAGTTTGGTCCCCCTCTACACTTGGTGGATGTTACTATTCTTCGACGGCAAGTACATTGCTTGTGCCGCGACGGACTGGGAAGGTAGATATGTGGTTCTTGACAATGCAGAACCACGAAGATGGTGTGAGCCACTTGATCCGACTTTCATCTGCCTCGACTACAAGAACCTCACAAGTCTTCAAGGCTGTATGCTAAAAACACATGGGTTCTTTTACATATTCTCAGGTAAGTGCAATATTCTCCCACTGTATACTGTACAGTACATTACAGTATTAAGGACCTCTATCCCATTAGAAAACACAGTATTAAAAATCTGCATTGCAATGCTGATGTCTTCTGCCTACTACTAACATGGCATTTTTTTAATTCAAATAATTTCAAACAGTTTTCAAACAGTTTTCTTAATTCAAATAGTTGTTGTAACACTGCTTAACTGTCTATTTTGTGTCCCAGTGGACAGGGCTTCTCTTTCTGACAGCGTTATGTGTGGGATGCATAGTACATGGATATAGAGAACGACGCAAAGAAAAAGAAAAAAAAAACCCCCGACGACAAAGAGCCAGTGCCAATGAATGTAACTTTGTTTTTATTCATATATTTGGGAGAACTGGGCCTTTCCTTTACAACTTAGTCCTAATTTCTAATCATTCATGAACAATGAGGTGTATATTATGTATTATGATGAGATGAAACATGGCAGGCAGGACTGTATTGATCCTGTGGGGAAATGCAGGTGTGAGAGGGTTACAGAATCATTCATACAGTCATGTATCTCTACACTTTCTCATCAACGTAGCATACCTGTTCACCTTAATGAAAACAGACGCTAAAAAAATATAAGAAAAAAAAGAGTAAGTAACATTGTTCTATGTGAAGCCAACAATGTCTATAATAATATAAAGTTTAAATCACATCGTTCACTTGCCCTGCTTGCAGTGCCATGTTGTACCTTGAAATGCTGGGGAATTGGAAAAAGTTAAACTCTCTCTTCAAGATCAAGGGGAGACATTATTAACAAACGTCTAAAGAGAAAACCTTATTGGATTCACACCACACATCTGCTCTGTGGAGCCTTTTGGATTAAATGACAAGCTGTCTATCATGTTATCTGTAACCTAAAATTAGATGTCATTTGGAAATGAATAGCTCTGAGTGTAATATATTGTTGTTGTCGGGCAGAAACCTCCCATCTCCATATCACTTTTTGTGTTTTTTTTAGCAAATTACGGAACACTACGAAGAGATTCCTCCAGTTCTTCAGACAGAAGAAACAGTCAGACACTGAGCACGATGGTGGGTACCAGTAAAACTTTTAGACTAGGCAGAATTTCAGAAAATGTGCTTGTATAAAATGCTGAAGGCATTTCGTGTTTATTTTTGGTATACAACATTTCTAGGGGTATTAAGGGGTGCTGAATCCAAATCTGCTGTATACCCAGCGCAAAAATGTCAATTAAGGCCTCAAAATTGAGAAATTCAACATGGCCGCCAGCGCCAGGACCTCTTTCCAAAAAAACAGGTGCTAAACCCACATTCTTTATTCTACTGACATGAAACTTTGCACAGAACATCTGCACTTATGGGGGAAGAAAGTAGGAATATAGCTGGGGTGCAACCATGAGAGTAACAGGGTGTTTTTGACTGTCTAACTGTAATCTTTGTATAGGCGAGGATACAAAAATGACATTTCTTCAGTGTTTGCAGGAATACTACAGCAAAGAATCATGTATGAAGGCACTTTTCCATACAAGTCAACCATGAGGATTCCAATTCTGACACAATTTTAATTGTAAGACCTCGTTTTGACTCCGAAATTCAAGATGGCCGACATCCAGTAGAGTAAAAACTTATACCCAGGGGGCAAAGGGGGGTATGCTGCATTTGCCCTGCCATAAAAGGTTGGCCACCAGAAATAATATCTATGACCCAGTAGGATCACAACCTATATGGACAACCCGGTCACCTTGCTGCTGGAAATCCAATATGGCCGCCTCAATATTATCAGAAAATAGCTTTGGCAATAACTTTTGAACCAGATGGGCTAGAAATAAAAACTTGGTGTCTATTTCATGGTTTCAGAGCATGAGAAACTCAATGGAATACTTATCTTTATGATTGGGTGTGTCTGGACCTTTCATTTGCATATTTCCAAGATGGACGCCACGCGAAAATGAGTTTTACTATGACTTTTACAGTGACAGCTGACTGTTATGGCAAAAAGTCTGCTTTTTAAGCAATATGAACACATTTGGTCAGTTTGAGCTTTAAATTATATGTTGTCAATATGGCTGCAGTCATAAATAATGTATGGTATTACATTTTCCCTCAGATTTATTGATTTATAGATCTATAGTTGTGGGGATGATTGCAGAGAAAAATCAGAGAAAAAGCCCACAATGTATCTTATGTATCATTTTAATAAACTAAATACAATATAAACAGACACATGCACACTCCAAGACTTGCCAAAAACTTCAACTTTAGGGCGATACAAATTAACATAGTGGTATGCATTCAAGTAACATAACAAAAGATAGACTACTTAGTGACAAATAGAGTAAAGGCGGAGTTGAGGTTGCCTACAAAAGGTTCATTTTGACCTCTATGGTGCTGTCTTGCCTGCTTCTAAAGCCAATGATACTATGGTACAATGCTATTCACTGTCACTGTTGTCATGTGTTGCACTGATCCTGCTGCATCGTGTCTCCAGTCCCTGGCAACGGCATCCTAAGTAGCATGGAATTGCCTTCTTTGCACGGGAACAGTTTTTCTGGCAGCCTTTGATACAGCTGCATGATATTGCCTTGTTCATTGACACAGGCCAGGCTGGCTCGGTAGATGCAAGGGGGACTGCATTGCTAGCACTGAGAGACCATCCATACTCTGTGAAAGAAGGAATATCCGGCTTGGCGATATGTGCACATTTATCTATTATGGTTGCTAGAACAGCTCTTCTCAGGTGCAGGTCAAAGGCATTCTCTGTCGGGGGCAGCAGCTTTAAGAGGGTTGATCTATTATTGAGGAACTTGTACACTCTAAGCTTACTCAGGTCAAAATCCTCCTGGTGGTCCGCTTTGGATGTATATACAGCAATTGTGAGGTCTCGTGCCTGATTGATGGACGTCATCTGAGAGGGAATCATAAGAGTTTTCACCAAACTCCTCAAGTGCAGAGATCCAGACGCATGATGGCCTTGAACCATGCCTTCTTCCCAGTGAAGAAGGGATAGCTGGTGCTACAGTATCTCTGCCACTTAAACTATGGATAAAGGGCAGGGCACGACACTGTGCGAGCCCCAGTGCTGATACCATTTGATGGATAGGAAGGTATGAATTTTGCTCTGTTCTCACCCACAGCTCTGGAAGGCATCTGAGATGGGTTGCTGCATAGTAAAGGCACATGATGATGATGTCTGTGTCATTGGCATGGATGACAACTCTGTCAACTTTGTCATTCTGGACACTGTACAGGGTGTGGAGTATTATTCTTGTATCAGCCTCCTGTTGTGTGGATTCTAGTGCAGGGACATCTTCAATAGACCCCTCCTTGATCACCACACTCCTTGTCTCTTCTTTAAACCCCCCACCCAGGTAAAGATGTGTTGGACCAAGGGCCGACTTAAGTTTCACATTTTCACACCATTCGTCACAGAGGAAACTCAATAGGTTTGCCTTGTTAGCTGACACAGCAAAAAACTCCTGAGGATCTGGAGCTGTGTAATGCATACTGACTTCATATTCTTTGGTAGGTTTTGGTCAAGCATACAGTATCTGTGTTCTTGCTCAGCTGTCTTAAGACTAGGTCCACTGTACCGGTCAAAACAGAAGTGAATGATCTCTGTGCCAGCAGGCACATCATTCAACAGCAGACGTTGGTATCGTTCAGCGATTGTTCCAAATGCTTCACCTTTCAGGAACGACCAATGGCGCATGGCATACATGGCATCAATAACTACTGCTGTTTTTATGTCTTCTGTAGGCAGGTCAGGGATGCATGCAACTTTGGTCTCCTCTTTCAGGACCTTAACAAGGCTTGCCTTGGTACCTGTTCTCATCCTGCCATCTTCCTGGAAGAGGGAAGGGGGGAAGTCACTGCACTCGTGGTTGCCTATAAAGTCAACAAGGTTGAGTTCTCCACCACTGGCTATGATTTGGGTCATGCGCAGGAGGGCAGTAATTTCATTGCTCTTGCAGGTGCTGAGGTTTTCCCCTTAGATTTTGTGTTTTGAGTGTAGAAAGTGTAAAGCTTCATTATGCTTGTCTTCTTCTGTTCACTGGACAGTGACTCACACAGTGCCTTCAGACCCAGTTCTTTCACACTCATCAAGTCGTCCTTGACTGTGGAATCAGCACACTGCCCTGTAGATATGTTGATCATGGATGATGTGCTCACTGTAAATGGGCTAGTCTCCACTGCTGCCTTGACTACCATCTCTGCATCCCGGATTACACGACTCTGACATATAAATTAAAGCTCAAACTGACCAAATGTGTTCATATTACTTAAAAAGCAGACTTTTTGCCATAACAGTCAGCTGTCACTGTAAAAGTCATAGTAAAACTCATTTTCGCGGAAATATGCAAATGAAAGGTCCAGACACACCCAATCATAAAGATAAGTATTCCATTGAGTTTCTCATGCTCTGAAACCATGAAATAGACACCACGTTTTTATTTCTAGCCCATCTGGTTCAAAAGTTATTGCCAAAGCTATTTTCTGATAATATTGAGGCGGCCATATTGGATTTCCAGCAGCAAGGTGACCGGGTTGTCCATATAGGTTGTGATCCTACTGGGTCATAGATATTATTTCTGGTGGCCAACCTTTTATGGCAGGGCAAATGCAGCATACCCCCCTTTGCCCCCTGGGTATATAAGTTTTTACTCTACTGGATGTCGGCCATCTTGAATTTCGGAGTCAAAACGAGGTCTTACAATTAAAATTGTGTCAGAATTGGAATCCTCATGGTTGACTTGTATGGAAAAGTGCCTTCATACATGATTCTAGGTCATTCAGATCAAAAGTTAATTTTTAGAGATGGCGCCGGGCGCCATTTTGAATTTGGCTGTCTAGCAAAAAATGCCGGGATTTTTGGGAGGGACCTGGGGGCTAAATCTTTTCTAAAGGGTCCATAGAGGTCAAATCAATCGTCAAAACGTACTTGCCAAAGGATGGTCACAGAACCTCACTTTCGGACCCTACTATAAGCCCCACCATTTATCTTTTGAAAATTCTCCTAAAACAGCATGCTTACACTAAAATGCTTATATATCCAGACTTATAAGGGCTACTGGCATAAACTTGGTACCTGAAGAAAGCTAAGACTTGGGGGATTCCAATGTTGGTGTCCAACACTGTACAGTTATTACCAAATTGCTGTAGTATTCCTGCAAACACTGAAGAAATGTCATTTTTGTATCCTCGCCTATACAAAGATTACAGTTAGACAGTCAAAAACACCCTGTTACTCTCATGGTTGCACCCCAGCTATATTCCTACTTTCTTCCCCCATAAGTGCAGATGTTCTGTGCAAAGTTTCATGTCAGTAGAATAAAGAATGTGGGTTTAGCACCTGTTTTTTTGGAAAGAGGTCCTGGCGCTGGCGGCCATGTTGAATTTCTCAATTTTGAGGCCTTAATTGACATTTTTGCGCTGGGTATACAGCAGATTTGGATTCAGCACCCCTTAATACCCCTAGAAATGTTGTATACCAAAAATAAACACGAAATGCCTTCGGGGTTATGCTTCTCTGAAAATTGACCCTGTCTATTTGTTTTTATTCATATATTTGGAAGAACTGGGCCTTTCCTTTACAGCTTAATTACACCAAGTATGTTATTACCTAACTGATCATGTCTCCAGAACAATGGTGTAGTGGGACCAGAGACAAAGAGGGCACTTGCGCACGCACACACGCACGCACGCACGCACGCACGCACGCACGCACGCACGCACGCACGCACGCACGCACGCACGCACGCACGCACGCACGCACACACACACACACACACACACACACACACACACACACACACACACACACACACACACACACACACACACACACACACACACACACCTCTTCAGGAACCCAGTGGCTGTTCATTTTGCAGAAGCCAAACATTGTATTTCATCATTAAAGTAAATTGGCATTGAACAGGTCAAATGATATACTTGTTGAGACGTTTGGTCCTCACAAGTATACCACACACACACACACACACACACACACACACACACACACACACACACACACACACACACACACACACACACACACACACACACACACACACACACACACACACGTCAAATTGCCCCTCAGAGGAGGTGACATTAACAAACTACTAATCAGGGGAGAAGTATTTTGGATCTCTACATTAGACACTGTTAATACAGTAAGGGCCAAAATGAAGCCCTTGATATCAGACAGTTAACCTGTCATTGTGTGCTCTATTATTAAAGGGTCTCCCTTTGCAGTGGTGTAAAGTAACTAAGTACATTTACTCAAGTACTGTACTTAAGTACCATTTTGAGGTATTTTTACTTTACTGGAGTATTTCCAATTTTCAGTACTTTTACTTCTGCATTACATCTCAGAGACAAATTACTATACTATATTACCTATACTTTTACTCCACTACAATTATTTGAAAACGTTACAGTTATTAGTTTGATTATTATTACAAAACATACATTAACCACTTCAGTTCTATATACATGTCGGCCATTTGAAAACAGCCAATCTACAAGCTCACAAGCTTGTAGATCTCCTATTTTCAAATCATTTTTATACATTTAAAAAGTTGTGAAACGGGACGTTATGCATAATGAGTACTTTCTAACTTTAAGTACATTTTGATACCAATACTTTTGTACTTTTACTCAAGTACATTTTGATACCAATACTTTTGTACTTTTACTCAAGTACATTTTGAATTCATGACTTTTACTTGTAACAGAGTATTTCTACATTGCAGTATTGATACTTTTACTTAAGTAAAACTACATTTCTTTGCCATTTTGTACTATTTTTTAAAAAACATTGTCAAATAGTTCATCTAGCCGATCTACATCGACACGTTGTGAGCTTGTAGATTGTTTGAAAATGTTTTTAAAAATAGTGAAAAAAATGGCAAAGAAGTCTATAGGGCTAATGGATAAGGCACCGGCAAAAATACGGCCCGGGGAGTGACATGTGGCAAAAGTCATCGGGCTCGGGACTCAAACGCGCGACGCGCTGTCATGTTCATATTGAGCCTGGGTGCCTGGACCGCTACGCCAGCTGTCCAGGCCCACCACAGTCTCTCTTTCCTGTGTTTCAGATTGGTTGACTCCACCTGACCTGACCAGGGCTGCCAAACCTCCTGGATCCTGTAGGAATCTCCTGGATTTAGACTCCTTCTGGACTCCTGGTTAAAGTGGTAGCTATACTTTCGAAAACCTGGAGACTGGGAAGTTATCCACTGTATGCTGGCAGGTGGCAGTCCTGAGACAGGCATTAAATGTGGCATGGTCCAAGTATATTCCATGTTTGGGATTTCAATAATTGGGTCTTATCAGTACAGACAGTGCTTTCATCTTACATTGCAGGAGCAAAAAGGCCACTTAGCTGCAAAGGTGAATGGGTGCGTGTTATACTTCATATGGTTATTATAATATAGACAGATGGCTTTTCTGAGGACAGTGTTATTTGAGGACAAGAGGAGATTAAGTTCTTCCAGCTATTTTTTTTTTTTTGTGTGTCAACTTTAATAGTTGTGGTTTCCATTAAGGTGAACAGGTACTAGCTATGTTGATGAGCAAGTCTAAGGTATGCCGAATGGAACGATGGGAATTTATTTGAGAGTCAAAACAGATAATTATGTACAGTCCATGATGAGTGATTAATGAAGGGCATGACAGGATTTAAAGGAAAGCAGTGTCACAATAGTTTGATGCAAAGGTGCTTAACTTTGATCAGAGGTGAGGAGGAGGTCTGATGGTGAGGCTGTGGATCAAGGGTTTCCATGGATTATGATTGTGGAGTGTTGTTATGGTTATTATTAGTATTATTGGACACTTTGAAACACTTTCTCTCAAATTACATGAATTAACTTCGCTTGTCCAGTTCTGCCCTCTTTGCCTCGGTGCTCCTTCTCAACAGATGGCATGCCTTCTGTTTTTGCTCTTTTCCTGCACCATTTTTCACTGTGGTCACTCACATTACAGTTGACTTTAATTGTTTCATTGTCTGACACACCTCATACACTCCATTAATCCATTGTTACTTAAAAAAATATAAAATACAAGTATCCCACAAAGGATTGAACGGATGTTTTGACATTTTCAAGGATTCTTGTTGTCTTGTAGTCCTCACATGATGCAATCATGTACGGCAGGGTTGGGCAACTTTGATGATGGAGAGGGCCACTATATTTCCACACTCACTCCAGAGGGCCACATTGCATATACTGTCGGGTAGACACCTCTTATCTACGTATTTTAACTTTTTTTCGTATAAATGAATGCCGTATTTCGGCATTCTAAAATATAACGTCACACAAAAATAGCAAAAATAGCCGATCTACAAGCTCAAAACTGCAACGCGTTTTGAGCTTGTAGATCTATGAACTTAAATGCAAATACATTGGACAATATATTTGTAATACTAATCATTAAGCTACTAATATAGACTGAAGTAATTAAATCGGGTCATTTAGTCAGAAGGAGCTAGTTGCTACCAAGGCAAAGGAGGGCAGAACTGGACAAGTAAAACTGGTTGTCGTTAGTTGAGACAGTGTTTCAAAGTGTCCAATAATGACAATAACAACTATAATAACACACAATCATAAACCATGGTAACCCTCCATCCACAGCCTAGGACCTCCTCCAACCTAAAAGTTAGCTCACCTCTGATCAAGGCTAGGTGCCTTCACATCAAACTATTGTAACACTGCATTCAATTAGAATCCTGGCATGCCCTCATTAATCACTCAACATGATGACTATCCTTGTGTTTCATTGGCATTTTGTCCTTGATGTTTTCGTGAGAAGCATTGAACATGTAATTATTGTGTCAAATAAATCAAAACAAATCAAGTGTAGCTTGTAGGGTGTCTCTTGTTACATGTGCATGCCTTGGACTTTCTCATCAACAGAGAATACCTGATCACCTTAATGGAATCCACTCGCTACCGTAGCTTGCCAAACCAACTGGTTCAGCTGGTAGAACTTGATCTCCTTCTGTCCTCAAGTAACATTGTCTTTTGAAAAGCCAGCACTGTCTATATTAGCCATATGATGTATATTACGCACCCACTCACCTTAGCAGCTAAGTGGCCCTTTTGAGGTTGAAGCCCTGTCTGTACTGATGAGACTCACTTATTATTATCCAAAATAATTAGCATTGAATGTGTTGGTGGTTAAGTGGCTCAGTAATTAATGCAGACACACTATTGTTTTAAAATGTGCAGCACATTGGAATAGACCCTACGACACATTAAGAGTCCATTAGTATACATTTAGTCTAGACCACTGTTTTTGGTACGATGATTATTTTGCATGTCCGTGGCACAAATGAAATATTAATGAAAATGTCCATCACAAGCTGCCATGGTGATGACCCCTGCGAGTGGGTCTTGGTTTTAGCCTGTGTTGAAATAAGTGTAGGCTGTTACAGTGTTGTGATATGGTCCCTGTTTTTATTGTTCACTTCAGTGTAGAATGCTTGACCACCATCAATGGCTTTAATTACTCACTGTCTTAAATGTTCATACTGTATATCTACCGTCCTTTTCTATATCAAATGTTTTTGTATACTTATTGCATTTGTGTATTTGTATTCTGTATGTTGTACATGTCATTAATTATACACACACACACACACACACACACACACACACACACACACACACACACACACACACACACACACACACACACACACACACACACACACACACACACACACTATATAAATAGTTTCAGTCTTGATATAGGCTATTTGAACTCAAAGGGATAGTTCACCCAAAAAAAATAACTTGTTTTCTATCGATTACTCAACCCATGGAGACTTGAATTCATGGATATTTTCTTGTTACGGGGCCAGAGCTCAGCTCTGGACCTGTTTTGTTATTGGCAGTATTCTGTCACTTCTTTTTCTTCTGCCACTTTTCGCAGTTCTGGCTTTTTTCACCTGCGTAATATTGCAAAAGTTAGGCACATTCTGTCCCAAAATGATGCAGAAAAACTTGTCCACGCATTTGTTACTTCTAGGCTGGACTATTGCAACGCCTTACTATCAGGCTGCCCAAGTAAGTCCCTAAATAGCCTGCAGCTTGTCCAGAATGCCGCTGCGCGCATACTGACAGGAACCAGAAGAAGAGATCATATCACTCCTTCATTGGCCTCTTTGCACTGGCTCCCGGTTAAATACAGAATAGAGTTTAAAGTTCTCCTCCTCACATACAAGGCTCTCAATGGACAGGCACCAGTATATCTCAAAGAACTCATCGAGCCCCGTAAACCAGCCAGAACACCACTGCGTCCACAGTACGAAAAAATGCTTACGGTTCCAGTAAACCCCCAAAAAACTAGAACAGGAGGTAGAGCATTTAAGTTTCAAGCACCTCAGCTGTGGAACCTCCTCCCAGTCTCAGTCCGTAAAGCAGACACACTCTGTATATTTAAAACTAGACTAAAAACCTTTCTCTATGATAAAGCCTATAGCCGAAGTGTATAGACTCAGTCCCCCTATAGTCATCCTCTCTCCCCCACCTTCCCCTTTCTCCTCTCTCCCCTCGTCCTCTCTCTTCCCGTCCTCCCTTTGGTTGTGTGGGTTTGTGTCCCATTGGTACAATCGTAATTAACCCTGTACGGATTCACGCTCTAGTAAGGCCTGCCACTAATTCTACAACCGGGGACTCGTTCCCCGGAGTTTCTTCTACCACCCACGTCGCAGGTCCATGGACTATTACTATGGACCCCCAGCTGCGGCTCAAGACTGTGACTGCGGACCGGGCCTGGGCCTCTCCATGGAGTCTATGGACTGTTACTACGGACCCCCAGCTGCGGCTCAAGACTGTGACTGCGGACCGGACCGGGGCTCTCTCCATGGAGCACGACCTGGACACGACCGTGGACTTCTACTACACTACACTATACCGCATACTATATTATCTTAAATATTTTTATATTATTCCATTATATACTGCATACACACTATTGCTGTACTATATTATACTATCATATGCTAGTATCTTACACTATTATATTTGCTATTATTGTTATTGTTACTGCTTGCACTGTATCTCTTTCTGTCTCTCCTCTGTCTCTCCCTTTCTCTCTCTCTTCTTTCCCCCAACACGGTCGAGGCAGAAGGCCCCCGCCCTAGAGCCTAGGGTCTGCCTGACGTTTCTTCCTGTTGAATTAAGAGGGAGTTTTTCGTTGCCACTGTCGCAAAATTGCTTGCTCAGGGTGGGATGTTGGGTCTCTTCTCTACATGTAAAGTGTCTTGAGACAACTTGTTGTGATTTGACACTTTAATAAAATTGAATTGAATTGAATTGAATTGGCTGAACCGCGCTGTCGCTTTTTACGAAACTCGGCCATATGGTAGATGGTCATGAAAAACGATCAAAAAATAATTCTCACAATCTTTCGTCCAAAGGTGGCGCTATAGCACTCAATTGAAAATGCCAACTTTGACCAGGTACAACTCATGCCCTATTTGACCTACAGCCATGAAACTTGGATACACATAGCGTCTCCTCATGCTGAACAACTTTCACCCTCTGACTTTTGACCTCTGACCTTTAGATCTCCCACCATTTTGAATTATATGAAAAACAGTCATTGGCTCCTAACTTCTGCATTTTTTCACTTATGGAAAATCCGTTGGAATTTTTTTAACCAGTGGTGAAAAAAAAAAGTACTCAAATTCTTTACTTAAGTAAAAGTACCAATACTGCAATATAAAAATACTCTGTTACAAGTAAAAGTCCAGAATTCAAAATTTACTTGAATAAAAGTACAAAAGTAGTGGCATCAAAATGTACTTAAAGTACCAAAAGTAAAAGTACTAAATGTTTGAAAATAGCCGATCTACAAGCTCACAACGCGTCGCGATGCGACGCGTTGTGAGCTTGTAGATCTGCTATTTTCAAATAGCCTAGGTATGAAATAGGGCTAAAGTGGTTAATGTATGTTTCATTATATCATCATTTATATCTGAAAAGTAACTAGTAACTAAAGTTTTCAAATAATTGTAGTGGAGTAAAAGTACAATATTTGCCTCTGAGATGTAGTGGAGTAGAAGCAAAAGTATTGGAAATTGTAAATACTCAAGTAAAGTACAAATACCTCAAAAATGTACTTAAGTACAGTACTTAAGTAAATGTACTTAGTTACTTTCCACCACTGCTCCTAACTTCTGCATTTTTTCACTTATGGAAAATCACATTTCTTTGAAACTTTGCAGAAATGTACAGGGTCATTCCAAATATCACTGAAACCAATCTTACTCCAATTGGCCAAAAGGGGGCGCTATAGCAATTTTTTGAAAAGGCAGACTTTAAACAGGCATAAGTCATGCCTCGTTTGGCCGAAAGTCGTGAAACTTGCTTACACATGTGCCTTGACTCATGAGGAACACACGTATCGATTTGACCATTAAGCTCCGCCCTTAGATTTTCCGCAATTTTGAGCAGTTTGAAAAATACTTGTTTTTGCCAGTTCTGGCTTAACCGTGCATACGCTTTTTACGAAACTCGGCCATATGGTAGATGCTCATGAAAAACTACCAAGAAATAATTCTCACACTCATTCGTCAAAGGGTGGCGCTATAGCACTCAATTGAAAGTGCCAACTTTGAACAGGTACAACTCATGCCCTTTTTGACCTACAACCATGAAACTTCGATACACACATGCGTCTCTTCATGCCCGACAACTTTTGTGGTCTGACTTTTGACCTCTGACCTTTAGATCGCCCACCATTTTGAATTATATGTAAAACAGTCATTGGCTCCTAACTTCTGCATTTTTTCACTTATGGAAAATCCGTTGGAATTTTTTGTAGGCAGTGGTCCAAAGTTCAAGTGTTAAACGTTTCGTGCAGATTGCTCAAAAATCCCAGGAGGAGATAGATTTTAACTATTACAGTTTTATGAAAATTATTCATCTGTGCCTAAAACATACATGCAGACTCACATTTCTTTGAAACTTTGCAGAAATGTACAGGGTCATTCCAAATATCACTGAAACCAATCTCACTCCAATTGGCCAAAAGGGGGCGCTATAGCAATTTTTTTGAAAAGGCAGACTTTAAACAGGCATAAGTCATGCCTCGTTTGGCCGAAAGTCGTGAAACTTGCTTACACATGTGCCTTGACTCATGAGGAACACACGTATCGATTTGACCATTAAGCTCCGCCCTTAGATTGTCCGCAATTTTGAGCAGTTTGAAAAACACTTAAACCCAGGATTTTTCAGCTATTTGCGTGAAACTGTATCATCTGTGTAATCTCCTTTTTCACAGTTACTTGTCTGTTGGGCCAATGGCGTCTCCCTTAAATGAATGCCTCACAATCTCAAGGTCGCCAGTTCAAGCCTCACTTGATGCAGACTTAATTTAAGTTGAATTGCAAACAACATGACTGTATCAATGAATACATGTGCAAATGGTAAAGATAACCTGAAATGCTTATTTGAGAGTACGTTTTTTCAACGTATGACATACTTTATCTGAAAATAGCTGATCTACAATCTCACAACTTTTCATGGTTTGTGAGCTTGTAGATCGGCTACTTTCACTAGTTTTGGTTCTGAGGAGATGTACAATTTCTTCATTGGTAAATGGTTTGTGAACGAGTGATCTTAGTGTTAGTGAAACAGGGGCTTGGTTCATGAAAGAAGGCAAGAGTTTATGATCTTCAACAGACAATATCAGCCTGGACAAAGCTATAGCACTATAGGTAGTGTTGCAGCCTATTAGTCTGAAGGTTGAGAGTTCGAATCCCTGTTAATGGCAGTAGGTTGAGATGTCCAATCAAACCATTATGTTTCCATCTCTCTCTCTCATCAATCTATTGTTTCCATGTCACTCTCTCTCTCTTCAATCTATTCTGTTTCCATGTCTCTCTCTCTCTCTCTATTCACTGGCCCCGTATTATCGCTGCTTGCAGCTATATTGTCACTTATTTTGTTGATGAAATGTGCATATTTTACCCCCATTGTGAGGGTAATGAGAAAACTATTGGGTTTTTTAGTCTTGGAACCTATGTAATTGTATTCCTTGGCTCCAGAAATGTACACTTTGACACCAATATTATCATCATAGCCCTAACAGAAGCAAAGATATGGGCTATGCTGTATTGCTGTAAATGGTGGCGGCCATTTTTTAAAACACAAATACTTTAGAAATGACGTCTTATCTAGTTTGTGTCTTTGGATAATTTATTTCCTATTCCCCTAAGGTACTTCCATGCCAAAGGGAAAACTAAATTAAAGTTTTAGAGGGGAAATAAATGGAAAGTTACCCGTTATTTACGTATTTTTCTAATAAAATGTGCATATTTTACCCCTGTTTTCAATGGCAATAAGAAAATGATTGGGTTTTTTGCCTGGAAACCTATTGAATTGGATTATTTGACCCCAAAAATGTACACTTTGACACCAATAATATTATTATAGCTTTAACAGATGCAAAGATATTGGTTCTGCTGTATTGCTGTAAATGGTGGCGGCCATTTTTTAAAACGTGTATATTTCAGAAATGAAGGGTGATCTAACTCGTCTCTTTGGATAAATGTTTTCCTATGGCCCTAAGGTACTTCCATGCCAAAGGGGAAACTAAATTAAGGTTTTAGAGTGGGGAAAAATGGAAAGTTACCCTGTTAAAACAACATTTTCCAATTAAATTAGCATATTTTAGCCCTGTTTTCATGGCATTGAGAAAATGATAAAAAATGTTTGCCTTGAAACCTATTGAATTGGATTACTTGACCCCAAAAATGTACACTTTGACACCAATATTATTGTTATAGCTTTAACAGAAGCAAAGATATTGTTTTTGCTGTATTGCTGTAAATGGTGGCGGCCATTTTTTAAAACATGTATATTTCAGAAATGAAGGGTGATCTAACTCGTCTCTTTGGATAAATGTTTTCCTATGGCTCTCAGGTACTTCCATACCAAAGGGGACCTTTGCATCATGACTTGAAGTCAACAGCCTATTTTTAGGTCTTAACACCTCCACTAGTGGAGGTGCTAAGCAACATTTGACTTCAAGTCATGATGCAAAGGTCCCCTTTGGTATGGAAGTACCTTAGGGCCATAGGAAAATAATTATCCAAAGAGACGAGTTAGATCACCCTTCTTTTTTTTTTTATAGGCGTTTTTAAAAATGGCCGCCGACAATTAACCACTATTACACCAGACCCCATATCTTTGCTTCTGTTAGAGCTATAATAATAATATTGGTGTCAAAGTGTACATTTTTGGGGTCAAGGAATTCAATTAAATAGGTTTCAATGCAAAAAAACGAATACTTCATTAATTGCCATGACAGCGGGGGGTAAAATATGCAAATTTCATTAAAAAAATATGTTTTAACAGGGTAACTTAACCCCTCCCCCTCTAAAACTTGTATTTACTTGTCCCTTTGTCATGGAAGTACCTTAGGGCCATAGGAAAAACAATATCCAAAGAGACAAGTTAGATCACCCTTCTTTTTTTTTTATATAGGCGTTTTTAAAAATGGCCGCCGACAATTAACCACTATTACACCAGACCCCATATCTTTGCTTCTGTTAGAGCTATAATAATAATATTGGTGTGAAAGTGTACATTTTTGGGGTCAAGGAATTCAATTAAATAGGTTTCAATGCAAAAAAACGAATACTTCATTAATTGCCATGACAGCGGGGGGTAAAATATGCAAACTTCATTAAAAAAATACGTTTTAACAGGGTAACTTAACCCCTCCCCCTTTAAAACTTGTATTTACTTTTCCCTTTGTCATGGAAGTACCTTAGGGCCATAGGAAAAAAAAATATCCAAAGAGACAAGTTTGATCACCCTTCATTTTCTTTATATAGGCGTTTTAAAAAAAAGGCTGACGACAATTAACCACTATTATACCATACCCCATATCGTTGCTTCTGTTAGAGCTATAGTAATAATATTGGTGTCAAATTGTACATTTTTGGGGTTGAGGAATTCAATTAAATAGGTTTCAATGTAAAATACCCAATGCTTTACTAATTGCCATGACAGAGGGGGGTAAAATATGTAAATTTAATTTGAAGAATACGTTTTAACAGGGTAACTTACCCCCCCTCCTCTAAAACTTTGATTTACTTTTCCCTTTGGTATAGAAGTACCTTAGAGCACTAAGAAAGAAATGATCCAAAGAGACAAATAAGATCACTCTTCATTTCTGAAATATATGCGTTTTTAAAAATGGCCGCCACCATTTGAAGTGATACAGCAGAACCCATATTTACTTATGTTAAAGCTA
Source organism: Gymnoscopelus microlampas (assembly GCF_963454915.1). Lineage (NCBI taxonomy): Eukaryota > Metazoa > Chordata > Actinopteri > Myctophiformes > Myctophidae > Gymnoscopelus > Gymnoscopelus microlampas. The sequence continues at coordinate 44,427,047 of NC_139956.1, read as the reverse complement.
TAATGGTAAACATTTTTAGGGTCAAGGAATCCAATTAATTAGGTTTCAAGGCAAAACAAATCCCCAATAATTTTCTTACTGCCATGACAATGGGGTTGTTGTGGTAATTTGAGTCTTGCACTTGCAAATAACCAGTTCTGGCAAGTCCCTTGAAATAATTGAAATTGAAGCCATTCATCAAAGGGCAAAAGGAAGAGGGGGCTCGACTCATCATTTACAGCCTTTTCCAAATATCGCTCATTAGCCTTCATCACAAGTACAGAGCAGCTACAGACACCTGATGCATGTACCAGGTTCTGCAGATGTGGTCAACACCAATGAAAGACTGAGCTTTGCCACTAGTTGAATTACCACTATTGGTGAGAGCTGTAGTCCATCCACTGCCATTCATCCAGCCAGTCTCCAGACACACTCCAGATCATCGTTTTTGGCAAGTGTGAATAGGGGTTTATCAGCTAACATGACTGGTGTCTGACCTGGTCCTGGATTTAGGTAGTTGATTGCTTGAAGGAGGACATTCATTGCATGCCAAGCCAAGCCATAGTGGGACTGGTAGGAGACTCTGTGAACAGTGGCAGTATGTGTGATCTGGATGGGGGGGCTGAACAAGGCTCTGCAATGCTTGCATACTATGCACCCCATGAGATCCATTCTTCATCCTCAAGGTTGTCTTTCCCCACAAGGTGTCGGTGACTCTCTCCAACCACTGGGAGCCTTCTTCAAGTATGTTGCTGAGAGGACAAGAGGCTGGCTGAGGATGACTGTATGTATTAAGGGCAGGAACATCAGTTTGGAGTGAAACATCCAGATCCATTGTTGTGTAGAAAGCTGGAAAGGATTGTACATGCTTCTTCCCCATCTTAGCTGGAACTAGGATGTTAGTGAGATTGGCTGTTTGTTGGTCATCTGACGGGAAGTGCTGCTGAATGCTTATGCATGTCTCGTGGAGGGCTGATTTTGCTGTTGTTGACGATGGGTTGAGGTCAATGTTGTCAAAACCACCATTAGTGAAGACACCCTTAACTACCTGAGGTGGGACCACCACACCAATCTGCTCCCACTGATTGATCACTGTACTCAATGTTTTCAAGCGATCACATGACACACCATACCTCGCTTATGCATGGTATCCACCTGGTGTTTACTGCCAGTATGCAGGTGCAGATTCATTGCCAGATACAGTGAAGCTGTGGTTCCCTTTCTCTTATGTGACAACTAACACTACGGACATTTCTTGGATCTGCATTTCACAGAGTTGTAAATGATTTGCTGCCCAATTGATGTAGCAACCTGGCACTTCTCTGGTTCAGGGGCTGGCTGGTCAATACCTTATCCATCCAGAAGCATCTTTAGGAACAATTGCAGCAGGGGAGGGATTGAATCAGGAGGCTGTGAAGGAACCTGTAAATTATTGTTTCATCGGAAGATATTCTTCCCGGAGGATTTTAGCTGCTCTGAAGATGATGGGAGACATCAGTAAATGTGTTGCTTTTCATGCCAACAACAGCTGTCAGGTCATCATCAAACAACATAACAGGGACCAGCCACGATCTAGTCGCACAGATCTGATGTCAATATCCTCTCGAAGGCGCGTGGTGTTACATTTAATAATAATTGATTGACTCAAACAATTCATTGAGGACATGTGCTCTGATGACCTGTGTTGCCTTATTTTCTGTCGTGTCACAACGGCGGTTTCTGCTTTTCTATAGAGCCTAGTCAGGCATGCACGATGATGCACTGCCTCCATAGCTACCATGTCACCAGCAGCTTGTTTAGCTAACAGACACTTGTCACCCAGCACCTGAGCACATTATTTCACTTTTCGATCCAATCCCAGGGTGGAAGCCGTCCTTAGTTCCTTTCTGTTGCCAACTTCACCACAGAAGAAACACGGTGTGGTTTATTCACATGAGGATGATGATGAGCATGAGAGTATAGCCTGTGCAGTGAACTTGCCACCACCATTCATGCACTGTGTTTTTACTGGGCTCACAGACTCTTCATGTCTTCTTCTTGCTCTGTCCACTTTTTGATCAATAATGGCACAGTTAACATAAAAAACATTCTGTATTCAATGAGAAAGTAATACAAACCTCAAATTGAACCTCAAAGTGTCTCAGATTTTCTGTCACCTCGGATTTAATCAAATTGTCGCAGTCCCTTGTGCAGAATTTATGTTTTGTGGCAGCAACAGGTGTAACTCTCAGGTGATAGCAGTCAGACATATACACTTACAGTCAGACAGACACTAATCTCTCAAGACAGATTCAGAGCTCTGCAGCTGAATCTGTCGGGAGCTCCTGATACAACGTGTATAGTTAGGAATGTTAGGAATGTAAACAAAGACACGTAGACCGGAAGTGGAGGTCTGAGGGCGGACCTAATGGCCACCATCCTGTTATCCACATTCTATTGGGAGGTCCCCCCCAGAGTCAAATCTTTAGGAAAAAATTTGCAGAGGGTGCTGTTTTTTCCTTTTTTTGACTGGGTTCCTAGATTGGACAGACACACATAGAGCATATGGCATGTGCATAAGAGGTTGTACTTCTTAAAGTTTTTTTTTATAGGGGGAACATTTTAATTACGGGGCCAGAGCTCTGCTCTGGAACCGTATTGTTATTGGCAGTATTCTGTCACTTCTTCTTCTTCTTCTGCCACTTTTCGCAGTTCTGGCTGAACCGTGCAGTCGCTTTTTACGAAACTCGGCCATATGGTAGATGGTCATGAAAAACCATCAAGAAATAATTCTCACAATCTTTCGTCCAAAGGTGGCGCTATAGCACTCAATTGAAAATGGCAACTTTGAACAGGTACAACTCATGCCCTGTTTGACCTACAGCCATGAAACTTGGATACACATATGCGTCTCCTCATGCTGAACAACTTTCACCCTCTGACTTTTGACCTCTGACCTTTAGATCGCCCACCATTTTGAATTATATGAAAAACAGCCATTGGCTCATAACTTCTGCATTTTTTCACTTATGGAAAATCTGTTGGAAATTTTTGTAGGCAGAGGTCCAAAGTTCAAGTGTTAAACGTTTCGTGCAGATTGCTCAAAAATCCCAGGAGGAGATAGATTTTAACTATTACAGTTTTATGAAAATTATTCATCTGTGCCTAAAACATACATGCAGACTCACATTTCTTTGAAACTTTGCAGAAATGTACAGGGTCATTCCAAATATCACTGAAACCAATCTTACTCCAATTGGCCAAAAGGGGGCGCTATAGCAATTTTTTGAAAAGGCAGACTTTAAACAGGCATAAGTCATGCCTCGTTTGGCCGAAAGTCGTGAAACTTGCTTACACATGTGCCTTGACTCATGAGGAACACATCTATCGCTTTGACCAGTAAGCTCCGCCCGTAGATTGTCCGCAATTTTGAGCAGTTTGAAAAACACTTAAACCCAGGATTTTTCAGCTATTTGCGTGAAACTGTATCATCTGTGTAATCTCCTTTTTCATAGTTCCTTGTCTGTTGGTCCAATGGCGTCACCCTGAAATGAGTGCCTCACAGTCTCAAGGTCGCCAGTTCAAGCCTCACTTGATGCAGACTTAATTTAAGTTGAATTGCAAACAACATGACTGTATCAATGAATACATGTGCAAATGGTAAAGATAACCTGAAATGCTTATTTGAGAGTACGATTTCTCAATGTATGACATACTTCATTCTGAAAATAGCCGATCTACAATCTCAAAACTTTTCAGATAGCAACGTGTTTCTGAGCTTGTAGATCGGCTGCTTTCACTGTTTTCGGTAGCGAGGAGACATACAATTTCTCTATTGGTAAATGGTTTGTGAACGAGTGATCTTAGTGTTGGCTTGGTTCATGACAGAAGGCAAGAGTTTATGATCTTCAACAGACAACATCAGCCTGGACAAAGCTATAGCACTATAGGTAGTGTTGCAGCCTATTAGCCTATCATGGGGCGGCCATAGCTGGGTGGTTAGTGAGCACGCCTAGGGAACCAGAGGCCCTGGTTGCCCCAGGTTCGATTCCAGGCCATCCCAGCATATGCGTCGATGAAATGAAATTTGTCCCTGAGCAAGACTCTTAACCCCTAATTGCTCACAGGTTCTCATTGGAAACAAGACCACAAGGACTTTCATGAACGACCTGTTAAAAGGAATTATCCTTATCCTAGTCCGAAGGTTGAGAGTTCGATTCCTGTTAATGGCAATAGGTTGAGATGTCCAATCTATCCATTCTGTTTCCATCTCTCTCTCTCTCATCAATCTATTCCGTTTCCATGTCTCTCTTCAATCTATTCCGTTTCCATGGCTCTCTCTCTCTCTCTCTCTCTCTCTCTCTCTCTCTCTCCAGTTTCCATCTCTCTCTCTCTCTCTCTCTCTCTCTCCAGTTTCCATGTCTGTCTGTCTCTCTCTCACTGGCCCCGTATTATCGCTGCTTGCAGCTATATTATTATTTGTATTTGTCCAGATCCATATCAGGATGCACCTGTTAATGTGTACTGTAGACCATCAGACAGTTTATTATCTCTTATAAAGTTGCTTTTTATTGACTGAAGTCGCTAGATAAGGACCGTGTTGAGCAGAGCTAATATCTACCCTGTTTGTTTCATTTTGTTTGTACAGGAGGGGACATGTGTATGATTGTATTGCCAGGTATGTTCTTGTATTTTATCTTATTTCATAAAAAAAACTAGAATTTTAGAGCACAGGAGTGAAATAACTAAAGACTTCAGGAACCCAGTTGCTGTTCATTTTGCAGAAGCCAAACATTGAATTTCTTCATTAAAGTAAATGGGCATTAAACAGGTCATTGCCCCTCAGAAGAGGTGACATTAACAAACTACTAATCAGGGGAGAAGCATTTTGGATCTCTACATTAGACACTGTTAATAAGGGCCTAAATGAAGCCCTTGATATCAGACAGTTCCTGTAACCTGTCATTGTGTGCTCTCTTATTAAATGGTCTCCCTTTGCAGTGGGGTAAAGTAACTAAGTACATTTACTCAAGGATTGTACTTAAGTACAATTTTGAGGTATTTTTTACTTACTGGATTATATCCAATTTTCAGTACTTTTACTTCTACTCCACTACATCTCAGAGACAAATTACTATATTATATTGTACTTTTACTCCACTACAATTATTTAAAAACTTTAGTCATTAGTTTGATTATTATTACAAAACATACACTAACAACTTCCGCCCTATATACATTTCGGCCATTTGAAAATAGCCGATCTACAAGCTCTCAAACTTGTAGATCTGCTATTTTCAAAAGATGTGTATACATTTGAAAAGTTGCGAAACGGGACATTCTGCATAATGAGTGTTTTCTACTTTTGGTACTTTAAGTACATTTTGATACCAATACTTTTGTACTTTTACTCAAGTACATTTTTAAATACAGACTTTTACTTGTATTTCTACATTGCAGTATTGCAACTTTTACTTAAGTATAACATTTGAGTAGTTTTTATGCCTTTATTGATAGGACTGTAGGCTGACAGGAAATGGGGAGAGATGGGGGCCCATTTCCACCGGTGCCTTACCCATTATACCTAAACTTCTTTGCCATTTTGTACTATTTTTAAAAACATTTTAAAATAGTTCAAATAGCCAATCTACAAGCTCACAACGTGTCGATGTAGATCGGCTAGTTGAACCATTTGAAAAGTGTTTTTAAAATTAGTAAAAAAAAAATCTAAAGTCCATGGGGATAATGGGTAAGGCACCGGCGAAAATAGGGCCCGGGGAGTGACATGCAGCAAAGGTCGTCGGGCTCGGAACTCGAACCAGGCACCTACTTTACATTGAGCCTAGGTGCCTGGACTGCTACGCCAGCCGTCTCCACCCACCACTGTCTCTTTTGCCTGTGTTTCAGATTGGTTGTCTCCACCTGACCTGACCAGGGCTGCCAACCCTCCTGGATCCTGCAGGAGTCTCCTGGATTTAGACCTATATCTCCTACTCCTGGGATTGTCATTTCTCCTTCTTTTCTCCTTCATTTGGTATCAAACTCCCCAAATTCACCAGAACATGGGAACTTACATCTACTATGTTAAAACTAGTTTCTGGGTGTGGACCAGAAACTAGTTTCTGGGTGTGGACCCCCACACCCCCCTAGCGGGGGGTGTGGGGGTTAATGATGGGTCTTACATTGCTTCAGTCATCAAATCAATTTCTGTAGGCCTACTTTTAGCTTTTTAATGGATGAAATTGGACCCATCCTTATCCCATGCTAGTAAAGCAAGCCTGATAAAAGTATCAAACTCACAAAATGCATCAAAACACAGGAAATAACATCCATAACGTACATACAATAAATCCAACTCCTGGATTCTCACAGTCGAATGTTAGCAGCCCTGGACCTCACACCCTGTGTGAGCAGGGGTCATCAACATGTCCGTGCGCGGACAAACATGTCCGTGGCAAGACATGTCTATGTCCGTGGCACATTTTTTATATTGAAAAAAAAATCTAGATCTAGCCTATATATTTTCTTCATTATAATGTAGAAACATATAAAAATGAGTTTGAACAAATTTGGTGACTCGTAAAGTACTCATTACATGAGTTGCAGGAGATTTTTAGTAGGCCTATTGCACATGGTACCATGTACACACAACTGACAACAAGACAGCTAAAAGCAATGATTTAAATTCTGTGAAAATAGCTAAATGTGCTCTTTAAAAAAAAGGTAATATTGCCAGAATCACATAGGCCTAGCCCTAAATATATAATAATGGACTCCTGATGTGCCCTATTGTCTACTCTATTCCACAGCGCTACACACTTTAAAACAAGCCACTTATCAAATAAATTAAAAACATATTATTTGGGGGGGAAGCCGATCTACAGGCTCACAACACATCACAGCATGTTGTGAGCTTGTAGATCAGTAAGTTATCTTTTTAACCTATAATGACATGCTCAAAATTGGGAGGTCAGGGTTAAAGTGGTAGCTATACTTTCGAAAACCTGGAGACTGGGAAGTTATCCACTGTAGGCAGGTGGCAGTCCTGAGACAAGCATCAAATGTGGCATGGTCCAAGTATATTCCATGTTTGGGATTTCAATAATTGGGTCTTATCAGTAGAGACAGTGCTTCCATCTTACATTGCAGGAGCAAAAGGGCCATACAGTACTTGAGGACAGGAAGAGATTAAGTTCTACCAGCTAAACTATTTTTTTGTGTGTCAACTTAGTTGTGGAATTCCTTTAAGGTGAACAGGTACTAGCTACAGTATGTTGATGAGCAAGTCTAAGGTATGCCAAACTGCAGACTCACTCCCAATCTTCCGCCGTAATCTGAAGACTCACCTCTTCAGACTCCACCTCAGCCTGTAGCACTTGCCCTAACCTTGACGACCTTGCAGGATTATGCAAAGGCTAAAATGTAACTTAGATAGCATGTAATGTAGACAGATGCCAGGTCATTGTTGACCTGGCATCCTATAGTGTGTATAGTTTCAATGACGATAGGTTCTTGGTTTTCGTATTATTAGTTATTATTAGATTATTGGTTAACTTATGTATTACTTTATTATTAGATTACTATCTTTATGCATTTGATGTATTATGATGTATTATCTTGTGTCCTTGCTTACTGTAAGTCGCTCGGGATTAAGAGCGTCTGCTAAATGCCTACACTGTAAACTGTAAACTGTATGAGGAGGAGGTCTGATTGTGAGACTGTGGATCAAGGGTTTCCATGGATTATGATTGTGGAGTGTTATTATGGTTATTATAATAACCACATTTAATGCCTGTCTCAGATGTTCAAAAGTGTCCAATAATGACAATAACAACTATTATAACACTCCACGATCATAATCCATGGAAACCCTCCATCCACAGCCTAGGACCTCCTGCAACCTAAAAGTTAGCTCACCTCTGATCAAGGTTAGGTGCCTTCACATCAAACTATTGTAACACTGCATTCAATTAGAATCCTGGCATCATGCCCTTCATTAATCACTCATCATGTACATGATGAGTTTCCTTGTTCCAGTGTTCCTTTGGCATTTTATCCTTGACGTTTTCGTGAGAGGCATTTAACATGTAATCATTGTGTCAAATAAATAGTCCTTGGGCCAGACGAGATATCGCTACCACTAAGTTGGCAAAACCTTACCTATACTAAATTGTTTTTTGGGCCAATATAAGTAAATAAAAATATGATAGACTTTCCATAGGAGCAGCTTTTTATATTTTTTGACATGTTGTTATTTTTCTCTATAGGCGGATTTTCATTCATAGCCAACAACATATTAAAAGTTATATAACACACTTTTTGGACATCACACTGCTCCTTTTTTATATAAATTAAACAAACCTGTGTCCAATTAAAGTAGTTGATGAAGTGGGTGTGGCCTATTTGGTGGTGGAGCAGTTTTTTCAGGAATCAAAGCTGAAGTAGTAGAGGCCCTAGGAGGGGTCCACACGCGACTGCTTATTTTTTTTTCTAGTTTTGATTTTTGGCATCCATAGGACCTCTAATATTGGGATTTTGATGATCCCAAGAAAAAAAGTGGTCCCAAGTGTGTTTTTTTCAATGTTTTATTAACCCTATGAGACCTGCGGGATGGCTGGCTGGAACGCCGGCGAGACTGTCTTTCGGAGACTGTGGAACACTCAAATTTAGACGTAGCCCAAAGATAGAGATACCATTTGATTCCAGACAACCTCAGGTTTCCAATGGGACCAACCTTGTCATGCTACCTTGTCGGGAAGGGGGCTAAATACCTAATGATTCAAAGTTAAGACAACATTTTGGCGAGGGAAAAACGACCATCACCATTTTCCAAATGGTCCCTTGAGCTGTCACCTCAATATATGTGAATGAAAATGGGTTACATGGATACCTACAAGCCTCTCCTGTACAGACATGCCAAATGCATGCCTATCTCATGCAGTTCTGGGCAAGAACCATGCAGTGTTTTGCATGCAGTACAAATATGTAATTTCTGCCTATTGTAAAAAGGAGACCCCTTCTAGGAGAGGAGACTGCATCTATAGCTGTATGAGACCACTGTACTGTATCTAGAAACCACTGTACTGTATCTAGACCACCACACTGTATCTATTGCTATATGAGACCACTTTACTGTATCTAGAGACCACTGTATTGTATATATACCACTGTACTGCATCTATTGCTACATGAGACCACTGTACTGCATATATGAGACCACTGTATTGCATCTAGACCACTGTGCTGCATCTATATCCCACTGTACTGAATCTATAAACCACTGTGCTGCATCCAATCCCACTGTACTGAATCTATAAACTACTGTACTGCATGTATAGACCATTGTACTGCATCTATAGACCACATACATTGACCACTGTACTGTATCTATAGACCACTATACTGCATCTCAACTCAACACAGCTTTAAACATGTATATATAAAGCACATTTAACATGACTATGTCGCCACAAAGGCTCGGTAGATGCAGTACAGTGATCTACAGATGCAGTAGAGTGGTCTACAGATGCACTAGAGTGGTCTACAGATGCACTAGAGTGATCTACAGATGCAGTAGAGTAGTCTACAGATGCAGTAGAGTGGTCTACAGATGCAGTAGAGGGGTCTACAGATGCAGTAGAGGGGTCTACAGATGCACTAGAGTGGTCTACAGATGCAGTAGAGTGGTCTACAGATGCAGTATAGGGGTCTACAGATGCACTAGAGTGATCTACAGATGCAGTAGAGTGGTCTACAGATGCAGTAGAGGGGTCTACAGATGCACTAGAGTGATCTACAGATGCAGTAGAGTGGTCTACAGATGCAGTAGAGTGGTCTACAGATGCAGTATAGGGGTCTACAGATGCACTAGAGTGGTCTACAGATGCAGTAGAGTGGTCTACATATGCAGTAGAGGGGTCTACAGATGCACTAGAGTGATATACAGATGCAGTATAGGGGTCTACAGATGCAGTATAGGGGTCTACAGATGCAGTATAGGGGTCTACAGATGCAGTATAGGGGTCTACAGATGCACTAGAGTGGTCTACAGATGCACTAGAGTGGTCTACAGATGCAGTAGAGTGGTCTACAGATGCAGTAGAGGGGTCTACAGATGCACTAGAGTGGTCTACAGATGCACTAGAGTGGTCTACAGATGCACTAGAGTGGTCTACAGATGCACTAGAGTGGTCTACAGATGCAGTAGAGGGGTCTACAGATGCACTAGAGTGGTCTACAGATGCAGTAGAGTGGTCTACAGATGCACTAGAGTGGTCTACAGATGCAGTAGAGGGGTCTACAGATGCAGTAGAGGGGTCTACAGATGCACTAGAGTGGTCTACAGATGCAGTAGAGGGGTCTACAGATGCGATGCACTAGAGTGGTCTACAGATGCACTAGAGTGGTCTACAGATGCGATGCACTAGAGTGGTCTACAGATGCACTAGAGTGGTCTACAGATGCACTAGAGTGGTCTACAGATGCAGTAGAGGGGTCTACAGATGCACTAGAGTGGTCTACAGATGCAGTAGAGTGGTCTACAGATGCACTAGAGTGGTCTACAGATGCACTAGAGTGGTCTACAGATGCAGTAGCTAGTCTATAGATGCAGTACAGTGGTCTTTAGATGCAGTACAATGGTCTATATATGCAGTACAGTGGTTTATAGATTCAGTACAGTGGGATATAGATGCAGCACAGTGGTCTAGATGCAATACAGTGGTCTCATATAGCTATAGATGCAGTACAGTGGTCTCATATAGCAATAGATGCAGTACAGTGGTATATATACACACAATACAGTGGTCTCATATAGCTATAGATGCAGTACAGTGGTCTCATATAGCAATAGATGCAGTACAGTGGTATATATACACAATACAGTGGTCTCTAGATACAGTAAAGTGGTCTCAGATAGCAATAGATACAGTGTGGTGGTCTAGATACAGTACAGTGGTTTCTAGATACAGTACAGTGGTCTCATACAGCTATAGATGCAGTCTCCTCTCCTAGAAGTGGTCTCCTTTTTACAATAGGCAGAAATTACATATTTGTACTGCATGCAAAACACTGCATGGTTCTTGCCCAGAACTGCATGACCATCTTGGATGGCATCTTGAAAATTATGCCTTTCTGCTAAGTATATTTTCCTGGATATTTGGGATGTTCTCAAGCATGCCTAAAGGTACCAGAATCAATTGAAAACCCTTTTGTATCAATGTTTAGGGAGGTTTAGTGGTACCCTTTCTTATATGCCTATTTACCGGTCTATTTCTCATAAAAAGTGCTTGTTTAAGATAAGGCTGAAAATGACCACCCCATAATGAAATACTATGGGTAAATTATACATTTCCTGAATCCTTAGGGTCATGTCAGTATTCCACATTCTGTATTCAATGAGAAAGTAATACAAACCTCAAATTGAACCTCAAAGTGTCTCAGATTTTCTGTCACCTCGGATTTAATCAAATTGTCGCAGTCCCTTGTGCAGAATTTATGTTTTGTGGCAGCAACAGGTGTAACTCTCAGGTGATAGCAGTCAGACATATACACTTACAGTCAGACAGACACTAATCTCTCAAGACAGATTCAGAGCTCTGCAGCTGAATCTGTCGGGAGCTCCTGATACAACGTGTATAGTTAGGAATGTTAGGAATGTAAACAAAGACACGTAGACCGGAAGTGGAGGTCTGAGGGCGGACCTAATGGCCACCATCCTGTTATCCACATTCTATTGGGAGGTCCCCCCCAGAGTCAAATCTTTAGGAAAAAATTTGCAGAGGGTGCTGTTTTTTCCTTTTTTTGACTGGGTTCCTAGATTGGACAGACACACATAGAGCATATGGCATGTGCATAAGAGGTTGTACTTCTTAAAGTTTTTTTTTATAGGGGGAACATTTTAATTACGGGGCCAGAGCTCTGCTCTGGAACCGTATTGTTATTGGCAGTATTCTGTCACTTCTTCTTCTTCTTCTGCCACTTTTCGCAGTTCTGGCTGAACCGTGCAGTCGCTTTTTACGAAACTCGGCCATATGGTAGATGGTCATGAAAAACCATCAAGAAATAATTCTCACAATCTTTCGTCCAAAGGTGGCGCTATAGCACTCAATTGAAAATGGCAACTTTGAACAGGTACAACTCATGCCCTGTTTGACCTACAGCCATGAAACTTGGATACACATATGCGTCTCCTCATGCTGAACAACTTTCACCCTCTGACTTTTGACCTCTGACCTTTAGATCGCCCACCATTTTGAATTATATGAAAAACAGCCATTGGCTCATAACTTCTGCATTTTTTCACTTATGGAAAATCTGTTGGAAATTTTTGTAGGCAGAGGTCCAAAGTTCAAGTGTTAAACGTTTCGTGCAGATTGCTCAAAAATCCCAGGAGGAGATAGATTTTAACTATTACAGTTTTATGAAAATTATTCATCTGTGCCTAAAACATACATGCAGACTCACATTTCTTTGAAACTTTGCAGAAATGTACAGGGTCATTCCAAATATCACTGAAACCAATCTTACTCCAATTGGCCAAAAGGGGGCGCTATAGCAATTTTTTGAAAAGGCAGACTTTAAACAGGCATAAGTCATGCCTCGTTTGGCCGAAAGTCGTGAAACTTGCTTACACATGTGCCTTGACTCATGAGGAACACATCTATCGCTTTGACCAGTAAGCTCCGCCCGTAGATTGTCCGCAATTTTGAGCAGTTTGAAAAACACTTAAACCCAGGATTTTTCAGCTATTTGCGTGAAACTGTATCATCTGTGTAATCTCCTTTTTCATAGTTCCTTGTCTGTTGGTCCAATGGCGTCACCCTGAAATGAGTGCCTCACAGTCTCAAGGTCGCCAGTTCAAGCCTCACTTGATGCAGACTTAATTTAAGTTGAATTGCAAACAACATGACTGTATCAATGAATACATGTGCAAATGGTAAAGATAACCTGAAATGCTTATTTGAGAGTACGATTTCTCAATGTATGACATACTTCATTCTGAAAATAGCCGATCTACAATCTCAAAACTTTTCAGATAGCAACGTGTTTCTGAGCTTGTAGATCGGCTGCTTTCACTGTTTTCGGTAGCGAGGAGACATACAATTTCTCTATTGGTAAATGGTTTGTGAACGAGTGATCTTAGTGTTGGCTTGGTTCATGACAGAAGGCAAGAGTTTATGATCTTCAACAGACAACATCAGCCTGGACAAAGCTATAGCACTATAGGTAGTGTTGCAGCCTATTAGCCTATCATGGGGCGGCCATAGCTGGGTGGTTAGTGAGCACGCCTAGGGAACCAGAGGCCCTGGTTGCCCCAGGTTCGATTCCAGGCCATCCCAGCATATGCGTCGATGAAATGAAATTTGTCCCTGAGCAAGACTCTTAACCCCTAATTGCTCACAGGTTCTCATTGGAAACAAGACCACAAGGACTTTCATGAACGACCTGTTAAAAGGAATTATCCTTATCCTAGTCCGAAGGTTGAGAGTTCGATTCCTGTTAATGGCAATAGGTTGAGATGTCCAATCTATCCATTCTGTTTCCATCTCTCTCTCTCTCATCAATCTATTCCGTTTCCATGTCTCTCTTCAATCTATTCCGTTTCCATGGCTCTCTCTCTCTCTCTCTCTCTCTCTCTCTCTCTCTCTCTCTCTCTCCAGTTTCCATCTCTCTCTCTCTCTCTCTCTCTCTCTCCAGTTTCCATGTCTGTCTGTCTCTCTCTCACTGGCCCCGTATTATCGCTGCTTGCAGCTATATTATTATTTGTATTTGTCCAGATCCATATCAGGATGCACCTGTTAATGTGTACTGTAGACCATCAGACAGTTTATTATCTCTTATAAAGTTGCTTTTTATTGACTGAAGTCGCTAGATAAGGACCGTGTTGAGCAGAGCTAATATCTACCCTGTTTGTTTCATTTTGTTTGTACAGGAGGGGACATGTGTATGATTGTATTGCCAGGTATGTTCTTGTATTTTATCTTATTTCATAAAAAAAACTAGAATTTTAGAGCACAGGAGTGAAATAACTAAAGACTTCAGGAACCCAGTTGCTGTTCATTTTGCAGAAGCCAAACATTGAATTTCTTCATTAAAGTAAATGGGCATTAAACAGGTCATTGCCCCTCAGAAGAGGTGACATTAACAAACTACTAATCAGGGGAGAAGCATTTTGGATCTCTACATTAGACACTGTTAATAAGGGCCTAAATGAAGCCCTTGATATCAGACAGTTCCTGTAACCTGTCATTGTGTGCTCTCTTATTAAATGGTCTCCCTTTGCAGTGGGGTAAAGTAACTAAGTACATTTACTCAAGGATTGTACTTAAGTACAATTTTGAGGTATTTTTTACTTACTGGATTATATCCAATTTTCAGTACTTTTACTTCTACTCCACTACATCTCAGAGACAAATTACTATATTATATTGTACTTTTACTCCACTACAATTATTTAAAAACTTTAGTCATTAGTTTGATTATTATTACAAAACATACACTAACAACTTCCGCCCTATATACATTTCGGCCATTTGAAAATAGCCGATCTACAAGCTCTCAAACTTGTAGATCTGCTATTTTCAAAAGATGTGTATACATTTGAAAAGTTGCGAAACGGGACATTCTGCATAATGAGTGTTTTCTACTTTTGGTACTTTAAGTACATTTTGATACCAATACTTTTGTACTTTTACTCAAGTACATTTTTAAATACAGACTTTTACTTGTATTTCTACATTGCAGTATTGCAACTTTTACTTAAGTATAACATTTGAGTAGTTTTTATGCCTTTATTGATAGGACTGTAGGCTGACAGGAAATGGGGAGAGATGGGGGCCCATTTCCACCGGTGCCTTACCCATTATACCTAAACTTCTTTGCCATTTTGTACTATTTTTAAAAACATTTTAAAATAGTTCAAATAGCCAATCTACAAGCTCACAACGTGTCGATGTAGATCGGCTAGTTGAACCATTTGAAAAGTGTTTTTAAAATTAGTAAAAAGAAAATCTAAAGTCCATGGGGATAATGGGTAAGGCACCGGCGAAAATAGGGCCCGGGGAGTGACATGCAGCAAAGGTCGTCGGGCTCGGAACTCGAACCAGGCACCTACTTTACATTGAGCCTAGGTGCCTGGACTGCTACGCCAGCCGTCTCCACCCACCACTGTCTCTTTTGCCTGTGTTTCAGATTGGTTGTCTCCACCTGACCTGACCAGGGCTGCCAACCCTCCTGGATCCTGCAGGAGTCTCCTGGATTTAGACCTATATCTCCTACTCCTGGGATTGTCATTTCTCCTTCTTTTCTCCTTCATTTGGTATCAAACTCCCCAAATTCACCAGAACATGGGAACTTACATCTACTATGTTAAAACTAGTTTCTGGGTGTGGACCAGAAACTAGTTTCTGGGTGTGGACCCCCACACCCCCCTAGCGGGGGGTGTGGGGGTTAATGATGGGTCTTACATTGCTTCAGTCATCAAATCAATTTCTGTAGGCCTACTTTTAGCTTTTTAATGGATGAAATTGGACCCATCCTTATCCCATGCTAGTAAAGCAAGCCTGATAAAAGTATCAAACTCACAAAATGCATCAAAACACAGGAAATAACATCCATAACGTACATACAATAAATCCAACTCCTGGATTCTCACAGTCGAATGTTAGCAGCCCTGGACCTCACACCCTGTGTGAGCAGGGGTCATCAACATGTCCGTGCGCGGACAAACATGTCCGTGGCAAGACATGTCTATGTCCGTGGCACATTTTTTATATTGAAAAAAAAATCTAGATCTAGCCTATATATTTTCTTCATTATAATGTAGAAACATATAAAAATGAGTTTGAACAAATTTGGTGACTCGTAAAGTACTCATTACATGAGTTGCAGGAGATTTTTAGTAGGCCTATTGCACATGGTACCATGTACACACAACTGACAACAAGACAGCTAAAAGCAATGATTTAAATTCTGTGAAAATAGCTAAATGTGCTCTTTAAAAAAAAGGTAATATTGCCAGAATCACATAGGCCTAGCCCTAAATATATAATAATGGACTCCTGATGTGCCCTATTGTCTACTCTATTCCACAGCGCTACACACTTTAAAACAAGCCACTTATCAAATAAATTAAAAACATATTATTTGGGGGGGAAGCCGATCTACAGGCTCACAACACATCACAGCATGTTGTGAGCTTGTAGATCAGTAAGTTATCTTTTTAACCTATAATGACATGCTCAAAATTGGGAGGTCAGGGTTAAAGTGGTAGCTATACTTTCGAAAACCTGGAGACTGGGAAGTTATCCACTGTAGGCAGGTGGCAGTCCTGAGACAAGCATCAAATGTGGCATGGTCCAAGTATATTCCATGTTTGGGATTTCAATAATTGGGTCTTATCAGTAGAGACAGTGCTTCCATCTTACATTGCAGGAGCAAAAGGGCCATACAGTACTTGAGGACAGGAAGAGATTAAGTTCTACCAGCTAAACTATTTTTTTGTGTGTCAACTTAGTTGTGGAATTCCTTTAAGGTGAACAGGTACTAGCTACAGTATGTTGATGAGCAAGTCTAAGGTATGCCAAACTGCAGACTCACTCCCAATCTTCCGCCGTAATCTGAAGACTCACCTCTTCAGACTCCACCTCAGCCTGTAGCACTTGCCCTAACCTTGACGACCTTGCAGGATTATGCAAAGGCTAAAATGTAACTTAGATAGCATGTAATGTAGACAGATGCCAGGTCATTGTTGACCTGGCATCCTATAGTGTGTATAGTTTCAATGACGATAGGTTCTTGGTTTTCGTATTATTAGTTATTATTAGATTATTGGTTAACTTATGTATTACTTTATTATTAGATTACTATCTTTATGCATTTGATGTATTATGATGTATTATCTTGTGTCCTTGCTTACTGTAAGTCGCTCGGGATTAAGAGCGTCTGCTAAATGCCTACACTGTAAACTGTAAACTGTATGAGGAGGAGGTCTGATTGTGAGACTGTGGATCAAGGGTTTCCATGGATTATGATTGTGGAGTGTTATTATGGTTATTATAATAACCACATTTAATGCCTGTCTCAGATGTTCAAAAGTGTCCAATAATGACAATAACAACTATTATAACACTCCACGATCATAATCCATGGAAACCCTCCATCCACAGCCTAGGACCTCCTGCAACCTAAAAGTTAGCTCACCTCTGATCAAGGTTAGGTGCCTTCACATCAAACTATTGTAACACTGCATTCAATTAGAATCCTGGCATCATGCCCTTCATTAATCACTCATCATGTACATGATGAGTTTCCTTGTTCCAGTGTTCCTTTGGCATTTTATCCTTGACGTTTTCGTGAGAGGCATTTAACATGTAATCATTGTGTCAAATAAATAGTCCTTGGGCCAGACGAGATATCGCTACCACTAAGTTGGCAAAACCTTACCTATACTAAATTGTTTTTTGGGCCAATATAAGTAAATAAAAATATGATAGACTTTCCATAGGAGCAGCTTTTTATATTTTTTGACATGTTGTTATTTTTCTCTATAGGCGGATTTTCATTCATAGCCAACAACATATTAAAAGTTATATAACACACTTTTTGGACATCACACTGCTCCTTTTTTATATAAATTAAACAAACCTGTGTCCAATTAAAGTAGTTGATGAAGTGGGTGTGGCCTATTTGGTGGTGGAGCAGTTTTTTCAGGAATCAAAGCTGAAGTAGTAGAGGCCCTAGGAGGGGTCCACACGCGACTGCTTATTTTTTTTTCTAGTTTTGATTTTTGGCATCCATAGGACCTCTAATATTGGGATTTTGATGATCCCAAGAAAAAAAGTGGTCCCAAGTGTGTTTTTTTCAATGTTTTATTAACCCTATGAGACCTGCGGGATGGCTGGCTGGAACGCCGGCGAGACTGTCTTTCGGAGACTGTGGAACACTCAAATTTAGACGTAGCCCAAAGATAGAGATACCATTTGATTCCAGACAACCTCAGGTTTCCAATGGGACCAACCTTGTCATGCTACCTTGTCGGGAAGGGGGCTAAATACCTAATGATTCAAAGTTAAGACAACATTTTGGCGAGGGAAAAACGACCATCACCATTTTCCAAATGGTCCCTTGAGCTGTCACCTCAATATATGTGAATGAAAATGGGTTACATGGATACCTACAAGCCTCTCCTGTACAGACATGCCAAATGCATGCCTATCTCATGCAGTTCTGGGCAAGAACCATGCAGTGTTTTGCATGCAGTACAAATATGTAATTTCTGCCTATTGTAAAAAGGAGACCCCTTCTAGGAGAGGAGACTGCATCTATAGCTGTATGAGACCACTGTACTGTATCTAGAAACCACTGTACTGTATCTAGACCACCACACTGTATCTATTGCTATATGAGACCACTTTACTGTATCTAGAGACCACTGTATTGTATATATACCACTGTACTGCATCTATTGCTACATGAGACCACTGTACTGCATATATGAGACCACTGTATTGCATCTAGACCACTGTGCTGCATCTATATCCCACTGTACTGAATCTATAAACCACTGTGCTGCATCCAATCCCACTGTACTGAATCTATAAACTACTGTACTGCATGTATAGACCATTGTACTGCATCTATAGACCACATACATTGACCACTGTACTGTATCTATAGACCACTATACTGCATCTCAACTCAACACAGCTTTAAACATGTATATATAAAGCACATTTAACATGACTATGTCGCCACAAAGGCTCGGTAGATGCAGTACAGTGATCTACAGATGCAGTAGAGTGGTCTACAGATGCACTAGAGTGGTCTACAGATGCACTAGAGTGATCTACAGATGCAGTAGAGTAGTCTACAGATGCAGTAGAGTGGTCTACAGATGCAGTAGAGGGGTCTACAGATGCAGTAGAGGGGTCTACAGATGCACTAGAGTGGTCTACAGATGCAGTAGAGTGGTCTACAGATGCAGTATAGGGGTCTACAGATGCACTAGAGTGATCTACAGATGCAGTAGAGTGGTCTACAGATGCAGTAGAGGGGTCTACAGATGCACTAGAGTGATCTACAGATGCAGTAGAGTGGTCTACAGATGCAGTAGAGTGGTCTACAGATGCAGTATAGGGGTCTACAGATGCACTAGAGTGGTCTACAGATGCAGTAGAGTGGTCTACATATGCAGTAGAGGGGTCTACAGATGCACTAGAGTGATATACAGATGCAGTATAGGGGTCTACAGATGCAGTATAGGGGTCTACAGATGCAGTATAGGGGTCTACAGATGCAGTATAGGGGTCTACAGATGCACTAGAGTGGTCTACAGATGCACTAGAGTGGTCTACAGATGCAGTAGAGTGGTCTACAGATGCAGTAGAGGGGTCTACAGATGCACTAGAGTGGTCTACAGATGCACTAGAGTGGTCTACAGATGCACTAGAGTGGTCTACAGATGCACTAGAGTGGTCTACAGATGCAGTAGAGGGGTCTACAGATGCACTAGAGTGGTCTACAGATGCAGTAGAGTGGTCTACAGATGCACTAGAGTGGTCTACAGATGCAGTAGAGGGGTCTACAGATGCAGTAGAGGGGTCTACAGATGCACTAGAGTGGTCTACAGATGCAGTAGAGGGGTCTACAGATGCGATGCACTAGAGTGGTCTACAGATGCACTAGAGTGGTCTACAGATGCGATGCACTAGAGTGGTCTACAGATGCACTAGAGTGGTCTACAGATGCACTAGAGTGGTCTACAGATGCAGTAGAGGGGTCTACAGATGCACTAGAGTGGTCTACAGATGCAGTAGAGTGGTCTACAGATGCACTAGAGTGGTCTACAGATGCACTAGAGTGGTCTACAGATGCAGTAGCTAGTCTATAGATGCAGTACAGTGGTCTTTAGATGCAGTACAATGGTCTATATATGCAGTACAGTGGTTTATAGATTCAGTACAGTGGGATATAGATGCAGCACAGTGGTCTAGATGCAATACAGTGGTCTCATATAGCTATAGATGCAGTACAGTGGTCTCATATAGCAATAGATGCAGTACAGTGGTATATATACACACAATACAGTGGTCTCATATAGCTATAGATGCAGTACAGTGGTCTCATATAGCAATAGATGCAGTACAGTGGTATATATACACAATACAGTGGTCTCTAGATACAGTAAAGTGGTCTCAGATAGCAATAGATACAGTGTGGTGGTCTAGATACAGTACAGTGGTTTCTAGATACAGTACAGTGGTCTCATACAGCTATAGATGCAGTCTCCTCTCCTAGAAGTGGTCTCCTTTTTACAATAGGCAGAAATTACATATTTGTACTGCATGCAAAACACTGCATGGTTCTTGCCCAGAACTGCATGACCATCTTGGATGGCATCTTGAAAATTATGCCTTTCTGCTAAGTATATTTTCCTGGATATTTGGGATGTTCTCAAGCATGCCTAAAGGTACCAGAATCAATTGAAAACCCTTTTGTATCAATGTTTAGGGAGGTTTAGTGGTACCCTTTCTTATATGCCTATTTACCGGTCTATTTCTCATAAAAAGTGCTTGTTTAAGATAAGGCTGAAAATGACCACCCCATAATGAAATACTATGGGTAAATTATACATTTCCTGAATCCTTAGGGTCATGTCAGTATTCCAGTTTTTGTGTTTTGTGTCTCTGATGTTTCTTGATGCCACAGAACTAAAAGAAAATATATGGTTTAGGCGGAAATTGTGAGAAAAAAAAGGTTATTAAAGGTTTGAAGAGCTCCAGTGACCACTGTACTTATCATACATAGTCACCAAAGGGCTCGAATGAAAGCTCAAAGTGTCCCCTTAAAAATGATACCAAACATAAAATATAAAACATTGTAATATGCCCTGAACGTGAGCCAATACCAAGATATGCACATGTGTCTAAAATGCCATTTTTCAATGGGGGGTGGTAACTTTAGCAGCTGATAACCCCAATTTAGCTGGGCCTCAGGAAGGTCTATCATACAAAAATAATATCTGGGGATGTATAGGAATAAAAAAATCCCAACTAGAATTTGCCATCCCAGGTGGTAGCGATATGTGAGATTTTGGGGTTTGGCCCAAGGACTAAAATCAAAACAAATCAAGTGTAGCTTGTAGAGTGTGTCTTTTTAAATTGTCACATGTGCATGCCTTGGACTTTCTCATCAACAGAGAATACCTGATCACCTTAATGGAATCCACAAGCTACCGTACCTTGCCAAACCAACTGGTTTAGCTGGTAGAACTTGATCTCCTTCTGTCCTCAAGTAACACTGTCTTTTGAAAAGCCAGCAATCTCTATATTAGCCATATGTTGTATCAGGGGCGCCGTTGTTTGTGCGCGACCCTGGGGGCTGAGCTTGACCTAGATGGCTGGGTGGGGGTGTTACATTCCTGCCTATTGTTCTATAGGTGTTAACGGCCGGCTCGTTGAATGCGTCGCGGCCGTCGCGGGCACCATTTAAACCTTCAGAGAGCTGCTTTGCCTATAGTCATGGAAATTAGATTGGGCCCCGATCTGAGGGTCTCATCAGTTGAGCGTGGGGGCTGTGGACCCGGCGCCCCCACGTGATCGGCGCCCTTGTGTTGTATAATACGCACCCACTCACCTTTGCAGCTAAGTGGTCCTTTTGAGGTTGAAGCCCTGTCTGTACTGATGAGACTCAATTATTATTATCCAAAATAAGCTTGAATGTACTTGAATGTGTTGGTGGTTAAGTGGCTCAGTAGTTAATGCAGACATACTATTGTTTTAAAATGTGCAGCACATTGGAATAGACCCTATGACACATTAAGAGTCCATTAGTATACATTCAGGGCTAGGCCACTGTTTTAGGTTTTTAGTTTTTGGTATGATGATTATTTTGCATGTCCGTGACAGACAGACAGACAGACAGACAGACAGAGAGACAGACAGACAGACAGACAGACAGACAGACAGGTGTGGAGGGGTGTGTGGGATGACAGACAAGAGACTATTATTGAGGGTTGTAACAGTTAATCAAACTAATCTGTTTAATTGATTATTATAAATATATATATATATATATATATATATATATATATATATATATATATATATATATATATATATATATATATATATATATATATATATATATATATATACATAAAAAAAGGAAAAAACAAACTTTAAATGTGACACATTGAAAGCTTATATATTGGCTATTTTCTAATGTCAATAGGGCTCATGTTTATGCAACAAGCCCCGCCCAATGTGCCTGACACCAGAGCTCTGAGGACACACCCTCCTCTGATAAATACCAGCAGAAAGTGGCAGTCAGAGTGACATTTGTTGCATCTCAGTCCGGTATGGCAGCAGACTCGAGCGCCATGGGCCCGTTGACAGAATTGGTAAAGAAACCTGTAGTGTCACACACAACTTTTGGCCTCATTCTCATCGGACTAGAGAAGATTTTTTCGATGCAATTCGAGTGTCCTTGTGATGGAACATGGAACAAAACATGTGTAAATTTCATCTTCATCGTTCCAGGCTACTCGGCCCACCGCATTCTAGGGATATTGCTAAACCCAGACGGAAAAGACAAAAGAAAGATGACACGCAAAATGATATGCAAAAGCTGGTTGATTGACTTTTTGACCAGTTTGGTCCCCGTCTACATTTGGTGTATGTTACTATTCTTAAACGGCCAGTACGTTGCTTGTCACAGGACGGACTGGGAAGGTAGATATGTGATTCTTGACAATGCAGAACCACGAAGATGGTGTGAGCCACTTGATCCAACCTTTATCTGCCTCGACAACAAGAACCTCACAAGTCGTCAAGGCTGTATGCTAAAAACACATCAGTTGTTTGTGGAGTCTCAGGTAAGTTCAATATTCTCCTACTGTATACTGTACAGTACATTTCAGTATTAAGGACCTCTATCCCATTAGAAAACGCAGTATGAAAAATCCTCATTGCCATGCTGATGTCATTTGCCTACTACTAACTTGCCATTTTCTTAATTCAAATAATTTCAAACAGTTTTCAAACAGTTTTCTTAATTCAAATAGTTTTTCCTGTTAATATTTACTATGTACCACTGCTTAACTGTCTATTTTGTTCTCCAGTGGAATGGGATTGGCTGTCTGACAATGTTATGTGGGGGACTCATAGTATATGGAGCCACACGCCGTTTCTACATAAAAAAGAACCGCAACGACGAAAATAAAAAAAGAGTAAGTAACATTGTTCTATGCAAAGCCAGCAATGTCTATGATAATATAACGTTTAATCCCATCGTTCACTTGCCCTGCTTGCAGTGCCATGTTGTACGTTGAAATTCTGGGGAATTGGGAAAAGTAAAACTCTCTCTTCAAGAAGGGGAGACATTATTAACAAACGTCTAAAGAGGAAACCTTATTGGATACACACCACACATTCTGTGGAGCCTTTTGGATTAAATGACAAACTGTCACTATCGTTATCTGTAACCTAAAATTAGATGTCATTTGGAAATGAATGGCTCTGAATGAATCTATTGTTGTTGTCGGGCAGAAACCTCCATATTCTAACCATCTCCATATTCTAACTTTTTGTGTTTTTTTTGCAAATTAAGGAACCCAACGAAGAGACAGTTCTTCAGGCAGAAGAAATAGTCTGACACTGAACACGATGGTGGGTACCAGTAAAACTTTGTATTTATTCATATATTTGGGAGAACTGGGCCTTTCCTTTACAGCTTAATTACACTAAGTATGTTATTACCTAACTGATCATGTCTCCAGAACAGTGGTGTAGTGGGACCAGTGGCAAAGGGGGGGCGGCCTTTATTGATAGGACAGTAGGCTGACAGGAAATGGGGAGAGAGATGGGGGGCCCTATTTTCGCCGGTGCCTTACCCATTATCCCTAAACTTCTTTGTCATTTTGTACAATTTTTAAAAACATTTTCAAATAGTTTATCTAGCCGATCTACATCGACACGTTGTGAGCTTGTAGATCGGCTATTTGAACTATTTGAAAATGTTTTTAAAAATAGTACAAAATGACTAAGAAGTTTAGGAATAATGGGTAAGGCACTGGCGAAAATAGGGCCCGGGGAGTGACATGCAGCAAAAGTCATTAATTTTGGGACTCGAACTCGCGACACGCTGTCAGGCTCACATTAAGCTTAGGTGCCTGGACCGCTACGCCAGCCGTCTCCACCCACTACTCTCCCTTTTGCCTGTGTTTCAGATTGGTTGTCTCCACCTGACCTGACCAGGGCTGCCAACCCTCCTGGATCCTGCAGGATTCTCCTGGATTTAGACCTACATCTCCGTCTGGACTCCTGGATTGTCATTTCTCCTGGATTTCTCCTTCATTTGGTATCAAACTCCCCAAATTCACCAGAACACAGGAACTTACATCTACTATGTTAAAGAGGTGGTGCCATGGTTTTGCACTTTTTCTGTTTTGCATGTGTCTATGAGGTTGATAGAACTTCATTAAGCCCCCTGGTGGTGTTTTTATGGTGTTTTATGTCTTCTCTGACTATTTTGAGTTTCTACCTGGAGGCTGAAACCTTAAGGGTCAAACGTGCCAATAGAAAAACAGCCCTTTAGTGACATAGTAAAAATATACCCTCCCCCTCATTATCATAACACAACAGGTGTGGGCATGAGGAGGAGGAGGGACTAGGACAGATGGGCGGTGCTAAGGTGGTGGAGAAGGAGAGAACTAGGTATACTTAATAAAGTGGAGGCGTGTCCACATAAAAACATAATTTTAACAATTTCTGTACACTTTTTTGAAAACAATCTTCCTCCTAGTATAACCATAATACCTGATGATTATGTTTTAGGGGGGAAAAAATCAATGAAAATCACGGCACGTCTTTAAAAAAAAGTTTCTGGGGTTGGACCCCCAGACCCCCCGCTCGGGGGGTGTGGTCAGTGCATGCAGTGCATCCATTTTTCACATCAAACTCACAAAATTCATCAAATCACAGGAAATAACATCCATACAGTACTTCCAATAAATCCAACTCACAGTCAAATTTGGCAGACCTGGACCTCACTGCATCATATCCCGTGTGAGCAAGGGTCATCAACATGTCCGTGCACGGACAGACATGTCCGTGGCAAGACATGTCTATGTCCGTGGCACATTTTTTATTTTGAAAAAAAAATTCTAGATATAGCCTATGTATTTTCTTCGTTGTAATGTAGAAACATAAAATGTGTTTGAATAACTTTGGTGACTCGTAAAGTACTCATTACATGAGTTGCCTTATTACATGACTTATCAAATAAATTAAAAACATATTATTTGGGGGGGAAGGCCGGTCTACAAGCTCACAACACATCACAGCATGTTGTGAGCTTGTAGATCAGTAACATTCTTATATTTTTAACCTATAATGACATGCTCAAAATTGGGAGGTCAGGGTTAAAGTGGTAGCTATACTTTCGAAAACCTGGAGACTGGGAAGTTATCCACTGTATACTGGCAGGTGGCAGTCCTGAGACAAGCATCAAATGTGGCATGGTCCAAGTATATATATGTTTGGGATTTCAATAATTAGGTCTTATCAGTAGAGACAGTGCTTCCATCTTACATTGCAGGAGCAAAAGGGCCATACAGTACTTGAGGACAGGAAGAGATTAAGTTCTACCAGCTAAACTATTTTTTTGTGTGTCAACTTAGTTGTGGAATTCCTTTAAGGTGAACAGGTACTAGCTACAGTATGTTGATGAGCAAGTCTAAGGTATGCCAAACTGCAGACTCACTCCCAATCTTACGCCGTAATCTGAAGACTCACCTCTTCAGACTCCACCTCAGCCCGTAGCACTTGCCCTAACCTTGACGACCTTGTAGGATTATGCAACGGCTAAAATGTAACTTAGATAGCATGTAATGTAGACAGATGCCAGGTCATTGTTGACCTGGCATCCTATAGTGTGTATAGTTTCAATGACGATAGGTTCTTGGTTTTCGTATTATTAGTTATTATTAGATTATTGGTTAACTTATGTATTACTTTATTATTAGATTACTATCTTTATGCATTTGATGTATTATGATGTATTAACTTGTGTCCTTGCTTACTGTAAATCGCTCTGGATTAAGAGCGTCTGCTAAATGCCTACACTGTAAACTGTAAACTGTATGAGGAGGCATCCACCTCTATAGGCTCTGTTTCTAGATTCCCCATGGGGGTCTTAATGCATTCCCTCTAATTCTATTTGGCATGTAACAATTATTAAAATATATATATATCTATGCTCAATTATGCTCTATAAAAATATATTCTAAAATCAATCTAAGAGTTGTCTGACTGAAATACGTCTGCTGCTATGCTCACGCACCTTTATATCTTATCTCAGGAACTTATCTCAGGTTATGTAGATAACCTGTTTGGTTTGTTTGTTTTCTTGTTTGATCTCCTTTCCCACTCCCCCCCCCCCCCCCCCCCTATTATTAAGGAAATAACGATACGATGGGAACTATGCACGAGTTTGTGTAAGCGTGCATGCGTGTGTGTGGGTGGTGTATGTGTGTAGGGGTGTGGGAGTGCCAAATGCCCAAAGGGCAGAAAAGGGACACATATAGGATTATCTGAGAGGTAGGCAAGTGTAACTGCAAATGTTTAAAAAATTATAATAATGATTTTAATCAAATATAAAGGCTACAAATAAGGTAGCATTTAAATGTACACACTTTAACAGATTCAATAAAAATATGATTATATTTATAATATGAGCAATAATATGAATATAATTGCTCACAGGTTCTCATTGGAAACAAGACCGCAAGGACTATCATGAACGACCTGTTAAAAGGAATTATCCTTATCCTTATGAAACATGTTTAAATTAATGTGTAGTGCATTTTGGTATTCAAGGTAATCCAGATTTTGTTTGGACCAAACTGATCCTAATCCTCTGTTTTTATTTTGAATAACCACTTTTGAAGATTTGATCTAGATTGCAGCTTGCATTTCCTGATCCGATCGGATTTCAGACTTATCCCAATCCTGATGTTTGGTTCCGAACTGCCCAAAATCCTAATCTGATCTGATAGGGATTAAAACTCATGGGCCCAGTCACCAGGTCATTGAGTGAACTGTTTCTCAACTAGTCCATGACATGGTTACGGGTGGTCCATGTTTGTCTCTTCTTTTCTATAGTAGAGTCTCATGTCTCATGTCATTTTCTGGCTAGAACCTTGCCCTGTACATATTCTTCAAGTATGCCAGCATGAAAATACTACTGTAAAAGAGATACGTAGTTACAAAAGGTAAAATACATACCACATAAAATACTTTTACCGCAAGCTCTGGGAATTCTGCCTGACAACACAACTCATCCAGAACTTCACATGGGACTGTGTTTCATACATGTGCCTCTTGACAAAGTCTGTGGACATGTCTACGAGCTGATCCTCTTTTGTAGTTGTTAAAGGAGTAGTTCGCCCAAACAATGACTTATTTTGTATTAAATACACACCCCATGAAGCATGAAGTAGTTTAGGAATTTAAGCCTAAGCCTCCTCAAAGGACCACTGTTAATGATGGGCGGGGGGAGTAGGATGACGGCTCTACGTCCGGTGGAGGCTCCTCAGTAGGATACAACAACAGTGACGACAACACACAGCAATGTGTGTGGGGAGGAATTCATTGGCATAACGACTACTTTGTGGAAAAGAAGGGGTAGAAAGCTGACAAAAAGAGTACCTGGTGTACCTGTCTGTCTGTCTGTCCCTTGTATGCCTATATGGATATCTCTGTATCTGTCTGTCCTTGTCCCTATTATGCCCATATGAAGATCCCCGATGTCATCAGCACAGTGTATGCCCATATATGAGCATAATGATCGGATCGGCCCATATTTTCTGAAGTGTTTCGGCTATAACAACATGCCCTAACTAGGGCCAATTCGGCCCTAGTTAGAGCATGTTGATATAGCCGAAACACTTCAGAAAATATGAATAATCGGTTATAGACTCATAAAGTAGCATGTTGTCTCTGTCGGGTCCAAAACTGTTAATTTTCAGGATTCAAATTCAAAAACAGCAAAAGTAGCAGATCTACAAGCTCGAGACGCGTCGCTTCGCACCACGTTTCGAGCTTGTAGATCTGCTACTTTTGATGCTTTTGTGTGACGCTGTTGTATGATCCAGTGGGGCGTTAATTTACAAAAAAAAAAAAAAAAGTTAGAATAATGAGATAAGAGGTTTCTGACAGCAACGGTACGTCTCACAGGACACACAGATATCCTATGAGAGCTGATTTTTTACATGGTCAGAGTTTAATTAATTCCGACGAGCATCATGTGGATCACTGCTGCAATGTATGGATGACTGATATAGGCTACAGGCATGGAGGCATGTTTCTACCTCTGTATGAAGGGCAGAGAGAGAAAGAAAGAAAAACAGTGAGTGAGTGAGTGAGTGAGTGAGTGAGTGAGTGAGTGAGTGAGTGTGAGAGAGAGAGAGAGAGAGAGAGAGAGAGAGAGAGAGAGAGAGAGAGAGAGAGAGAGAGAGAGAGAGAGAGAGAGAGAGAGAGAGAGAGAGAGAGAGAGAGAGAATACCAAGTGTTAACAAAAGGCTATGGATAGATAGAGTCACAGTGACACCTTGTGGCTTGTACGGGTACTTTTTGGAATTGATGGCTGCGTTTGCTGAAATAGCAAACTCACACAATAGGATCATTGAAGTGACCAAGAGCCACATGTACTGTTCTCCCAACTCACTGCCTTCAACGGCACACACAACACAACACAACACAACCAATGTAGATTCACCTCAGCCTTCAAATCCAGAGCCACAAACAATTCCAGAGCCAGTCATTGGCTCTCAAAATGACAGCATTAGTGCAACATCTTCAATCACATCAGTAAACACACAGCATACAACACAACAGCTTCAATCACATCAGTAAACACACAGCATACAAACACAACAGCTTCAATCACATCAGTAAACACACAACATACAACACAACAGCTTCAATCACATCAGTAAACACACAACATGCAACACAACAGCTTCAATCACATCAGTAAACACACAACATACACAAGTAAGACGCGCGAACGCTGGAAGCGAACGCAGCTAGAAAATATTGTGTATTTACGGACTTGACTACTCGTCATCAAATGATTAGCTTAGGAATACAACAAAAACAAGAAAATATCCATGAATTCAAGTCTCCATGGGTTGAGTAATCGATAGAAAACAAGTTATTTTTTTGGGTGAACTATCCCTTTGAGTTCAAATAGCCTATAGCAAGACTGAAACTATTTATATAGTGTGTGTGTGTGTGTGTGTGTGTGTGTGTGTGTGTGTGTGTGTGTGTGTGTGTGTGTGTGTGTGTGTGTGTGTGTGTGTGTGTGTGTGTGTTTTGACTGTAGCTGCACTCTGGCGCACTCTGTCGGCCGCACCCAGGCAGTGCACTGCACACAGACACACACACACACACACAAGCCGAGCAGAGTTTCATAGTAGGCTCCACTTGGGCGGAGGCGCCTCCTTCCGCGTTCGCAAACACAACAGCTTCAATCACATCAGTAAACACACAGCATACAACACAACAGCTTCAATCACATCAGTAAACACACAACATACAACACAAGCAGCAGCAGCAAAGAAGAAGAAGGAAAACAAGGTTCCTACCTTGAGCCGTCTTCTACTTGACTTCATCAGTTGTGTAAATCATTGGTTCTCAAAGTGGGGTCCGGGTACCCCAAGGGGTCCTTGAGGGAGTTCCAGGGGGTCCCCAGCTAAATGATGGATAGTTAGAAACCAAATGGACCCTTATGGGTCTGTAATTTGGTTCCATGTGTACAGTACACTCTCAGAGTTACGGTGCCATTGCCCTTTCCTTCTGCTTCATTCAAAATCTGTCCACTTCCTCCCTGGTAGGCTGCAGGTGTAATGCAGGTAATCAGTGTGTTGCCAGATTTCGCAAGAGAAACAAGTGGCCAGGTCTATGAAAACAAGCCCCCCACTTTACATCAGCTAGTTGAAAATAACAGATCTACAAGCTAACAACGCGTCATGTTGTGAGCTTGTAGATCTGCTATTTTCAAAAACATATTGGGGGGAAGTAGTGAGATTTTTTGAATATTTTTGGCACAAAATATTTTCAGATGGGGGTCTGTGGACAAATACATATTAATCTGGGGGTCCTTGACATGAAAAAAAAAACTTGGGAACCACAGGTTTAAAAGACATTAGGAAGCAAGCCAAAATAAGCAACTATACTTAAGAATCAGCTTCAGGCAACCAGTTATGATCCAGAGAGCATTGTTAAAGGACGACTTCACCCATTTTCAACCTATCTTCATATAATTGATAATGCTCATGATAGAATGGTAAAAAAAAAAATCTACTCGGTCTGTGTCTCAGAGGAGGGCTGTGGACAGTTCTGAAACCCGCCTACCAGTGACATAATCGATGGGGAATCCAAACTAATAGAAACGGCAGGCTTTCTATTCCTGGAAAGTTGCAATGCAATAGGCCTAATGGAAGGATGAAAAAAAATGACTTATTTTCTATAAATTGCACACCCCATGAAGCCTTGAATCCATGTTTTTTTTGTTTGTTTTTGTCGCATTCCTAAGCCAATAATTTGATTCCCGTCTCCTACCGGCTAATGTATCCGGTAGGAGACACAAAGTAGATTATTTGTGTCTCCTACCCGGTCATCAAATTATTAGTTTAGGAATGCCACAAAAACTCAAATGAGTACATGAATTCAAGTCTTCATGGGGTGTGCAATTGATTTTTTGGGTGAACTCCTCCTTTAATACAAATCTAAATAAAAAATAAATCCTGCAGTGCCTGACTTATTTCTGGCAGTTTGGCTCTGAGTGCCAGAGCCAAAATTCATTGTAAAAAAAAGTGCTTAGGAGCCGAGATACAGCCTTTTTCAGTAAGAAGTTAAACAAGAAGTGAATGGAGCGGAACATTTTCAAATCATCATTATCTTGGGTTCTGAAAAAAAAATGTGGACGTCTTAGACGTCCAGTGGCATTGAATGAGTTAACGATGATGTCACTGGTAGACGGGTTTCTGGACTGTCCACAGCCCTCCTACTGTTCGAGACACAGACCGAGACCAAACAAAAATGCTACCATTTTATCATGAGTATTAGTGAGGACCAATTATATGAAGATACTGTAGGTTGAAAATGGGTGAAGTCGTCCTTTAATGGCAGTGTCAACCTTTTTGTCATGTGGGCCTCTACACATACACACATACACGTATACACATACACATACACACACACACACACACACACACACACACACACACACACACACACACACACACACACACACACACACACACACACACACATATATATAAATATATATATATACGTATATATATATATATATATATATATATATATATACACACACACATATATAAATATATAAACGCTTCACTGTAACACTAGTTACCCCAGTACTTGAGTAAGAGCACAGAGTGCTCCTGGTTAAATTTACTTCACTACAAGTAAAAGTAGCTCAGTCAAAATGTTACTCAAGTAAGAGTAAAAAAGTACATGCTTTTAAATGTAGTTAAGTTTTCAAAATCCTGAAAAGTAAAATTTGTATTTAAATAACTGTGCCTGCCATGTAATGGCAGTGGCACACTTATTGAGATCCGCCATACTTAATAATCCAGCTTTATATGCCGCCACAAAAGTTCGATCAACCATATATATATATATATATATATATATATATATATATATATATATATATATATATATATATATATATATATATATATATATATATATATATATATATATATATATATATACATATATATACACACACACCTGCCGAATGTGCCTGACACCAGAGCTCTGAGGACACACCCTCCTCTGATAAATACCAGCAGACAGTGGCAGAGAGCCATTTGTTGCATCTGATCCAGTATGGAACACTTTGTGGGCTCGTTGACACAAGACTTCGTAAAGAAACCTGTAGTGTCACACGCTACTTTTGGCCTCATCCTCTTCGGACTAGAGAAGGTTATTTCGATGCAATTCGAGTGTCCTTGTAATGGAATAGGGATAAACATGATATCAGTATTAATCATCTTCCTGATTCCAGGCAATACAGCCTACTACGTTTTGCAGACGATGCTATATACTGACAGAACGGTAGATAGAAGAGGTAGACCTATACGTTATATACTTTCACGTTTGACAAGCACATCCTCGTGGAAGACGTATTTTTACATTTTGGTCCCCCTCTACACTTGGTGGATGTTACTATTCTTCGACGGCAAGTACATTGCTTGTGCCGCGACGGACTGGGAAGGTAGATATGTGGTTCTTGACAATGCAGAACCACGAAGATGGTGTGAGCCACTTGATCCGACTTTCATCTGCCTCGACTACAAGAACCTCACAAGTCTTCAAGGCTGTATGCTAAAAACACATGGGTTCTTTTACATATTCTCAGGTAAGTGCAATATTCTCCCACTGTATACTGTACAGTACATTACAGTATTAAGGACCTCTATCCCATTAGAAAACACAGTATTAAAAATCTGCATTGCAATGCTGATTTCTTCTGCCTACTACTAACATGGCATTTTTTTAATTCAAATAATTTCAAACAGTTTTCAAACAGTTTTCTTAATTCAAATAGTTGTTGTAACACTGCTTAACTGTCTATTTTGTGTCCCAGTGGACAGGGCTTCTCTTTCTGACAGCGTTATGTGTGGGATGCATA
The DNA here is from genome assembly GCF_963454915.1 of Gymnoscopelus microlampas. NCBI lineage: Eukaryota > Metazoa > Chordata > Actinopteri > Myctophiformes > Myctophidae > Gymnoscopelus > Gymnoscopelus microlampas. The sequence continues at coordinate 44,394,353 of NC_139956.1, read as the reverse complement.
GTACATGGATATAGAGAACGACGCAAAGAAAAAGAAAAAAAAAACCCCGACGACAAAGAGCCAGTGCCAATGAATGTAACTTTGTTTTTATTCATATATTTGGGAGAACTGGGCCTTTCCTTTACAACTTAGTCCTAATTTCTAATCATTCATGAACAATGAGGTGTATATTATGTATTATGATGAGATGAAACATGGCAGGCAGGACTGTATTGATCCTGTGGGGAAATGCAGGTGTGAGAGGGTTACAGAATCATTCATACAGTCATGTATCTCTACACTTTCTCATCAACGTAGCATAACTGTTCACCTTAATGAAAACAGACGCTAAAAAAATATAAGAAAAAAAAGAGTAAGTAACATTGTTCTATGTGAAGCCAACAATGTCTATAATAATATAAAGTTTAAATCACATCGTTCACTTGCCCTGCTTGCAGTGCCATGTTGTACCTTGAAATGCTGGGGAATTGGAAAAAGTTAAACTCTCTCTTTAAGATCAAGGGGAGACATTATTAACAAACGTCTAAAGAGGAAACCTTATTGGATTCACACCACACATCTGCTCTGTGGAGCCTTTTGGATTAAATGACAAGCTGTCTATGTTATCTGTAACCTAAAATTAGATGTCATTTGGAAATGAATAGCTCTGAGTGTAATATATTGTTGTTGTCGGGCAGAAACCTCCCATCTCCATATCACTTTTTGTGTTTTTTTTAGCAAATTACGGAACACTACGAAGAGATTCCTCCAGTTCTTCAGACAGAAGAAACAGTCAGACACTGAGCACGATGGTGGGTACCAGTAAAACTTTGTTTTTATTCATATATTTGGAAGAACTGGGCCTTTCCTTTACAGCTTAATTACACCAAGTATGTTATTACTGATCATGTCTCCAGAACAATGGTGTAGTGGGACCAGAGACAAAGAGGGCACTTGCGCACGCACACACGCACGCACGCACGCACGCACGCACGCACGCACGCACGCACGCACGCACGCACGCACGCACACACACACACACACACACACACACACACACACACACACACACACACACACACACACACACACACACACACACACACACACACACACACACACACACACACACACACACACACACACACACACACACACGTCAAATTGCCCCTCAGAGGAGGTGACATTAACAAACTACTAATCAGGGGAGAAGTATTTTGGATCTCTACATTAGACACTGTTAATACAGTAAGGGCCTAAATGAAGCCCTTGATATCAGACAGTTAACCTGTCATTGTGTGCTCTATTATTAAAGGATCTCCCTTTGCAGTGGTGTAAAGTAACTAAGTACATTTACTCAAGTACTGTACTTAAGTACCATTTTGAGGTATTTTTACTTTACTGGAGTATTTCCAATTTTCAGTACTTTTACTTCTGCATTACATCTCAGAGACAAATTACTATACTATATTACCTATACTTTTACTCCACAACAATTATTTGAAAACGTTACAGTTATTAGTTTGATTATTATTACAAAATATACATTAACCACTTCAGTTCTATATACATGTCGGCCATTTGAAAACAGCCAATCTACAAGCTCACAAGCTTGTAGATCTCCTATTTTCAAATCATTTTTATACATTTAAAAAGTTGTGAAACGGGACGTTATGCATAATGAGTACTTTCTAACTTTAAGTACATTTTGATACCAATACTTTTGTACTTTTACTCAAGTACATTTTGATACCAATACTTTTGTACTTTTACTCAAGTACATTTTGAATTCATGACTTTTACTTGTAACAGAGTATTTCTACATTGCAGTATTGATACTTTTACTTAAGTAAAACTACATTTCTTTGCCATTTTGTACTATTTTTTTAAAAACATTGTCAAATAGTTCATCTAGCCGATCTACATCGACACGTTGTGAGCTTGTAGATTGTTTGAAAATGTTTTTAAAAATAGTGAAAAAAATGGCAAAGAAGTCTATAGGGCTAATGGATAAGGCACCGGCAAAAATACGGCCCGGGGAGTGACATGTGGCAAAAGTCATCGGGCTCGGGACTCAAACGCGCGACGCGCTGTCATGTTCATATTGAGCCTGGGTGCCTGGACCGCTACGCCAGCTGTCCAGGCCCACCACAGTCTCTCTTTCCTGTGTTTCAGATTGGTTGACTCCACCTGACCTGACCAGGGCTGCCAAACCTCCTGGATCCTGTAGGAATCTCCTGGATTTAGACTCCTTCTGGACTCCTGGTTAAAGTGGTAGCTATACTTTCGAAAACCTGGAGACTGGGAAGTTATCCACTGTATGCTGGCAGGTGGCAGTCCTGAGACAGGCATTAAATGTGGCATGGTCCAAGTATATTCCATGTTTGGGATTTCAATAATTGGGTCTTATCAGTACAGACAGTGCTTTCATCTTACATTGCAGGAGCAAAAAGGCCACTTAGCTGCAAAGGTGAATGGGTGCGTGTTATACTTCATATGGTTATTATAATATAGACAGATGGCTTTTCTGAGGACAGTGTTATTTGAGGACAAGAGGAGATTAAGCTCTTCCAGCTATTTTTTTTTTTTGTGTGTCAACTTTAATAGTTGTGGTTTCCATTAAGGTGAACAGGTACTAGCTATGTTGATGAGCAAGTCTAAGGTATGCCGAATGGAACGATGGGAATTTATTTGAGAGTCAAAACAGATAATTATGTACAGTCCATGATGAGTGATTAATGAAGGGCATGACAGGATTTAAAGGAAAGCAGTGTCACAATAGTTTGATGCAAAGGTGCTTAACTTTGATCAGAGGTGAGGAGGAGGTCTGATGGTGAGGCTGTGGATCAAGGGTTTCCATGGATTATGATTGTGGAGTGTTGTTATGGTTATTATTAGTATTATTGGACACTTTGAAACACTTTCTCTCAAATTACATGAATTAACTTCGCTTGTCCAGTTCTGCCCTCTTTGCCTCGGTGCTCCTTCTCAACAGATGGCATGCCTTCTGTTTTTGCTCTTTTCCTGCACCATTTTTCACTGTGGTCACTCACATTACTGTTGACTTTAATTGTTTCATTGTCTGACACACCTCATACACTCCATTAATCCATTGTTACTTAAAAAAATATAAAATACAAGTATCCCACAAAGGATTGAACGGATGTTTTGACATTTTCAAGGATTCTTGTTGTCTTGTAGTCCTCACATGATGCAATCATGTACGGCAGGGTTGGGCAACTTTGATGATGGAGAGGGCCACTATATTTCCACACTCACTCCAGAGGGCCACATTGCATATACTGTCGGGTAGACACCTCTTATCTACGTATTTTAACTTTTTTTCGTATAAATGAATGCCGTATTTCGGCATTCTAAAATATAACGTCACACAAAAATAGCAAAAATAGCCGATCTACAAGCTCAAAACTGCAACGCGTTTTGAGCTTGTAGATCTATGAACTTAAATGCAAATACATTGGACAATATATTTGTAATACTAATCATTAAGCTACTAATATAGACTGAAGTAATTAAATCGGGTCATTTAGTCAGAAGGAGCTAGTTGCTACCAAGGCAAAGGAGGGCAGAACTGGACAAGTAAAACTGGTTGTCGTTAGTTGAGACAGTGTTTCAAAGTGTCCAATAATGACAATAACAACTATAATAACACACAATCATAAACCATGGTAACCCTCCATCCACAGCCTAGGACCTCCTCCAACCTAAAAGTTAGCTCACCTCTGATCAAGGCTAGGTGCCTTCACATCAAACTATTGTAACACTGCATTCAATTAGAATCCTGGCATGCCCTCATTAATCACTCAACATGATGACTATCCTTGTTCAGGTGTTTCATTGGCATTTTGTCCTTGATGTTTTCGTGAGAAGCATTGAACATGTAATTATTGTGTCAAATAAATCAAAACAAATCAAGTGTAGCTTGTAGGGTGTCTCTTGTTACATGTGCATGCCTTGGACTTTCTCATCAACAGAGAATACCTGATCACCTTAATGGAATCCACTCGCTACCGTAGCTTGCCAAACCAACTGGTTCAGCTGGTAGAACTTGATCTCCTTCTGTCCTCAAGTAACATTGTCTTTTGAAAAGCCAGCACTGTCTATATTAGCCATATGATGTATATTACGCACCCACTCACCTTAGCAGCTAAGTGGCCCTTTTGAGGTTGAAGCCCTGTCTGTACTGATGAGACTCACTTATTATTATCCAAAATAATTAGCATTGAATGTGTTGGTGGTTAAGTGGCTCAGTAATTAATGCAGACACACTATTGTTTTAAAATGTGCAGCACATTGGAATAGACCCTACGACACATTAAGAGTCCATTAGTATACATTTAGTCTAGACCACTGTTTTTGGTACGATGATTATTTTGCATGTCCGTGGCACAAATGAAATATTAATGAAAATGTCCATCACAAGCTGCCATGGTGATGACCCCTGCGAGTGGGTCTTGGTTTTAGCCTGTGTTGAAATAAGTGTAGGCTGTTACAGTGTTGTGATATGGTCCCTGTTTTTATTGTTCACTTCAGTGTAGAATGCTTGACCACCATCAATGGCTTTAATTACTCACTGTCTTAAATGTTCATACTGTATATCTACCGTCCTTTTCTATATCAAATGTTTTTGTATACTTATTGCATTTGTGTATTTGTATTCTGTATGTTGTACATGTCATTAATTATACACACACACACACACACACACACACACACACACACACACACACACACACACACACACACACACACACACACACACACACACACACACACACACACACACTATATACATAGTTTCAGTCTTGATATAGGCTATTTGAACTCAAAGGGATAGTTCACCCAAAAAAATAACTTGTTTTCTATCGATTACTCAACCCATGGAGACTTGAATTCATGGATATTTTCTTGTTACGGGGCCAGAGCTCAGCTCTGGACCTGTTTTGTTATTGGCAGTATTCTGTCACTTCTTTTTCTTCTGCCACTTTTCGCAGTTCTGGCTGAACCGCGCTGTCGCTTTTTACGAAACTCGGCCATATGGTAGATGGTCATGAAAAACGATCAAAAAATAATTCTCACAATCTTTCGTCCAAAGGTGGCGCTATAGCACTCAATTGAAAATGCCAACTTTGACCAGGTACAACTCATGCCCTATTTGACCTACAGCCATGAAACTTGGATACACATATGCGTCTCCTCATGCTGAACAACTTTCACACTCTGACTTTTGACCTCTGACCTTTAGATCTCCCACCATTTTGAATTATATGAAAAACAGTCATTGTCTCCGAGTCCTAACTTCTGCATTTTTTCACTTATGGAAAATCCGTTGGAATTTTTTGTAGGCAGTGGTCCAAAGTTCAAGTGTTAAACGTTTCGTGCAGATTGCTCAAAAATCCCAGGAGGAGATAGATTTTAACTATTACAGTTTTATGAAAATTATTCATCTGTGCCTAAAACATACATGCAGACTCACATTTCTTTGAAACTTTGCAGAAATGTACAGGGTCATTCCAAATATCACTGAAACCAATCTTACTCCAATTGGCCAAAGGGGGCGCTATAGCAATTTTTTGAAAAGGCAGACTTTAAACAGGCATAAGTCATGCCTCGTTTGGCCGAAAGTCGTGAAACTTGCTTACACGTGTGCCTTGACTCATGAGGAACACACGTATCGATTTGACCATTAAGCTCCGCCCTTAGATTTTCCGCAATTTTGAGCAGTTTGAAAAATACTTGTTTTTGCCAGTTCTGGCTTAACCGTGCATACGCTTTTTACGAAACTCGGCCATATGGTAGATGCTCATGAAAAACTACCAAGAAATAATTCTCACACTCATTCGTCAAAGGGTGGCGCTATAGCACTCAATTGAAAGTGCCAACTTTGAACAGGTACAACTCATGCCCTTTTTGACCTACAACCATGAAACTTCGATACACACATGCGTCTCTTCATGCCCGACAACTTTTGTGGTCTGACTTTTGACCTCTGACCTTTAGATCGCCCACCAGTTTGAATTATATGTAAAACAGTCATTGGCTCCTAACTTCTGCATTTTTTCACTTATGGAAAATCCGTTGGAATTTTTTGTAGGCAGTGGTCCAAAGTTCAAGTGTTAAACGTTTCGTGCAGATTGCTCAAAAATCCCAGGAGGAGATAGATTTTAACTATTACAGTTTTATGAAAATTATTCATCTGTGCCTAAAACATACATGCAGACTCACATTTCTTTGAAACTTTGCAGAAATGTACAGGGTCATTCCAAATATCACTGAAACCAATCTCACTCCAATTGGCCAAAAGGGGGCGCTATAGCAATTTTTTGAAAAGGCAGACTTTAAACAGGCATAAGTCATGCCTCGTTTGGCCGAAAGTCGTGAAACTTGCTTACACATGTGCCTTGACTCATGAGGAACACACGTATCGATTTGACCATTAAGCTCCGCCCTTAGATTGTCCGCAATTTTGAGCAGTTTGAAAAACACTTAAACCCAGGATTTTTCAGCTATTTGCGTGAAACTGTATCATCTGTGTGATCTCCTTTTTCACAGTTACTTGTCTGTTGGGCCAATGGCGTCTCCCTTAAATGAATGCCTCACAATCTCAAGGTCGCCAGTTCAAGCCTCACTTGATGCAGACTTAATTTAAGTTGAATTGCAAACAACATGACTGTATCAATGAATACATGTGCAAATGGTAAAGATAACCTGAAATGCTTATTTGAGAGTATGTTTTTTCAACGTATGACATACTTTATCTGAAAATAGCTGATCTACAATCTCACATCTTTTCATGGTTTGTGAGCTTGTAGATCGGCTACTTTCACTAGTTTTGGTTCTGAGGAGATGTACAATTTCTTCATTGGTAAATGGTTTGTGAACGAGTGATCTTAGTGTTAGTGAAACAGGGGCTTGGTTCATGAAAGAAGGCAAGAGTTTATGATCTTCAACAGACAATATCAGCCTGGACAAAGCTATAGCACTATAGGTAGTGTTGCAGCCTATTAGTCTGAAGGTTGAGAGTTCGAATCCTGTTAATGGCAGTAGGTTGAGATGTCCAATCAAACCATTATGTTTCCATCTCTCTCTCTCATCAATCTATTGTTTCCATGTCACTCTCTCTCTCTTCAATCTATTCTGTTTCCATGTCTCTCTCTCTCTCTCTCTATTCACTGGCCCCGTATTATCGCTGCTTGCAGCTATATTGTCACTTATTTTGTTGATGAAATGTGCATATTTTACCCCCATTGTGAGGGTAATGAGAAAACTATTGGGTTTTTTAGTCTTGGAACCTATGTAATTGTATTCCTTGGCTCCAGAAATGTACACTTTGACACCAATATTATCATCATAGCCCTAACAGAAGCAAAGATATGGGCTATGCTGTATTGCTGTAAATGGTGGCGGCCATTTTTTAAAACACAAATACTTTAGAAATGACGTCTTATCTAGTTTGTGTCTTTGGATAATTTATTTCCTATTCCCCTAAGGTACTTCCATGCCAAAGGGAAAACTAAATTAAAGTTTTAGAGGGGAAATAAATGGAAAGTTACCCGTTATTAACGTATTTTTCTAATAAAATGTGCATATTTTACCCCTGTTTTCAATGGCAATAAGAAAATGATTGGGTTTTTTGCCTGGAAACCTATTGAATTGGATTATTTGACCCCAAAAATGTACACTTTGACACCAATAATATTATTATAGCTTTAACAGATGCAAAGATATTGGTTCTGCTGTATTGCTGTAAATGGTGGCGGCCATTTTTTAAAACGTGTATATTTCAGAAATGAAGGGTGATCTAACTCGTCTCTTTGGATAAATGTTTTCCTATGGCCCTAAGGTACTTCCATGCCAAAGGGGAAACTAAATTAAGGTTTTAGAGTGGGGAAAAATGGAAAGTTACCCTGTTAAAACAACATCTTCCAATTAAATTAGCATATTTTAGCCCTGTTTTCATGGCATTGAGAAAATGATAAAAAAATGTTTGCCTTGAAACCTATTGAATTGGATTACTTGACCCCAAAAATGTACACTTTGACACCAATATTATTGTTATAGCTTTAACAGAAGCAAAGATATTGTTTTTGCTGTATTGCTGTAAATGGTGGCGGCCATTTTTTAAAACATGTATATTTCAGAAATGAAGGGTGATCTAACTCGTCTCTTTGGATAAATGTTTTCCTATGGCTCTCAGGTACTTCCATACCAAAGGGGACCTTTGCATCATGACTTGAAGTCAACAGCCTATTTTTGGGTCTTAACACCTCCACTAGTACACAAGTAACAATAAAGTACAACCTTGAACCTTGAACATATAAAATAGCACCAACACATTCAATATCTTTACAAATATAAAACACTATATGTACAGAGCATAGACTGTATAAATGAGATGGACAAACCCCCTCCGCTGCTTTCTACAGACCTATACAGAACATTTCTACAGAAAATGAAGCCTTTGCTGCAAGACTGTAGGTCCGCCATCTTTCAATACGCGTCAGAATGAGTTCAGACCATTATTGGTTGGGTAACTTGTCAATCAAGAGCGGGGGGCGGGGAATGAATGCTATTGGTTGTGTAGCGTGTCAATCAAATCATCCCGCCCCTCCTAGAGAATAGCCTACTTTATCGTCAATTTTATAATAAATAGAACCATAATTTAGCAAAACGCATATCCTGATGATTGAAAGGAGACTTTAAACTAGCGACTGGAAGCATATAGAATTTATGACAATTTGTATTACAGTAAGAAAATCTAGTCTAAAGTTTGTCAAAAAACCCATTCACTTGCGCTAAAATAAATTCTTTCTGAACTCACAGGTCGGCGCAGGGTAAAACAGCGCCACTCTGGCCATTTTGTCGGCCTCATCGTAAATATCTCAGCCTTGCCCCTTGGTACAGAGTAGGGAAAAATGGTTTTATGGGTGGGTGTTACCAGATTGTTGTTTACACTTCCTCTAGTATTGTGGCTGTGGGTGTCGCTAACATTTTGGAGGTATTTAGTCAGACATGCGGGTATTGAGGGTATAGGCTCTATGCACAGCAGCCAAATTATCACTTCCTTCACAGGTGTTACCAATGAAACTAATGAAGGCTCTGTTCCATTTAGTCTAGCTAGCACAGTGGTTCTCAGATTTTTCAATTTCAACGACCCCTTATAACTCTGAGAGTGTACACATGGAACCAAATGGACCATTATGGGTCCATTTGGTTCCATGTGTACACTCTCAGAGTCAGTTACACACCCGTAAGGTTGTTTGGAAACCCCTTGAGGCTCCCTGGACCAAAATATTAGTGTTTCCAGACAGTGAGCCAACATGCATAATATCAGCACCCTGACTCTGTTTGACCAGAATGGAACAGAGCCATCATTAGTATCATTGGTAACACATATGAATGTCTTCACAATATGGCTGCTGTTCATGGTTTATCAGTCCAGTCCAGTACAGGTCTGGTCCAGGTCTTCAGACGTTAGGTCGTATCTCAGCGTAGTTCTTTATAACTCCTGAGAAGCGGACGGTCTTCAGTTCTGGAGTTCTGGGTTTGAAGTCCTGCCACAAATACTCTGGAGATAACACCTTGCTGGGTTTATGTATCCACATGTACCTACAGAACACACAGATTACATTTACATTATTACTACTTAAATACATGAACAATTATATCATAATAGATCTGATAATAACTAAGACAGATGCAACTCAGTGGTGTGTCCAGGCCACAAGAGGGAACCGTTGGGCAGAAAGTCTCTCACATGTCAGGACAGATAATAGAGAAAGATGCTCCAGTTCCTCTAGGAAGAGAAACCAGCACAAAGTGTGTAGATCTGATAACAGATGTATAAGTACCTGTTCAGATGGCTCTATAGATCTAATAACAGATCTCTAAGTACCTGTTCAGATTGCTCTACTATAGATCTAATAACAGATCTCTAAGTACCTGTTCATATGGCTCTACTATAGATCTAATAACAGATCTCTAAGTACCTGTTCAGATGGCTCTACTATAGATCTAATAACAGATCTCTAAGTACCTGTTCAGATGGCTCTACTATAGATCTAATAACAGATCTCTAAGTACCTGTTCAGATAGCTCAACTATAGATCTAATAACAGATCTCTAAGTACCTGTTCAGATGGCTCTCTTCTTGCCAGGCTGCCTCCACATGGTTCTCTGCATCCAGATCAAAGTTGTCACTGCAGGTCGTCACCAGATGATTGACAGCTGTCAGTTCCCCCCCGAACGCCCCCCCGCAGTAGTAAAAGTCTCCCTGATCAGCAGACAGACAGGCCAGAGAGGTCTGCATGCGTTCATATGGAAACACACTGCGCTCACTGGTGTAGTAACCTAGAGAGACAGACAGGTTACACACACAGACAGACAGGTTAGACACACAGACAGACAGGTTAGATACACAGACAGGTTACACACACACACACACACACACACACACACACACACACACACACACACACACACACACACACACACACACACACACACACACACACACACACACACACACACAGACAGACAGACAGGTTTTAGACACACAGACAGGTTACACACACACGCACACACACACGCACGCACGCACGCACGCACGCACGCACGCACGCACGCACGCACGCACACACACACACAGACAGGTTACACACACACACACACACACACACACACACACACACACACACACACACACACACACACACACACACACACACACACACACACACACACACACACAGACAGACAGACAGACAGACAGGTTAGACACACAGACAGAGGTGTGACACCTAGTAACAGATAAACATAGACACTAACCTGGGTGTTACACCTATAGTAACAGATAAACATAGACACCAACCTGGGTGTAACACCTATAATAACAGAATAAACATAGACACTAACCTAGCTGTAACACCTATAATAACAGATAAGCCTAGACACTAACCTGGCTGTAACACCCATAATAACAGAAAAAAATAGACACTAACCTGGCTGTAACACCTATAGTAACAGATAAACCTAGACACTAACCTGGCTGTAACACCTATAGTAACGGATAAACATAGACACTAACCTGGCTGTAACACCTATAATAACAGATCAAATTACCAGGGTGTATCACAGAGACCAGTGACCCCAGGGACTCGGTCCCCCAGCGAGCGTGGAAC